>NC_031990.1:32552638-32569981 GCF_001879085.1 Nicotiana attenuata
TGTTGTAGTCAACCATATTTATTGAAGCCAGAGCTGCTCTGTGTGATTTCTGATTTTCAGGTTTGCATTAGATGGTTTTGTACATGATTTAGTATTTAGCCAGTTGACAGTGGTGGAGAGAAGCATGGAAGAAATGGGACCGTGTAAGTTAGGAGTGCAGAATGAGCTTTTCTTTATAGGTGGCATTGTGTGGATGTGGCCAATGGGCGAGAAGCGCTGGTACTGTAGCATAAGTTCCTTGTCGAATATTAGCTATCTTGTAGTGCAATTTGATGTGAGTTTATGCTATTGTTTTACTTCCTTAGTAATCTCAAGAATATGCAAGATGAAAAGTATTTTGCTACTATTCTCTAAAATATGTATTTGATAGAATAGTTTCCGGATACTGTAGATTTAATAACTAAGTTTCTTTTAGCTTTCCCTCCCTAGTAATATTGAATATGCATCTTCAAATGAAACAACTTAAAGTAAGTTTATGCATTGATGGTCACTTGGTATTGCTGCAAATTGTTCCCACACTATTTTCTTTTTATTTCTTTATAAGTAAAATTTCCTGTCTCCATGTTCAAGACTATTGGAGACAGAATTCATTTAAATGATAGTTCTAACCTTTTGGACATGTGCTGGTGCATGCGAAAAACCTGTTTGATGGTGTTCATTCTTTGCACTCTTATCTCCCTGCATTTATCTTCTTTATCTGATTGTTGCGTAACTGGTGTTTTGTTGCAGTGGCAATGGCACGCATGATATTTCCCATATAAGTCTTGTGCCTATAGACATAGTGTATGTGTGTTATGTGATAGTTTTTATAGTTATAGACAGTTGTTGGAACAACCCCGTACAACTATTTACCCTGTTAGTATAGCTAAATACTATCATATGCTTCTGGATCCTTTTTTTAGCTGTCTTCGCTATTTGTTTTCCTTTAATAATAGTAGTATCGTACAGTATCTTGAAAATACTTTATAGCTGCATTCCTTTTTGCTTTTTCTCTTTATTCCTATCTGTTATGTAATAGTAGTATAGTCATTTGTAGTTGCTGGAAATTAGTCAGTAGAATTGTATACCCTGCTGGTATAGTTATATGTCGTGTTGGTATCGTATGGTAGTTGTAATATTTTTAGTTAGTTTAGTTACATTTTAAGTGAATTCTATTTCTGAAATTATTTTATATGAACATGTTTTGCAGTGTTGGGATTTCCTTGTACCTATGGACTTAGATTATAAACCAAAGGTTGATTGGGATACCAACTGCCATGTTATTCATCAATTGAAAGTGAATTTATCAAAGAGGCAACTTCGACTGTTTAAGAAAACATGCTTTGGCTATTTTTTGGATCTGCCACCAGTTATTGTACAGATTCGGGTTATGCACCATTTGCTTATTAGAGAAGTACATCATGAGGTGAAAATGAGATGCGGTTTGTAGTGAATGATTCTAGGTTGCGCTTTGGCTTGGGTGAATTTGCACTTGTTACTGGGTTGAAATATAAGGGTGATACAAGTATAGAGAGCATAGCAGAGAATAGGTTTATTTCAAAATATTTTGGGACTGCATCCGTGACATTTGCCCAACTAGCAGACTGTTTTAAGAAGAAGAAATGGGAAACAGATGATGATGCGTTGAAGATAGCAATTCTTTATTTTGTGAATAACTTCTTACTTTCTCAACTCAAAACAAAGGTTATTTCACGGTCTTACATTGACTTGGTTGAGTGTGGTGATTTTAATAATTATCCCTGGGGTATAGATGTTTATAAAGCTACAATTGACTCGTGTTCCAACAAGTTTCAAGATAAGCCTTCTTTTTATAGACTCGGTGGCTTCCCGTTGGCTTTACAGACTTGGTTGTATGAGTGCTGCCCAAGTTTGGATGGTCACTTTGCTGATCATATTGGAAACAAACTTCCACGAATTTTGAATTGGGTAGTCATGGGTCAAATACCGAATGAGCGAGTTGTTTTGCAAATGTGTAGCTTGCAACGCGAGCAGGTAATTTTCTCATAGTTTTATTGCCTCTCTTAATGTTTTGGTACAGTAGTTTAGTCACAGTTGTAGCAATATCCCAGTTCAGTGATATACTCTGTTGGTATACATGTATACTATATTAGTATCATGTATACTATATCCCAGTTCAGTGATATACTCTGTTGGTATACATGTATACTATATTGGTATCATATGTTAATAGGGATCTTTTATCTTTCCATACTTTATTATCATTTCTATTTCTAACTAGTGTGCTTAATAATTGCAGCTAAAGAACATCACCCCAACCGATGATGAGAAGCAACTATTTGATGTGCGTGGTCTAAGCTTTGAAATTGAAGTTGAGTGCACTGACAGTCAGCCCGATAGCTTTCAGGTTTTTGGCACTCAATTACCAAAAACACAAAGTATGCATGAAAGTACTGGAAGTGATTCCCAACTTACCAATGCTGAGGTAATGAAGGAGTTACAAGCTTTGAAGCTTTTTATAAAGAACAAATTTGAGGAGGTGCTTGCAGCTATTGGTAGGCAGTCAATGAAACCAGAGGGAAATTCAGTGGTATTGATCTTTTATATAATATAATGCTATAGTATATTGTTCAAAGATGCAATATATGCTTATAGGATACTATTCCATTCTTTACTTCTAGTGCACATAGTATTCTTGTAATATACATAATACTAAAATTGTTAGTTTCTCATTTTCAGCATAAGCAACAGGATAATGATCCTGACTTTCGTGAGATGCATATGATTATGACCAGTTTGAAAGTGGCCACGTTGGGAATGATCCTGTAGTTATTGGAGATAGCACGCCCAAAGCACCTTCTAGTATGTAAATCACAGATTTGATTGATTTTTTTTTTTGCTGTTATTTTTTGAAAATAGTACTCTTGCTCATACTTTTATATGTTTAGTATCTGATTTTGGTGGGGTTGGTCAAGATGGAGGTGCCACCGGTGTCAATGTGAAGAACGTCACAGCAAGTGATGGTGTAGTTAATGATGATTTGCGTTCTGGTATAATGTTGTATATGTAATTTTTTAATTCTTTTTTTATTTATTTAACTCTATGTATTTGTGCATTGACTAACCTTTTTTAAAAAAACTTTTTTCAGCCCCTTTCGTAAATGAGCATGATTTTGGCTTGGATTCTAACTTTGAACTGTCTGCATCTGCAATTGATCAAATCACCGCCATTACACAACAAGCAACATATAAGCAGTCATCTCATGATGTTAAAAAGTCGGGTCCTGCTCTGCTGCCATCAGGAATCCCTGTACAGACACGAGCAGATGTTGTTATTGAGTCTAATACTGCTCCACAGGGTATGATATTGATGTTTTTAATTCTGTAGTTAGTATGTAAATGATAGGTTCTTGATAGTTTTTTATTTTTTATTTAAGTAGTTATGCTGATAATGCTTTTATGTGTTCGGCATGTCGGGTTGATGGTGTTGGTCAAGTGGATGTTGGTGGAAGTAATGTGAATTTGCCTTCTGGTAATGTCTTCTATATATAACTTTTCATTCTTTTTTTCTAAATTTCTTAACTTTGTATATTTATTTATTCACTAGCATTTTCTAATTTAAGCTCCATGTCGACACGGGGGTGATCTTCACTTGGATTCTGATTTTGAATATACTAATTATCAACTTGATCTAATTGCTGCCATTACATAAGGAGGGAGATGTAATGTAAATCAATCAGGAAATGAACTGACAACTCGTGCCGTAAATAAGTCTAAACCTGATCAGTCGGTATCAAGAAGTATTGTCCAGATACAAACAGACGTTGAAACTACTCCAGCAGTTTTCACACGGAGAAGGCGCCCCGCAGCTGTAAAACAGTCGCCGTATAGGAATGACTGGCAATCTGGTGTTAGTGCAGTTGGGGGATCCTCGAAGGTTATCAAAGGAAGATTTCCATTTGTAAATGACATTTCAGAGACTGTTGATTTTAAGCTTACGACTGCATTCTCAAACTTTGTTGAAGCAAACATGCAATTGGGAGAGTGTATTAGGAGAGTGCATTCTTAATGTTTGTTGTTATATTTCTTATCCATATCTTCTTTTATATGAAATAGGGAAGTGTATTTACCTGGTGATCAAAAGCTAGAGCCTTGTTTTGACTTTGAAGTTGAACAGATTGATGATAAGACGTTTTTCCATACCTTAAACTATTCTGGCAGGCCGCTCTCTAGTTCGGTAAGTGTACTGCTTTTTATTTTTGTTGTTGTAGTAGTTCATTCATATTGTTAGTGGTAGTCGTGTTTTCTTCCTCTCTTTTTTGCAGCACTTGAATATTATATTCTACTATCTTAGGAAGAAGGCGAAATATGGAATTAATATGCCAATCAAAGTCACAACTACAGATACTCTTTCTAATAATATCATTCAAAGGGTTTTAACAGAATTTGTAAAAGGTGGGAAACAAGATCATTTGATTGATAGATCAGACGATATCATGCTGTCACGACCCAATTTAGGATCGTGACCGGCGCTTGGGAGCAAGTGCTCCTAAGTAAGCCTCATCGAAAATTTTGCAGAAAATCGGACAGAGTTTCCCCTGTTTTTGGACCATTCCAAAAATTTCCCTGTCTCAATCAGCAACCAAACATCCTAATATTATACCAAACAATGGACAACTTATCAATTTTAACAAAACAGAAGTCTCCACCATTGCTAATCAACCAACTAGCAACCAGAAATACTAATTATCTCCAACTTTAATACTACAGAACGATACTCAACATAAGACTAATAGCAAAATAATACTCATGACACTAAAAGAATGACTATGGAGCGACTCTAAGAATTCAAAGAAAGACCATAACGTTTGATGAAAATCTCTGCCCACGCGAACAAGTGCGAGGCTCATCAAGAATTTTCAACCTGTGCGCTCTAATTAACGAAATCCTCGCCTGCGTCAACTGCTGTCTCTGTAAAAAAAATTAGCGGGGAATGAGTTGCTAGCTCAGTGAGTAATAACACTTAACCACAATCGTTTTTATTTGGGGACAAGTCAGAAACATGCTAGTATCTCAAAGAGAAAATACATAAAAATGCCCTTTCAGAAACAATAAATAATTTTCAGCCTCATCATGCTTTCCTTGTAGTATAAAATAATTAATAATTCAGGAATAAGCTCGGTAACCACTGTATAATATCAATATTCAAATTTGGGAAGTTTCAATGAACGGATCATGTAATCGGTATAACTGTGGACTTCTTCGCAAGAAGTCATATATATAACGGTAGTCCCTATTCGAGCGAAATCGGTAACGGTATGCTAGTTCTACCTTCCCACTAGCGAGGGCTATAATGGTAATCGGTAATTACAAGGTGCACCAGGTCTAACGAACCCGCCGTTAGCTACGGGATCCTTCAAAGTCTACTCCCATTTATACTTGTCTCTGTAATCCGTATATATACTCGTAGAAACTATTTTAAAACAATATAGGGCATTTCGGTTCTTATCAAATCATATAATTTCCTTTCGATAACAGTAAATTCAAGTAACGGTAAAACAGGTCTAGTGACAACCAAAATATTTAAAACCACGGTATCCATCTCAAATAACTATTTCGGTATCATATCGGGTAAAAGACTTGTCCCACATGCAACTTAAATAATCGGTAACATATTCATATTAAAAATCATGTGTAAATCATGCAAGTTATGAAAACACAAATTGCGGTAAGATTACTACTCACTATACTCGTGCCGAAATACCAAGCGCGCAACTTCGAGCGGTCCGTACAACTTCTTTCGATCAATCTATATTATCACAAACACTGGGTAAGTATCAACTTCATGAACTACCAACATAATCGGGTATTATTCTGTCAAATTCCTCCTTATTCCACTTGAAATAACCTCAATTAGGCTGCCATGTCCCTATTAAACTAATTCTCTGTAATTCCTTCGTATCACCAATTCAACAACTAATCAGTTTTATCATAAAAGCCCGTATCTAATACTACTCCCTATAATTAAAGACCAAACTAAATCCCAATATTATAATGGAAGAGTTAAACAATATAAAACTAAAATTCTTCTAGAATACTCACGTTGCTAGTTTGGTAGTTTCTTGTTACAACTCTTTGATGCCAAATAGAGCACTTTTTTCAAGAAAACAACTGGTGCGTCTTGTTCCTCTTCAAGCCTCGTGTCCTTGTCTCTCCGGGCCAATAATTTGGTTTTGACTCCAAGTTGCTGCTAAATCTTCTCGCTCTCAATTTGATTACAGATTAGAATTGTAAACGTTTTTCCATGTTTTTTTATGTACTCCATTTGTTGGCAGGAAAGTCCTTTCCTCTCCAAACCCTTATTAGTTCTCACGCCCTACTATTCTAATGGGCTTTGGCCTCATAAGTTGCTTTATTTCTTTTTTTTAATTGTTAGCTAAATGACCAATTTTCCCTCGGATTAAATTATGGGGTCGATTATGTCTAGATACAATTGATTTGGAGCCGAGTTCGAGAGGAAAGGCGGTGTTCGAGGCTTGAGTTGGTCGTGGGAGTTCGAGGTAAGTGTTTGGTCTAACCGTAGCTTGAGGGATTAGGAGTTATGTCATATTTGCTATTTGTTTCTTGTTGAGTACAACTTATATGCATGGTGACGAGTATTTATACGTTGGTGTCGAGCATGACCGTGAGTCTTATATTGTGATTTCCATGATTTCGTTGTATTATTCATGCCTTGGTGAAGGTTTCTATTGTTATGTAAAGTTTNGGTATGTTTTCACTCTACTATCAATAGCTTCTAACTCTGCCATATGCCTGTTGAATTCTTCAACAGTGTATGCTCTTGCTAACACAAAATATACTTCTTTGATTTGTTTTTGGCTCTTCCTGAAGTTTGTCTTTATGTTGTTCCACAGATGGAACATACATGCACAATGAGGGACTTCTGGATAGACAATTGAAGTTGCTTTCCATATAGCATCATGCCTGTCTGATACAATGCACATTCCCTCATTGTCCATAGGTTTCTCTGAACTGCACGAAGAACCATTCCCACGATGCATCATTTTCCGAATCAACAATTGCATATGCGAGGGGTAGAATTTGTCCTGTAAATCCAAAGAACAAAATATCAATTACAAAATACTATATTAATTTAGCATTTCATATAGTAATATAGTCATAGGTAGGTGCAGGTGTGTAGCAAAACAACTATATACTCTGTTGGTATACTTGTATACCATACTGGTATCATATAATATTTGAAAATATTTTTTGTTTCTTTAACTGAATGTAATTGGATTGTACACAAAATATTAATTTAGTATTTCATATAGTAGTATAGTCATAGGTAGGTGCATGTGTGTGGCAAAAAAACTATATACTCTATTGGTATACTTGTATACCATACTGGTATCATATAATATTTGAAAATATTTTTTGTTTCTTTAACTGAATGTAATTGGATTGTATTCTTACCCTCTGCGTCTTGCGTGGAAGCCGTGAGTATAGTCCCTCTATATGTTGACTTTAAAAACTTCCATCAACTACAACTGTTGGCCTACAATAGACCCATCCTCTAATCGATGCATATATAGCTATGAATGCATACAAGAAGCTCCCATCTCCTTCAGTGTGTAGTCGTGTCACTGATCCTGGGTTAGCGTACTCTAACATATAAAGATATGTTGGCATTTTCTTGTATGACTCACTTGGTAATCGTCTCAATAGTTGCATTGCTTTTTCTTTTGATCTCCATGCTTGCATGTAGCTTAAGTCCATACCATATGCTTTTTGGATGTCTCTTTGGATATCTGTTGGTGTATATATAGTTTTCGGGTCAACAAGTTTATCTTGTACCACAGCTGCAACAAAAGCTGAGACAGCTTGCTTTTGTGAACAAAATCTCTTATCAGTTAAACAACTGTGGACAGAATTGAAATCTATCACTTTAAAAAGATTTGATGCTCGCAGGCTTGATGCTTTAAGTCTGCAAGTGCATCTTTCATCCACGCATTCAAGGATATACCTGTTTATAATACAAATACAGTTATGTATCATGTTCTATTGATAAAAAACACAAACAAAAATCCGTACAATTATATACTCACATGGTATACTATGTTGGTATACTTATATACTGTATCAGTATCATATTTTGCTGATAAAAAATATAGACAAAGCAGCACAATTCTATACTCACATAGTATACTGATTTAGCATACATATATACTATATTGGTATTATATTTTACTGATAATAACAAAGACAAATCAATACAGTTATATACTCGCATAGTATACTGATATAGCATACTTATATACTATACCAGTATCACTGATAAAAAACACAGACAAACCAATACAATTCCATACTCGCATAGTATACTGATTTAGCATACTTATAAACTATATAGGTATCACATAGTTTTTTACTTGAAAACATGCAGACGAACCTTCTTGGGTATGATTTATGAACCCGATATTGACATTTTTCTCTAACTGCATACTGTTTCATAACGAGAGCCAGCAGGTTCTTGTCTTCGTAAATTTGTGTTTTTTCAACATTTTGATGAAATTGATCAGTTATGATGTTTGCATCATCAAGTTCTAAAATGGCGTCATCTCCTTCTTGCACATCAAACGTAGTAATCATATCAGTGCTTTCAAATTCTGCAATTTCTGATGAAATTAGAGCAACATCGAAACTGGAGGTGCTTGCAGCTATAGTATTTTTAGCAAACGACACACACAGGGGAAGTGTCGTCATCCCTGCACTTGATTTTTTCAATTCCATGTAAGCACTAACACTCATATCGCTGCAAATTGTAATTGGTGGATATCCTTGAGCAATAGCATACTTAATAACTATTGTTTTACTGTCCTTTTGCAGTTGCTTTGCAATTTCTCTGAGAAGTTGTTCAAATTTCCAATAGGTCTTTATTAGAATTGCATCAACATGAAAATTTATGAAATTATTGTTATCATCCCATTCTCCACTATGCTGCAGCAGAATTGGAATATTTTCCATGATTCTGAAGTTATAATCACTTTTATGTCCAAAATTGAATCTCAACAATGCAAATTTCAACAGTGTTCGAAATCAATAGTGTTCGAAATCAACAGTGTCCGAAATTTCAACAGTATATAGCTGCAACAGATTTTTCGAAATCAAACCTCTAGATCTCCAGATCTCTAAACCTAGATTAGAATTTTCAGCTAAAATTCAGAAGTTTAGCTCCGAAATCAAAATCAAAACAACAGCGAAATCAAAATCTGAAGACAACAGCAAAATCAAAATTTGAAAAGAAGATGCGAATCAGCATCTTCGATCTTTTTTTTCACACTTAGTGATCTTCAAATAGGGAATGTCGGTGAAAATCTCAATTTTGTGCGCTGATTTTCTGAAATTTTGAGCAGCTTTTGCGTTTTTATACGTAGGGCATTAAGCGTGGATAGTTATTTTGATATTCCCGTTTATTTATTAAATAGGTAGGAGATTGTAATTATTTAGTGGGTAGAATTCTTTAATGGGTAGGGCAAGATAAATAGTTTCACCTTTATAGGTACTCTTGTCTTTTCTTATATTCAATCCAACATAATACTTACTAACTTTAAACAAGTTATATTCATTACTATGATTACCTGGAGAATAGTTTTTGGGAGAATAAGATTCAATAGTCGGATCTCATATTTACGAACGTAGGCTGAGATTTTTGTAAGCGGCGTCAAAATTTATAGAACAGGAATAATAACTTTAATTATCATATTTCTAGACAAGAAATAATCTTTAATCAATTGGCTTTGTTGAATCTTAAATCTTAAGTTAGAAAAGGTTTTGAGTTCAATTCTACTTCATCACAATTTTAACCACAAAGACTCTGAAATATTTGCTCATAACTAACACACCAAGACACAATTTATGTCAAATAATGTCATTTTTTCCTACTTATCCGTTTCCTTACAGTATTAATACATATATCTAGTAAAATTTTCCAACGAAGCGGTGTCTTCGTTAAGCGTGCATCCGCCCCTGCTCATATTTGGTCGGACAATAACAATTATTCAGGAACTTCTTGCTTCTTATCGACACATCATCTCACGAATATAAGTAGAAAGAGAATAGCCATAACTAAGCAAGAGAACAAAGACGTAAGATTAACTAGCAAACAAGAATTCAAGGCATAGCACTTTTACATTTTAGGCTCACTCTGTTTATAAATGTAGGTTGTGAGCTTCCCCATTGGTGCTAAAGGTCACTGCAAAATTTTCTATTATCTACAAGAATGAATGACGGAAGGAGAGAGAGAGAGAGAGAGAGAGAGAGAGAGAGAGGAGAGAAATGGAAAAAGCACATCTAGAAGAACGATAATCGACATTATAGCTTCTCTTCCGGAATTCTTCAGCTGTTACTGATTCTTGATTTGATTGTGCAAAGCACTTAGAGGAAATAATCTCCAAACCTCAGTTTGATAGCAGAACCATCCAACAGGGAAAAAATTGTACTACTTTCCATTAGTGTTCCCATGTTTGTGGAATGGCCAAATTTTTACCAGGCGCTCTAGAACAGATGCACTTTTTGAGAAGTAGCCTGAGAATCCTTGAGGAGTTGATGGTGGTGGGAAATCTTCAGCCGGCATGGCAAAAGGACGAATCATATTTTCCATGTTTGCCAATGTAAGATATGAACCAATTTCTTGAAGCCTTTCAGGACCCATTATTGGCAGTGTGTGCTCTTGATGCCATGAAGCAGCTATCTCATCATTTTTCTGCAAATTAACCATGGAACGTAAATAAAGTTGGAGTTTCTCATTCCTAACACAGCTTTGCAAAACATAATCGAAATGAGATGGCGTTACTGGTGGTTATATAGTCGAAGATTTATCGTAAAGATCAACTTTTCAATTACATTTCGTGAAATAGAAAGACATAATACCTCCTCCAGTGGCGATAGATCAGCACCACGGCTAAAAGCCATCTCTATGCGGAACCTTTTAGGGTCTTCCAGAGCCACCTGCACCAAATCGATACAATATGAATCCAGCAGACATCTACTATCAGGAGTTCCTCATCAGACGAAAATACTATTACATCACATGTTGCTACAAGGCTAATCAAGTGTTCATCCCAGGCACTGTCTCAAACCAAAGAGTTTAAGTAGGAACTTTGGAAGATCTAAAATCTTCTGGAATATACTATACTTAATTCCTTATAAACCAAAGACTTTATAGTAGAGACTATTCCTTATTCTCAGAAAACTAAAACATCTTCAGGAAACCTCTTTGCTTGCAAAACCATAAGAGGGGCAGGGGCGTTGACGGGTCAGTTCTATTAGGAAGTTTCTGGCAAACTTCGGTGATGCTGAAAATATTTATAAATAACACATCTTTTTTACTTACCGATAAAAAACGAGGATTACTATATAATTTCAGTTCTTTAAAACACTATCACATTTAAGAGAACCTCTTTGCTTGCATAATCCATAAGAAAAAGGTGCAAAGGTACAGCTGTGTCGAGTCTGCATAGTTCTCTTTCCCACCCACTTCTCCAAAACACCCAAAGAAAAACAGTTAACAGCTTGCATATATTTAAGGTGCACCAGAATACTGACTGATTCACAACTTATCCTGCCTTCTCATTTTCTTTGTGCTTCAGTAGTATAAACAGATGTACGAACCTCTGTGTTCTCGAACATCCTCAGTACAATATAACTCATGTAATCCAGCTCCTTGGTATTAAACAAGCGATCCAAAGCATTGTCGCACACAAGGCTGGCCTCTTCTTGAAGAGACTCATCCAGGTTGCAATAACGAAGAACATTCATCAAGGAATGAATATGCGACTCCTGTCAAGTCAAACAATTGGTAAACCAGAAGTTGGAGAAGGGAAGACGAGATGGGAAAAAGAGAAAAATCAAAATAGAGAAAATAACAGCAAGCAAAATGTTAATAGCACTACAGTGTCTCAACAACTCTAATCATATAAAATAAGCAGAGTTAATAAGTACAAAGAGAGAAATACCACATTGCAGACATACTAAATTGTTACATATGACAGAATGAGTCAGCTGAAGAAAAATGAGAAAATTCTTTGAGGTGATAGATTATTCTCATTCACACATCAACTGTTTATAAACTCCAAAGTTTGAATTAACCATCCATGTTTGATAAATTAAAGTTGATTTAGAGTTTGATCATTGCTAACTAGTTTTTGCAGTAATTTAGTTATGTGAACCATCTCAACTAAAATGTTAAGCTAAAGAGGACATTTTTATTTATTTAATAATGTTGATCTTCAAGATGATGCTCACGTGTGAGAAAAGTTTCCTTGGGCCAAAAGTACGTACAGCAGCTAGAAAATAACAGTAGAAAACTAGAAAATTCAGTTGCAAGTTTCCACTTACTGATGTAAAGTACAGGCGTGTTCGCACATGTCTTTCAGGTGTTCTGACATTTGCATACCTGAAAAAGGTAAAGCACGAAATAATCAAATACAATACAAGAAAGTATTCTGCAATCTTATCTTGATTTACAAAGACACTTCTAGATAAAAACTAAAATAACACTGGGATATACAAGTTCATTGAACATCTAATTAAGTGAACAAGAGGGACCACATACTTCGGATCTAAGCGGTACTTAGTCTCTTTGTCATCATCATCATCTTGATCCATGGATCTCTCACTATTAAAGCTAGTTCTTCTAGACTCTTCATTCCGAGTGTGAGGCTTGGTATGGTGCTCTGTATCTTCCTTTGTTGTCTTATTCACTGCCAAATGATTGTCTTGGCAACCTTTCAACTCAGCCACACTTAGAGCTTCTTCACGGGTATTCCTTAGATCAATCATAATTTTACCCAACAAGCGGCGAGCAATCTGAATAAACAACTCATAAATTATGCATTGATAACTATATAAGCCTGCACTATCATAACATGTCATATAAACGCAAACATATTACACAACCCATCTATCATCGCATTCTGGTTAAAAATAGTGGTGGATCCGAGATAAGCTAATGTGCGACCTCAAATTATGTACGTAATGGTTGCCAGAGTGCCGGTTATTGTAGTGGACAAGAAGCAATACACAAACTACTCTTCCTCCAATACAAGCATAAGATTCTAATTGTTAGAAGCAGGCTTTAATTTACTTTACCACCAGTCAATCAAACCTGTTGACTGTTCATTCTCTCATGACGTTATAGTGCAACTACAACTCTAGCTAGGTAAAATGATTGATTTTCACTGCCTTCCTCAAGCACACCTTGACCAACAGCAATGGAGAAGAGCTATGTCAATCTTATTTTTTAGCAAAGTCAAACTCAAACCAGCATGTAAAACGGCATTTATAATTAGTAGTCTCAATTCCTTACTGCAGACCAGTGATAAGAGACAAGAAACTGTGAAAGCTGGTGAACCAATTCTAGCTTCAGTGGACATTAATATTTGACAAGATGTGGAGGTCCAACTGCCAAGCTCCTAAAGATACCTAATAGATATACCAGGAACCCTTAAGCACAGCACAACTTGCCCAGACTTCTTTAATAACTATAGACTACCCCATTCAAATTAAGTTGCGAAATCTGAGAGTGCCAATAGCAGTGACCCAGTGAGTAGGTGGTAGAAAATGTTATATGTTACTGTCTATCCAACAATAGGTAGAAAGAAAGAACGCATGAAATCTTTCTACTACAGATAAAGGAAAACACCGAGAAATGGACATTGCTCTAATGTAAGATGTTTACCTTTGATCCAATCTTTAACTTCTGCTTTGCATTTATCCCGTATTCATTTGGAATAACACCATCTGCAAGTAGCTGAAACTCAAAAACAATCATACTTTCTTTTAGAAGTCGGACAGGATAACTCTTAAGAGAACTTTGCAAGACCCTTGTATATTTGAAAAAATAGAATTTGAGGAATACTGGAGACAACAGGCTCGTAACCTAAAGACCCGGAAAAGCAGCAATGCCATATACAAGTTTTGCTACAGAGAAAATTAAGATTAGTAATATGATACCAGACTTTTATCTTGTTCTGGAGTATTTTTTTCCTTTTTTTGTGCGGTGGGGTGGGGGTGGGGGACAGCGAGCAAGGGTTTGGAATTATCAGTTCTTTTTCTAAGAAGCTACTCATGTTTGTAGCTGATCCTTATCGTACCTGAGCAACCGTAAAGAGTTCATCCAACCCCCCTAGATTCAGATGTGAATTGTGCAAAAGATCATACCTGTAAACAAAAGAAAAAAGTTCAAAAGAACATTAAGTCAGGGACATAACAGACAAAAACCAGAAGCTTGAGCATGCTCTTTCAGTGGCAATGTAGCATGTTGATAAAAAAAGAGATTAATATTCTTCATTAACCAAATATGCTAAGAATGTATAGAGTTCACTTACTTGCACGAGTCATAAACATCTGGAATTTGTGTGATATCAAAACGGCTGTATTTAAATATAGAGTGTTAGGGAAAACACCAACAAGGAAACCATTTTAATCCACAATGAGCAGATTGGTGAAGATTGGAAGGAGAACAATCCCAACAAATTAGCATCTGGGCACCAAAGGTCCAAGATGCAGCAAGCATATGTTCAAGCTAAAAAAAAGTTAGATTAAGTTAGCAAAACTTACTCTTTCCGTTCATTATATAAATCCCTCTCTAGTTTTCTCCATCTTGCAAACATGAGTAGAAATCCCTCGCTACCACAAGGTAAACCCGCAGCAATACGATCAACATCAATATTTGTTTTACCAAGCGCTTTAGCTTGATCATAAGGTGGAATTACATCATATGGGCTTGTCTCTGCAAGTTCTTCATCCTCGTCCTTGGCGAGAAGCCTCACTTGCTCTGTCACCTTCTTAGTATATTTCACCTGATTGCAAAATACAGATTAAATCAGAATAAAAATATGGAAAGACACAATGCAACATAAGAGAAGGAAAAGCACCAAAGAATAAAATTTAAATGCTTGCAGTATTAGTTTAGTGAAATCAAGGATTCAGAACAAAGGATTCCACTGACAAGGAAAAGAAAGTAGAAGAAGGGGGTAAGAAGATAAATATTCGACCAGAATTAGAAGATGAATCATGAAACTTATATTGATTTTTACCAGAAGATTGATTCAACAGGAGATACACATTAATACTTTACCAATTTGGGCAGAAGTTCAGATGCATTAGGAGGGAGTCCTGCCCCATCAACCATCCAAGGTTTCTCTGATGATCCATTGTTATGAAGTGTCCTTGTTCCAGAAGTAATTATGTCATTCAACCTTGCCTAAAGAGAACAAGGGGAGAGGTATTTTAATAGCAGAATGATAAAAGCATTTTTGTAAGTTGAAAGATCCTGCCTTTGTAAACAGGATTAAACTCAACTGTTACAGTGATCTAAACTTTTTAATGCTTCAAGTAATTGCCAAACATACCCGTGCAATGGAATTACTGTATTCTTTGTTTTGCATAACAGCATCCACCAAAAAAATTACTTCCTTATGGTGTTAGACCATATAATTTCAAAGGTTCTCATACACTTCAAATAACAACCAAACAACAACATGAAAAAGCAACAAAGTTGCAGCACATGCCTTGTCCTTCAATGTTAACAGTATAATGGATACAGACACCGAGCCTAGTCATTATAAAGAAAACTAGTTCTAATGAATACTAAGACCACCCACAGATAGAACTATCTGATCGAGCTAGGTGTCCGAAAATGGCAAGATAACTATGTGCTTGTAGATTTGAACACAGTGTAAGGAAAAGAAAACCTTAGCATCTTCCATTTCGATACTGGCATTGTCAAGTCCATCAAGCATAGAAGAATCCTTGCTAACCAACGACACCTTCAAGTGAAGAAGAAAACACATACTTCAATCTTCTCAGTTATAAGAATCCAACTCAAGAAGCATACCCTTATAACAACACACAAACCAGGATTGGTGTCAATTGTCCTTCCAAGTCAAGTAGACCTTTGGCGAATGCAGCGGCAGACATCTGCCGACATAACATGCATAATGCAAACTCAACATCAGAGGACAAAACAAATAGCCAAGGACATGTATGAGAAAAATTGACAAACCAACCAGGAAAAAAATTAGAAAACAAATGGATAAAGACTCAGATACTAAGATTACTAAGTAATTATTGAGCAAAAGTAAGGAACTAACCTGCACACGGCCCTCATCGGAGCTGTATATTTTTAGGTCATGGCGATATGTACTATGGAGGCGAAGGAGGCCTGTACCTTCACCTGTGGTTCAAAGCAGAAGGAGATTAAGAGGCAGAAGCACTGAGCCTACCACTCACCCCCTAATACCCAATTTGATCAAATAGGAACAGGGTAGCTGCAAAGCTTTGATACACCATTTTCAAAGATTATGCAAAATAAACTTTTCTAATACTGTTAAATTCTAGATGCTTCATCTGGAAGTAGTTTATCTGAAACTTTCTTAAACCTCATTTGGCAATAGATGATGCAAAGGAAGATCTGATTTTGGAGAAAACTTTTGGAAGTTAAATGAAAGATAAGGGCACCAGCCAACCTGGATACAAGTTATTCCGGAAGTATCTTCCAAGCTCTTCAGCCTGCCAAGAAATTTCATGAAAGCAAGAAATAAAGGTTTTGATCCATGACACAAGGAAAATATTCACTTCAACAGGCCGAGCTAGTTCACGATATAATAAATCATAATTAGGCATAATAAAACCTGCTTTCTGCCAGCATGAGTGAGAACACCTCCATATTTTAGAACCATAAGAGCTTCAACAGGTCGTTCTTCTTCACCTTCACCATTTGACTTGGAAACTTTAGCCCACTTTAGCGGCTTTAACTGAACCTTTCTATAAATGCCAGAAAAATGTCCCCCCTGCAATTCAGATAAACATTTTAACAATCAATAATAACTGAGAAAATTGAAAGAAGAAAAGTATTAACTGCACCAGCTTCCATTTAAAGCCTACTTAGAGATGGTCACACAATCAACGCGAACATGTATATTTTCTAGCATTTTCTCCTATACCAATTTTCGATATTGCATATTGCCAGATGTATAGTTCAAGAAAATAGTATTGACCTCCTCAAGAACAGCTTTTACTTGACGAAGTTTCTCAGCATGCTCAATGTCTTCAGCTTCACTATCACTTTCCCGACCAGGCCTACACAACAAGAATGAGCAAGAAAACCATTTTTGTTTCAACACAAATTCCATCAGCAAATGACATTCTTTTAGCTTTAGCACATTACAACATCACCCATAAGACAAGAAAACTAGAAGTGAGTCAGGACAAAATTGAATAAATTGGATCAGTTGTTATATTTACAAGAGTGACCACCTTCTCTCTACCTAGTCTACAGAAAATGTCTTTGTTCTTAAGGTCTTCCCCCTCCCCCCCCCCC
>NC_031990.1:32570001-32645699 GCF_001879085.1 Nicotiana attenuata
ACGTTACCGTTACCGGTTACCCCGGTCCCCCCGGGGTACCCCGGGGGGGGGGGAGAGACCAGGAAGAGGTAAAAGACAATTTAATAATCATATCTAACTTAACCTCTGTAATTTTAGAAAATTGACTTCAAGAAATTATGAAGCACTAAAGATCAGTATAAGGAACGGATTGAGAGGAGCGATAGCAAAGCCAAGCTGTATAAAAGCAGCAGCCTATCAACAGGTCCGTCAATAAAAGTAGAGGTCTTTTCGCCTAAGGGGGTCAGAGCAACATGGACAATGATATGCTTGATTAACAACTAGGAAAGCTGTTCTACATAAGGAAAACATTACAAGCGATCGCAGATATCCATCTGTTGTACATAGATATACGATGTTGGAAATGGTAGAAACTATACAGCATAATGCATTTAAGTAACAGGTTGAAAAGCACAAGTGTGCAATTTCATGGCCATGAAAACAGTAATGTATCTATCTCGCTGCCTAAAACATAGATTTCTAGTTTAATTATGCACAAGATTAAAACTAGAGTTAAGATTATCTCTCTCCCTCCCTCTGCTGGTTAGAGTAGCTATGCTGAAAAACTCCTTAAGAGGCACTACTTGGAGAAATAAAGTCCCCCCNTCTCACAGCAATCACGAACTAAATAGGTTGAAAAAACGCAAAATCAAATGAAGAAAGTTATTAGAGCATAAAGATCTATCTGAGCATAAAGAACATTATCTTTGTTTGAGGGGTATGAAGCTACAAAAATCAAATATGAGATAAAGAAATCAATGTGATTATGCAGACTCTTTAAGTATCAGAGTCTCACTTACCTAGAACGTGGTACCAGCGCTCTGGTGGCATCCAAAAGATCTTGCAATTGCACAGCACTTTTAAGCTTTGTCTGCGCAAGATTTAAAAGCAAAAGAACAATATTGATCATCTAAAACGTTGAGAAGGATATAGAAAAGCAATTGTATCATGAAAGCAAAGAAGCACCTCAGATCTAGGTTTACCGCCATTGTACTTTAACATCAAATTTAAGAGTTTTTCCTCTGTAACCTTCAACTTCACTTTCTGCTTTGGAGTTCTATCACCACTGTTCCAGTTGATAATGGTTAAGTAAAGGAGAAAAAAGATTCTAACCTGCAAGGGTAATATACATAAGAAGTATGTCTTACTGCCGAATAATTGCAACTACACATCGTAGCTCCTCTGATTGTCCAAATGTCCCGAGCCCACTTCCTTGACGTGTTAACCCCTCAGAAGGCTGAACTGGTTCATTGACTTTCCATGGTAAAGTTGGTGGGATTGTCGATGAAAGATGTGGAGCTTTTGCGTCTAGAAGCATCTTCCTCAACACACAAGCAGCATCGTCATAGTACCTTTACTCAAGCATCATTGCAAGAACTATCTTTAGGACCAATCAAATGATGCACAAACTGACGATACTACCAGTCATATAGCTGCTACTATTGTGATTACACAAACCATACAGATTTAAGATGACAGTAAGGATATGTTATGATGATACACCAACAGCAGTAACACTAAAAAGGCAAGAAGAATTCTATAAACCCAAAATACATGCAGTACGAATGAAGGTCCCAAACAAGCATGATACAACCTAACAATAAAAAATGATAGAAAGTTGAACAACAAGTTCTAGTCATTCTTTTATTTTTTTGACAAATTCTAGTTGTTGAATAATACAACATGAATCAAATGTCACTAGTGTAGTAAGATGCATAAAGTTGGGGTTGTAATACTTTTCCATTGCACTCTCTGGGTGCTATTCTTTAATAAAATTTTCATTACATTTTCAAAAAAATAAATATAAAAAAAAAAAAGATGTTCACCGATAAAAGATAATTGTTCTCTAAGTTTCTTCGTAAAAGCATTCTACCTAGATGGAACAGATATCGGGCAGGGGAAGGGAGGGAAAAAGATGCATGCAACTTAAGTCAATTAAGGTTATTAATCCCAAAAAATATTGTTTTAAGAAAAAACCTACAATAGAAAAAACCTACAAGTGACCTATTGGTATTGACATGTTCACTTTTTCACATATTTTAGGTTCAAGTATTTCCTTTTTTTTTTCCTGCTGAATTTCGTTCTTCCTTACAGTGTTGGTCATTACTGGTACTACATATGCTAGGGGCCCTTACATCGCTTTGCACAAAAGTAGAAGAGCCAATATTCACTGGGATAATGACTTTTATCAGTGGATGCATTCTAGAACTGGTCAACCGAAACCCCTGTCTTTTTCCATGTATAATATTATATGAGTGTTTCGCTTCCATTGTGTTTCGTTAGGTTTACATTGTAGGTCTTTTGAGATGACTTCTTCAACGTGAGTTTAGGTCTACTTGGTACCCTTTGAACATCCTTATTCATCATATTGACACACCTACAGACCTTTGTTGTCTTTAAGACTACCTTAATTATGAAACTGATAAGAGGAAAGCTTAAAATACTGATTAGATTGGACTATATGTCTCATCTAATTGATTTTTGGGGAAGATGAAGAAACTTACTTGTAAGAGTTCTTTACAAAGCTCCAGCCATTCACATCACAAACATATGAACGCCCGTCACTGCGCAATAGATCGAAGCCACAAACCTGAAATGAAAGGAAGGGTAATTTCGTTGGTTTGTTTTCTCAGTGCACATGGAGAAAACGAAGATACATTTAGTCAACACCATCAAAGGGAAAAAGGGGAGCATTAGCCAGCGTATATGCTTCAGCCTTGGGATCTCCATGTATCTCCAAACCCCGATATAAAAGATAAACCATGTTTATTTGGCAGAGAAAGGAAGAGAAAGCCATAAATCTAGTTGAATATACATTACAGAATCATATCTTATAAATATAGGTTACGAGGACATCAGTGTCATCTATCTTCTGCAGTTGGACTATCAACCACAGGCAACGAGATATTAGAGGCCAAGAAAGTCAACTTTTAATTGACTGTGAGATAGTGGACACTGGACAGTCAACCTACTCAAAATAGCTGCAACAGTTTCCACCATGCTTGTTGAAAGTAAAACAGCTTCATACACCAATATGTGTTGACATGTAATAGACTTAGGTGGACTTACTGCTTGCCTAAAGGCTATGCAAACTTCTCTGGCCATTTGCTTCTCTGTAGGGGTAAGTAGAACAGGATATCGAACCTGCAAAATGAAGCAACTTTCAATAAGCAAATAAGTTTCTATAGCAACTTAAAGTGATTGTACTCACAATTTCACACAGTTTAATCTAAATGCTGAAAGGATAACACTGGACCCCCAAAATTTCCATATGAGAGGAAGAGAAGCTCAGTACTTTGACAAGTCCTTTTTTTTTTTGCCCAAAACCCCGAACCACACTTATCGCCTCCCAAGGCAACAATGGTTTTAACTCAAACCCCAAGCATAATAGTTGGACCAGAGGAACTCTACCACTAAAGTGACCATCTCTCATCACTTTGTTAAGTTCTTAATTTTAAAGGATCTTTAGGGGGATATAAGTGTGTCTCTCACATAGCGCAAGAGAATGGATAAAATTCAATGGGTGAAGAAGATGATACTATCCTTTCCTGTTCTTTTCTTTGTTATTTGGCAACGGGCCTCCAAATTAGAGAACAGGAAAAAATAGGGAGAGTTATGTTGAAGAAATAACTTACTTCTTTCCCATCAGTATTTCTCATTACAACACCATCAACAACAGGAGATTTCCTTGCC
Source organism: Nicotiana attenuata (assembly GCF_001879085.1). Lineage (NCBI taxonomy): Eukaryota > Viridiplantae > Streptophyta > Magnoliopsida > Solanales > Solanaceae > Nicotiana > Nicotiana attenuata. Next base: position 32,573,713 of record NC_031990.1, read on the forward strand.
TCTGCATGTGCGTAATCTGGACCAACTGTATACACCTATGTAAATATAAGAAGAAAACTCAAATCATGGGATAAGCTACAAAATTTTTGACACAACGCAAAAACATGTGCATGGTTACTCCTACCTAACAAAGACACTTGACAGGTTTAAACCAAGTAGTAAATCCAGGAAGCTACGACCTGTTATGAGAGTTTCTTAGGATAAATATATAAGATATATCTAAGGTATGTAACTTACCCCTCTTCTTTTATTTTTGAGGGGATGAGAGTTGAACTGCACACATGTACATGCAAAAATAAATTCTCTCAGCCTCCTTTCCCCTGGCTCCCTTAATGAAAGAGCTCAAGAAAGCTGTGTTTGTCGGATCCTCCAAAAATGACGCCACACCCATGTCGGATGCTCCAAAAATGAATTAAATTTTGAAGGATCCAACACACACCTGATGACATTTTTGAAGGATCCCAGTAACAAAGCGAAACAGAAGAAACTTTTATCTGATAAGTGAATGAGAAGGACATATAGCTTAGATAATCATGTACAATATGCACATGCTCATATATGAATTGAAGTTTTTAGTTAGTTCCTGAAGTCCCATGATGTATATGCAAATGTTTGAACATATTTATAGTTTCTTCTCACCAAATCAAATCCATACACCAGCCATAAAGTGACTTATGCCCTAACTTATTAGTATGCTTTTACCATACCATACGATAAATCAACGGGTAGATCCGAATTAACGGAAAAAGAGGACGACCTCGAGCCAGATAGGTGTTTTTCAAGTATATCTTTTCATAATAAACCAGACAAACAAATTAAGTGCGATTGCCAATTAAAGCAAAATCATTCATGCAAAGATACTGAAGTACAATGTTACAAACCTTAACGTCTGTTCCTCCTGTGGGCATGAATTCCTCATATATGTAGGACCCTTCACGTCTCACTCTTCTAACCTCTGGATGGAACTCACTTGAGCGGTTACCAACCTGAAGGAAAAGAAAGAAGTCAAATTACATTATTCAAAATTAAATATTCTAACACGTGGGAAAGACAGATGGATGAGATTAAACATCTTTTTCTGCAATGACAAATGGCTATTCACTGTGGATTTTGTTTGTAATCATTTTTGGGGTGCAACGAGTAATGGCGAGGATTGCCAACGAACTCTTGTTGTGCCAGTCTGGTTTTAAGGTCAAAAAGAAACTTATCAAGATTTGGAAGCCATTCCAGTCTGTTCGTGTAGGGTGATAAGGAGAGGAAGGAACCAACGATGCTTCGTAGGCAAATCTACTGCTATCCAGATTTTGAAACATAAATGTCCAAGCAATTTAGCATTCTGGTTGAATTTTCCGATATATACGAAGAGTTGATGGCAGTTTTTTAATAGCCGATAAATCTGTTGTTTCCAGCTTCGATAGCCGGTGGATCATGGACCCTCCCTCTACCCTTTCTCCAATTAAATGCCAGACATGGTGCGGCTACCACATATCCCTGTGCTGTACTACCTTTGCCAACCAGGCTGATGAACTAATTGCCCTAAGTCTCTTCTGGCATGCACATTTGAGTCTTGATCCCCTGCTTAACCTGAAATGATCTAATTGCCCTTGGTTTCTTCTACGGTAAATTTTGTTAGCTCGTTACAGATTGAACAGATTTCGTAGTTGGAAAAATTTCCCCATGATAGTATCCCGCACTACCTTAGTGTTTAGTTCTTACTATTTAATAAAATATTTTGCTTATCAAAAGTATCAAAAAAAAAATAATAATTGGGGGGAGGGGGGAGAGAAGGGGGTGGGGGTTAAATACAAGGACTCTTGAAAGAAATAAGAAGCAGAGACGCAAAGGACGCTGGTCAAATCAAAATCTAATCAAGAAAGCAATTCCAATTTTTCTTTCAAAGTAATATGTTACCTTTCGAAACAATTCCTTCATTCCCCCGCCAGCTGAACTAGGATAGTAAATCATTATTCTGTGGTCATCAGCTACATAAAAGCAAATAAGAGATTGATTTTTCCCTTCCTGAGTGGTATTTTTACAATATCACAAAGTTCACCATATTCACAAGCAGACAACATTGACAACAATTCCATGGTTCAAAAAACCTACAGTACTAATTGCAGTATTCATATGCAAGGGAAATAACAACTCTTTGAAATAATCAAACAGAACTTTAAAATCGCATGTCACCAGCAACAGGTCAACAACCTAATAAGCATGAAATCTTAATCAAGAGGCATCATTGTTTGTCCAACTATTATAATACCACCAAAGTGGTTATTTATCAAGGTACTCCGAGAATATGAGTCCTATCTTTTCATCTAATTGGCAAGCTGCCAAACACATACATCTTCGTTCTAGAGAAAAAATATAAAAAAACTGATCATGCATAGAAAGAGAGACTGACCATTAACAGGCTTTTCCACAAAAGGTTTCCAAAAGCGATTCCCATGAACCTCAACAAAGTCATCGTCTTCAACAAAATAATCCAAATGTTGGTGCGGTACTTCTCTGTGAACGCAAGCATACCTTGGCACAGGGATTCCATACATCTCAAGACGCTGAAATCTCACAATTAAAACAGAAAGGAAAATGTCAAAATCATTTTATTTTTCAAGGAAAAGGGAAAATGCAAGGAGTAGCATAACTTATAGAAGGTTAGTTCAAAAAAATGAGCCCCCATCAGGGTAGAGTTGCCGACGCAATTAACTATTTAAAAGCAGCTTCTTCATTTCACACGTAGATTAAAGTGGAGAGCTCAAAAACTTGAAGCGAGAACAATGGGATTGGAAATACTTGGAAACATATGTCGAATTAAGCCTGATTCCTACTTTTGCAGAATTATTCAGACAGATATGATGGTATAACCTTTTTGAACAATATCAGCATACGCATTGACTCTTATAGTGTATAGAAGACAATACATTTCTTTTGAATCTTTGTACATATCTAGGTGAGGAAAATTTTGTTTCCTAGTATTCCCAATCCAATCATAGATCTAGACAAAAGAAATTAGCCACAGAATTCTCCTTATCAAAAAAAAAAAAAAAAAACTCGTACACTTTTCCGATTCCCCTGAACGGCAGAAATAACCAAGAACTAATACATACCTCGTATACTTTCCTCCGATCGTGAAGAAGGTATTGCGGTTCCAATTCATTCACAAGGAAAGGCCTAAGACAGAGGAGATAATTGACGATCATAAGTTGTCCACAGTGATGCCAAAGTTTATACAAGTGTGTTAGATATTTCTTTCCAACATTTACAGGGGAAAAACAAGAGGTTATTTTTTTACTTTTCAAAAAGAAGGTTCTATTAAGATGGCAAATTCTCATCATTACAAGACAGATATTTAACCTTGGAGCTTCACAACTCAAACAGTATCAGATCTTCTTGGTCTTGGAACCTTGTCTAGACAAAAATAATATGACCTGACAATTGTTGTCATCATTACAGATATCAAAATTTCAAGTTTGATGATCAAGTAGTAACTTAAGAAACGTCTTTGCAAAAGAAATTAGTCAATTACGACACAAACCAAAAGCAAAAGTCTCACGACTTTTTTTTAATCTTGCATTATCTTTTCGACAAACATTATCCTGCATTTTCTACTATCCCTAAACTCCTAATGAATGCTTCAGATCTGCCCGCCAATCATTTATAGCTTGCCAAAAGAATCAATCACAAACAACAGATTTTACACCAGAGCATAATACATGTTATCACACTTGAGAAACCAAAAGATTAATAAGAAAAGGATTTGACAATCATTTATGACATAAAAAACCATAACCTTGTTTTTTATGTTCAGACAGACAAGTCTGGTGATTTTATACGGCTATAGACATGGGCTGGACTATTATAATCAGAGAAGAAGCTACGACACCAACGTTGCAAGTGTGATAAAGAAAATCCTCAACTTTACCGAAGTATTTCGAAAGCAAATAAAATTTCCAGGACTACTACAATATCTCGTGCTAGCAGTTACTCTGGTGATGCCAGTCATAGATCATTCAAAAATGGATATTCAGAGGACACAGAATAACACAAAAGCAAGCATGCCAAAATACTGAAACTACATACGGAAAAGGATGGATGAAACTTACTTTCTCAATGAAGCATATGCTTCTGCTTTCTTCAAAGGATATCCACTGGAGTAGAAGGCAATCAAGCAATCGCATATCGGCCAGCTGCAACCATGACATAATCCACTAAATTAACATGGCGCATGGTATAGTGCGGAAGGAAGACAAAACGTCAAACTTAAGGCTAACGGGATGTGTAAGCCATCAAAAATACCTTATTACAGACACAATTTCTCAGGGAAAAGATGTAAAACTCAGTTCAACAAAGAGAAAGATTATAGAATACGAAGTAGCAATGGTATGTCAATGTTGTTTCCAGGATTGTACCTCTCAATTGGATCCTCCAGAATAACTTTGTCACCAAAGTACATAACCTTCAAGTATAAAGTCCTAGTCAGAAAGATAATACACTTTTAACAACAAAATAGAAATGCACTCTACAAAGTCAGTTCACCACTTGATCAATGGAGTATCACCATACTTTGAGTGATATATTTCCAAGAAAACTACTTTTTAGGAGACCCAATATCAGAAGAAAAATGCTGAATCTTGGATAAGAGGAATACTTAAAAATTATTACCAAGAAAAGTACTCTTCAGGAGACCCAATATTACAAAAAATGAAAGTTAGTTGGTTAATTTAGCAAATGATTAAATACCTCAAATTCACCAAATGATTGAAGTCTTTCAAGAATCTGTCCCATTGGAGCTGAGAAGACCTAAATTTGATCAAACAATTGAAAAGAATCAGTGGGGGGTTAATAATTGCTGGTAAGCTAATAAAGAATAAGTACAGCACTAATATTGTTGGTGCATGCTCTGCAATTGCAACCAATCAAAACAATAGAACAGAACCTCGGGGCCGCATTTCACCTTCTTTTCCATTACACAAACACCAACTGTAATCTTATTCTCAACAACACTGTCCTCCTCCACTTTCTTCATCATCTTCTTTTTCTTCTCTTTCTCTTTCACTTTCTTTCTCTCTGGCTGACTAAAAGCTCCGAGATTTGAACTTTTCTCAACCCCACTTCTCATTCTCTCTTTTTACTGCCAAAGCTCAAGAAACAAACACATTAAATACACGTGTATGTATTTACATTATTTCGTAAAGAGTCCTCTTTTTTCATGAAAATAGTAAAGAGAGTCCGAAACAAGTATAAAGATATATACCCACAGATTCAAGAATCCCGTGTAGATAAAGGAAAAGGAGAAAAATAATGAGTGAATACCCGAAATATCCGAAGTATATGCAAAATCTTGAAAATCTTGCAAGGCTTTAAGCTACAAACACATGGAGTCACGAGAACAGAGAGAAAAAGGCTGCTTCAAACCGCCACCAAGAAAAAAAAAATACATTATTTATTGCTACTAATGGAGTGGTTACTGTGGTATTTATTATTGTGGACCGTTAGATATACCAAAATCCAATAGGAGGGGTCAATATTGTGGGGTAATATTGGATTCTGGAATATACATTAGAAAGTGAAAGACACTGACGTGCAAAGGTTTAGGATATACTAATCTTTAATCTTCAAAGATTAGTGGCTGCTGTATCCCTCTGTCACTGTAAGTTATAAAGGTACAATGTCTTTTTGTTTATCATGTTCGTTTTTATAAAATAAAAAATAAAATAAAAGAGTAGGTACTCAACTCGAGGCTTATAATTTGTCATTTTGTTAATATGCATTTTTATGCACGTGATCTAAGCGTGGTATGTTTTTTTGGGATCTTCACTTCTTCTTTTTTATATATTGGGATATCTTTTATTATTCTTTCCGGTCCAAATAAGTAACCAATTTGCTTTGAGCATACCTATTAAGAAAATACTAAATTCTAGACAAAATAGTTAGTGTGATTAAATTACCCTTAATTAAATATTGCAGCATAATTGATGTGAGGAGTAAAAGACTTTTTAGGGATACGTATAAGTGTAATTTTGGAAAAACAAATTGAATTTTTTCTTGATTATATAAATGGACACTTATTTTGAACCAAAATAAAAAAGCAAATTGATCACTTATTATGGACCGGAGGGAGTAATAAATTTCAATTTTAAAATTAGGTTGAAGTGTATTTAGAAATTTTGAAGAGTTACTTAATTTTTTAAATGGGAATGACGTATGAATAAAGGAAAAATTGGGACTCATAGAGGCAGTGAAGGGCCATCACCTCTCTCCCCAAACAAACAGCACACTTATGCCAAAAGCTATAAGGAGTATGGATAAGTGGTTCAGTGCCTTAGCAAACTTTACAGGTTTATTTTGAAAATGATGGAACTTTTTGATAGGGTCCTCCATATATAAGGGAGATCATCTTGTGAAGTTATGATGATACCGAATATTCTTTTTACTCATATAATTCTTTTCACATTAAATCAATAAAATAGAATACATGAAATCTTTGTAAAATTATATTTTTCAATTCAACTAGTAATTAGTTTAGAAAGTTATTTCCTTTAAATATAGGTGGTTTATCAGTTAAACCGTTCCATATTCGACATAACAATGCGTATGATAGACACGATTAGGTGTAATAATTATCATAACTATGAGTAGAGAATGTTTCATGGGAACATACTTATTGTTGCAAGGGAAAAGTTAAATTCAATGGTCTTTTTTTATTACTACAATTTATTCCATTTGATTGATTCAATGTCATAAATGGTCAACGGAAAATGGGATTTCTAACATGGTGTGATTATTCGGGACCACAAAGGTTACGCTGTCTGTAATCATGTTCCTAGGAAGCTAATATTTCCAGCACATACCATAGAGAGAAACCAAGTAGGAATGGGCTTTGATTTTGATGGAACATTGTCCAATTGTGATTGTTTCTTTCCAACTATGTAGGCTAATGATATCCCAGTTAATAGTCAAAAGCAAAATAATTGAAAAAAGGACACGTGAATCGGGTGGCAGTGAATAATAGGAGTCTGAGTTTACTATCACATTAGATCTATGAACGAGTCAATTTTAGATGGCAATTCCAGCCTACTATAATTTTGTTTACTTGTCGGTTATAGTACCTACCAAAATGTAGTCATAATTTGTATAGACAATCAGTCAATTAAATATGCTCAATCCAAAAAGATTCGCTAGCGTTTGGCCATAGATTTCAAATTTATTTTTAAAAATCTTATTTGGGTGAAGTTTGATTTGAAGATGAAAATGTGTTTGGACATACATTTTTAAAACATATTTACCAACTTTATTTTGGAAAAACATGCATATAGTTCCCAAGTTTTAGGCCCCGCTTGGCCATGAATTTTCCCAAAATAAATTTGGGATTTATTTTCAAAACTCATGTTTGAACATAAATTTTACTCATATTTTGGCCAAATCTCAAATCCCAAATTTCAAATCCCAAAATCAGCTATTGAGATAATTTTGGGCCAAAATCCCAAAACTTGGGAATTATATACATGTTTTTTCAAAATAAAGTTGGAAAATATGTTTTGAAAACGTATGTCCACACATTCTCATCTTCAAACCAAACTTCACCCAAATCAGATTTTTCAAAATAAATTTGGGATCTATGGCCAAACGCTAACTTAGGATTTTGGCCCAAAATCAGCAATTGAAGTGATTTTGGGATTTGGGGTTTGGGATTTGGGATTTTGCCAAAATATGGGGCAAAATTTATGGCCAAACATGAGTGTTGAAAATAAATCCCAAATTTATTTTGGCAAAACTCATGGCCAAACGGGTCTGAAGCAAACAGTTCTTTTTACCTAGATCTGCTTAAAAGTTATCAGACAATTTCGAAACATGAATTGACCTGCGTTAGTCGACACCTCCAACTGTGACCATAAATTGGCCATTCGTTCTATCCGAAAGAGAAAAAGAGCAAGACCCAATCAAATTACTGAATTTCATAAGGAGATGTAAAATTGAAAATTTTGGATGCCCATGGTACCTTTCCCGTCATGTAACTGCATAATTCTTTAAGAAAGAAGCAACCATTCCTGAATTGGTATCACCTTTTCCATCTAGATAAGTAATGGTACAGCGCAAATTTGGGTTGCGAAATAGTAGATTGAGTAGTGCAGCACGAATAACATTAGAAGTTTACAACAATCCATACTTGTATACTTGCCCCAAGTTCCATGCTTTCCAATGGTCAATGAGCCTTTCCCTCAAGAACAGCACGGAAAAACAATTGCTGGACAGTAGTACACTGTCAGATTCAAGCCTTTGCTCAGAAAATTTGAGAAACACAAGAGGCTGATCAAATAGCAGGGGCTGGAGCAGGATCTCATGGTGCTGAGGGTACAAAACATGGCAAATTTAGCTTGAAAGGGGGCTGCAGGTCTTAAAGTCCGCTTCCATCTAGAAAACGTAGTTGCAGACCAGTTGATATCCAAATAATAGTTGAATGCCCCTTACAACAACGTGCTGTCCCATACTCATGATATGAGTTGCGACACACAAGTAAGCTTGCTCATGCTATATTAGGTTGCTGAAATCAGGATCTAGATATATCAAGTCAAGCACCTCATGTATGTTAGTTAAACATGAATGGGAGACATCTCCAGCTACAAACTCATTAACCATCCCATCAATCTCAATTGCACTGTACCCAGGGGTCTTCCTGAGCCCTTTGTCACCAATCATCCTCCTGATTCGACGTGCATCATCACATTGGCGAGCTGCCAAATATATATTTGATAACTGAACATAAGCAGAATCTTCTTCAGCTTCGTTGCCATCTTCTACCAACAAAATCTCTTTAACGGCAAGTTCTGCAAGACTAACATTGTTGTGATTTCGACAACCACTCAATAACGCGCCCCAAACTGAGGCCCGTGGTTTCATTGGCATCCTTCTAATAAGCTTAAGTGCATCATCCAATCGTCCAGCTCTGCATAACAAATCCACTACACAACTGAAGTGCTCATGTTCCGGTACAACGCCATATAAAGATTCCATCTTATCCAACAAAGCTTCACCTTCTTTCTGAAGCCCTGCATGCGCACACGCTGCTAAAGCTGCAAGAATGACAATACCATCAGGCTTAAGTCCATCAACCACTTGCATCCTCTCCAAACAGCTTAATGCTAGCTCAGGACGACCATGGACTGCGAACCCTCTAATCATTGTTGCCCATGAATGCTTATTTCGCGTAGGCATGCTGTCAAATACCTCAGAAGCCAAGTGAATACACCCACACTTAGCATACATATCAACAAGAGCAGAGCCGATAAAAACATCAGACTCAACCCACTCACTCTTCATAACATGCTCATGAATCCACTTCCCTTGCTCAAGAGCACCTAAATGAGCACAGGCCGCAAGCGCTGTGGTCACGCAATACTCATCCGCACTAACTCCACGCCCCAACATATCTTGGAAAATACTCAATGCCTCCTTGGCTAATCCGCATTGAAGGTGCCCACTCATTAAAACATTACATTGAATAACATCAATGTCAGTAATTTCATCGAACACCTTGCGTGCATCATCCAATGCTTTGCAGTTGGTGTAAAACCGAATTAATGCTGTCTGTACATGTGCATCGGACGCGGAAAACGAATTCTTAACTACCCAACTGTGCATTTGCTTTCCCTCTACTTCCAAAGGACCATTAGCGCAGGCGATGAGAAGAAACGGAAACGTAAAACTATCAGGAGCCGCAGCGTTATTGGTTTGTAACATAAGATTGAAGTAATGAAGGGAAAATTGGGGTTGTGAGCTCCGAGAGTAAGCCCTAATGAGAATATTGTAAAGGAAAGTATTGGAAGTTCGAACCTGCGCGAAGATCCTTGAGGTATAGGGAAGGTCGGCGTAATTTGAGAGCGCAGAAAAATCGAGGAGCTTGCTTACGGCGTAAGTGTTGCGGTGAAGACCGAGGGTGATGTAAATAGCGTGGATGGCTTTGAGTCGGCGCATATTGGTGCAATTTTCTGCCATGGACATGCACCATTTCCACAGTTGGAAGCTGTTGTTGGCGAGGGTGGCTCTCACTTGGACGCGGATGTTGCTTAGACAGCTCATAAGCGGGCATTGTTAATTAAGGAGGACAAGGTTCATGAACTGACTAAAAAGATAGCAAATTGCAGTTTCCAGTAAGCCAGTAAACGAGTAATTTTGACCTTTACTTCTGCTAAGAGTGTGGTGGGAGGTCTGTAGAGCGGTTGAGCTCCTGCGAAGAAAGGCGTAAAACTCAAATAGGCTACCACCTTGGTCGTCTCACGTGTGGCGCCAAAAGAAACTTGCGTTGGTATGGATACTTATAAATGTACTTATAAATGTATAAATGTTTAACGGAAAAATAGGAATTTCGGTCAAAGTGTAATTTTAGAAGAACTCGGGTTACTGATAATCAAATCAAGAGATAGTTATATAACAAGAAAGGAAAATTGGACTGACAAGTAGCCGAGTAAGTAATATAAAGCAACGTAAATAAGTATATACCAATAATAATCAACGTGTCCATACAAATGTTTATTTCTCTTCCTTTTATAGCTATTTCTAAGTACAACGTTTCTTTCTTCTCATAATAGAGCCATTATGATGTGCATTTAATGACATTAATAAGACGTTATGACTGGCAATCGTAACAGTTTCGTGAAGATTCCATAACGTTCCCTATCATTCACGCTCATTAATTGAAGATATTACGAATCTGTACTTTCTGCTGTCTTGATTCATTCCACCGGTGCCTCTTCAAATTATCAAGAGGCCCGGGTGGCCGTTCTTTCTTGCCTTTATGACACTTCGCTCGTACCTGTTAAGACTCGTGTCTCTTTAAGTACTCTTTGCCAGCTGTCACTCCCATAATAATCCATGTGTCTTGACATGTCAGCCACATAATTAATTCCAAGTGTAATATCGATTTTTCCCCAATACAGATAGTCCCCCCACTTGCCATTTATTCAGCAATTGAATATTTGGGAAGTGGATCTCATTAAAGCGGGAATTTTTGCCGCCGATTCCCACATACCATTATACCCTTTTATGAACTAACGATTCGCATGTCACTTCCATTTAATGCGTGTGACACGTGGTGCCCTTCGATTGGTTCTGCAACTCCTTAGCGCTTTTTAGGGTTTTTTTTACGGCTACACCAGTCACGAAGTGACAGTTTTCATAGTGACGTTTTCATCATTACCTTTTCGTTTGACGGTTGCTTCCAAGTATAAATATATCCTGTGTCTTCTCTTTCACGAAAAAGTTTCCCATACTTTGCCATTCAATCTTTTCTTCATCTTTGCGCAACTATGTCTTCTTCAAACCCTGATCCTCAGAAGGTTCTTATTATTGATGAACTTCCCCTTGCTCCTACTAGAAGCAGGAGAGGAGGTAGGCTACGTAGTTTAGGATCAGTTTCCATTCGAGGTTCTCCTTCTCAACCGAGTCCTAATCCGCCATCATCTTCTAGAACTAGGCCTTCTCTTTCTCATAGGTCGTCTGCTAGAGGTAGGGATTCTGGTGAGCCAATTCTTGAGCCTACTGTAGATGAGATTATTCCCGCTGAACTCTCTTTTTATACTGACAGAGAGTCGATTAGAAACCAGGTCTCCTCTATGTCCTCTCATGATCGTGCTGATGTTTACCCTTCACAGATTACTGAAGGTTTGATCCCTTTTGTTCGTAAAGATTGTCATTGGAAGTTTGATTTCCCCATTCTGATCCCTAATGCAAATCAAAGGATCACTTCTTTCAAAGCTGGCTTTTCTTTTGTGTATACGTACCCCTTTACGTTAGACTTTAGACCCACTATTGATCCGGTCATTATTGAATTTTGCCGCTTCTTCAATGTGTGTTTAGGACAAATTGGCCCTATTGTATAGAGGGTTGTTGCATGCTTAAGCTATTTGGCTAATTTGGATCAATTGCCTTTCACATTTTTTCATCTAATCCATCTCTACTCCCCTAAGTTATTCCGTCATGGGATTTTTACTCTGGTGGCGAGGAGTAAGAGAGTTTTAGTCAGCCCTGAGGACGATAAGATCGTGGCTGGTACGTTCGATTTGTTGCTGCTCCTACGAAAGGGTTAGTAGGTGAAGAAAATATGCCATTCCCTGAGAAGTGGAATTTTGCACGTAAGTTTTCTTTACAACTTTCTCTTTTTTTTAAGAGTTTGTGCTTCCCGTGACTGTTTCACTTTTCTTTTTCAGCAACCATGGGAATTGTTGAAGAGATTCCCAATTTCCGTGGAAAAATTGTTGAGAATTGCTCCGATGGAAGTAAGATCTTGGAAGTAGCTTTCGAATAGGTTTGGTTGGAAGGTCAAGACTCACGGTAAAATTTTTATTTCCTCCTTTTCCTTCATTCATACTCTCTTTAGAATTTATTAACCCTTCTTTTTATCTGGGTTTCCTATTCGAGGTGTGAGTGCTGAGTCAATCGTAGCTTCTAGACTTTCTTTGGCAAGATCTCAAGAGATAATCTTGAGTTCTTCATCGAAAAGAAAAGCTGATAGACCACAGGATTCTGAAGATGAAGAGGAGCAGGATGGAAGCTCTTTAGTGCGTAAGCCGCGGGCTAGAAGGCATGTCATTTTGGATGACAAAGCTACTCCCCCTCCTCGTTCTGTTTCTGTGACCAAGCCTGCTGAAGCTACTTTATTGAGTTCTGATGAAGAGACGCCTGTAGCACCTCAAGACTCTGCTGAACACCTCTTTTCACGTGGTTTTGACAATGAAAATTTTGACTTGGTTGCTGAGGAAACGTCTCTTGCCTTTTTTTCCTATGTCTGTTCCAATAGAATCCCATGTGCCCGTTCCTACCGTTGCTATTTTTGCTCCGCCCGAAGCTATTATAGCCTCTTCGACCGTTCCTGCTGCCAATACTTCTCGTAATGAAATTGGTTCTTCAAGTGGTAGCAGGGCAATAAAGCAAGTTACCATTGAGGTTCCTGCTGATGGTAATCTTCTGAAAAAGTTAGGCTAGGCTGATGTATGGCTAAAACCCTTAATAGGTCCGGTAGAAAAGTCAAAACTTGAAAGTCATAGTACCTTGACTTGGATGAACGAGATTGTTCAATCATCATTGAAGGTATAGGTTTCTCTTTTTACCTTATGTAATTTTCCTTTTACTAGTATTTTCACCCTTTTCTATTTACGTAGATCAATCTCATCGGTACGTAGATGATGAAGAGGGTTTCCCATTCAGAGCAGTTGATGCATGACTATCAGATTGAGGCTGATAATTGGAAAGAGCAATATGAAAGTCTCCAGCTTGAGATGGAAGTTTTAGAGGAGAACAAGTGTACCTTGGAGCAACAGATAAAAGTCATGGAAGCGGAGCTGGCAGCCGAGAAAGCCTCTCCAACCAGGCAGACAAGGACAAACACCTTCTTGAGTCATCTTTTGCTGAACAACTCTCCAAGGCTACTGAAGAGATCAGAAGTCTAAAATCCTTGTTGGATGAGAAAGAAGTTTATGCAGGTGAGCTTGTTCAAACACTCACCCAGACCTAAGAAGATCTCCGAGTGTCTTCCGATAAGGTTAAGTTTTTGGAGAGTTCACTTGGTCCCTTACAGACTTCTTACGATGCTGTTTAGCTGAGAGAGACGAGCTCAAGAGTGAAATTGATCATTGGGAAAGAGACTACGAAGCTCTCGAGGACAAGGATGCCATTTTGAACACGCGCCATGATACTCTTATGGAGGTAAGCCAGGAAGGTTTCAACTTGGACGCTGAGTTAGCAAAGATTAAGGAGACAATTGAAAAAACTCAGCGAAGCCAAAGTTTTTCTTCACCTATGGTTGATACTCCCGAAAGTGTTGAAGCTAATCCTGGTGTAGTGGATGTCCAAGCTTCTTCTGATCAAGTTGAACCTTCTGCTGCTGATGGCGTTACCTTGAATTCTTCTTCAGAACCTGCTCCGCAGTGAAAGTTTGTTTATGAAATTTAACTTTTTTTTTTGTTTTGTTTTGTTGGTAGAATATTTGGTGGTTTTACCCCTGGCTCCCATTTAGGGGTAATGTTTTTTGGTAACATCATACCTCCAGTCCTTTTCGGGGGTTTTTATAATGACAATTAAGTTAAGACTAAGTTCGTACTTAGTTTTAACTAAGTTATTTACGATATCAAAAGTTTGTGCTTAACTTTTATTATACCTTTGACTTGAGTTTCTGTTCTGCTCCTTTTCTGGTTTTTCCTTGCCTTTTTAAGTTTAAGGCTTTGTTTTTCATTTCAATTTTAATATGAGGGTTTTTGTTTTACCCTTTTAACTTACGCACTTAATAATGCTTTTATTAAATTCGTGGCTTTTTACATCAAGCACGAACTATAAAAGAGGGCCCTTTTATATACGACACTTAATGAAGAAGACGTCTCAACTTCATAATGGTGTAAACATACGAAAGAGGAAATAGGAACATACATGTTTTTTGGAATAACTTTGAGAAAAGTTTTGTTTTATTCGAATAAGACCTTACATGTATTTAAGTACATCTATAACACTTCCGTAACTGTTTTCTTTGCAACAAATTTGTAAAAAAGAAAATCCAAGGGTTTCTTTGTGACCCTTGACTAAATACTGCCTTTAACCTAAACATTCGTAAGATTCTAAAATTTACATCCACGAGTGTATTCTTCACAGGTTTTTGAAATCAGGCTTGCGTTTTTGGCTCTGACTTTGCTCTGAACTTGATATTTGTTGAGTAGACTTTAGGCTTGACTTGAAATTTAATTGTTCCAGTCTTCTTTGCCTTCCTTATACATATATTATATGTATATTATATAGCCCCCAAGTGTTTGAGCTTTGAAGTATGAAATCTCGTGCACTTGATTATTCCTTCCATGCGGTCCTTTTCCTGAAAAGAAAAAACATACGGGACTCGGAGGTATAATTTATATGAAGACTGCTTAACCCATTATATTTCCACAGAATAGTTGTAACCCTAGACCGGGAATTATATTTTTTCCGCATGTCATTCAAGTCTAATTTCATCATTTGGTGTGGGCTAGCTTTTTGCCTATCATCTAAAATTGTTAGTATAAATTTAACAATTCAAAAACAAAAATCATAAGTGGGGATACCTGACCGTTAGTATTTCCTTCCCTTAGAAATAGTACTTCTTCAAATGAACAAAATTCAACTTGAGGGTAGAATCTTGCCATCCATGGTCTCAAGCTCATATGCACCTTTTCCTGCAATACCACGAAGCTTGTAAGGCCCTTCCCAATTTGGACTTAACTTTCCTGCATTGGCTGCTCTTGTGGATTGGAAAACTTTCTTGAGTACGTAGTCCCCAATCTTGAAGTATCTGAGACGAGCTTTCCGATTGTAATATCGCTCAATAACTTATTTTTGCGCTGCCATCCTTATTAAAGCAGTTTCTCTCATTTCTTCAAGCAGATCCAGATTTACTTGCAGCTCTTCTTCATTTGACTCTTCAGTAGCTTGGGTATATCTCATACTTGGCTCCCCTATTTCAACTGGAATTAAGGCTTCAGCACCGTACACAAGTGAGAATGGTGTTTCTCCCGTACTTATTTTTGCTGTTGTTCGGTAAGACCACAAGACTCCAGGTAGCACCTCTGGCCACTTGCCTTTTGATTCTTCTAGCCTTTTCTTCAAGTTGTTGATAATAACTTTATTTGTTGATTCAGCTTGCCCATTGGCCACTGGATGATAAGGTGTTGAGGTAATCCTTTTAATTTGCCAACTTTGGAAAAATTCTGTGATTTGTGCACCTATGAATTGCGGCCCATTATCACACACGATCTCTTTTGGAACTCCAAACCGGCATATGATATTTCGCCAAATAAAGTCTCTGACCTCTTTTTATCGTACCTGTTTAAAGGCCCCTGCTTCTACCCACTTAGTAAAATAGTCAGTGAGTACTAATAGAAATCTTACCTTGCCTTTGGCTTGAGTAGTGGACTTACGATATCCATCCCCCACTTCATAAAAGGCCATGGTGCAACAACCGGATGTATTAATTCAGCTGGTCGATGCATGTTGTTACCATATCTTTGGCACTTGTCACATTTAGCCACAAAATCTTCCGCCTCTTCTTCCATTTTTGGCCAATAATAGCCTGCTCTAATTATAGTTTTTACCAAAGATCTTCCTCCAGTGTGATTTTCACAATGTCCCTCGTGTATTTCTTTCATTACGTATTCCGTTTGAGAAGGTCCGAGACATATGCTAGAGGGCCACCGAACATTTTCCGATATAAATTGCCCCAACTAAACAGTAACGAGCAGCCTTTCGACGAAGTGTCTGAGCCTTTTTCTTATCTTCAGGTAGTATTCCGTACTGCAACAAATTTACAATCTCGTTTCTCCAATCCCAAGTTAGATTATTGAAATTTACCTCGTTTTTATGTTAATCAAGTACGGAATGAAACAAATGTATTACAGAGGCATTTTCTTCGTTGGTTACTTCTGCGGTGGATGCAAGATTAGCCAAGGCATCTGCCTCGGCATTCTTTTCTCTTGGTATCTGCATAATTTTCCAAGTTTGGAATTGTCAAACTAAGTCTCGTGCATTTTCTAGGTATTGCTGCATTCTTGCCTCTCTGGCTGTATAAGTCCCCTGCATTTGGTTAACTACGAGTTGCGAATCGCTTTTGATCATGACCTGCCCTATTCCGAGCTCTCGTGCCAATTCTAGACCTGCAATCACAGCTTCATATTCTGCTTCATTATTAGTAATAGGATGGCGTTTTATAGCTTGTCGTATGATCTCTCCCGTAGGTGGGACCAGGACAATACCCAAACCTGCACCTTTAACATTTGAAGAGCCATCAGTAAATAAGGTCCACGTACCTGGGTTAGATCCGTTAAATATTTGCAGTTCTTTTTCTGCCTCTGTCACCATCCCTGGGCTAAAATCTACCACAAAATCTGCTAAAACCTATGATTTTATTGCAGTTCTAAGTTGATATGTGATGTCATATTCACTTAGCTCTATTGCCCATTTGGCTAGCATGCATGATAACTCTTGTTTATGCAATATATTACGTAAGGGGTAGGCAGTTACTACAGAGATAAGGTGACATTGAAAATAAGGTCTTAATTTTCTAGATGCCATAATCAACGCTAATGCAAGTTTTTCTAAATGAGGATATCGAGTTTCAACATCCAATAAAGATCTAACGTAATAAATTGGAGATTGTTTACCTTGGTCCTCCCGAACCAATACAACACTTACCGCTACCTCCGGAACAGCAAGGTAAATGAGCAGTTTTTCCCCGTCCTTGGGTTTAGCAGTTAAAGGTGGATTTAACAAGTATGCTTTTAAATTTTTGAGTGCCTGTTGACATTCTTCGGACCATTCAAATTGATTTTGCTTTTTTAAGGCTGAAAAGAACTTAAAGCATTTTTCCGATGATTTGGAAATAAATCTCCCCAATGCTGCTATTCTTCCGGTCAATCTCTGTACTTCTTTTTTGCTTGAAAGTATATCCGATATTTCTTCAATAGCCTTAATCTGCGTAGGGTTTACTTCAATGCCACGGTTAGAAACAAGGAATTCCAAGAACTTACCTGATGATACGCCGAATGCATATTTTTCTGGATTTAACTTCATGTTAAATTTGCGAAGAATCTCGAACGTATCTGATAGGTGCTGAATATGATCCACTGTTTTTTGTGATTTGACTAGCATGTCATCTATATAGACCTCCATGGTTTTTCCTAGATGTTCTTGAAACATCTTGGTCACAAGCCTTTGGTACGTGGCTCCAGCATTCTTTAAGCAGAATGGCATAGCTTTATAACAATAAGTCCCCCTGTCTGTAATAAAGGAAGTTTTTTCCTCATCTAGAGGATCCATTTTAATTTGATTATATCCTGAATAAGCATCTAAAAAACTTAATAATTCATGTCATGCAGTAGCGTTAATTAGTTGATCTACGTGCGGTAATGGAAAAGAATCTTCAGTGCAGGCTTTATTTGGATCAGTATAATCTACACAAACTTGCCACTTACCATTCTTTTTGGGTACTACTACAGTATTAGCTAACCAATCTGGATATTTTACTTCGCGGATAGACCCGATTTTTAAAAGATTTTGTACCTCATCCTGAATCACCTGATTCTTGAAGGAACCTTGCTTCCTTTTCTTTTGCTTGACATGTGGGTATGTTGGATCTTCATTCAGCTTATGGGTCATCACCTCCGGTGGTATACCTGACATGTCTGAATGTGACCAAGCAAAATAATCTGCGTTAGCTTTTAAAAATTCAATTAACTTACTTTTCATCTTGGGGCTGAGGTTGGTTCCAATGTAGACTTTTCTGTCCGGCCAATGTACGAATAATATCACTGCTTCTAGTTCCTAGATCATTGTTTTGATGTTTTCATTTTCTTCTGGTTCTTGAATAGTATCAGGTCTCGAGTCTACATCTGTTTGCCCGTCTACAGTTGAGGCTTGTATTGTTGAATCCTCAACTGAATTCTGTAATTGCTATTTCTCGTGGCTTTTTGCGCTTGTGTCTGCCACTGAGTTAATGCTTCGAGAAGCCTGTTGGTCACCACGGATTTTTTGTATTACCCCATTTATGAAGGAAACTTGATAACTTGATGTAAGGTAGACGGAACAACATCCATTTCGTGAATCCATGGCCTGCCGAGAATCATATTGTAAGCCATGTCCATTTCTATCACTTGAAATTTGGTGTCTTTGACTACTCCTTCCGCAAATGTGGTGAGTATTATCTCCCCTTTTGTTACGACGCTTGAGTTGTCAAAACCAGACAAGGTGCGTGCTTTGGGTATCAACTTATCATCGGCTTGCATCTCATTTACCACTCTCATCAGAATGATATTCACAGAACTACCTGGATCAATCAAAACTCATTTTACATTAGTGTTATGTATAAGTAAAGTATTACTAGTGCATCATTGTGCGGGGTCAGCAAGCCATCTGCATCTGTATCATCAAATGTTATACTGTCTTCTTCCAAAACTTCACGAACTTGCTTCCCGTGGGTGACTGTGAGTTTTGACACCTTCTTTGTTGCCGTGTATGTTACGCCATTGATCTCCTCTCCTCCATTTATGACGTTAACCATTCTTTTTGGTGATGGAGGTTTCGGCGGTTCTTGCCTATTTTTCATATATGCCTGTTTTCCTTTTTCACTAAACAATTCTGTTAAGTACCCTTGCTTTAGTAGATGTTCAACTTCACCTTGTAGTAATCTACAATCGGCCATTTTGTGACTGTGATCATTGTGAAACTCGCACCAAAATTCGGGATTCCTCCTGTTTGGGTTCGATCTCATTTCTTTTGGCCACCGTACCTTGTCTCTCATGCTTCTTAGAACAGCTACCAGCTCGGATGTGCTTACATTAAAGTTGTAACCACCAATTTTAGCCTTTGAACCTCTGTCGTCGTCTCGCATATCCCTTAAGTTTCGCTCCTTTCCGAACCTCAATGACGAACCTGATTCTCGATCCCTTGATCTAGGATCATACCTTGGGTTTTCCTGTTTCGAACGCGAATCTCTTCCTGCTGGTCCCATATAAGGATTGTATCAGTTTTTACCGGACCTTTTTTCAGTTCTGTCCTTCTTGAACTTACTCTTTCATCTTTCCGAGACTGAATGATAGTGTCTTCTTCTATCCGCAGCTTTGTGCTGTACCTGTTGTAAACATCATTCCAAGTTGTTGCAGGAAATTCTCGTAAGCTTTCTTTGAGTCTTCTTGTGGCTTCTGAGCTTTTTTCGTTCAAATTACTGGCAAAGGCCATAGCCGCCCAGTTATCAGGTACGCGTGATAACATCATCCTTTCACGCCGAAATCTGTCTACAAATTCCCTGAGCAGCTCTGTATCTCCTTGTTTTATTTTGAAAATCGTCCTCCTATTCTTTTTTCAACTTTTTGAGCTCCGNNTTCCAAAACTTGATGGACTCGCTTCCCGTGGGTGACTGTGAGTTTTGACACCTTCTTTGTTGCCGTGTATGTTACGCCATTGATCTCCTCTCCTCCACTTATGATGTTAACCGTTCGTTTTGGCGATGGAGGTTTCGGCGGTTCTTGCCTATTCTTCATATAAGCCCGCTTTCCCTTTTCACTAAACAATTCTGTTAAGTTCCCCTGCTTTAATAGATGTTCAACTTCACCTTGTAATAATCTGAAATCCGCCGTTTTGTGACCATGATCGTTGTGAAACTCGCACCAAAATTCGGGATTCCTCCTGTTTGGATTCAATCTCATTTCTTTTGGCCACCGTACCTTATCTCTCATGCTTCTTAGAACAGCAACCAACTCGGACGTACTTACGTTAAAACTGTAACCACCAATTTTTTCTTTTGAACCTCTGTCGTCGTCTCGCATGTCCCTCATGTTTCGCTCTTTTCCGAACCTTGACGACGAACCTGATTCTCTAACCTTTGATCTAGAATCATACCTTGGGTTTCCTGTTTTGAACGTGAATCCCTTCCTGCTGGTCCCATATAAGGTTCGTACCTGTTTTTACCGGACCTTTTTTCAGTTTCTGCCCGCCTTGAACTTACTCTTTCATCTTTCTGAGACTGAGTAATGGTATCTTCTTCTATTCGCAGCTTTGTGTTGTATCTATTGTAAACATCATTCCAAGTTGTTACAGGGAATTCTCGTAAGCTTTCTTTGTGTCTTCTTGTGGCTTCTGAGCATTTTTCATTCAGATTACTAGCAAAGTCCATAGCCGCCCAGTTATCAGGTACGCGTGGCAACATCATCTTTTCACGCTGGAATCTGTCTACAAATTCCCTGAGCAGCTTCGTATCTCCTTGTTTTATTTTGAAAATGTCCTCCATTCTTTTTTTAACTTTTTGAGCTCCCGAGTGTGCTTTGATAAATGAATCTGCAAGCTCAGCAAAAGAATCAATAGAATTATCAAGTAAAAGAGAATACCATGTTAACTCTCCCTTCGTGAGTGTTTCTCAAAATTTTTTGACCAACACTGATTCAATTTCTTACTTGGTCAAATCGTTGCCCTTTGCACCAGTTGTAAATGCAGTCACATGATCCCTTGGGCCAGTTGTTCCATCGTACTTCAGGATATCAGGCATATTGAATTTCTTTGGAATTGGTAAGGGAGCGGCACTTGGCTTCCAAGGTTGTTGAGAGATTTTCCATATCTATCCCCTTGATTACGGGCGGTACTCCAGGTATTTGTTCTATGCGATCGCTTTGTTCCTTGAGCTGTTTCTGCAGAGTTAGTACTAAACTTTGTAAATCAGAATTCACTGGGTTACCTGACCCTCCATCACGAGATTCGTTGGGTGTTCCTCCGCTGCCTGAGTTAACGAGTCCCGAGCGCGGATTCTCTATGGTCACGGTGTTGTTTGGAGGTGGAGTTGGTGGTACGGTTGGCAACCTGCTAACAAAAGCCTGAAGAGCATTGCTGACCTGTTCTGCAATTAATTGTTTTAATGCTGCATCGATATTTTGATCGTCTCCACGCTGGTCATTCATATGCGATTCAGATCTGTCAGGTGTCCCTTCGCGAGATTGTCGAGGAGAGTTTCGCGGTGAGGAAATTGGAGTTCCATCTCCTTTTTGATTTTGCTGATTCAACTGTTGCTGTTGATTTTGTTGGTTGTTGTCATTGACGATCGACATGATTGTTTTGATAGAAGAATTGATTTAGAAAGTAAAAGATTATCAGATTCCCGGTAACGGAACCAATTTGCTTAACCAAAAAATAAAAATTTCGATCAAAGCGTAATCTTAGAAGAACTTGGGTTACTGATAATCAAATAAAAAGATAATTGTATAACAAGAAAGGAAAAGGAGTGAGAAGTAGCCGAGTAAGCAATATAAAGCAATGTGAATAAGTATATACCAATAATAATCAGTGTGTCCATACAAATGTTTATTTCTCTTCCTTTTATAGCTATTTCCAAGTACAACGTTTCTTTCTTCTCATAATAGAGTCATTATGAGCATTTGATGACATTAATAAGACGTTATGATTGACAATCGTAACTTTTTCGTGAAGATTCAATAACGTTCCTTATCATTCACGCTCATTAATTGAAGATATTAAGAATCTGTACTTTCTGCTGTCTTGATTCATTCCACCGGTGTCTCTTCAAATTATCAAGAGGCCCGGGTGACCGTTCTTTCTTGCCTTCATGACACTTCGCTCGTATCTGTTAAGACTCGTGTCTCTTCAGGCATAGTGTTACTGCTTCAGGCATGCCAATATAGAGCATCTAGCAGCACCGTGTAACCAAGACAGACCATCTGATATTAGGACTTTCACTCCCCAAAGAAAAATGCTTGTACAAACTTGTGATCATAAATGAAAAGACCAAGTAACAATGCAACTGCAAGTGTGAAAACAGCAGTTAAGAAAAATGTACCCAAGAATCTTGGCAAGTTTTCCAGCTTGACACATGAGGGGAAAAAAGAGAGAAATATACAGCTTCTTGAGATGGTACAATATACAACGTAACGTCTTTCTCAAGGAGATGACGAATTCTACTGACTCTTGGATGAGGCAGGCACAACCACAACATGCATATTCGCATTGTTTGGAGGCAATGCTAACCGGAGTGGATATAGATTCCCATTGAACTTGTTACGCGAACAGACAGTAATATTCTCCAGCCCTGTTATTTCCTCCAACTTTTGAGTCAGTTCCTCTACTCCGTGCCCTTTGAAGTGAAAAGAAGGCCCTTCCACTGCATCATTTGCATTTCCATTTTCATCCGCCACATAGTAATATATTAGTCGACCTTCAGCCTTTACCGGGGAAGCATCAAATGCATCTCTTGGCTGCAAATTTAATAATAATAACACTGTTGTTATCTCATTTTGCAGTATAATCAAAGAAAAAGCCACTATCTTTTGAGAGAAAGCTAAAACTAACCTCAGTCCTGGAATACGCGGGGGATGTAAGATGAAAAGAAGAGCTGGAATAATCATCCAATGATTCTGATTGTGTAATTTTTTCTGGTAGTTCTGGCAATATTTCAATAATATCCACTTCCCATAAGATCCAATCTTGATGTCTATGAGGTATATCATGTGTAATTGAATTTCGCCAAGGTGGTAATCCACTATTTGCGCGTAAATAATTCCCATATCTGGTTTTAAGCTTTACCAGAATTCCATCTTTCATTGGTTCCCACTCAACTGAAGAATCCAATTTTCTAGGCAAACTTTGAACAACTTTTCTACCTGTGACACCAAGAAGGACATGATCATCTGTGGCTGTTAGATATTTGCCATAACAACTCTTTAATCGGATGACATTTTCGATTTCTTCAGGGAATTCAATTGTCCATTTTGCACTTCTGGAAGTTCCATGGCGATCTTGGTACACAGTTTCTTGATCAGGATCGGCTAATAAGAATTTGTCATGGTGGCTTTTTAGCCTAACAGATTTAGCTTTTTTGAAGAATTCCATCCCAGAATTCTGCAATGGTTGAGAAAAACATCCAATTGCAATGATTAAACACAATTAAAAACTGATTTTTTTTTAATCTAGAAATCCACCTGGATCAGAGACTCTTTGTATATTTACAGAGAACGATCCAAGTGGAAGAAAGATCTGCAAATTGATGCTAAAAAAGGAAACTGAAAGTGTGCGTTAGCGGTTATTAAAAGCATGTCACATAAGCTCTTTTTTCTTAAATTTTTTTTATAGTTTTATACACTATATTTTTTTAAAAGAAAAGTTATACTATCAAGTCATTTAAAATACAAAATTATTGATATTATTATAACACGAAAAATTAATAACTTGAAACATAAGATAAGTAAACATTCTTTCACTTATAGTTTAAATTTTTAATAAACTGCTCCATTTTTTTTAATCCACTGCCGTCACTTTAGAATCTATGACTTCAGGCGGGGCCAGCTCAACTTTTCAAATGGTTTTGACTATAATGATGATGATCTTTTTTTTTTTTTTTTCCCCGTTTTGACTATTGATTCTTCAATACTATATTACTAAGTACTAAAGTCAAGTAAGGAAAAGTAAATATTCCAGCCTAGCATGTTGACTTTACCGAATTGGGTTGTTGACCAGTACGTGGCCTTGTGGAGTGCTAGACCCCACAACACACAGCAATCCTCATTCTAGCAGAAGACTAAAAATCAAGTATTTACACTTGGAGGCAAAGTCAACGTTTTTTGGTAAAATATACCAGCTGACCAGTACGTGGCCTTGTGGAGTGCTAGACCCCACAACACACAGCCATAGTTGCTAATTGGAAGAGGATTTAATTTATATAAATTGACATAAAAAATATCTATATTATTGGTGAAGTTTAGCTAATTGTAGTATGTTACAACAACAACCACAATAGAACCCGTGTATTCCCACAATGTAGGTATGTTAAGGGTAATGTATACACATACCTTATCCTTACCTTGTGAAGGTAGGGAAGTTATTTAAACTGACGATCGGTTCAAGAGAAATAATTCTCAGAGCTTATTGTAGTATGTTATTGGCTTTATTTTTCAGGTTACTAATTTATTTATTTTGAATAATTATCTGCGATTATTTTTTCAAATACTAATAGAGCATAAAAGTTGAACACAAATATAGTATACCTGTTTCATGGTTGCATTTCCAGATCTTTGGGATTGGTAGGTTACTGCATTTGGGGATCCAATATCAGGAGAAGCCGTATAATCATCTAGAACAGAATTAAAACTTGATGCAGGCGATAAACAACTCGACAGTGAATTAATATCAGTAGTATCTGAAATAATAATATCCACAACTTCTACTCCCCACAAAACCCAATCTTGAGTAGCTGTCCTATTAGGAACATCATGTGTTATAGAATTTCTCCATGGTGGTGTAGCTCCATTTGCCCTCAAATATTTCCCTTCCTTTGTTCTAAGCTTTACTTGAAATCCTTCTCTTATTGGCTCCCATTCAATTGAAGCATCCATATTATTTGTTGCAACAGTTTGAAGTACTTTTTTACCAGTCATGCCTAGAAGAAATGAATGCTCAGTTGCTGTTAGGTACAAACCATGGCAACTTTTTAGGCGAATTACGTGATTTTTTCCTGCAATTAATTCTACTATCCAGCGTGCCCTGTTTGATGATCCATTTCGGCTCTGTCGAACAGTTTGTTCATCTTCGTCCGCCACTAAGTATTTTCCCAAGTGGCTTTGAAGTCTTACTGCTTTAGCTCTTTCAAAAAATTCCATTCCATTCTACATTCACAGGTCAAAGCAACATGGTCAAAGACAGAGCCAGAAATTTTAACAAACACTTCGGAAAATGCAAAAATATCACACATAGAATATATATGCTAAAGAAGGGGAGCCTTGGCGTAATTGGTAAAGCTGCTGTCATGTGACCAGGAGGTCATGGACATTGGCAGAGGCAGGATTACCGCCAAGAGGTTCAAAAAAAGGCAAAAGTTAAAAAGGTTGTAGTTGGTGGGAATAGAATCAATGACCTTACAAAGGTTTTGAACCCCCTTGACCACTAAACTATGCTTTTGCTTGTGGTCCGGCCCTTCCACGGACCCCGCGCATAGCGGGAGTTTAGTGCACCTGGCTGCCCTTTTTATGGAATATTTGCTAAAGAATCTTAATTCGTTACCTGTGTTGAACTTGGATGCGAAGAATTATCAGAAGTAATGGATGGATAACTGTTAATTGACGAAATAGAGCGACGAGTGTTTGAATAATCTGTAAAATCATCATCGGCAAAAGAAGAGAAGCTCGATAAAGATGAAGGATAACTCTGTAACGATTCAGAGTCAATTGTACATATATCAATTACGTCCACATCCCATAATACCCAATCTTGTGTTGCAGTTCTATGAGGTAAATCATGAGTTATAGAGTTTCTCCAAGGAGGTGTTGCTCCATTTGCCCTCAAGAATTTACCTCCCTTTGTCCTTAACTTTACTTGATATCCTTCTTTTATTGGCTCCCATTCTATTGACCCATCCGTTACACTATTTGGTAATGTTTGGAATACTCTTTTACCGGTCATTCCAAGAAGGAAAGCATCGTTAGAAGCCGAGAGGTAACGCTCGTGGCAACTCTTGAAACGAATGAGGTGAGGATTGTCTGCGACCATTTCAACTGTCCAACGTGCCTTTTTTGATGAACCGTTGCGGCTTTGTCGAACAGTTTGTTCGTCATCATCGGCGACGAGGTACTTGCCGAGATGGCCTTTGAGCCTAATAACTTTAGCTCGGTTGAAGAACTCCATTGCCAATTTCTCTTACTTTCCTGTATTTTAAAGCAATGCCCGTTTGGTGTATATCTTGTTCTTGTGGTCAGTTAGATTTAAAGGACTCTGCTCTTTAATATTGAAAATACGTACTACTATTGAACCAGTTCAAATCGACGACTTGGAAAGGGTTGACTTCAGAATTATTTTTTTTTGGATGCATTGGGCTCGGTACATGTATCCCTCGTATATTTGACTTTTCAACTTAGAAAAAAACAATACCCCAATTGGGTTCTTTAGCTAGATTGTTGTGGTACAAAATTTGAAAAGAAGAAGAAGAGAAAAACAAAAGACCATCCATGCCGTTTGCTGAAAGTTTTCGTAGACCAAATCAACGTTACGGAATTATACGGAATCATGCCTGTGATTGTACTTTAATTCAAAATTCACACTGAATACTGTTTGACCAAAAAATATAAACTTGCGGTTAAACTATTATATTCTATGCAATGGAGGGCCAAACTTAGTTAATAATAATATCTCTAGATATAGATCTTGAAAACACGGATAATGTAAGACAGAATCAGTGAGAGAATGAAAATAATACACATTTAATATTCCAAAAGGTATGGACAATAGTTGATGAGTAACTAGCAATAAATAACAATAAATGACATTTAAGTAAATATGGGGAGTGATTCACCCAATAATGAATGAGGTAGATGATTGTTTTTCCTGACAATGATGAGTGACAGACAAATCCGAGATTGTTTGAACTATTTTCGGATCTGATGGAAAAGTATGGAATAATGTGAGTAAGAATATTGACGAAAATGTGAAGTTTGTATCTTTGCTAGAGAGAGAACCTTCTTCTGAAAAGTGGTCTTATCAAGTGAATATTACATGCCTTATCCCATTATCTCTTTTTCCATTTATACAAGACATGTCTCTAACAAACCCTAATAGTACAAATGCAGAGAATATTCACTAGAATATTCTTTTTAATATCCTATTTCAGACACTAGCTATAGTTCTTTACACAATGCTCGACCTCGGTCATGGTTGGCATCTCGGCCAGTGGCGTACGCAAAAATTTTCATAAGCGGTGTCACAATTTTGAACAGTAAACAAATAATAATTCACTATAACATCATATTAAAAAAATATAATTCGAATTATTTTATAGAGCACAACTCAAATATCTTACTAAATATGATTTTTAAAAAAAATATATATTTATAACCTTATTTTGAATAATACTAAATACTTTTTTTTATATATAAAATACCAAGTAGTCACACAAAAACTCATCATTCATTTGATTATGCAAATTGTTATTAATCAATTTCAATGTTGATAAAGAAAATGGACAGAAAAAATAGGCAAACAACTTATAATACAGGTCAAATAATTTATTGTTGCATTAAATATACAAATATAGCTCTTGATCTATTGGTTGAGATGTCTTAATGCTTAAAATAAGAGGTTAATGGTTCAAATCTCCACATTTTTCTATTTCAAAAATGAGGCACAAAGAGTTTAAAACAAAGATGAAGCAACACAGGTTCGAACTAGCAACATATTCAAGAAAATTGAAGCGCCTGACCAACTGTGCTACACGTCTATTGTTGTCAAGTGGTGTCACTTTATTACATTTATCTTCATTTTTCCTGTTGGAGTTTTATTATACATACTTATTTAAAAAATTCCGACGAAGCGGCGTCACGTGACACCACTTGGGCTAAGGTAGATCCGCCCCTAATCTCGGCCATGAATCTTGTTGTTTCCTGGTCGACCTCGACCGACTCTTCCGACGCTAAATATCCTTAGGGCAGATTTTGGCTTATACAGTTAGTCCTTCCGCTTATTAAGGCCGGCCCCAAACGGCCTTGATGAGCGGACTCTGTTTATCATGGTTGGCAAAATTGGGCGAGCAAGTCGAGTAGTGGCGTTTCAGACGAGGTGACAACATGACCTTTCGTGAGCTGCAACCTTTGGGGTCGCATCATTTCAGAATGATGTCATGACATTATGCGCTATTATGACGTGTTTTCCCAATGCTTTGCATAGTTTCCCATGCCTTTGCAGTTTCGATACCTGCGCTTGGTAATGATGGCCTGATTTCTTGATCCTGACGCTTGAACTCTTATAAATAGGGATATGAGACCATTCGTTTGTGTTTTGCATATTCTTAATATCAAATCCCTGTGTCTTCTTCTCTATTCTTCATACTGAATCCTTGTCTTCTCTTTACTTCATTATTGTGTATCTACTCCCCTGGTTCTGGTGATTCCAGTTGCTTCCAACCCTTCTTTACTTAAAACATCCTCTCTAAAAAATGTGGTTAACATACCCTCTAGTTCCGGCATGGCAACTATCCCTATCCCTTTGGCGGTGAGTATACCTCCTTAAGATGATAGTGTTTCTGTCGGCATTGAAGATGAGAATTTTCCTACGTTGAAAGAAATAATACCTCGTAGTGAAAAAGTTAGGTCCGACTTTTCGAAGGCGCCTGAGGGCGAGCCTGAGGTCTCGGAGTCAGCGATGAAAGAGGTTGATCTCGCTGAGCTTAGGGCAAAGTTCAAAATTACTGCCCACATCGATATGATCCCAGCAGAGCGTGATGTGTCACACCCCTTTTTCCCACCCCCAAAAAGATATAGAATGTTATAGTTTCATGGGTTAAAGAGTTTTTCCAATTAAAGTGACAAATTTGAGTAGGGATTATTTTATTACAGAGTCGCCACTTGAAATTGATTTTTCGGTGTTCCAAGTCACCTTTTATCTGAATCCCTAGTCATAGGAAGATTTGACTATTTTATTATTGGTCTGTGAAAACAAAGTCCGGGTAAGGAATTCTGTTGACCTGGGAGAAGGCGTAAGGCATTCCCCGAGTCCCGTGGTTCTAGCACGGTCACTTTATTGACTTAAAATTTGGCTTAAATTAATTTTGGACAAACTGTGATTTACATGATTTTCATGTTTTACCTATTCGCTTTTATTTCTTAATTATTAGAAAAATTAAAGAAAATTTTGAATAATAAGATGTCATGACCACACTACGCAAGCGAATGTGTGATCGAGATGAAATTTATTGATTTAGTCATAACAACGCTACGCAAGCGAATCCGCAGTCATGACAAAGAATTATTAACACGTTATTGCTTTTAGATAATTTACTACATTTGAGAAAGAAGAAAGAAAAATTAATGTTTGGAGTTTATTAAATGTCAACTACCGCGCAATGCAAGCGAATCCACGGTTATAAGCAAGAGATTAATTAAATTAGAAATTAATTAAAGTTCGGGTAAGGTATGAGATTATTGAATTAATTTAAATAGATTTTCAAATAAAAATCTATAACTTTCTTTTTAAAGAGTTAGGCTCCCACATTAAATATTGACTTTAGGACACATATGCTTGAGTTGCCCCTGATGTTAACTTTTGAATTAATTAAAGCTAATAACGATTACCTCTTTCAAAGAGCACATATAGCATAGAGAGATGATGAACTGCATAAATTAAATCATATATAAGATTGTATGACCACATCTTAAGTGAACCCCCACATATGCACCAAAATTGCAAAGTTGTCTATGATATTTAACTAAAATAAAAACTTGTTTGGCCAACTTTTAAAATTTGGTTATTTTTAAGAGTACCCTTTTTTAAAATGGAGTTGATATTCTTGCGCTAAAGATCCTCAAATCTTTTAATTTCCTCCGCCACTTTCAATTTACATTACATTCATTAATCCTTATGCTTGTAGTGAATCAAACTTTAAGCTTTTCAAACCTCAATCTTGCCAACATTAGTAAATCTGTTTTTTTAATACCACTACTACTTTATACATGGCTCCAATTGATTTTCTAACTTCAAATCCTTAGCCTCAAAAGAAAGATCTTTAAGCTATATACCGAATCTAAAATACAACAACAGAAACTTTATCATATGAAGTTTAGCACAAAACAAAAGGATTTGACAATATTAGTAATTCAATTTCAACATTAGAACATTTCTTTCAACACTAGAACATTCTTACCTCACTAATTCTAAAGCTATGCACTATGATCTAAGTAGCCCAAACTAACACCAAAACATGGATATTCAAATCTGCCAACTACAAAAAAAAACTAACTAAAAATAATAAAATGATCATAATATGGAACTTTTAGCACTCAAATATTCAGCAGATTCCTTGGAGACAATTGCTCGAAATAAACTAAACCAAGCCGATCTTTCATCATCTTCTACTATAGAAAAGAACCTGCATTACAAGTGTTTGGAAAGTTACTTGAAACGCGAAAATACAACAATAAAGGTAGCAAAAAATCAGCAGCAGGGACAGTACAAACAACAGCAGCAACTCAGTGTTAAGATAACCCAGAATACTCAACAAGGATGCTTGAAACTAGTAGCTAACAACTTCATGAATTGCCCGAGAGATCCTTCTATTTTTCTCAAGGTTTTTGCACTCTCAGAAACACTCACTAAGATCAGAATTTTCAGCTTACTAAAGGGTGCTTCAGCTGCTGGTTTTTACTCTCAAAGTTGTGTTTTTAGGGTGTAAAAACTATCCAACAAATGTGTGATCCAGTCCCCCCTTAAATGAGGAAAGGGCAACCCTTAAATAGGCAAAGAAAAGCCAATTTTTTGGACAGATTTTGGTTCACCAAAAATCTATCCAAAAAGGGACTGACTTTGTGTACTAAACACTGTTCAAAAGTTGTCCAAAAGGTGAAAGGACAGCCTGAAATCTGCTATGGCAGAAGCAAAGAGTCATTTCAGCCACCCTAGTACTAAAAATAAGTTGCTAGTGTACCCCTAACACATGATTACTTATCTACTCTGCAGCTTTTAACAACAACAATACCAACCATGTGATTCAAATCAAATGAAAAGCAAGTAACCAGAACATAGTTGATCTACCACACACATGTAACTGAAACTTAACACTGAACCATTAATCAACCAAGAGAACTTAAAACCTAATGACTAAAATCAAACCAAGCAAAACATATGTTAACAGAGAAAACAAACTTAGTGAAAAAGTTTCACTAAGCGAAGACGAAACTGAAAACTAGATAGAAAACGAACTAAAATCGACCACTAACAGAACTTACACTACTACAATAACTATAATAAAGTAGTAGGCAACAGAAATTAGAAACCTAAAGAAAGGATTAAGGTTCTAGTTAGAGTCCAAAACTTTGAAACTTCAGTTAATTAGCACGACGAATTAAACGTGAAATAACAGAAACTGCAATTGAAGCTAAAAGTTACAAACTTGAATCTACAACTAACTTCAAACACCATTTGCAGAACTTATGAGATAGGAATCCGAACAACAAAATAATTTGAGATCAACGAGCGACGACTAATCATTACTGACTCTAAACTAACTAACGGCTAACTAAAGATAAATAAAACACATGATCAAATAAAGAAGAAAAATCAAAAAATTTAGACCTAAGCAAACTACAATGAAACAGGAAGTAAAAGAAAAAGAAAGGGGACACAAGGGATTAGGGTGTACCAGAAAATCGAGTGGTGCGGCAGTGGTGGTGATTCGGCAGTGGTGGAATGCCAACTCGACAACGATGTGAACTTCGAGCACGATTTTCTAATTGGTGAATTGTGACCGTGATTTCCAGCGAGCCAGAGGTCAGTCACGATATCACCAATGAGAAACTCGTGCTTCAAGTCACGAGATAGGACGAGGCAGAGGTGTGGTGGCAGTGGGGTGTTCCCGGTCGGCGGCGATGGGGATTTTGGGGACATGGGTTGGAGATACGGGGGGAGGAGGAAATGGTGCGATTTTGGTGGGGATTGGAGGTGGTGAACGGCGGCAGGTGGTGGCTAGGGTTACGCTTAGGTTTAGATTTGGTGAGATTGAGATTATTTTGGGGATTTTGAGTGGTATAAGTAGAAAGAGGAGGAAGAGGGGAGGAGATGGTAAAATTTTGGGGTGGATTGGAGGTGGTCCGTCGGCGGCGGCGATTTTCGGCCGGCGGAGCCACCATGGAGAAGGTGGCGGCGGGCAGAGAGGTTTAGAGAGAGAGGAGAGAGTGAAGAGAGATCTCTAGGGTTTGGGTAAATGGCCAAAAATCTGATTTTTTGGCTCTTTTATTGGGAAAGGGAGATGAAATGTGATCCGTTGGATTGAAGGGATTGAAGGGATGAGATTTGTTCTCAACTTCATTAAGTGAAACGACGTAGTTTCAATATGAAACTATGTCGTTTTGATCTAGACCTTGGCAAAACAACATTTGGACTGGGTTGGCTGATTTGGGCCGCCAATTTGCCTCAAATTTGGCCCAATTTGGATAAAACATTAAGAAACCCAATCCCTTGAACCTCACAACAATTAATTAAGCTAAAGTCTTAATTCAAAAACTACAAATACACAAATAATAATCCTAAAAAAAATTAAAAAAAATAAAATTGTAATGTAGAAGAAAAAAGAAAAAGCAAAAATTAGGCATTTACAAGTGTGGCTACTAATTAACAAGAAGTACTATTAGTGAAATGGATACATGGCATCTACCTGAGAGCAAATGATGAATTCTGGACACATAAACCAACACATGATAACAGCTGATATTGGAGGAAGCTACATGGTATAAAGCAGCAAATGGAAGGATGGTACATGAATGGAAGCTACTGTCTCACTAGTAATGGGAGGTATTCGACCTCAATGAGGTATAACCAACTAGTAGGAGAAAGCCTAAAGTAGAATATTGCAAATTTGATTTGGAGCAAAATCATGCAGCCCAAGCACAGGTTTATACTATGGTTGGCAGTGCAGAAGAGTGTGGAGTATGTGAGCTGAATAGTCTTGAGAATGTGCAGCACTTGCTATTACAGTGTACACGGGCAAAAATGTTGCGGGAAGAAGTGAAGGAGTGGACTGGAGTGCACATTACACAGCATGATCTTCCAATCACATTGTTGAAGATCAAGCGCAGAAGATAGAGTAAATTCAAGAAGGAAGTGATAGCTGCAGTGGTAGGGGCTGTGATATACAATATATGGCAGAGTAGGAACTTATTCTTCTTTAGAAAACAGAAAGTTAGTAGGGATTTTATACTACAACAGATAAAGAGTATAGTTATAGAGAGGATTCAAATGTATAGGGAGGGAAAGTTAGCTATGAGATGCATAGATTTCATTGAGCAAATTTGTAAATAGACTGCGAGACCTGCTGCAGCCAGCAATGCGAGGCTGGTGCTTGGGTGCTCTTTAGGTGTATGAGTTAATGTGGTTTGGAAATGGTAATATTCACAGTTGTTACCAAAAAAAAAAAATCAAAAAAACTGATTTTAAAGATATATAAAAATAAGTTGTTATGCCAAACCGCATAACATAAATAATTTGGTTCGATGTGATTTTCCGGTTTGATTCGAATAGTGCACACCCTTTTTGTTTTATGTGCTTGTTATTTTCAAAATGCTTACGAGAGCTTGAGAGTATTAGTCTCAACGAATTTTTAGCCTTGTTAACTTAAGTGAACTTCCTCTTCATTTAGCCTGCATTTATAGGTAAAAAAAGAGATTTTTAAATTTGTTAAGGATTAGTCGTTGCAGATAATTCTTCTTTAAAAAAATCGCTGCAGATAATTGTACACCAGTTTCTATCCATTATGATAATCAAGCAATATCATCAAGAGCTTATAGTCAAGTATACAATGGTAAATCAAGACATACTGGAGTATGAAATAGCTATATGAATAATTTATGTTATTATGATTGATTCACAAGATCAGCACACAGTTTTTGCTAATCCAATGAGAACTAGGGCTCTTGGGACTGCAGTGACGGAGCCAACTATTGACACCCCTTTCGCGGAAAATATATTGTGTAAGTAGGTAAAATAATAAATTTAATTATATGTATGTATATTATGTATTGACTTCCCTTAATTTTCTGAAATGTTTACTGTTATATATTTTGACACCTCTTAATAAAAAATTTCGCTCCACCGCTGCTTGTAGTATATTATTTAAAAGACATCAAAAGCAACGAGTCTCAACCCTATAAATCTTGATCACCAGCGATGCAGGGAACTCAACATAACACTTGGTATAACTTCAAGCCTTGAATTCAATATGAGGCAAAGTACATCGATCATATATGAGTGGTCGCAAGTAGCTCAACGTAGAAATTCATGACATTCGTAATATTTCCAAAAGCAAGGGTGAGTATCAAATAGTCAAGTATAGGATAATTAGGATTACGAAAAGTTTAGATGCATATATATATATATATATATATATATATATATATATATATAGATAGATAGATATTCTGCCTTTGACGGCATCCTTCTTATGGTATTAAATTGATGGTTAGATAATCATTTCTTATATTGTTGCGAGTTACGTTGTTGATTGACATTAAGGAGGAAAGTTGTCGTACTGATGTGTACCTATATGTAAAATATACGAACAATGTTATATATCTTCATATCATTTTAGAGCAATCCGATTCGTGATTCATGAGGCTCGACGAAAATATTCAGTGTCAGTACTCGTTCGTCTTCGAGGTCTTCAACAAACTTCTTATATTTGATATATTCAAAACCAAGCTGGTCCAAGCTTTGGATACCCGTAAGCATACAATACTATTAATGTGACGATATTTAATATATTGTGACGTCTCAAATTAAAAAGAACGTATGATTTGGCACACGATCAAAAGATAACATCGCATTTTGACTTGCTCATTTTGCGAGCTAGAACGAGTTAGAAGATGAGTTTCTCCATTAAAAGTTAGCTAGACAATTTTTGGGGTCCAAAGCTTGACATTACTTATTTCTAGAGAATAATAATATTAAAATGATTATATTGACTTCCCCATGAACCTAAACATAATTAAATAGATCATATAATAGGTAATTAAGAGATTCGATAAGTTGCGTAAACTTTAAGACAACCCATGCTGCATTGCCCAACTTTAGTCAAACAAGTCATCATGTCCAAATCATCAGCTAATGAGTAGTACAAAAGAAGAGTCAATAATAAGAAAGAAATGAAATCTCTACTCCCAAAAACAAAGGGACGATGGAAACGTAACGAGAACCGAAGAAGTCATGCGCGACCATAAATCCAGGCTAAAAGACAACCACAGAGCATAAACCTCTCTACTTTCTCTATTTAAGGTACTGAAGTATACCAATTGCCTAAATTATTTGATACCACACTTACTAAGCTGGAAAAAGTTGTCTCCTCCATTTTTATTTTATATGTCGGTATTTAATTGAGTGAAATTTAAAATTTTAATTTAACTCATATGATATATTAGTGAATATTAGTGGCGATGAAAAAGAATATTAAACTAGTGATTGAGAGCAAACATCATATCATAGTTAAAGTCAAGATTTTTACTATAAAAATTCACAATATAAAGAAGTAAACACACGATAAAATCGCGGGAATCATAGGAGGGGTACTTTCCACATGCATTTTTTGGTCCATGAATACCTCAAACTCGCGGGAATCATAGGAGGGGTACTTTCCACATGCATTTTTTGGTCCATGAATACCTCAAACTGTAGTAGTTGGTATCCAATTGTATGCCTTGATGGCACTCATGAAAGACAATCTCACGTTAGTCTATCGGTGGACCCTGACTCATGAGAGTAAGCCACGCTCACTTGAACGTTTGAGTGAATATGGTTCTTAAATTTTGCTAGAAGGCGCTGAATTTATCATTATGCAGTAAATTAAGAGAGTTATTACAATGCCCGAATGATCTTAACGAAACAGTCCCTAGTAAGTCTTTGCTGAAAGTAAAGAAAGCAAATAAAGATGGTTCACTAGTAAATTAAGAGAGTTATTACAATGCCCGAGTGATCTTAACGAAGCAGTCCCTAGTAAGTCTTTGTTGAGTAGAGAAAGCAAATAAAGATGGTTCACTCCAGAAGTGTTCGTCACACTCAGCGTCAGTATGCGAGTTACACTTGCTCCCAAATAGTGCGTGTGCCACTTGGTTCTTCACGGTAGACATGCCTAACATCCAGCTGGCCCAGTGCGTCGAGCAGGAACCTGCAATCATGGAAAAAATTAGCATTAGCTTTACTGTTAGGTGAAGAAAGAACAAGAAAAACACTTGGAAAAACTAAATGAATAAACTAACAAAAACTCTATTTTTCTATATATCCGGCCATCCGTTAGCCATGCTAGCTCGTACTACTTGTATATGAATTTCTGCCGTTACATGTGTTCCTATGCTGATATATGCGTGGGCTGTTTAGGATGTTTGAAGTGGTTTGGTTGAATCAATAAATTAAGGGTAATCTACTCTAAATGTTTATTCAGGCAATTTTAATTACCCCATTTTAATTTGTCTTACAATATGTACCTATACAATCTAAAGTATTTATCCAATTACCTATTTTCAAAATCTTTTCCTTTCTATTCCCGGATCACGTGAGACCCCGTTAATTGCCCCAACTTATTTTCTCTTTTATTGTCTTTTCAAATATAAATAAACATTTTTCTTCGTTCTTTCTCATTTCATAATAGGATGTACGTGTCCATTGATATTGTTTATTAATTTATTCTCCATTTCAAATGGTATATAGTATATTAATTTTTCTCTTTATGCGTGTGTATTATGTAATAGTAGTATAGTCATATATAGTTGCCTGAAATTAATTAGTAGAATTGTATACCCTATTGGTATAATTATATATCATATTGGTATCATATGGTAGTTGGTATTTTTTTTTGGTTGTTTTAGCTAAACTTTTAAATGAATTCTATTCTGAAATGATTTTTATGATCATATTTTGCTGTTTTGGATTTTCTTGTACATATGGACATAGATTTTGTGTATTATGTAATAGTTTTTATAGTTATATGCAATTGTTGGAACGACCCCGTACAACTATATACCCTATTAGTATAGCTATATACTATATTGGTATCATATGTTAGTTGAATTCTTTTTTGGTTATATCAGCTACATTTAATTGGTACACTATTTAATTTTCTTTTGATAATAGTAATATAGTACAATATCTTGAAATACTTTATTATATTAATATGCTAATTTCTTTTTTTCTCTTTATGCATGAGTGTTATGTAATAGTAGTATAGTCATATAGTTGGACACAAATTCGACCTAAGGAGGCGGAGAGACGCTACTTTAGGGTTAGACAACACCCTTGGAGGCAAGAACACATTGGGAGCAAGGCGGAGAATTCTTCTACNCTATTTAGCTTGCAATGCGAGCATGTAATTTTCTCATACTTTTATTGCATCCTTTAATGTTTTGGTACAGTAGTATAGTCGCAGAGCTGTAGCAATATTCTAGAGAAATCATATACTCTGTTGGTATACATATATACCATATTGGTATCATATGGTACTAGAAGTCTTTTTTGCTACTTATACCTTTATTGGATTTTTTAATATTTTATTATCATTTCTATTCTAACTAGTATATATGGAGATTTGGTGGTTGTAGATTGTGTTTTCTTGCTCCATAACTGGTTGTGTTACTGCTAATGGTAGAGTGTGTACTCATATTTGTAGGGAAGGAGATCAAGGCTTGCATGGCAATCACATGTTTATTCATAGAATATGATTATGTAATTTATGGTGTTCCGCAGCAGTCAGTGTGATATTTAGTGAATTATATCAAGTGACAACTGATATTATTTCAGTTTAATAATTGAATTAAAAAAAATCAGAAAAAAGATAAAAGGTATATTATACTAGTTATATTTAAAAAAAAATTGATTTACTATATATTTGTTCATTTTTTCTTTAAATATAACAAGAATAATATACCTTTTANGTGAAGACAATAAATGAAATTAGATTATGATGAGAAAAAGAATATTAAAAAAAGAAGTTAAATGAAATAAGAAAAGGAACAAGAAATAAAGAAAATAAAAGAAAAAAGGAGTTAAATGAAATTAGAAAAGGAACAGGAAATAAAGAAAAAAAAATGAAAAAATAAAAATAAAGGAGTCAAAATTGAGTGTGAAATAAGTTATGATGAAAATACAATAATACGATTTGGGCAAAAAAAATGAACAGAAAAGGAGAAAAAAGGAAAAAAAATGAGAAAAAAGAAAAGGAGAAAAAAGGAAAAAGAAAAGAAGCATAGAAATTAAATAAATAAAAATTGGAGAAAAAAGAAAAAATTCCCTACAAAAACTACTATGGGTAGGAAATGTAATTAGTTTGATGGGTAGAAAAACAAATGGGTAGATAAAGGTAAATAGTTTTGTTTTTGTGAGTAACTGTGTCATTCACCCATAATTTAAGGATTAGTCGGATATGGGGCTCTTTTTTATCCAAACATTTGGGATTTGACCTAAGAATTTTATATTTAAATAGAAATTGTGAATTTTGACCGTGGGATGCGACCATTTCGTCTAAAAGTTTAAACTATAGAAAGTGCATACTTTTATTAACTTAATTTTATTTTTAACATTAATAAATATTTAAACCTAATGTGTAAATATTTCAAATTATATGAGCTGGTCAAATGGGTTTATTGATGATGCAATTGCACTACCCATTACATAGGTAATCCCAAATTATTGAATTGAGGGTAAATTAGCCTACTCGGTGAGTGGGTACTGTGAATTAATTATATAATTTGGTTCAATAGAAGTTAAATTATGTAGGGTAAAAGTTATAGTAAGGCAAAGAGAGTGCTAAATGATAAATCTAATTTAAGTTTCAAAAATTCACCTTGCGATTCGGAGAATTATTTTGCATTTGATTTCTAAAATATGCATTATAATATTTCCTGCTGGTGATATCGGATTTCCTAATTAATTTGTTCCGAGGGACAATTGTAAAAGGGAGAGCACACAAAAATTCAACCAATTTGCACTTGATTTAATGATAATTTAGAATTTTATAAAGGTTAATACATTTATACTTAACAAATTTAACTCTTATCTTGATACCACAATTAAATGGAACTCCGTACATTTCAAATTTGGGAGTATGTAAACCTTTACTAATGGAGCATCTAATTAACTTGCTCGTCTTTGATTAAAAAAATATCTTCTCATTATATTTTTTTAAAATATTTAAAATAAAATCTTACAAAAAGCTTATGTCATTAATAAGTATCTAAAGTTTAACTAAAAGTAGGTTTACAGTTGTATTAATTTACTAATAATTAACCTGTTTTTCTTTTATACACACTGGTACATTCAACTTGAGATAAAAATACAGCTAAAATTCTGCACAAAATAAATAAATAAAGAAGATAAAAAGCACACAATTCTAAAAAATGGAGAGTATTTGTCAGTTTAAAAGTGTGATAGCCTTATAAGATGACTAAGGTAATTTAAATACTAGTATAAGTTAAGAAGAATTATATACGGGAAGTTATTGACATTTTCATTCATTTAAACAAAACAAATGAAAAATATTGATGTCATAGAATGAGAAGGAAAAAAACAACCTAATATTCTCACTAGAAACCCTTGTAAATGACAACAAAGCATGGCAATATAGCCTTAGGATTAAAAACATACAACTCATCCAAATTAGAATAAACACCAGCAGCTCCAGCAATTGAATCATACTCCTCCAAATTCCCATCCAAATTTTTCTTCACCCTTCCTGCAATCACCCTGCAAACTAACATCGCCCTCTTATCATTATCATTATCATCATCATCATCATCATGTGACACAACTCTCGTGCTATCGTGCGCCTTCCCACTCGTTGCAGTTGTCAATATACCTGTTAAAAATTCGAGCTCTTAATCGATCATTTTCTACCGAAAAGTATGGAAAAAAAACTTGTCTCTTCATTCAATAATTACCTTTCTTTGTACCATCAATAGTAGCCAACTTGAAGCCATTTTTGATGATAGTACAAACATTACAATTTGGGACAGTGCACAAATTTGAGGAGCCATTTAGGCCAAGGGAACACATGAATGTTGTGCAATGGAACCTTAAAAGTTCATTTCCATCAGCAATACAACGTGGGTGTTTTTTGGGAAGGTTAGTGGCCTTAGTCTTGATACCATCTCTATACTCCTCAAATCTTGATATTGTTCTAGGAGTATTTCTGATTTTCAAGATTCTGTCAATCTTGCATACTGGGGTCTTTTTGTTCAACCAGCTTGACTGAAATATGATTTCCACTATGTTTCTACTTGTGTCCTCTGGACCCAACTCAGATACTGACATTTCATATGATCAAATCAGTAAATAATGTAACAAACAGAATAAAGTAGAGACAAAGGTATAAAGAAATGGACAAGTTATATTATGTCTATTTTTTTTCCTTTATACCCTATTTAATAAGACTATTTATTTTGGTACAACGCCCAAGTCATGTGCTTACATTGTATGTAGAATAAAATCAGCTTTCAAATAATTTTGCATTAATTGAGAAATTAGGCCACGGTACACCTAAAAGGAAGAAAAAAAAGGATAGCATGACAAGGTGGAATTAAGTAGAAGTTTTGGGGAGATTAATGTAGAGTACAACTGATACCCATATTAATTGATACTCCCTCCGGTCCAAAATAAGTGATTTTTCCAGATTTCAAGAATGAATTAATTATTTTTTTCCTACATTGTCCTTGGAGTAATAGTGTTGGAGTATGTGCTAGGAGTGTTTATGTGAGATAGTAAAGGTTAATATGGTCAATTTCATTGCTAATTAGTACTAAAAGATGGATTTCTTAATCTGTGTGAAAACATCCAAAAAATCACTTATTTTGGACCGGAGGGAGTATATATTTTCAATGGATTTGACAGAACGATTTGAAATGAGTAATTAATACCGTGGGTATAATAGGAAAAAAAAATTATCTTCTCTTGAAATAGTAAAAGTGACAAATAAAAATAAAAATTTATTTTTAAAATACTTGACAAATAAAAATGAACTAAGGGAGTAATTGATTAAAAGGAACTTCTTAGGAAACTGGTGATAGAACTTGATAATTTTGGAGAAAGGACGACAATTTTAAAAATATGACATAGGTATTTGATGTAAAACATTGTGAAATATTATTTGAAATCATAGAAACGACAAGACTATGATTTTGGGAGACGAACATTAGTGAATAGACTCGCTCCGTGCCCAAAAACTTGTACTAATAAAATATGCCAATCAGCCACAGGGAGACAAGAGTCATTGAGTTCGAGGCTTCACAGAAAAGTTTGACTAAAGCATTGAGGAAAACGAGATTCCCTTTTAAAGTATCATCCATGAAACAAAGGATTAAAAAGAATACATTCATAATTTCTGTAAATGATAATAAAGGAGAAAAGAAGAATTAATCTAAATAACGGCACACAAACTGGCTAATTTCTCCAAATTTAAAAGAAGTGAAAAAAAATTCTGGTAACAAAGATATTCAATATATTTTATATACCTCTAAAATGTAATATTTTATCTATGTACACAGTGCAACTTATGACTATGTGGCTTCCCCACTGGGCACACTCGATAAATTAAATTAAAAATAGTCGACGAATGTATAATATATAGTCAAACATGTCTATAACATCATCCCTATATATATAACAACACTTCACTATAACAGCCAAGCTTTTTCAGAACCAATTTTTATGTTATGTTATAATATGTGTTCTATATAACAACATTTGGCTATAACGTTCAAAAATATTCCGAAGAAATGAGACTGTTATAGAGAGGTTTGACTGTATGTATATTCATGCATAATTTGTGTATATAATATGTATACCAGCTAGAAAAAAAATACTATTTGTGTAAAGATTCGAAAAATAAATTAGAGAAATTACCAGCATGTCTAACAGCTTGATGAAGTTCCAAATTCTCAAGTTTCATAAAGATGTCTCCACATTCAGAACAGATAGTTGATCTCAAAGAAGGGTCTCTAGCTATGGGATCAACCACCATTCTACATTCATAGCAACCAGAAAGTTTTCTGAATGGCATTCCTCTTAGAGAGGAAGTAGCTGGAGAAGTAGAAGGAGCAGAAGTAGAGTGTAGCGAAAAAGAAGAAGAAGAAGCAGAGGAAAAACTATTATTCAGAGTAACTTTTGTGGATCCATCATTTTTACAAGAACGTCCTTTGGGAGGAGATGGTGATGGCTCAGGCCTGTGCATGACTTTTGTGTTGCTACAAATGGAGCCTGAACACTTCATTTTCTTGCACTTTTTGTTATTGTTGTTGTTGTTGTTGTTGTCGCCGCGTTCTTCACATTTAGGAATCTTCTCTTCTTTCAATATTATCTGCTGTTCTGGCCTTGCTTGTAGGTGTTTACAAGTAAATAGGCTCCTTACAACTGCCCATGAATGTGGTTTCTCTTCTTTCTGGCCATGGCTGCTGCTTCTTGATTTGGAGCTTTGTTTGGAGTGTTTAATACTGGGATTTCTTTTGCTTTTGGCCATGGCAAGAAAGAGAGAATAATAATAATACTGTAAAAAGAGTAATGTTGGGGGTGTGGTTTTTATAAGTAAAAAGTGATGGGCATCTCTCTTTAGTAGTCTCAGAGCAGAGTCGAGGCCTTTTGCTTTAGAATGATGAAGTGAAAACAGGTGGGAGAGTGGAGTGTGGAGTAAAAAAAGGGAAGAGTCCTTTTCTTGTTATGCAGAATTCTGGATTGTGGTTTTGTGGACCTTGCTCAGTAATAAGTACTGTATGTCTATACAATTGTTCGCCTCTTTAACTATCACCGGTTGCTAGGGCACCTCAACATCGAATCGAAACCGTTAATCGAACCGAACAGATGGCTTATTGACTTATTGGTATCAGATTATTGTGTAATGGATGGGGAATGGATTGAGATTTTATAATTAATGGCTTAACAGTTTGGGGGCAAATTACTCAATTTTCTTATCGGGTAAACCGTTAATCCATTAAGAATTTTTATATTTATACTTTTACCCCTATATGTATAAACTTGTTACTACATTGTTGCATAAGTAGTTGTACATATAATGATAGAACTGTTTGTAGCTAATGGCAGTAGTCTCCGGTTCTCATGAATTATGAGTGGACATGAGTTGCATTCCACTCTAGGCCATAGTATTACGTTTGTGGATAATAATGCTAATAGTATTGACTGTTTTAAAAACTAACAGAGATTGTTTGAACTATGCATTTGGCCGTTTGGTATTGATTGTTCAAAAAATTTCAATATGGTTTAGGCGAAAAACCGCTCGATAATCATAATTCCGATACCAATCTGTTCGTTGTCTTATTGGATGGCTAGCGGATTACTATATTTATAATCTGATAACCGATAAGCCGAACCGTTAAGCGTAATTATCCGCTCGATAAGCACCCCTACTGGTTCCTACCACGGTTCCATTTTGTTTGACATTAATTTCTTATTATATCCTTCTAAAACAAATGATATATTTTATATTTTCTTAGTAAAAAATTTTTATAAGCACACCAATTTTATGTCATGTTTAACTTCATAGCTTTATAAATATTTTGGTATATTTAATATCACAAGTTTCAACAATTTTGATAAGAGAAGATTGCTCAAGTAGTTAGCATCCTTTATTTTCAATCCTAAAGTTGTGGGTTCAAGTCCCTTGGGAGCAAAATTGGAAGCTCCTGACAAAGACATTCAATTGTTGACCAACTATCACAGGATATGTTGTTCCCTCAATTTTATTTTTATGTGACCACTTCCCTTTTTATTTTACTCTAAACAGAATGATACGCTTTGTATGTTTAGAAATAATTTAACTTTAAATCTTATATTTTATCATTAGTGAGATGATTTATAACCTGACTTATTTAGACAACATGTTTCAAAAGTATTTTTTTTTTTACTAATATATCCAATCAAATTATGACACATATTTAAATTTTTTAGACAAAAGATACTTTGAGATTGTGAGCTATTAACAAATTTCAATTCTGACATACTTTTGGTTCTACAAGAAGTTTCTTTTTTTATTTGTCGAGTTTCATTATTCGGGCAAAGAATCAGCAATTGAACTCCATTGATGATCAATAGAAAAGGAAAGCAAACTTCTTATAGTATAGAAGCATACATTTTACAAGCCGATCAAGAGAGGAAATGAACGGAAAAACTAATATGCTTAGTGCATTCTGAATTATGTAATTTGAATTGCTCATTTTCTACCACAGTAGATAGGAATAGGAACATCCACATCTAATTTCTTGAATTGACCAATCAGCCACACTATTTCTGTAACATTAAAAGGTAAACTTTTGTATTCAACTTAATCTGAACTTCTGGGAAATAGTTTTAAGTTTTTTTAGATTTCCAAGAAATTAAGAAGTCTCCAAGCTTTACCAAATAACATGTGACTGATCGACCACTAGCTTGTATTGGGACAAGCAGCCCAATCTGCATCGCATAAACAGAGTAGAATATTGTGAGGATAAAAGGATTCCGAGACTTGGAGCCCTTAATAACTCTAAGAGCAGCATCCATGTGAGA
Source organism: Nicotiana attenuata (assembly GCF_001879085.1). Lineage (NCBI taxonomy): Eukaryota > Viridiplantae > Streptophyta > Magnoliopsida > Solanales > Solanaceae > Nicotiana > Nicotiana attenuata. The sequence goes on from NC_031990.1 coordinate 32,618,260, forward strand.
AGTATCAGGGGAATATATTAACTAAGGTACGTAAAAAAGGGCAGCCCGGTGCACTAAGCTCCCGCTATGCACGGGGTCCGGGGAAGGGTCGGACCACATTGTACTGTAAAAGAAACAGCTGTATAGTCTAGTAGTTAATTTAATACTTTGTAATTAGATGAAGTTTGTAGATAAAAAGGGGTTGGTTAGTTAATTAGTTAGCAGTATAAATAGAAGTTAGTTATATCTGTACAGGAGCTTCAATCAGTTAGAACAGTTGATTTCTAATACAGAGAATGAGTCTCTCACTTCTTCTTCACCGACTTTCTTCTTCTTCTGCCATGGCTGCCTAGCTCAACATGGTATCAGAGCTTCAAGGCTAGATCGAGTAACTCAACAGCTTCACGAGAGAAGATTGCTGGTTAATAGCTTCCTTTACTTTGTTCTATTTTAGTTTTTTCTAGCAAATTCCCTGAAGTTAGGGTTTGTCTGATTAGTGTCGATTTCTGCTGAAATTGAGTCATTTGCGATCTAAATCATCTCATTTAGAGAAGAGCGATACGATCTATAATATCTACAATGGCAATCGGTGATGGAACCTCGACTTCAACTCCTCCTATGGCGACTGCAACTCAGGCTCAAGCATTACTTCCTCCAGGTCTAGTACATCACAATCATCCTCTGTACATTCATCCTTCAGATACTTAAAGATCTGTTCTTATCTCAATTCAACTTCAAGGTTCTGAAAATTACTCAATTTGGAGTCGGTCAATGAAGATTGTATTGCATGGTAAAAACAAACTAGGTTTTGTTTTAGGAACCTATAGAAGAAAAATGTATGATTCTACTTTGCATGAACTCTGGGACAGATGCAACGCCATTGTTCTAGCCTGGATAATAAACACAGTATCTCCTAGTCTAATTAGTACTGTGATTTATGCATCCGATGCTCATAAGGTGTGGGAAGACCTCAAAGAGAGGTTTGATCCTCTAGAGCTTGTTATCTGCATAAAGAGATTGTTGCATTAACCCAAGGTATATCTTCTGTGTCTATGTATTTTTCGAAACTTAGGGAACTGTGGGATGAGTATGAGACACTAGCTCCTCCTCCTTCCTATGGATGTCCAGAGTCTATCAAACATGCTGAACACTATCAATTGCAAAAGCTATATAAGTTCTTAACAGGACTGAATGATTCCTATGAGAATGCTAGGGATCAGATTCTTATGACAAGGCCTTTATCAAACATAAACCAAGCATATAATATGATAGTAAATGTAGAAAGCCAAAGGAGAAGTGGCAGTGGTGGAATTAATGCTAGCATCAGTGTTGATGGAAATGATGCAACTGCTCTACTAAGCAACAGAGGAAATGACAATGGCAACAATTCTGGTGGTGGTAACATCAATTACAAAGATAAGACAAACTACAGTTCTGGAAGGTCTACACTTCAATGTGACTACTACAAGTTTTAAGGGTCACACAAGGGAAAACTGCTACAAGCTGCATGGATATCCAGCTGATTTCAAATACAGGAGGAAGGGAGGCACTCCAAACACTTATGCTAACAATGTATATGGTGCAGGAAATCAGGGATTTGAAGCTCAAGGATCATCTCAACAAACAGCACTTGCTTCCAATAGAGCACCACCAGCTCCAGTTCAGTTCTTCACTTCAGAACAATACAATCAAATTCTGCAAATGCTAAGCAAGGGAAAAGAGGGAGAACCTGTGGCTAATGCAGCTCAAGTGGGAACAACAGGTATTCCTACTGCTCTAATGTCTAGTCTAGGAAATAACTGGATAATAGACACAGGGGCTACAAATCACATGGTACATCAGTTAGGCTTGCTTCACAAATTCAAAGAACTGTCTCAAATGGGTAAAAATAAGGTACATCTACCTACTGGAGAGCAAGTGACTATCACTAATACAGGAGAAGCTCATATATTTCATGACAAAACAATTGGAGAAGTCTTATATATACCTGAATTCAAATACAATCTATTATCAATATCAAAGATCACCAAGGAATTACAATGTTGTGCAACATTCTTTCCTGACTTCTGTATGTTTCAGGAACTCTCAACTGGGAAGGTGATAGGGATTTGTAGAGAAGAGGATGGCCTGTACATTCTAAGGAACAGAGGAAACTTACAGCAACTCTCTGAAAATAAGGATGTCATCAGTCAATAACCTGTAAATACCATTTCCAGTTCAATAAGTGAAGCTAGTTCCAATAATAGAACTAAGATTGTTGATTTGTCTCTTTGGCATAGAATACTAGGACATGCTCCTTCAAGAGTGTTGAGGAATATTGAAAGCTTGTGTAACTCTCAACTGAATAATCATGTCCTATTGCTAAACAGGCAAGACTAACCTTTCTTCTAAGTACTACCTGTTCTGCTAAGCCTTTTGATCTTGTGCATGCTGATGTATGGGGTCCTTATAAGGTTCCCACACATGATGGTAGGAGATATTTTTTTGACTCTAGTAGATGATTTCTCTAGATATACATGGCTCTTCCTAATGCCTACTAAAGCAGAGTCTATTGTAGTGCTAAAGAACTTCCTAATATATGTTAGAACTCAATTTGGCTGTGGAGTGAAATGCCCCAGAACAGATAATGGTACATAATTCTTTAGTGATCAGGTGAATAATTTGCTTAAGGAGTGTGGAACTGTACACCAAAGTTCTTGTGTATATACACCACAACAAAATGGTGTTGTAGAGAGGAGACATAGATATATCCTAGACATGGCAAGAGCACTAAGATTTCAAGCCTTTGTACACTTAAGGTTTTGGGGAGAGTGTGTATCCACAGCTGTATACCTGCTCAACAGATTGCCCACTGTGTTGTTGAAAGGTAAGTCGCCTTTCCAAAAGTTGTTTAACAGAGCTCCTTCACTACAGCATCTCAGAGTATTTGGTAGCTTGTGCTATGCTACCAATGTCAATAAGGATGATAAGTTTAGTCCAAGAGAAATTCCAGCAGTCCACCTTGGATATTACACAACTTAGAAAGGATATTATCTCTATGACTTAGCCTCCAAGGAGTTCTTTGTAAGCAGAGACGCTGTCTTTCAAGAAGACATCTTTCCCTTCAAGCACACAAACACTGGTCTTTTTCCTATATTCCCTGTGGTGGAACTGGTTGAACCTGATCCTCCTAAGCCTTCTACTGTGTCTGCTCCAGTACATTCTCCTTCAAACGTCACTTCTGATGATGCTTCTCAGTCTCTTTCATCATCTTCTGCCAGGGATCCCTCTCCTCAGCCAGTACAACCTAGAAGATCCTCAAGGGAATCAAGGCCTCCTGTATGGATGGGAGATTATATTGTTCAACAGAAATCCTCCTCTTGTCCATATCCACTGTCCAACTATGTGATATATGACCATCTCACTCTTGCCTACATGTCTTCTCTAGCTGCTTATTCCGCAATTATAGAACCCAAGACCTATGCTGAAGCCAGTATTGATCCATTATGGGTGGATGCCATGAAGTCTGAAATTTCAGCTCTTGAGAGCAATAATACATGTATAGTTGTAGATCTTCCTCCAGACAAAGTTCCTATAGGGTGCAAGGGGGTGTTCAAGGACAAGTACAAGTCAACATGAGAAGTGGAAAGATATAAAGCTAGGCTGGTTGCCAAAGGCTACAACCAGCAGGAAGGGTTGGACTACACTGAAACATTCTCCCCTGTAGCTAAGATGGTCACAGTAAGGTCTATAGTGGCTCTTGCTGCTGCTTCTCATTGGTCTGTGTTTCAAATGGATGTTCATAATGCATTTTTGCAGGGAGATATATATGAAGAAGTCTATATGCACATTCCTGATGTCTTTTCAAGCCAGGGGGAGTATCAGAAGGTGTGCAAGTTAAACAAGTCCTTGTATGGACTTAAACAAGCTCCTAGACAGTGGAACTTAAAGCCGACAGAAGCTTTAACAAATCTAGGATTTGTACAGTCACACTATGACTATTCTTTGTTCACACACAAGAAGGGAGCAGATTTGGTGATTGTACTTGTCTATGTTGATGATTTGCTTGTGACTGGCAATAATCTAAACTTGGTTAAGAAGGCTAGAAAGGACTTGCAGAACAAGTTTAAGATGAAAGACTTAGGGGAATTGAAGTATTTCCTTGGCATAGAATTTTCAAGATCAGAGAAAGGCATCCATATGTGTCAGAGGAAATATGCACTTGAGTTGTTGTCTGTGTCTGGTCTATCAGAAGGAAAACCAGCACTCACTCCATTGGAATTCAATCACAAGCTTACTTCCATAGAGTTTGATAAGTTTTTCAACAAGGAGGACTTGTCTGATGACAGGTTGCTTGAAGACAGAAGCGGCTATCAAAGATTAGTAGGAAGATTGTTGTATTTGACCATGACTAGACCTGACATAGCATTTGTGGTACAGGTTCTGAGTCAGTTCATGTATGCTCCCAATCAGTCACATCTAGATGCTGCTATGAGAGTTATCAGGTACATTAAGAACAATCCTGTTCTTGGGCTATTTCTACCGTCAACTGGCAGTCAAAAGCTGGTTGCCTTCTGTGATTCAGATTGGGGAGCTTGTGTAGAGACAACAAAGTCAGTTACAGGTTATGCTGTGAAGTTTGGAGATGCCTTAATCTCCTGGAAATCGAAGAAGCAAGTAACAATTTCACGAAGCTCAGCTGAAGCAGAGTTCAGAAACATGGCCACTACTGTTGCAGAAATAAAGTGGTTGGTTGGATTATTTGAGGAGTTGGGAGTATCAGTTGAGCTTCCAGTTCAACTTCACTGTGATAGCAAAGCTGCAATTCAAATTGCAGCTCATCCTATTTTTCACAAAAGAACCAAACACATAGATATAGACTGTCATTTTGTAAGGGAAAAGATTCAAGAAGGGATGATTTAAACTCAGCATATTGGCACAAGAGAGCAACTGGCAGATATCTTCACCAAGAGTTTATGCAGTCCACAACATGATTACTTACTCTGCAAGCTGGGAATGAAGAGTCTGTTTTCATCCCTCAGCTTGAGGGGGAGTGTAGAAGAAACAGCTATATAGTCTAGTAGTTAATTTAATACTTTGTAATTAGATGAAGTTTGTAGATAAAAAGGGGTTGGTTAGTTAGTTAGTTAGCGGTATAAATAGAAGTTAGTTATATCTGTACAGGAGCTTCTTAGAATCAGTTAGAACAGTTGATTTCTAATACAGAGAATGAAGCTCTCACTTCTTCTTCACCGACTTTCTTCTTCTTCTGCCATGGCTGCCTAGCTCAACATGTACGCAGTCTTACTCTGCATTTCTGTAAGAGGCTGTTTTCACGGCTCGAACCTGTGACCTCCTGGTACGCCAGTTACGCCAAGGTTCCCCTTCACTAAAGTACGTACTACACTAGAAAAGAAATATTAGGCCTAGTAACGAACTATTATGTAGAGCAACCTTTCCAGTGAGCATTTCATAACTTGCAATAAGATAATTCTGTTGTAATCCAATATGAGTGTCAAATAATAGTGATGTGAGTTTTTGATTTAATTCAATGGGAGACTTAATGGGCCTTGCACCTGCTAAGATAACATCTGCATGCATGCGGTAAAGCTCCAATGCATACTTCCTTGATGCATGAGAACACTTTCTTGACTTTTGGCAAACTCAGTGCCCAAGAAATGGAATTGTCCAGATGACTTTGGACAAAATCTGAGGCAATGGTGAGCTTACCATTCCAATGTCATGAAACATATTTTAACACATATAGGGACTTGAGAGCAGTTTGCATTATATGTTTCCTCCATGCAGTAGAGTCATATACACTTGTTCATGTATATCACATTGTAGGAAAGTATTATAGACGTCCATTCATCATATTGCTTAGCTGCAACTATGGATAAGAGTCACCATTTTTATCACTAGTGTGAGTGTTTCTTGATATTCTATTCTTTCCTTCTCATTTTCCACTCGCCTCGCTTTAAACCTTTTTATTTCTTAATTAGCTTGATACTTTGTTTAAGTTTGGCATTCAATGGCCAGCACTGTAAGGAATAAGGTTTTCGAAACAGTAAGCTCCTTACCCAAAGAAAGCAAACTTGCGAAAGCAGATACACTAATTAAATGTGCTTTGCTCCATGGAGTCCTATGTTAATTGATTGGTGATGGTTCTAACTTTTCAAAGTTTCCACAATGAGTTTAGGACATCCTCCTGTTCTTTGACTCTCTGGTTTTGGTTGAGTGCTTTATATTACAATATACAAGTGTAGGCTCCCATTTCTTCCGTACGTTTTGTCAAGTAATTTGTTGGAGAAGAAGATGTTTCTTACGTGAAAAACTTGTAGTATCATTCTCACAAGAAACTATGGTGTGTTTGGTACGAACGAAAATAATTTTCAGAAATGTTTTAAAATATTTTTTAATTTTTCCGTGTTTGGTTGACTTAAATATTTTGGAAAATATTTTTCTTATTATGAACTCATTTTCCTCCAAATGTTTTCCTTATCAAGAGAAGGGAAAACATTTTCCAAAACTCCTTTTCAACCTTCCTCGCCCTGTTCCCGCCCTCACCAACCCACCCCCACACCCCCACCCACCTAACCCCACCCTACGCCTAAACACCCCACCACCTATCCAAAAAAGCTCTTTTTTCAAATTTCAGTTTTTTTCCGTCACCCCCCCCCCTTCCCCCAAAACAAAATTATTTTTTTTTACTTTCTTTTGTAATTTCAATTTTCTGTTTCTTCGTTTTTCTGCACCCCACCCCCTACCCCACCCCACCCCCCATTTCCCTCCCCCACTCCCGCAAATACAAAGTTTTTTTTTTACTTTTTTTTTTTTGTAGTTTTCAAATTTCTGTTTTTTCGTTTTTCTTCACCACCTACCCCACCCCACTCCCCACTCCCCCACCCTATCACCCCGCACAAAAATTAGCGTTTTTTTTTACTTTTTTTTGTAATTTCAAATTTCTATTTTCGTTTTCTGCACACCCTTCTCCCGCCCTTCCCCCTTCTACCCCCCCCCCCCCCCCCAGCCCCGGAAAAAAAATATTATATTTATATATTTGCAATTTTAGTTTTTTTATCTTTCGGTTTACAAGTTCAAAATTTTACAAGTTCCAAAGTTATGAATTCGGAGGTTTATTTGTTTGGAAGTTTACGGGTTTAGCAATTATAAAGTTTATGGGTCGAAATTTCGCGGTTTCGAAAGTTTAGCGATTCGAAAGTTTGTGAAATTTGTGGGTTCGGAAGGTTGCTGGTTCGAAAGTTCATGGCTTCATGTTTATTGTATCTAAATTATTTATGAATACTCTTGAGAAGTTATTTTCCTTAATTTGCATACCAAACACCGGAAAATGAATAAGATTATTACTTGTTTTCCAAGAAAACATTTTACGTTGTACCAAACACACCCTATACTTTATCAGCAGCACCTAGCTTAGCCAAATAGTCAGCCACAGGCTAAGGCAATGAACTTTCTTTTCTTAGGCAATAAACTAACTAATACGCAAGATAACAGCTCCATAAACTGCCTAATCTGAACTACCAACTCTGCAAATTTGATTCAACATATAGGAAGGCCCTCCATAATAAGAAATTCTCCAAATTAGTTATAAAAGCATAGCAAATCCAAATGACAAGTCAATATGATTTTGTAACTCCTCTTAATTTTTCTCTCACCCGACAACAACTTATTGCTTTTATGAAATCCATAGTCTTTACCGTGCTGGCCATTGGATGCCAAACTTATTCCTTTGCAAGTTCTATGTACAACAACAACGACCCAGTTGTTTACCCTAAAAACCGAGTAACAATTAAACTTATATTGTGGTTTTAAAGTTATGTGATGTGATCCGATACCAATTGATAAACAAGGAGTTAAGTATATAAATTGAAGAAGTAAAGTATATCAAACCAGTGTGCAAGCAAGTCTTGACCTCGAGTTAATATGACCTCGAGGTAGGTTAGTAAGAACAATTAAACAATAAGGCAATTCTGATGAATAGTAAGCAAGAAAGTGAGAAATGTATATTCCTGTTTCAATGGATCTTCCGTTACAAATGATTGGGATCCCCTTTATATAGTAGGGGAACCCTAAATAAGGTACACTTCTAATTATAGTAGGGAATCTTATTATACAGTTATCTAACCGCCAAGTACAAATTCATTTCGGAAATTTACGCCGGGATCTTCGGGCTGTTGCGGGAATCTCGCTCTTTCTGTTAATAAAACATAACGGTATTATCTCGAGGTTGGTCATACTCGGTCTCGGTGTTCATCGAGCATTTCGATTTTCAAGTCTTGTAATCCGCAATCGGGCTCGAGCCCGATCCATTTTGAACTTAGGCTCGAAGAGACTCTTCGAGCCTACGAAATCGGGCATACCTGAGTTTGACCGTATACAGATAGTCCCCGCGTTTCTTAGAGTAAGATGATAAGAAACGATTTGATCCTCGATCCTCTGATGCCTCGATTATGATGTCAATCCTGTGACGTCAGCGACAGAAGTGATTGAAGGGTCGTGTCCGCATAGTTCCCAAGGCCATTAATTGAAGGCGGTTGATGGTCGGTCATTAGCTTCCTCAAACCGTTGAAGCGGCCACTATAAATAAGCCAATCTCTCAATCTTTACAATCTTTACAAACACTTTCTCAAATCTTTACAAGCTTCTCAATTTTCTTTGAGTCCATCCTTCTCTTCAACTTGTGCTTGTAACAACGTCAACTTCTTCTCCTTTCTTGAATTCCACAACAGTGATGACTAAAATATCTAAAACCGTACCTCAGAAAGAAAAAGCCTCCTCATATTTAAGAAAAAACTGATAAGTAACCGAAAAACCGACAAAACCCGATATAAATCGAATCGATAAAAAACCGACTTAATTGGTTTGGTTTGGTTCTAATATTTGAAAAACCGACTTACTTGATTTCATTTCTTTTTAGAGAAAAACGAATTCAAACAGAACCATGAACACCCTAGTTGCCCCCGATCATGGTTTACATATGTTTCGCTTTCCGACTGTCTCCGGTTCTACGTGTCGGTCTATTATACGAATATTTAATGTGAACCGATTTTACCATATACACTCGAGTTGAAGTTGGCCTATGTTTAAATAAAGTAATAATGTTGAGCCACCCATCCCAAAATAGAATATGCCAAAAAATAAAACTAATTAAGCGTACCACTAAAATGATATCAAATTAATTAGTGTCCCAGCTCATAGTTAAAATTTGGCGAAATAACTATTTGGGGTAACATTAGTGTGCATCCTATAAATTCCTCATATGGACTCGTACCCTTATTTAGGCAGTGCACTAGACTGAAAATTAAAAGTAAATTGACTCTATCAAATAACGAGTAAGAGTATTCAGAATCAAACTCTTTCTATACGAGCCACAGAACTGGACATCAATATCAGTTGAATAATATGTACCTTCTTGAGTTATAGTTGACTTAAGACTTAAGAGACGTTGCTTCTAGTTCAGGGCCCCAACGAGGATATGGAGATTATAGTATTCTAGGGATTTGAAGACTAAGAAGGTTCTCAGAGGCAGATTGTTCCACTGTTGCGAATGGTGAAGGTATGTTTTGAGATTGACGGCTAATTGTATGTGCTATGGATAGGTTATTATTGGCTTTTCAAAGGTAATCTACCTATTTCAGGAGGATCAAAATTGATTTGGAGGCCACTAGTAGACCTAATGAGAATGTGTATCCTACAGCAGGTCGGATTTGTTACTCAACACAGTTATTGTGGAGGGGTGTGTCACCCTTGGGAGTTTATCTTATTTGTGTCCTAATATGTTCCATGTGCTACTCTTTTATGCCACGATTGGTTGTGAGACTGTTGACTATTTACACACATGATGCGATTCCGTCTGGGCCTTTTGGCAAATCCAAGCATAATGGTTCTTGGGGTGTTAGATGGTTGGTGACGCCTTAGTTTTGGTCTTCCTGTTGGTGTTATATAGTTATATCTATTTTTCCATGGTTATGGTCATGTGCTACGCGTATTTTTTGACTTGTGACACATATAGTTGTTGATTGTGAGCATTATGGGTCAAGGTAATTCATGTGGACTGGTATTTGGATTGGGTCACGCATCGTAAAGTTATGTTGGGATGTGATCCTTTGTGCTTATTTCGTATGCTTGTTTCTTCTTAGTGTGATGGGTTCATAGCATTGCGCTTTGTGGTGGTACTGTTGATCTTGTGGGGCGGTTCTCTCATTTCATCTCTTTCCATCATTGAGTATCTTTGAGTATTTGTTCGTTGGTGCACAGATTGCATCGTATGTGACACTAGGTGGTATTGGTGTGGCATGTTGGTCGAGTAGCTTGTAATGGAGGATGTGAGGTTATTGGACCTGAAATGAGTTCTGATTAAGGTATGTTTGGAAGAATAATGTCACTAGTCAGCGTAGATTTCAGCTAAGTTCCTTGGCGGGCGAGGGAGCTCCATGACTTGTTGATCTGATGGGTGGTTATGGGTATCCGCGTATTTCTTTCATCACTGAGAGTGTACGAAGATTTGAAATGAGGTTTCGTTTGTTATGAGGTATGTTACTGGTACTAGGTTTGTTATTGGGCAGCTATTGTGATCAGAAGTTATTGCTACGAGAATCTGAGTTATGTGGAATATCATGAGAATATATCTTAGGATATGGTTGCGACTTGATGCAGCTTCATTCATACTTATACAACGTATGGATGCGAGAATTCGGTCTTATAATGAATTCTAAAGGTTGGAGATTGCGTTCTAAGAGTTGCGAGTTAAGGTTAAGGTAAAGATCTTCAGTTGATTGTGTTGTCAGATTTATATAGATTGGGATGACGCGAGATCACCCATGTGTATGGGCAACGTGAATTTATATAGTGATTTGTTGGCTTTGGGACGACTCTTGGCACGTTCGAGGACGAACGTATGTTCCAGTGGGGGAGAATGTAATGACCTGACCGATTCTTTTAGGCATTTGTAGTCAGTTTGATGGTATGAGGTCACGAGTATCTTCGTATGGTGTGTTATGACTTGCGTGTATGATTGTTTTTGATTTCCGAGTGGTTCGGGATTGATTTGGAAGAATGATTCTCAACTAGGACGCCTTAAGTTGGAAGAATTGGCCAAGTTTGACTTTTATATATTTGACCTCGGATCGGAGTTTTTACGGTTCTGTTAGGTCTGGATGATGATTTTGACCTTGGGCGTACGCCCGGATTTGCATTTGGGTGCTTCTAGAAGATTTTGACTCTAATTGGCTAAAGTTGGCAATTTGAAGGTTTAGAAATTTTTTAAGTTTGACCATAGGTTGACTTTATCGTTATCGGGTTCGGATTTTATTTTCGAGACTTGGAGTAGATTCGTTTTATCATTTTGAACTTGTTTGTAAAATTGTTGTCATTCCCATTAGGTTTGGTAGAAATCGGACGCTTGGGTGTGATTCTAGTGATTCTTGAGTTTCATTGTGATTTTCATGTGTTTTGGTGTCCGATTCTTAGTTTCGAATGTTATTTTGGTATTTTGATCACGTGAGCGAGTTCATATGATGCTTTTAGTCTTGTGTAGATATTTGGTGTAGAGCCCCGAGGACTTGGGTGAGTTTTGGACGTGTTTCAGAATGATTTGGTCATGTTTCATAGTTGTTGGTGCTAGGCAGGTGTTGCAGCTCTCGCAAATGCGAGACACTATTCGGACCTAGGCAAGGGAAGTCTACATTTGTGATAAAATGATCGCTTTTGCGAAAGGGGTGGACTTCACAAATGCATAGTCTGTATCGCATTTGCGACATCCCCAATATTCAGCAGGCATCACATTTGCAATGAACTTGTCGCATTTGCGGGGTTCACATTGTCGTACTTAAGACTTCTGCAGCTGATTAAAATAGTGGGATTTTGGGACTTAGATTCTTTTATCACATTTTAGAATCCTAGACTCGGTCGGAGGCGATTTTGAGGAGAGATTTTTTTTACCAAATTACTAGGCAATTGATTTTGATCCAATTTCAATTATATTAAATGACTGTTTATGATATTTAACATCTAATCCATAGAATTTGAAGAGAACTTCTGGGAAATTTTGACCATGTTTTGAAAAATGGAAATTTGAGATTTGAGAGTCGAATTGGACTCGAATTTGAAAACAAAACACATATGTTGACTCGTGGGTTTCGGGTAGTCGATGTCTACCCTTGGACTCAAATTTTGACCGGACGGGCTCGGGATTGACTTTTGTTGAATTTTGGGAAATTGTGTAAAGATCTTAACTTTAATTATTGGAATTGGTTTCTCTTGCCTTGTTTGATGATATTAAGTGTACGACCCGATAATTTTTTTGGAGCATTTGCACTAAGTTCGGTGGCTTGAGGTCATGAGTAGCTTCGTATGATGTATTATGACTTGTGTGTATTTTAGAAGCATTAAGTTGGAAGAGTTGATCAAGTTTGACTTTTGTGTATTTGACCTTGGATCGGAGTTCTGATAGTTCCGTTAGGTCCAGATGGTGATTTTGGACTTGGGGGTATGCCTGGTTTTGCATTTGGATGTTTCTAGGAGGTTTCACACTACTTGGCAAAAGTTGGCAATTTAAAGGTTTGGAATGTTCATAAGTTTGACCAGGATTTGACTTTAATGATATCGGGTTTATTGTTGTCCCGGGAGTTGGAATAGGTTCGTTATGTTATTTGGAACTTGTGTGCAAAATTTGAGGTCATTCCGAGTTAATTTGATATAGTTCGGCATGAGTTTTGGAAGTTGAAGTTCAAAAGTTTATTAAGTTTGATTTGAGGTGTGATTCGTGGTTTTGATGTTGTTATGTGTGATTTGAGGCCTCGAGCAGGTCTGTGTCATGTTTTGGAACTTGTTAGCATGTTCGGACGGGGTCCCGAGGGGCTCGGTGAGTTTCAGACGTGTTTCAGACCATTTTCCCCTCTTATGTAGTTGTTGGTTTCTGCTAGTACAAATGTTGCTCACCTGCGATTGGATTTGTGCAGGTGCGGTGGTCGCAGAAGCGTAGCCATGGTCTCCCCTGCGAAGAAGGCTGGACATGTGTTGAATCCGCATATGCGATGTAGGGGACGCATCTGCAACGGCGCAGATGCGGTGATTTTGGCGCAGAAGCAAAAGGTTAAGCTAGGGCATGATATCATAGATGCAAAATATTTAGCGCATCTGCGGGCGGAGTTGCGCAAGAATGGGAAGGTAAATTGGCAGGATGTTTCACATAAGCGGGGGAGCCTCGCACCTGCGATGATGCAGAAGCGGAGTATTTGCCGCAAGTGCGAGAGTTCGAGGCTTTCAGTGTTCTTCTGCAGAAGCGGAACTTGGGTCGTAAAAGTAGCAAGTGACTGCGTAAATGCTGGGCAGAAGTACATAAATCGAGGTTTTGGTTCATTTTATCACAATTTGAGATTTGGAGCTCGGTTTTGGGCAATTTTGGAGGAGATTTTCACCACATGGATTGGGGTAAGTGTTTTTTATTCAGTTTTGATTATATTTCATGATTCCATCTTTGATTTTGGCATTTGATTGATGTTTTTAAAATAGAAATTGGGGGTTTGTCTAAACTTTCCTGAAGTGAATAATTGAGTTTTGAACATCGATTCGGAGTTGGATTTGAGTAAAATTAGTATGGTTGGACTCGTATTCGAATGGGTTGTCGAAATTTATAAGTTTTTTTGGGTTCCGAGATGCGAGCCCGGGTTAACTTTTTGGTTAACTTTGAGTATTTGATTAAAGATTTGACCTTTATCGTTTGGATTGGGTTACTTTGGCATTATTTTTTCTTTTTGAGTTGCTTTTGGCTAGTTTCGAGCCGTTCAGAGGTCGATTCGTGCGGGATGGCATTTATAGAGTGTTGTTTGGTAGCTTGAGATAAGTATCTTCTCCAAACTTGGTTGAGGCACTAGTTCCCTGAGTTATTTATGATAGATACGTCTTATGGGTGCGCATATGTGTGGGTTTTGAGTCCATGTGCGAGCCCGGGATATCTATCCATGTTCGGGATAGTGCTTAGGCTATGATTTACCTTGTATTGACTGCTAAGCTTTAAGATGTGACGTTTTTTTATATTTGTAACCCTGTTGTGAACCATTTGATCCATGTTTGAGATTACATAGAGGCTAATTGTCACAACTCCAAAATCCCACCTTAGGAATCGTGATGGCACCTAGACCCTGGGACTAGGTAATCCTAACACATGCTGAGAATTAACGAAATTTAACCAGCTTACCTACAAAATATTAATTAATAACTGAAATAACATAGTTGAACCAACATCGATCATACAATCTCAAAGCCGGTAGGACAAGTCATAAGCTTTTCTAAGAGTAACTAGGAACATTAAGTACATCATTGTCCCAGAATAATAGTAAACAGTGGAAATGAAAGACATCTGAAGGTGACTCCGGGGCTTGCGAACGTCAAGCAGGTATACCTTGACGTCTCCAGCCGCGGAAACATAAATCTCAAGCCAACACGATCAGAAGTACCTAAATCTAGACAAAAATGTGCAGAAGCGTAGCATGAGTACACCACAACGGTACTCAGTAAGTATCAAGACTAACCTCGGTGGAGTAGTAACGAGGTAAGTCGAGACACCCACTAGACATAAAACTTGTGCATGATATTAACATAAAACTAGCAATAGACAGAACGTCAATGTAAGGCTGACATCGCAAAGATTATTAATATAAAACCAGCAAAGGAATAATAGAACCGCAATTGGAAACAAGAGGAAAATGGGTAATAAAGCAGCGACGCAAACAGAACACATATAAAATATGAATGAACTCAAATTAGGAAAAACATATGACACTTCAAGTAATCAAATCGTTCCCGATGCATGAATTACAATAAGAATTTCCCCGAGGCACTACTCCTTGTAACCACAAATCATAAGCCACAATTCTGAATCTTACACGTATGGCATCTCGTGCCCACATTATCAATCACCTTCACATGACAAAGTCCACGTGCTACCATGTACATTGTATCCGTTTCAAATGCCAAATAAAACACTCGAGAAATTTATTTAAATAAAATAATGCATATTAACAAATTTTGAATAAGGTAAGGCGTCAAATGAGATAATGAGTTTATTTAGAAATCAAATTTTTAAAAAAATAAAGTACAGTTCTTATAAAATAGAGTATCAAATGAATTTAGTTAGAATCATTTAAGGTAAAGTAAATAATATTTTTAAATAAAATAAAATATTGGATAAGTAAACAAATTAAATGTTGAATCATTTAAAATAAAGCGTAATAATAATTTAAGTAGAGTAAAGGATCAAATAGGTTAATGAATTTAATCTGAGAACCATTTAAATTAGGCATGATGCAATTTAAATATAGTAAAGTACCGAGTGAGATGAAGAGTTTTATCTTAAAAGTCACACAAAGTAAAATATGTTGATAATTTTTTTATTTAAAATCGTTATGTTACGAACGGGAGCCTTGGCGTAACTAGTACAGTTACTGCCATGTGACTAAGAGGTCACGGGTTCGAGCCGTGGAAACAGCCTCTTTCAAAAATATAGCGTAAGGTTGCGTACGATAGACCCTTGTGGTCCGGCCCTTCCCCGGACCCCGCGCATAGGGGTAGCTTAGTGCTGCCTTTTTTTTTGTGTTATCAATAACTCAACAGAATATGAGATGATGATTCCCTCGCAATAAATTCATCTTGAAAATCAATTCACCAAGTAACAACGGAGGCAAAAATTGGCACATTAAAGTAACACAATAAATTACGTAGAATGCATGACTCCCACAGGAAGTCACTATCATTCCAATACTAGAATAACAACAGTGAACCAAATATGATCAAAAATATAAATGAAATGTTTAAGAAAAAACAATAACTATTCAATCGATAAACCGTTCCAACATAGAATGTACCATGAGAATCACAAACGAGCATAACTTTACTGTCACAACAATTACAACATATCAAATCATTACGGTGTGCAACCCGATCCCACCTATATCATATCATCCGTCCTTATCTCTTCATATCATATCATTTCATTTCAATACCGTTGCGGTCTGCAACCCGTTCCCCAAACAATATGAATTGAACATACAAACTTCAACCAACTACAACGTATCACAAAAATTAAACACATTAAAGAAGCTAAACAAAGAAAGTCACAAGCGGATAAATTAGTTCATGATAACTCACAAAATCAAATAGCAAGTAATGCCAGTTCATAAATAAAAGCACGATTACACAGAATCAATTAACAATTAAGGCACGTAGCGGATAAGGCATGGATTCAACAAGTAATTACAATTAACAATTGAAGTATATAAGAGTAAACTTGACAAATAAAAGATAGAACATGTACTAACAACTTCACGTAAAGCACGTAAGATTAAGCCTAACAATAGAAGATATAACATGAAATGATAATTTCAATTAAATGCAAGGAAGAAGCCTAATAGTCTAAACCGATCAAACACCACATATAAGCCCGTGTACACACTCGTCCTCGTGTACACGTCTTCCATATAATTTAAATAGTGCCATCAACCCAAAACTTAAGAGGTAGTTTTCCCCTTAGATTCCACGTGCTGATTCGCATCTTACTTGTCTTCAGTTCCACGTGTCACCTTCTCATTGTCCAATTGACACTAACCAACTTTACCGCATACAGTAGGTTCTTCTAAAGTAATTAAGATATATTTTGACTTGCTATCAAGTTCAATGTGAATTACAGTAATATAAAAATGATAATAAGAAAATTATTAAGTTAGTCATCAAATGTTTGTTTATTCATGTTAAATTTAAGATATAAGATGCATATCTTAAAACTTGTCTATGCTTTTAAATACTTACTTCTAATTAACTGCGAATTTGTCTACTAATCAGAATCACTTCACTTTTGGAAATCCAATTACTACACAGCATTAGTGCAAAGAATAGCATCCTCAGAGACAATGAAAGGGTCACAACACATTCGATTTAGAAGCTAGATATAAGTGTTAATGGATCATCTTCTGATTTATGTGTTTGGTCATAAGAGATGTTAATCATTTTTGTACCGCTACTAAATCTATTTTCTTTATTCTTGCATCTATATTTATATATTTCAAGTTTAACAAAATCAAAGAACAATACCAAGTAATACTTTCTTCTTTTGGAACAAAATGAAGCTCACAATAATCTTTGAATTTCATTTGCTCAAATTTAAACCTTATATGATCAACTAACTACTCCATCTGTCTCATTTTATGTGACACTACTTCCTTTTTAGTCAGTCCCAAAAAAAGTGAGGCCTTTATATATATAATAATAATGCAAATTTAATTTTTTTTTTCTTTTACCATTAATGAGATGATTTCTAGCCATAAACTTTTTTACGAATTTTTTTAGACCACAAATTTTAAAAAATCTTTCTTTATTTTTTAACTTTATGCCTAGTCAAATCACTTTCACCTTAATTGGGATAGAGGGAGTACTATATTATATTTTCAAAAATAAACATTTGTGTTAAGGTGTATATCATATGCATCTTGTTATTGTATTTTAATTCTTTGATCTAAACAGTTCCACCCAAATAAATTTGTATACAAATCCGCATAAACAATAAGACTTGAGATAGAATTTAATTTGTGAAATGAATACCCAAAACAGAAACCATGAACATTGAGTATTCATTTCACCAGTTGGTTGGATAATTGGTAAAAGTTGTGATGGATTTAACGAAATCAAAACTTAGATAATCTTAACTAAGGTGGACGTTTTTAAACATTGATTCACATTCTGATATCACCTTATTAGCATCATTTAATTTTGGTGCATTCATATTATTTTAGTTATTTTTACAAGCAATCAATAAAAAGTAACATAAGAGAGCTATAAATAAAACGTATGAGATCTTTATATTTTGTTGTAGCAAAATTTGGATAAGCAATGCCAACTTGTAGTAACACTTGGGTGATACGTATTAAGACATAATCATATTCTAGTAGTTTCATTCAAACTATAATTTTTTTTAATTGCGTACCAACACTAGTGGTGTTTGTTAAATTTTTCTTTTTGAAAATTTTAAATATTTGTCGTAAAAATTTGTCTTCACTTTTTTTAATTTTTTATTTTGTATCAAACTAGGTTTTTTCTTTGCAATTAGGTCATACATTTGAACAAACTGAAGCATGGATGTAATTTGAATAGAAAACATGCATGGGTCTAATACTATTATAAATTTTACGCCAAAAGCAAACACAATTTAGTGTCTAACTTTAATACTCACGATTATTTGTGAAAAATACCACTTTCATGTTCCATGCTTACACTCTATCTATCTATAATTAAAAGCTAAAGAAAAAGGCCTCTCATGAAGCCAAATGGCAGAACAAACTATTGACACATGTAATGTTAAGACATTGTTCCTAATTTTTAGGAACTAAAATACAAAGCATTCCTCTGTAAACCGTTCCACCTTCTGTGGATATTTTTTATTTTCAAATTTTTTTCAATTATTAAATCAATCAATTTCAAAAAAACCATTGTAGGTGTAAAGAAACCGCCGCCTACCTCAAAAATAGGAGTAAACTTCAAAACTTTTCAGTTCTAAACCGTTCAAATTCCTCTTCAATTATCTCCATTATTATTTTTTTAAATTATTAAAATAATTTATTTGTTAAAACCTTTTACTCCACAATATTAGGTAATTATTTTTACCTTTAACTTAACCTAAATATTCTTTGCAAAAGCACGATGCATTCAACTGCTTCACCCACGTTTCGTATACTGGGTATCAACTGCTCAAGCGTTCAGCAGTTTATATTTCTTCCTCAACTACAGGTTCTTAAATTCTAAAGTTCCGTCTGCTATCAAGATTTCAAGAAAACTTAGGGCTTATGCAAAAGATGGCTACTCACATTGATTTCATCAAGGATATAACAATTTCGAAGATGCAATGGAAGTTGAAAGTTCGTGTTGTCCGTTTGTGGGAAGTACCGGATCGTTTTAATCCAGGCAATATATTGTCGATTGAATTGGTTCTACAAGATGAAAAGGTATTTTACATATGTTATATGATTATTTAGTTTTGACACATCTCCCCCGTTGTTGAGCGATTAGCTATGCACGTTTGTTCTAAGCCTAAAATTTACCCTCACGAGTTTGTTCACCTTTGCCTCTCAATTCCTACGTACTTCTTCTCGATCTTTATATGTTGTAAACATAAATATGCTATATTTGTAATTGGTACTTCAAATTGTTTAACAAACTATTTTTTTTTTGCTTAATATCAACACGTAGAGCCACACATGTACAAAATAAAAAAAATTGCGTAATATTCACAGACAATAGGACATGAGGATCTGAAGTATACATGAGTTAGGCTGCACTCTGCAGCAAAGTAGATTTCGAAAGCAATGGGTGGAAAATCCATCTGCTTCAAATGATCCTCCCTTTTGATTTATACAACCAATTGTTCCAAATAACTTATTGTTTCAAATAAGTTATCTGATTCCTTATTTGTTCTAGAGTTAAAATGATTTGTTTCTGCTGATCATTGTTTTAATGAATAAGATAGTACCAACACGATAATCAATTTGTTTGTAGTAATAAAGTAGAAGCTATACAAACAGAAGTCAGCCATGATTAACTCACCAAAATTAAACCAAACACTACTGCAATAGCGGTTTACACAGAGGACTACAACCACTACAACCACTACATTTTAATATTCCATAAGTAAGGAAATATAGAATGCCTCCTTATCCCGAAAACCAGTATGCTGTTTTGCAGCAATCTGGCGCAGGAGCTGATTTTGGTATCTCTTTAGTCGGCATACATTTTATTCGTAATGGAGGACGACAAAGAAAAGGATTTCCCTCATACCTGCTATCATTACAAGTTGCAAACTGCGGTATACTCTGTGCACTCCTACATGTTAATATATTTGGTCGTGAACTCTGCTTCAAATCTGGCATATTTCCTCTATTACTGTCACTTAGAACTTTGTTCAACTGTACTGTTTAAAACTAGAGTTAATCTAAATTACTAATAATAATATATTTTTTTACTCTCTGTTATGTAATGTTATTTTGTTGTAGGGCGATCGGATAAGTGCTTCTATTGGCAAGTCAGTTTTGCATCTTTTCAAAACACAAATTACTGAGCTTGGATTATATCATATGGCGAACTTTATCGTTTGTCATAATAAGGAGAAGTTCAACAGCACGAAACATATGTTGAGGCTGACGTTTACTCAACGGACAACAGTGGCTGAAACATCTGATCCACTTTTCCCAATGAATATCTTTGATTTACGACCATATGATCAATTGATAAATAAGGTTGACGTGAACGAGAATGAATTATTTGGTAAATATAACTTTTACGCTACATTTCTAATTATGAACTTTCCTACTATTTATTTTAACAATTTTTTTTTCTTTAGATGTCATCGGAGAAATTGTCAATTTCAGTGAGGTACACACGCAAAACCAAGGTGGAAATTCTAGGAAGTTTATGGATATTGAACTAGAAGATGACGAGTAAGAATAAACATTCATCTACTAATTAAGGATTTATTTGATAATTACATATGCTAAAATTATATTATTTTTTCTATTTGACAGGAGGAAGAAGTTGTCTGCAACATTTTGGGGCGAATTTGTTGATGAAATTGTACCTCATCTGCTAAGTTCTAACAACCAGCCTATTATTGTTGTTATGCAGCTCATAAAAGCCCATAAATTTCAAGGTAAAATAGAATTACTCAATTTGACATTAATTTGCGAAAGTTATTCATTAGATCTTACACGATCGTTGTTTTGTAGATTCATATTCTGTGCGCAATACTTGGAATGCATCAAAGCTGTGGATTAATCCAAATTTTCCTCAATCTGACGAATTTAAAACACGGTTCAAAATATATATTTTTTGATTTACATATATAAAATTTCACTACTTCTATACTCAACACAGATTTTCCAACTATACATCTAACTGTTGTACTCATTTACAAATACAGATTACTTGTTGTTCGGGATAATAACTCCGAGAGGCTGACTCAAACCATCTCTCAACAAAGTTACTCTGTCTCGGATGAGTGATCACGCCCAACTATGCCTTATAAAAAGGGCTCTGCGGACGTTGCAAATATAAACCGAGTATTACGCCCAGGATCAAATCCACAGAGAGTTAACCTATCAACCACTATCTTCAGACCCACTAATTCTTCAGAACCAGCTTCCCAAATATTCAAATCTCAGTTGAGTGTTCTTTAACAACTAACTTGCAAGTAACTAAATAGCTGTAAACTAAACTAATAAGGTTGTAAACAATTATGAGGAAAAGCTAAGGCAATGATTTCCCCTATTGATGGAATCCCTTCTGTTTATGTTCATACAAATTTACCAACACCTCTCTATCAATCATGAACGCTAATCTTACCGCAAATCTCTCCCGAGTAATCACAGTAATTTACTATTGCACTCTCCCGAGATACACTAGCTTACTTTATTAAGCACGATTCACTTTAGATTACACCCAAAGCTTCGTTATCCTAATCCCGCCTTTAAACCCGCAATTATAGATTCCTCTAATAATCTAGGAGTGGTGTTGTTCAACAATACCCTAAATATGCACTCTTTTCCAAGTTATGCACACTAAATAGGCACAGCTAATTGAGGATCCTGTCAATTAACTACAACGAACACGAAGTTGAACAAATAGAGATTAAACTAGCAATTTGTATTCACATAAACAAGAAGTTCATCACCCAATAGGTTCCATCAAAACCTTAGACAAGGAATTTAGCTACTCATGGCTATGGGAAAATAGACTAAGATTGAATTCATCATAAAAATCAAAAGAAAAGAAGAAAGATGTTTAGAGTATTCTCTCACAATGGTTTTCCTTGCTAAGAAACCTTAAAAATCCATACATGCCTCTCTTGGGCGAAGTCTAATGTTTTAAATAGGGTTTAGGTCTAAAAATCCCGTATTTGACACTTTGACCCCTGAAGTTTTCGCGCCTGCCGCGGTTCTGCCGCGGTCGCGGTAGAACCGCGGCCAAACACCCTCGCGGAATCCCTGAAGTTCTGCAGCTGCTTTCCACCGCGGTTCTGCCGCGGTCGCGGTGGAACCGCGGTGGACCCAGTGCTCTGAATCTTCGGCCTGTTTTGCATGGTTCACTTGGGAAATTTCACAGTTGGCCTCTTTTTCATCAATTTTGACTCCAAAACTGCTCCTTAGCCTTCCTTATACATATATCACCTGCAAATCATGAAAAGCATTAATAAGAGCATTTTGTTATCACTTTTAGCATTAAAACTACACAAGAAGGTGATTATTTAAGGTGTGATTATAGTCAAATTCACCTATTATCAATGAGTTGGAGAAGGGCATTGTTCAAGTTAAAACAATTGGCCAATTAGTAGAGTCCATGCAAGTGAGTGAAGTAACTTCTGTAGTATTAATTTATGTGGTGTTTCATGTTAAAAGTTGCAAAAATGCACATCTTTATTTCTCTTAATTTATGGTTTTAAAAAGGGGTTGAGGTTTTACAATATGTTAGTTCTTACATTATATTTATCTTCTCTCTTTCTTATTTTGATAGAACATCTTTTCTAGGTCTTTACATTACATTTCAAGTTTAGTTGTTGCCTTTCTCTATTCTTTTTTATGTCTTTGCATTACATTTCAAGTTTAGTTTTGGCCTTTACTCCTCTTCTTTTATGATTTCAATTACTGTTTGATCATTTGGAAGATGAAAAATTC
This sequence comes from Nicotiana attenuata, assembly GCF_001879085.1. NCBI lineage: Eukaryota > Viridiplantae > Streptophyta > Magnoliopsida > Solanales > Solanaceae > Nicotiana > Nicotiana attenuata. The sequence continues at coordinate 32,640,945 of NC_031990.1, forward strand.
TTAACTTACATTTATGTTTTTTCTTTGATATTCTGATAGACCATATTGTGTATGTCTTTTGATTACATTTGTCTTATCAATTTAATCAACAATTGTCTTATCAATTTATTCAACAGGAAGGTCCATGTTGGATTGTCGCAAGTGTAGAAAATTTAGAACTTGGAAAAGGATGGTCGTACGTCAGCTGCAAGAAGTGTCAAAAGAAGGTGGATAAACTAGGAAACATTTATCAATGCCCAAACACCAAATGTAAACATGAAGATTATTCAGCAGTTATTAGGTAAACGCAGCAGCTCTATTTCCTTAATCCATAAAAAACTTACATTTATATCTCAAATCAAGGGTGCATTTAGGTACAAGCTTCAGGTTAGGGTAATGGATACTACTGGATCTGTTTCCTTATTGCTGTGGGATCGTGAAACCATGTTTCTCATAGGCAAATCGGCAAAAGAATTGAAGGAAGGGTTTCTTGAGGTATATCAACTAATAAATTTATATTTGTTTTTGGAAAAATTCTAACTCAAAAATTTATTATAGAATACGGGCGCTGTTGATAATTATCCCTATCCAGTATAGCTGAACAATATTCTCCAAAGAAAATTCATGTTTAAGGTTATTGTCAAGAGAGAGAACATTCATCTGCAAAAGGAAGTTTATAGTGTTGTTAAGCTTACGGATGAGGAGCAACTGATAAACAAATATAGTCTTGATCAACCTCTGCATGACTTAACTGTATGTCATATTTGTTCACAAACTTCATAACATATTTACATTGCAAATTTCCTTTTCATTTATAAGTTGAATCATAATTTGAAACTCCTTTACTTATTAATTTTTGATAGGACCCTGACTTCAATAATAATCAAGTATTGGTTGGAGAGAAGGAATGCGAGGTAAATACATAAATAATTTGTCCTTTAACATTAAAGCTACTTACATATCTTGAAGGATTTCTTTATAAATAAATTTTCAGATTTGGAGTAGTTTTTTAATAACTTTAAAAGTTGTAGATATTCACTTTGTTTTTCCTATAGGAATGTATGAACACAGTATTAATATTTTTTACATTATTCATTCTGTTGATTAAATTATTTGTAGGGCATAAATTAATAATTCTTTAGTAACTACATGTTCTTTACTGTTTTACAGTAATTTAGTATTTTATATATGCAGGATTCCACTGAAGATAACGACTTAATCGATATTGCACATACACCTGCGAAGATAGGTATAACTAATTCGACAACAATGGTTGAAGAAGATCCGAATGCACAATTGTCAGGAAATAAAATGAAGAGAGTATTTAAGAAGAAGAAAACATCATAAGGTGTTTGGGAATGTTACAGTTGGATAAATTAAAAACTGTTTGATTAGTTAATTTACTTTATTATTAGTAGTCTTATTAATGATGAACAGTATATTTGAATCATTTGACCTTTTGTTCTCCTGTTTAACTTTTCAATTTTAGTTAATGTGTGGATTTCAATTGACATGATATTTAAACTGCTGAAGTTCCATTTTTTGAAGTTGTTGTTTTGATTCATCCTCCCTTTTCGCAAATATCTTTTTCCAACTTCCATACTTGAATAATCTTTTGTGGTACATCCGATTGTTCTCTTTGATTTTTCAACAATTATCAGTTAAAATTTTAAATTTCAGTGATTACTACTGCAAATTTTTTTGGAAGGTAAGAAAGTTGATTTGTTGCGCTACTCAGAGTATGGTATTTCCTGATATTCGTTGCATCGTTTGATTTTGTTCTTTTAAAGCATCTGCCCTTTTAGCAAACATGTGTTTTCAAGTACTACACTGGAATATGTAGTTGTGGTACATCCGATCATTGTATTTTATATCTTAAAATTTTCAGTTAAATCTTATTACTTACACTGATTGCTGCTGCATATTCTTTTCCAAATGTAACCAAGTTGATTAGTTGCACTTAAGTTGAACCTTGTGATGAAATACTACGGTAAAAGTTCACAATTAGTTGACTCAACATAATAATGCAATTATGATGAGAAATTCCTCAAGTTTAGCAGTATTCACAACCACTGTTTGGTAACTGCAACTTTGAGATTGCAAAAACGATCCCGACTCAGTTCTCAAAACAAAAGTTTATTTTGCAAATGCAAAGTCCTAGTTCCCAGTGATGTTTGCATTTGCGATCCTGACACCGCAAATGCAAAGCTCTTAATTGGGATCAGGTATTCTCAATTTTGAAACCTGCAAATTTTCAGCAGCAACAACTTTACATCAGATATTCCAAATCAGTCATCAATGCGCTGATTTGCTATAGCCTATTCCTTCGGTTTCGCGAACCAACATCGCACAAGTGTAATAACTTCACACAAACCCGCTCGCTAACTGAAATCATCAAGATAACATCAAATATCAACAATCAATCATAAAAACTGAAAAAATTCAACTTAAAACTTGGAGTAGTATAAATTTCACATAATGCGGCGAAACACGTTCTGATCACGCAGTATCCCAGTGAAGCACGCCTACAAGTCCAAAGTAATATACGAACCTATCGAAATCGTCAAAATATCAATTCGAGGTTGTTTACCAACAAATAATCACCATGGTCAAATCTAGCCTCATTTTAACTCAAAAATCACATTTTATAAAAATATTACACAAAAGCTTTTTCAAAAATCTTCACGAAGCATACACGCAAGTCATATAATATCAAATGAAGCAACGAGAGATCTCAAAACGTCAATAAAATTGGCTAGGACTCAAAACGGCGTTTTACTTTGGAAAACTATATGAAAGTTGAAGATGGAAATTGAAGTATTTAGTGGATGAAAAACAGGAAAAAGCTAGGGATATTGGTAATCAGCAAAAATGAATACATATCTATTTTATTCAACTGTGCTTAACCTCTATTTTGAAGCATTTAAATTATCACTATTTTTTTCTCCACTTTATAACCTTTTTGGCTTTGCGTGTGCGCGCAAATGACTGTATATATAGATCCTTTCTACAAAATTAGCTCATACTTGCTCTTATTTTTTATGTAAGGAAAAACGTAGTTTTCAACTTTTCATTAAGAGTTTAAAATTACCCTCACGTTCGTATCCCGTTAATGATGAAGGAAACAACAAAAAAAATTCTTGCCAATGCGGGCGTGTAATATTTTACCAACAGTGTAAACAACAACAGAATTGGTAAATATTAATTAATATATAAATAATTTTGTGTAATATCACATGTTTAAACGCAATTTATTTGAAAACAGTATGTCATACACGTATAACCAAAAATAACTGCTACCTATTTCGGATAAACCAGAAGTGTAATTATCCATTTGGAATAATAATATACTGTGATTTTTAGTAATTATATAGTTAATTAAATATATTATAATGAATTTAAAATTTACCCTAAAAATCAAAAAAGATGCGCATGATATACCTGATAATTGCCGGATTTTTAGGCCCCTGTTTCCTCAACTAATCTTTACACATGACTTTACAACTTCTCAGCCCTACGACAGTTTCAACACAATTTCACATGGACGAAGAGAAGAAACTCGCTAGACATAATAGGATCAATATACGGAAGCACAAACGCCAGAAAAATATGACAGCCAATAATGGTATGAACTTATATCCTGTTTTTTCACGATTTACCTTACTGCTTCTTCAAAAATCTGTGTTCAATGGTTTCAAAAACGCCATATATCCTAACTACTATTCTATTATATATGATTTTCGTTGGGATAATTGCCTTTGATTCGCAGTAAAATCCTCAGAATCAGATAAACATAAAATTTTCCGCATCGCGTTGTATATTACCATTATTGGATACTATTGTTATGTATTGTATACCTTCACTGTTTGAATCGTGGGATCAGTTTGTCTATGCATTCAACGAAGCTTTGCTTATTTGCTTTCAGAATTATCTTTTGCAATTACGATCGTTTTCTGTTGTAGAGATATAATAATGATACTTAAAAACTGTGTATTCAAGGGTTCCAAATACGACATAATTCGTAAGTTCTATTCTATTATATATGATTTTCCTTGAGGTATTTGCCTTTGTGTTGCAGTAAAGTGCTCACACTAATTTAAACCTGAAATTGTGCGCATCGCGTTGTATATTAAATGTATTGGTGAGTATTGTTATCTTTTGTATACCTTCAGTGTTTGGAACATGTGATCAGTTTCTCTATGCATTCAACGAACCTAGCGATCCATCATGTAATACTTAAAGCTGTAATGAGTAGTCCTTTTGTGTCATGACCCATTTTCCATAATAGGTCATGATGGCGCCCAACACCGTTGTCAGGCTAGCCGATGCGGAATGTGGTTAAGTACTTATTTTACTTTAGCCAAAGACAGTTATACTAGATTATCGGATTTAAAGATAAGACCACTAAAGTCCACAAAGTGCTAAAATGGCGATACAGCCCAAAAATAAATGTCTACTACTGTGTGTGCCAGAACCTGGTGCCACAAGCTACAGGCGACTAGTGGAATATACATAAAAGAATAATACACTATCCCACTGTCTGAATCAAAATAGACAGAAACAAAAGTACAAGAAAGGACTTCTTCGGCTGCGGATCGGCATGAAAGAGAAGCAGCTCACCGTAGAAGTCCCCAAGCGTGCTCACTGATGCGCACCAGGATGATGTCCAGATCCACCTGCCTCAAATCCTGTACATTTAAGTACAGAAGCGTAGTATGAGTACATAAACCACATGTACTCAGTAAGTATCCCGTCTAATCTCGAAGAAGTAGAGAC
>NC_031990.1:32651411-32706384 GCF_001879085.1 Nicotiana attenuata
GTTATTCATTATGTTTTGTATTTTATGTCTATACTCTTAAGAAACTAAAAGAGTAAAATGACAGATAATGTTGTCACAACAAATAATCAAACGATTTCATTCATTGTTAATTTAAGGTAGTTTGTACAGACGTTCTCGCCACTCAGCTTCAAATTTAACAACATAAACCCAAAAAGCGTTCACTTCAGCCAAACTCGTGATAAAAATTCAGTTAAATTGTAACCCTTAACGGTTGACCAAGTAATCTACGTAGAAACATTACTAAACTTCCCAATCAGTAGTATAATTTGTCGTATAGAATCAAATTAGTTCATCTCGAATAATTTGATAATTTCTAATTTGTTCGTCTAATGAAGTGGCCTAACTCTCTTAAATTTTTTTTCGTCTTTCTCTTTTCTTTTAGCCCTTCGATCTCTTAACTTATTTTGTATCGCCTGTTGGAAGTTTTTCCTGAAGACTTCAGCCTATTGGTCTTGATTTATGTATAGGAGATAATGCCCTGGACGGCGAACCTTCTATGTTGTCCCCTTTTTGAATTGAAGAAATCTCTCTTTTTACTAAATTCTTCCTTTAAATAAGGCAAGTTTAATAAGATACCCAATGTCTTAAATAAGAAAAAACATGAATAAAAACATTACTTTACGCTCTTTAGTTCATTATATATAATTCTCATATATAGTAATACTTTACAATCTGTTTTGCCTATTTTCAAATCAAATATTTATGAGGAATATATTTTTATTTACGTAGTTACAAACATTAATTCATCCAAAATATACTTGCACTACAGTATACCTTTATAAATTAAAATATTAACTTAACTTAAGTTCCTTTCGATAAGTAAAATTAAACATAGATATTTATATTATTCATACGAAGCAATGGTTTCGGAAGTAACATACAAGATAATTTGTACACGACTTGATTTTCGTCCCATGGCGTATACAACTTCGAGTATAAAGTTTTACAAGACGGTCTCCTACAGAGGTTTTTATGTATATATCAATTTGCCATGGTAGATTATAAACATTAACAGTATTTGGAATCACTATAATAGGTATTCCCATCCTTTATGCAATTTTCTTACTGTGGTTGAAGGTGGATCCATTCTCTTCTCTTACTTCATATGATAATAAACTACATCTTACTACTGTATTGCGATGAATTATGAGTAAAATTGAAAGGTATCACCTATAAAATATATTTAAAAAAACCAGCAGCTATTGTTCAGAATCCATATCACACAACACCTATAGGTAGAGTTGAGCATTCCCACTTACAAAAACTCCTAACATTACAACATACGCGTTAAAATAGTTTCATGATGGTAGGTGCATGCTAATCTCCAATTAAAAAAAAAAAAATTAACCATTTCTTACAAAGACCATCTTCTTGGAAACGATATATTCTGTCGTACAATCCACATTTTTTGCAATAAAACAACAATTGTTCCATCAATGTGGAAGGCATGCACCTTATAATTCAATGTTGGAATGAATGTAGATACAACCACAGTCTTACATAACAACATTTGCGAGGGACAGTAAAAGTACTATCTGATATTTCTCTGTTGCTCAGACCATTTGTTTTTTTCTTTACTGCTCTTCGTTGATACTCTGTAAAAAAATACAGCTAATACGTCAATTATCAAAGATAAATACTTTATCTATCTGTCAAGTTGCTTCATTTCATCGATGAACATAAATAAGGTAAACAATGAAATGCTATTTAATATGACTTCATGCGTTATAAATTATACTCAAAATTTTGATGTTTGACTTTATAATTTTCGTTATAGGTGTTGGAGATCACCATACGTCTGAACTAGCTTCACAGGTTTTGGAAAGTTTCTTCAAATTCTACTGTCATGCACTTCATTCATACGTAGCCACCTATATTACTCTCAACAAAATTCATCTATTTATTTTTAATTTTACTCCTTTTGTATTTGATCGCTAATTCTAATTTGCAATATACATATTTTTATTATCTCTGTACACTCTTCTTTTCTTATAATTTATCCGCGCATCGCGCGGGTACTATACTAGTTTATCTAAAAGAGAAAAAAACAAAGGAAAAAGGAGAACAAAAGGAAAGATCACATCAAACGGCAGTTGCGTGAGTCAATAATTAATAAGAAATGTTTGAATTTCTAATTTGGCTTCTTTAGTTGGATATTCGCATATTTACTCTTGGATTCAATTTCACTACTCCATTTGTTTAACCATTTATTATCTAAAAATGGGGTTGTTGTTAGTTGTTACCATCATTACCAATATTTTATTATAACCAATTAAGTCCATCAAGGTTCCCGGAGAATATTGAATATTTAATTACGTAACACATGTCTACTTGAGCACACTGTTATACATAGTAATAATCCTGTTTTAGTATATACTTATATGTCATATTTGAGTGATCCAATGCTGTTTTAATTTTGTTCAGCTGATAAATTAGAATCGGTATTGGCAGGATTTATAAGTTGATCAATCCAACTATATTCTGTGAAGAAAATACACGTATACTTGCAGTCATCAGACAATATTTAAAATCTTATTAATCTATTTTTGCATTACTACTATCTGTTTTCTCTTTAAATCTTGTCGCAGACAAGACTGGACCGTGCAGCTTTTAACTTTATATGTAGTTATTAGTACATTGAATTCGGACTGTTTTAATTTAACTCGTAACTATTCTTACTATACTTTGAAAACAGCTTAATTATAAGAACACAAAACATGCATTAATTAAGATATGCATTGTAATTTTGATATATTTCCATGTTATCTTTAGCCACAAAAAATATTAGGAAATGCAAGCAGACTACGTAATTTCTTCGTGTCAATCGACACCCCTTCACGGCTTCGCCGGAGATAGATTTTCTATTTTATGTATATTTATTATAGATTGATTCCCCTAAACTTTTTAGTATATTTATTTTTTAATATTTTAACATCTCTTAGTGAAAATTCTAGTTCCACCACAGCTAACGAGTAGTATATATAAGTTTAAAAGCATGAAAGTGAAGTTGCAAATATGGATTCAACAAGCTACGATGGAGGATTTGCGTTATAAACTTATAGAACAACAAAGACAAAAAATGCAGCATTTGCGTTGTCAAGATTTAGGTATTATAAATACTAATTAATATAGCTAGAATATGTACAATTTTTCTTTCTAAAATTCCATAGTGGTGAAACCTGTTATTGCATGATCTCTACTAATTAACAGCAACCTCCTAAACTACCACGTACTAACTACACCAACCGAGAAAGCGGTGGTTTCTGCATTCCTCCGCCGTCTACAGCCGTCCCACAACCTAACTACGCTGCCGTCAATAACCCTCATGTCCTGGTAAGAGTACCACCCCATTTCTCCTTTCCTCATTTTCAACACTCTCTCCCAATTTTCAAACCACTCCTTACTCAACTCTTCCTCCTCCCGATCACCGTTTACGATATCGCCGTCACATTCTCCACCGTCAATATCTTGCTTAAAATACACCGTTAGTTTCCCTTTTGTTCCTTCTTCTTTGATCAAAGAAACAACAGGAAACATCATAGTAGTAGCTGTTGAAGAGGTTTTTTCTGATATTATTGCCTGCTGAGTTGACTCCCTTTCTACCTGCGATGACGGTGACGACATAGACGACGTTGTCGTCGGCGGAGATGGAGATGGGGCACGGCCAGAAAAGTCTGCACGTGGCTCCGGTGCAGGTAACGTTGAAGATGCTTTGATTCTCCAGAAGCTAACGGCGGCCGTAATAACGGCGATCCATGTCCAGACATTATTAACGACTGTAATGAAACCGAAGCTTAAGTAATTGAAAGCAAGAGCTTCAAGCGGAGATTCCATTGCATTCATAATAAATTTTCTTTGAAACTTTTCCTTTTTCTTTTTCTCTTAATTAGGAAAGTGGAGTGTAATGTAGGGAATATATATGGGAATTGGGTGATAAATATGAGCCGTCGGATTCAAGAGGAAGAGGGAAATCAGAGAAGCATCTGAAATTAGATGCCGAGAATCGTGGGCGAAGATGCTAAGGTAGATCCAAATATTATATATATTTGGCTGCAAGTGGAGATCTAACGGCGTATTATCACTTTTAGTTCGTACCAGAAACTATTTATATTTGGTAGACGAAAAATATATAAAATTTATATATAGCATACATAATGTGTATATATATATATATAAAAATACACAAATTTTATACATTTTTTCGGCTATTACTTTACCACGGATAATTTTTCCATTTGTAACCACACAGGCTTAAAGATTAGAATTTTTCACCCTTAATTAAGATATTACATTATAGTTTTGAAAATGTGAATTAAATAATTAACAAACGTAATAAATTTCAGTACCAAATAATTAAATGAAAAAATAGAAATATTTGGATGCACGTAAACAACCTCCCCCCGTATAATTTGTTTTATAAATACTCGATGTATTTAATTTCTATCAAATTATTAAATGGATAGTATGTGTATAAATAAATTTATATCTTCTAACAATAATTAATTAACAAATAATCGTATTTTAATTTTCAATCATCAAAACTAGTTACTTGTTTTGATATGAAATATTGAGTACCGCTACACATGTTTTCCTTTTATTTACCATTACGTAAAACCTGATTCTCACGGAACAGCGAGAGATTTCACTTTCCTTGGTGGTTCTTCACGTTTTCCTCACATCGTGTAGGAAATGCTATTGGCCTACATTCCATTTCTTTTTTCCTACTGTAGTGATCGAAATTGGGAATTGATAATAAATCCTGTAGTTTCTTTTTACGGAATAAGATAAGCTAAATAATTTCAAACAACTAAAAATATATAAGTTGGAGAAAGCCACCTTTTTTTTTTTTTTGGGTTTCCATTGGTTTTGTGTCCGATTTATTCAGATTTATATCCAAAAATCCTATCTATAGGGGTAATTTGCTCCCTATTAAGGACTTGAGCTCAAACCTGAGGCCTTTAGTTATAGACAGAGAAATTTATCGTTCCACCACATTTATAGTGGTGAAAAAGCAAGTTTTCCAGTTTTTAATTTTTTCTTCTTTTTTTGTTAAAGAAATTGTTAATCAATCTGTATTACTATAATAAATAATGAAACAGTAGATTTTCAGAAACAGAAAATTAGCAGCAAAAGAATGTCGAAATAATGAAGTTGAATCTGAAAAATAATTTCGGAATAAAATCGAGCCTACTGAATGCACAGTGTGTCCTTAAGAAAATTATTTCGCTCAAGTACCCGCAGTGTTGGAATATTGATCACGCCCAACTATGCTTTATAAAAGGACACGCGGACGTTGGAAATATAACCTGAGTATTTAAGCCAAGAGTCGAATCCACATAGAATTAACCTATCAATTACCTTTGTTGGAATCACTAAATTCTTTATAATCAACTTCCCCAAATGTTGTAAACAATAGTTGATGGTATCTCTACTACTAAGATTGAAAATAAATAAATAAACAGCTGTAAATTAAATATGCTTGGGTTGTAAACAATAATGAGAAGGTTCTAAGGTAGTGATTTCCCCTATTGATGGAATCCCTTCCAGTTATGTTTCATATAGATTCACCAAAACATCTCTATCAATCATGAGCACTCTTTTTACCGTAAATCTCTCCCGAGTAATCGCGATAATTTACTACACGCACTCTCCCGAGATACGCTAGCTGACTTTGTTTATTACAGCTCACTTTAGATTACACCCAAGGCTTCCTTATCCCTAATCCCGCCTTTAAACCCGCAGTTATAGATCCCTCTTATACTTTGGGAGTGGTGTTGTTCAACAATTACCTAAATATGCACTCTCTCCCGAGTTATGCACACTAAATAGGCACAGCTAATTGAGGATCCTGTCAATTAACTACAATAAACACGTAGTTGAACAAATAGAGATTAACTGGCAAACTATATTAACATAATCAAGAAGTTCATCCTTCAATAGGTTCCATCAAAACCTTAGACTAAAGTATTTAGCTACTCAGAACAACGTAAAGATAAACTACGAAAATATTCATCATGGAAAAGTGCAAGAAAAAGAAGAAATAAAGAACTATGATGTTTTTGGGTGATCTCTCACACTTGTGTTTCTTGCAAAAGTAATCTTCAAAACAAATCTGCCCTAACGTGGCCGAATTCCTACTTCTTATAAGGGTTTTACACCAAGTTTTCCCGACTTGACACTTTAGTCCCTGGCTTTTCCGCGTTCTGCCGCGGTCCCACCGCAGTTACGCCAGGACCGCGGCCAAAGAGGTCCTCTGAATCTTTAATAATGTTCTGCCGCGGTCCTACTGCGGTTACGGTCTGACCGCAGCAGGCCAAGTTCAGCTTTGGTTTTGTCTCTTCGCTTGGTGCACTTCGTGGGCATTGTTTGATTGGCCTCCTTTTCTCCGTAATTGATCCCAAACGTGCTCCATCGACTTCTTTCATTGGATATAGCCTGCAAAGCATGAAAAGCACTAATCAGAGCATTTGGTTATCACTTTTTACCACAAAGCTATACAAAAATATGGTTCTTTAGGGTCCAATTATAGTCTAATTCACCTATTATCAAATATTATCCTCCCAAGATAGAACGATTTAACTCACCAAAGTGTTGGAACCAAAAATGCCGGTAAAACAGCGAACCACTCGAAGGCTATAAACCACACTAGAATTTTGATTGTGCAGAAGAAGGAAAGATTCTAGGATCAAGGTATATTTATAGCCATTTTCTAGCACTATTTCTGCAACCTTTTAGAAACAGCCATCGCTGTTGGAATGGGGGGGGGGGGGGGGAGGCGATTCCCATTTAAAATATTCTGAAAAATTAGTTTAAAATAATCCGGGAAAGAAATGGACCGGGTCGCGTCGCGGGTCTTGGATTATTCCGGGTTCAATTTTTGTTAATTAATTAAATAATTGGAAAAAAATTTATCCAAAAAGATTAATCAATCAATCTTTGACCAAATCCGAAGCCGAAGCCGAGCGAGCGATGACGACGACTACGTGAGGCTTACTTTCTTTCCAACCAATTTAACACCAAGAGAAGTGATTTCTCAATATAAGCACATTCACTTTTCTTCCACTACCAATGAGGGACACTTGTTCTTTCCAAAGCAAAAGGGAGCCCACTTTCCCTCTATTTTCTTCCCTCCATTTTCCATTCACCAATCTTTTAATCCCAATAATCCCCCACATGAATGGGGAATGACTATAAGACAAAGGAATGCACAGACGAGTGTGTGATTTACATGCAAGGATTAATTGCATCTGGATAAGTAGGTTTCACTTTGAACTTTCCGTAGTGAACTTATATTGGATATACTTGGTCAATCGGTAGATTTAATATCTTTGAACCGTCGAACTTTGTTGTATACCTAGACAACATAAGTCACACAATCAACCCTTAACCATATTTGATTCTCACGGTTGTGTTCGTTTTATCCATGAACACCGCCTGGTTTCATGAGTGCTTAGAGAATGGGCCTTTATTTTCATTCCCCTTGAAACGACTTACACTTCACACTCACATAGGTGATTTCTAAACGTGTAATCCTATAGACACACTATCTGGTCATTTCCAGCAAGACTTAGCAAATCATAAAAAGCTTTAAGTTTTATTGACTCATAAAAAATCCTTAATGCTTTACCCTGATTTTTGAACATTGTCTTCATCATGAGAATGATTTGAGAAATAATATTGAACCATCGATCATAACTTTATTTGATCTCTTTGAACCTAGCGCTTGGGATCTCCAGTCTGCTAGGTAGAGTTACCGCTATGATGACTTTCCTAGGCCTTAATCCCATTCCCTTCGATGATCTTTCAACTACCTCTCTAGATAGGCCTTTTGTAAGTAGATCCGACACATTATCTCTTGACTTTACGTAGTCAATCGCGATTATGCCACTAGAGAGTAGTAGTCTAATAGTATTGTGTCTCCGTCGTATGTGACGAGATTTTCTGTTATACATAACGCTCCCCATCCTGCCTATTGTTTCTTAACTATCACAATGTGTGCATATGGGTACCAATGGTTTGCGCCAAAATGGAATATCTTTCAAAAAATTCGGAAGTCATTCAGCTTCTTTACCGGCCTTATCTAAAGCTATGAATTCAGATTCCATTGTAGATCGGGCAATGTATGTTTTTTTGGATGATTACCAAGATACTGCTCCACCCCCAATTATGAAAACATATCCACTTGCATATTTAACTTAAGAAGATCCGCTAATCCAATTTGCATCACTATATCCCTCGACTACGGAGGGATATTTGTTATAATGCAGAGCATCATCTTGGGTATGTTTCAGATAACCCAAAACTCGTTTCATTGCCATACAATGTATTTGATTGGGATTACTTGTAAACCAACTCAGTTTGCTAATAGCACATGCTATATCTGGTCGTGTACAATTCATGATATACATCAAACTTCCCAATACTCTTTCATAGTCCAGTTGTGAGTCACTTTCAGCTTCATTCTTTTGAAGTGCATAACTCACGTCAATTGAAGTCTTGGCAATCTTGAAATCCAAATACTTGAACTTGTCGAGTACTTTCTCAATGTAGTGAGACTGTGATAATGCTAGACCTTGTGGAGTCTTGTGAATTTTGATTCCTAAGATCACATCAGCAACTCCTAAGTCCTTCATGTCGAATTTGCTAGCTAGCATACGCTTAGTAGCATTTATATCTGCCATATTTTTGCTCATTATCAATATGTCATCAACATATAAACAAACGATTACTTCATGACCTGGAGTATTTTTAATGTAAACACATTTGTCACACTCGTTTATTTTAAACCCACCTGCCAATATTGTTTGGTCAAAATTGGCATACCATTGTTTGGGTACTTGTTTAAGTCCATAAAGCGACTTAACAAGTTTGCACACTTTCTTTTCTTTACCCGGAACCAGAAAACCCTTAGGTTGTTCCATGTAAATTTTTTCCTCCAATTCTCCATTTAAGAAAGATGTTTTAACATCCATTTGATGGATTTCAAGACTATACACGACCGTCAACGCCACTAACACCCTAATAGATGTTAATCTTATTACTGGCGAGTAAATGTGTAAGTAATCTAGGCCTTACTTTTGTCTACAACCTTTGATAACAAGTCTTGCCTTATATTTGTCAATAGTGCCATCAGCTTTCATTTTCCTCTTAAAGATCCATTTCGAACCTAAAGGCTTATTTCCTGGAGGAAGATCAACCAATTCCCATGTATGGTTATCCAAAACTGATTGAATCTCACTATTGACTGCCTCTTTCCAAAATGCTGAATCAGAAGATGACATTGCTGCTTTAAAAGTTTGAGGCTCATTTTCAAGCAAGAATGTCACAAAATCTATTCCAAAGGAAGTAGATGTTCTTTGACGTTTGCTACGCCCTGGATCTTCTTCACTTGGAGTATTTTCCTTTGGTTCTTCCCGTGGTCGTTTAGGTCTTTCATTTAACGACTCACATTCAGTTTTATACGAATAAATGCTTTCAAAGAATTCAACATTATCTGATTCAATTGCCGTATTAACATTAATTTCGGGATTATCAGATTTATGAAACAAATACCGACATGTTTTACTGTTTGTAGCATATCCAATAAAAATACAATCTACAGTTATTGGTCCGAGTTTTACCCTTTTGGGTAATGAACTTGTACCTTTGCTAAACACCCCTACACATTCAAATATTTCAAGTTGGGTTTTCTTCCTTTTCATTTTTCATATGGAATAGATTGAGTTTTGCTATGGGGTACTCTGTTCAGCATTCGATTAGCGGTAAGGATAACTTCCCCCCACAAACTCTGCGGTAAGCTAATAACTATAGATTTTAACCTATTATGTGCTCTTTTTTGCTTAGGTTTTGGGTAAAAAATACGTAAAGGTATTCCCGAAAATTGACTTAATGTGCTTGCTTGCAGGTTTGGTCAAAATGAGGCAAAGAAGCCAAAAACAACTCATGAAGGAGTTAAACTTGCACAAATCCAAATCTGGGACTGGAGCGCTGACAGCGGCAGAAAAGAGCGGCTGCATAAGGACCACCGCTGAGGTGGCCACAAATATGCGGCCCGCGAAAGTGAGATTCAGAGAAGCTGTTTTGGGCACAAGATTGACCGCTGACCGTGATGGAAAAGCGCCGCTGCGGAATATCTGGCGCGGTCGCGATGGCATTTTCGCTGAGAGCATACTCCGAGGTTCAGAGACCCTGCAAGTTAAGCTTGACTGAAGAACGTGGTCCGCGTCCAAATTACGCGGCCGCGGTGTAGGTTGACATGGACGCGGTGGATTTTATGTTGTCCGCAAAACAGGCCCCAGTTCAAATTCAAATATGGAGAAACGCGGACCACGGTCATTATTACGCGGTGGCGATAGCTCAAGCGCGGACGCGATCAGAAATTACGTGTCCGCGAAACCTACGCAGTGGCATTTTTGTCCGGGAATTTTAGCCTAGTATAAATAGATCTTTTTCATATTTTTAGGGTATGAAATGTTTTGCTGAGCACGTGAACGGCTGGTTTTTACCTTTTTGAGTAATCTTAGAGTAGATTTATCTTCAATCTTTAGATTTTCATCTTGTATTTGAATATTATGGCTTATATTTCATCTTCATTTTTTATTTCTACTGTTATTATGAGTAGCTAAACCCCATAGCTAGGATTGTGACCCAACCCTAGTGTGGGTATTTAATGGGTCTTGAATTTAGGGCTTAATTATTTATGGGTTAGTGATATTTAGCTTAATTCATGTTTTAATTGTAGAATTGGTGGTTGAAAATATTGATTTGTGCCTTGATGACTTAGACTCTTGTTGAGAAAGAGGGACTAAGTCTAGGAAAATTAGGCTAACAAGGAATTGGGGTGCATTCAAGAGATTGATAGCCCCAATTAAAGGGTTAAACCTAGAGATAGTAATACCTGACTTGAGCCAAGATCATTTGTTATGCATGAACACCCATTTGGACTTGAGAAAGCCAAATCGGGCAAAGTCACTCGAACTACCGAGAGGTATAGAGTGAACACTTATATGTGATGGTTATATCACGACCTCAATCATAATAAGTTTGCCCTGAATTCTCGATACCCGTTAGATATCCACCTATGCGGAAGTCACTGCCCTAGTCCCTTTTAATCCTTGAAAGTAACCAACAAAAATAGTGTACTTAGCCTATTCTAGCATATTATAGTATAGCATTAGAAGTATAATCAATCATGACCATGTTTGGAGGTGCAATTTGGAACAACATGCACATCTAGATTAGCTAGATACCTAACTCCAAATCAATTAACTCCCTGTGGAAATCGATCTCGACCTTTGGGTAAAACTGCACCGGCCATCCTTGCCACTCGATAGTGGTACAGGCTTGGAATCGATCACTTTTTGGCGCCGTTGTCGGGGAGTTAGAAGGTTTTAGCTATCTATCTAACTATTTGTGTGTCTTATTTTTCTTTCCTTTCGATTTTCTAATTTGTTTGTGAATTTCTCTTAGGTACAATATGGATCTTAACAATGACGCTCCTACAAATTTGCCT
Organism: Nicotiana attenuata; assembly: GCF_001879085.1. Classification (NCBI taxonomy): domain Eukaryota; kingdom Viridiplantae; phylum Streptophyta; class Magnoliopsida; order Solanales; family Solanaceae; genus Nicotiana; species Nicotiana attenuata. The sequence goes on from NC_031990.1 coordinate 32,662,945, forward strand.
TTGGGGGAGGAGGCAGATGATGATAATGTGGATGAGATTCAACCCGAACCACAAGCACAAAGGAGAGGTCGACCGCCTCATGACAATATTCCAAACCCTCCCCCACCTCCAGCAAGGGTAGCACACCGGACGTTGCCCAACGAAGGATATGCAAGTGCAATAGTCCCGCCCCGGATTAGGGCGGGCAACTTCCAAATAAGCAACGTTATGCTTATACTCTTGGAACAGAGGGGCTTCTTCACCGGAGCTCCACACCAAAATGCCTATAAGCATCTCAAGGGTTTTGTTGATACATACTGGGGGAGCAAGCAAACGAATGTTTCTGAGGACGCATTGAGATTAAGGCTTTTCCCATTCTCTCTATGGGGGAAGGCTTTGGATTGGCTTGAGAGGTTGCCCAACCATTCCATCACCACTTGGGATGAGTTGGCTGAGAAATTCATAGCAAAGTTCTTCTCGCCGGGGCATATGGCGACGCTGAGAGATGAGATCCTTGCCTTTAAACAAGAGCCAAATGAACCGCTTCATGAGATTATGGAAAGGTATCGTACGATGGTTAAAGAATGTCCGAACAATGACATGACCGAAGCCATGATCCAGCAAACATTCTACCTTGGCATCAACACTACCAACCAGTGTGTATAACCAACTAGTCGGGGGAAACTTTATGAACACACCTTATGTTGAGGGGTGTGAAATACTTGATGAGATGGCGGATACTTCCTCGGCATGGCAAAGTCGAGCTAATGTGCCACAAGGTGATCCCAATGTCATTCATCTACACAAAGAGCTCCATGACCACGGCCAAGCAATAGCAGAGTTAACTACAACAATGAACCAGTTGGCCAAAGCTCAATTGCAACAAGTTCAAGGGCCAAAACAAGTAAATGCCATGGAAGGGATAAATAGGATGGTGAACAGGAGGAGGCAAAGAGGTCAACAAAGTCAAGGAAATCCGGATCAATTTGAGCAAGGTGGTAGTGGTTACAACCAAGGCCCTAGCTCGTCCAACAATGAGATGTGGCGTATTGAGTCAATGTTTGAGCAAATGATGAAGAAAAATGCCGACTCCGATGTCCAATTGGCGCCCATAGTACTTCTATCCGCAACTTGGAGGTCCAACTTGGCCAGATTTCTCAAGCTTTGAATTCTCTCCCTAAGGGGGCACTACCAAGTGACACGGAAGTAAACCCGAAGGGAGGGAACAATACGGGCCATGCTATGGCAGTGACTACAAAGAGTGGTAGAGGTGGTGTTGATAGTACCTCTAATGCAAGAAAGGTTTTGAATGATGATGTGTTAGTGGAAGAGAATGATGAGCAAAGCAATGATATGCAGGTGAGTGATGAGAATGTGAATGAAGAAGTGAGAACTGACATTGATGACAACATGGAGGAAACACAAAATGATGTGAACCCGTCTAGGGAACATGTGATAGACATACCAGAAACTGTAGTGCCCAAAGCCAAGGCTCCTTTGCTAAGGCCTCCTCCACCATACCCTCATAGGCTTGCAAAACAGAACAATGAGAACCAGTTCAAGAAATTTATTAATATGATGAAGAGTTTGTCGATAAATGTACCTTTGGTGGAGGCTCTAGAACAAATGCCAGGTTATGCCAAGTTTATGAAAGACTTGGTAACAAAGAAGAGATCCATGAATTGTGAAACGATCAAGATGACGCACCAAGTGAGTGCCATTGTACATTCCATGGCCCCAAAGCTAGAGGACCCCGATGCTTTTACAATCCCGTGCACTATTGGTAGTGCCAATTTCTCCAAAGCTTTGTGCAACTTGGGGGCAAGCATTAACTTGATGCCATATTCTGTGTTTAAGACATTAGGGATTGGGCAACCAAGGCCCACATCCATGAGGTTGCAAATGGCAGATAGGACAATGAAAAGGCCATTGGGGATAATTGATGATGTGTTAGTGAGGGTTGACAAGTTCATAATTCCCGCGGATTTTGTGATTCCTGATTGCGAGGTTGACTATGAGGTGCCAATCATATTGGGGAGACCTTTCCTAGCTACAGGGAAGGCTTTAGTTGATGTGGAAGCAGGGGAGCTCTCCTTCCGGGTGGGTGATGAAAAAGTTGTGTTCCATGTCTACAAATCAATGAGGCAGCCCAATAGCAACGAAGTATGTTAATTTGTGGATCTTGTGACCGAGGTGATTGTTGAAGACACCAGTGCTGTGATAAATGTGGAGGACCCTTTGGAAGCTGTGTTGTTGAACCATGAGGTGGCTGCGGATGAAGGCTTGGTGGAATATGTCAGTGCTTTACAAAGAATGGGTTCATACACATATGAGCCTCGGAAACTTTCCTTGGATCTTGAGAACCAAAAGACTCCACCAGGTATGAATTCTTGGGCCCTTGTTCACTTTACCTATTATTCTTTCTTCGTGCTTAACTAACGTGCATGTAGATGCCACCCTTGCGGTGCTGAAAGAAGGAAGAAGGCAATTGGATGGACTCTAGCTGATATTCGGGGGATAAGCCCCACCTTTTGCATGCACAAAATTATACTTAAGGATGATGTCAAACCCTCCGTGGAACATCAAAGGAGGTTGAATGAGGCCATGCAAGAGGTCCTCAAGAAGGAAATTATCAAGTGGCTAGATGCAGGGGTTGTGTATCCCATTTTGGATAGTTCATGGACTTTGTCGGTACAATGTGTGCCGGAGAAGGGGGGTATGACTGTGGTCACAAATGAGCAAAATGAGTTCATCCCTACCAGGACTGTCACCGGATGGAGGGTATGCATGGATTACCGAAAGCTGAACAAAGTGACCCGCAAAGATCATTTTCCATTGCCCTTTCTTGACCAAATATTGGATAGACTTGCCGGGCATGCCTACTATTGCTTTTTGGATGGGTACTCAAGTTATAGCCAGATTTTGATTGCACCAGAGGACCAAGAGAAAACCACCTTCACATGTCCGTATGGGACCTTTGCATTCTCACGGATGCCATTTGGTTTGTGTAACGCACCGACCACCTTTCAGCGGTGTATGATGACCATATTTACGGATATGGTGGAGGACTTCCTTGAAGTGTCCATGGATGATTTTAGTGTTGTGGGTGACTCCATTGAAGAATGCTTGGGTAATCTTGACAAAGTGTTGGCCCGATGTGAAGAAACCAACTTAGTACTTAATTGGGAGAAGTGCCATTTTATTGTTGAGGAGGGTATTATCCTCAGCCATAAGATCTCAAAGAACGTTATTTAAGTGGACAAAGCGAAAATTAAAGTGATTTCAAAACTCCCTCCTCCTACTTCCATCAAGGGAGTTAGGAGCTTTCTTGGGCATGCGGGGTTTTACCGAAGGTTCATCAAAGACTTCTCAAAAGTGGTGAATCCCTTGTGCAAGTTGTTCGAAAAGGATGCAAAGTTTGTGTTTAATGATGATTGCACGAAAGCTTTTGAGCTTCTCAAGTATAGATTGACTACCACTCCCATCATCACCGCACCCAATTGGAGCTTACCATTTGAGCTCATGTGCGATGGTAGTGACGTTGCGGTAGGAGCGGGTTTGGGGCAAATGATCAACAAGATATTTCATCCGGTCTATTATGCAAGAAAAATGATGAATGATGCCCAAGTAAATTATACTATGACCGAGAAAGAGTTGCTAGCCATTGTCTTTGCCATGGAAAAGTTCAGGCCATATCTCATGGGTACCAAAGTGATTGTGCACCCTGTTCACGTGGCACTCCGTTACTTGATGACAAAGAAGGACTCTAAGGCTAGGTTGATGAGATGGGTTCTACTGCTTCAAAAGTTTGACCTTGAAATTATTGATCGAAAAGGGCGTGAAAACCAAGTGGCGGACCACTTGTCCCGCTTGGAAGAGGAGGGGAGGCCCCATGATGGCCTCGAAATTAATGATTCGTTTCCGGATGAACAACTCCTCTCCATGTCTTTAAATAGTATGCCTTGGTTCACCGATGTGGCTAACTTTTTTGTGACCGGCATTGTCCCGTGTGAGCTCTCTTCTAACCAAAGGAAGAAGCTTAAACGGGATAGCTTGGATTATTACTGGGACGAGCTTTATCCTTTCAAGATTTGTAATAATGGTGTGATCCGGAGATGTGTTCCAGAAGAGGAGCAAATGAGTATTCTTGATGCTTGCCATTCCTCGCCCTATGGTGGTCATCATGGTGGGGCGAGAACTGCTTCAAAGGTTCTCAGCTGTGGATTTTATTGGCCTACCTTGTATAAAGATGCTAGTGAGCTTGCGAAGAGATGTAATGAATGTCAGAGAGCGGGTGGAGTTTCCAAGAAGGATGAAATGCCTCTCACCACTATTCTTGAGATTGATATTTTTGATGTGTGGGGCATCAACTTCATGGGGCCGTTCCTGAGTTCATGTGGTAAAACTTACATTATGGTTGTTGTTGATTATGTTTTCAAGTGGGTTGAAGCTGTGGCTTTTCCCAACAATGAGGCACGGAGTGTGGTGGCTTTCTTAAAGAAAAATATCTTCACAAGGTTTGGCACTCCAAGGGCAATCATCAGTGATGGGGGTTCTCATTTTTGCAACAAGGCATTCGATACTTTACTTTCCAAGTATGGTGTCAATCATAAGGTGTCAACCCCTTATCATCTGCAATCTATTGGACAGGTTGAGGTCTTCAACAGGGAGATCAAGAGTATTCTTTATTCTTTCCAAGACTGTCAAGGCAAACCGGACTGATTGGTCAAGGAAACTTGATGATGCTTTGTGGGCTTATAGAACTGCGTACAAGACCCCAATTGGTATGTCTCCGTACCTGTTGGTATTTGGGAAAGCATGCCACCTTCTGGTTGAATTAGAGCATAAGGCCATGTGGGGGCTGAAAAAGTTAAACCTTGAATGGGATGTAGCTGCAAATCTCCAGGTAGAGCAACTAAATGAACTTGATGAGTTTAGGTTTCATGCTTGTTCCAGCTCGTCATTGTACAAGGACAAGATGAAGTACTTACATAGAAAATATGCCCGGAACAAGGAATTTTTTGGTTCTTCTATTCAACTCTCGGTTACGACTGTTTTCGGGAAAACTCAAGTCAAAATGGAGTGACCCTTTTGAAGCGGTGCATGTAACTTCGTTTGGCGCTCTTGATTTGAAAAGCAAAAATGGTGAAATCTTCCGAGTTAATGGGCACCAAGTGAAGCACTATCTTGGCAAGTTCGATGATAGCCACGTGGTGGCAATGATCCATTTCAAGTGAATAATGGTAACATGCGTCGTGCCGCGACGTTAAATCAGGCGCTTCTTGGGAGGCAACCCATGTGTTTTTCTTTCTTTTTGATTTTCTTCTTAGTATAGGCTTTGTTTTGGACTACTAGTTGTGAAGTTTGTGTAGGAATTGTTTGTGCAGTGCAGGACTGTTGCTGGAAAAATTTGCCTAAGTATGGGGAATTACACGGACCGCGCTCAAAATTTTGCGGTCAGCGAGAGCTTTTCGCGGGGGCACAATTTATCAGTGGACGCGGACTTGAAACGTCCAGAATATAAACTCTCTGAAGTTGTATTCGCATCCGCGATCGTTATTTCGCGATTCGTGTTGACCTTACATGGCCGCGCCCATTTTTCCGCTCTCAACGGACATACTCTGAAACGACTCTTCAGGTAAAAGAACGCGGACCGCGGTAAATTTTCGCGGCGGCGTTCAGGTAAGTCGTGGGGTCCATCTGCTAGTATAAATAGAAGGTCCCTAGGCCTTTTACCCTTTTCACACCTTAAACTTCTAACATGCTAGAGCACTGTTCACCCTCATCACCTGTGTAGATCCCAATCTCATTTCACTAATCAAGAGTCCAATTTCCTTTCAATTTCACAACTGGTATGCTCAAATCATTGCATTTTTTTTTATTTTTGTTTTTCTTCTCTCTTAGTTTTAATTCTTTCTTTTTAGTTAGGGTTTTAATCCTTGCCATAATCTCCAATTGACGCCTAAATTCATGTGGGTACTTGTTTTGCATTCCTAATGGGGGATAGGGTTGTTCAATATGCATGTTCATTGCCTAAAATTCTTGCACTAAGTGAAAACCTAGGTCTTAAATAATTCTTCAGTGCCAGTATGATTTGAATTTCACGAACCGCAGTCCAAATTACGCGGTCTGCATTCATGTTTATGTAAGATCTGTACATGCCTATAAGTTCGCAAATGCGGCGATTTTTACGCGGTCCGCATTTGACTTTTCGCGGCCTCGTCCATGAATTCGCAGATCGCGTTGCTGAGCTTCAGAGGGTTAGCAAATTGGGTCAGCGACCGCGTCAGTTTTACGCGGTCCGCGGTTGATGCTTCGCGGCCGCGCACATTATTTCGCGGTCAGCGAAAGCCAAGCTTCAGAGACTGGGTAGTCTGATACCCACTCTTTCGCGGCCGTGCCCCTTTTTACACCGATCGCGTTGGACTTTCCGCGGTCGCTCTCCTTTCTAAGCTGTCAGTGGACCCCTTCTTTACGAAACACTATCATCATTTCATCTGCTTTCCTTTGATGATTCATTGAACAACAATACTAATGAACTTGCACTGATTTTGTATGCAGATAATGGTCCGATCCAAAGGTGGAAGTGATAAACCTACAGGGAGGGCAGAATCCTCCCGAGGCAGGGGAAACGGAAAAACCAAGATACCCCTAGCAGTCGAAAATCAATTGGAAAGATGCGAGCTGCAATAAAAGCCGCGGATAGAGCAGCGGACCACTCAGATACGAGTGAGTATGTTCCTTCCCGAGAAGCTTCGGAAGGGGACTTTGTGCCCGCTCATGTCCCAGATTTCCCGGAGAAATTCCGATTGGTAGATTACCCACCTTCTCGACTGAGTCGTCTGATGACTCAGACGAAGGTAATGAGGCTTTAGGATCCTCTTCCCCACTTGCTGCAACTCCGGCCCCACCAGCTGCCCCTGCTTCTATTGATGTTGATGCTCCCGAGGTCTCGGATGATGGGAGAGGGGTGATACTATTGTTGGGGGTTTGGAAAGGTCAAGAAAACCGGAGGTGTGGCAGCTTCGATTTGTTAGTGAAAAAGCCTACCACAAATTCCGGGAATGGTAGCCACAGAGGTCGCTCACCCTAGAGAGGCAATTCATAGAAGAGGTCTTCTACCCCATAACCCCAATGTGAAGAGGCAGTTTGATGAAAGAGGGGGGGGGGGTGGAAATTCTTCACCAGCAAGATGTCGGAGGCCAAAGAGCACTTAGTCAAAGAATTCTACGCCAATGTTGCCCACATCAAAAAGGGCACCTATGTGACTAAGGTTCGGAATAGGAAGATAATATTTGATGGCAAGACACTGAACACATATGTCGAGTTCGATGATGAGGATGAATCCCTATACTTGGAGAAGGTAGATTTAGATGAGGCAGCCCGTCCATGGCTTGCGGAGGTGATAGCCATCCCCGGGACAACACCGGCTTGGCTTACACCTGGGGTCCAAATAGCTAGAAACACTCTGAGCTTTGAAGCAAAAGGGTGGTGTACATTTGTCTGCAGCCGGCTAGACCCATCCCAGCATGCTAGTGATATCCCAGTCTCCCGGGCAATTGTTGTGGCTTCTATTATGGCGGGGTACCCGATAAATGTGGGAAATCTCATGTCAAGAAACATTGCCAATGCTATCGAGAAAGATGAAAGATCATACCCCTACCCCAATTTCCTCACCATGTATTTAGAGGACCAAGAGGTAGAAGGGAGGGATTTTGATACAAAAGTGAAGCCGAAAAAGCCCTTCTCTTGGTACAGCCTTCAGGGAGCAGACAACACCAAGTCCAAAGGCAAAGCCACTACCTCCATTGGCCAGTCTGAAGAACCAAGGGTAGTGGCCATTGGGTCCGAGCCTTCTACAGCTGAAGGTTCTTCTACTGCAATGCCACCTCCATCATCCGGACCTTTTGCTTCTGCCCCAGTGTTTGTGCCTTCCTCCTCAGCTTACCCTCAGAATGCATTGCGGGTCAATAACTTTATCCAGTATCAACAACTGGATGCAGGCAGCTACATCAAAGATATCTGCCTTATCCAGTGCAGTAGCAGCACAGGACGCTTCAGAACAGCAACAATCGTCCCCATCAGTGGAAGATTCATTGAAGGAGCTTCTGGGCAATCAGAAGAAGCTCCTGGACAACCAACAGAAAACTTTGGAGACTTTGGGTACTCATGGGAAGGTGATCTAGGAGCTAGGTAAACAAGTCAAGAAGCTGAAAAACACTCAGGCCACAAAGGAGGCAATGGAGAGCTTGAAGGAGGATGTTGCCAAACTCACTTTTACCGGAGATCTTCCTCTCGACCTACTCATGGAGTCGATTGTTCCAGCAGCACAGGCACCAGAGTAGGAGGCTGACAGAGAGCTTGTGAGAGGGTTTGTGGTGCTCCAGTCTGGGGACTTAGAGATACAGGATCCAGAGGGAGCTGACCCCATGCAGACAGAGGCCACATAGGGAGTTTTATTTACTCTCTATCCCTTTCCTGATCTTATTTTTGCTTTTAGCATTGAGGACAATGCTAGCTTTAATTTGGGGGGGGGGGGGGTGAGGGTGGTGGTCCTATCTTGATTTGGTGACTAGCATGTAATAATTATGATGCTATTTTTTTCTTTATTTTTACTTTTCGTTATTTTTCACTCTCGTTATATTTCACTTTTGGTATGTATATAACTTTACCATTTATTTTTCACTTTCGTTATTTTTCACTTTTGGCATGTATATAACTTTAGCATTTCATGTACATATTCATTCCCATTTTGTATATATTCATTTCTCTCCATTATTGTACATATTCATTTTACTTTCCGTAATTTACTTTATAACTTCTTGTGTTCTTTTTCCTTGATAGATTAACATTTTACTTCCTTTAGTAACTTCTTTTTGAGTTCTTAGTTTCGTGATCAATAAGCCTTTGGTTTTCTTAATGCCATGGTTCTTTCCAAAGGTGGATGTTGTGTGAACCGGGTGGCTCTTCCCGATGATGGATGGCGTGACAACCTTCTTAAGGGTTTGAGTCCGTTTTTTTAATGTTTTTGTGTAAATAGTAGTAATTAATAAAAGTGTCTCAGGCAAGCTTCACTTGGGCCTAACACATTTACTTTTGACCTTATGGTTGGAAACAAGTTGATTGGCAAAGAATAGTTCTAGTTGTGACCTTTAGACTCTTGTGTTGACTAAACAATCATCGAGTGGCTTCCTGGAGCCATTCGTGTTGCTCAATCTTAGCTAGGGTTGTTATGGGCCCTCGACTCTGTTCTCTTTAGCAACCAACAGCTTGTGAGGTGAGGTATTGATTTGCAAGTCCAAGTCCCGTGCCAATGAGTCTAGAACTTGCCCTTAATGTTTATCTAAGCGAAATTCTAAGTGTAGCTCGACTTGAGAAATGATTATAGGCTCTCCTTGTTCTAACTTGAAACTTGAAAGCATCCATAGCCCACCAAATATGATATCCCTAGTCAACCCCGTTGAACCGAAGACCTCGTTCTTTCAATAACCATAATACAAGCCTTTATCCATTCTATAATGACCCTCTCTTGGCACCCGATCTTTTCTTAGCATAATTGGCAAAAGCATAAGTTGGGGGGAGAGACGAGGAATGTGAAAGTGATAAAAGGTACAAAATGAAGAAAAGAAAGAAAGAAAAGAAAGTGAATAAGAAAGAAAAATGAAGAGATTCAACGAAAGAAATAAAGAAAGGCTTGGAATGTTTAGAAAAGGAGAAAAAGGAATGTCATGAACGAGAAAGAGTGACAGTGTGTCTCTCTAGTTCCCCTAAAGAAGAAGAAAATGACTCAAAGAGTCAAGAAAGTGTGAGCCGAAATGAGAAAATGAAGTGCTTAAGGAAAGATGAAACCTTCATAGACCGATATATCCTACCTTGATCCAAAAGCCTTCATTACATTCCCACAAAAGCTCTATAGGATTTCGAGTTGAGTGAGCTTACATTAGTGGTGATTCACATAAGGGGCAAACTTATGGTACTTAAAGCCAGACTTGTGACATTCCCTTATGAGAGATGAGTGAACTTCTTCACAATCCTTCTTTTGAGTGCTTCAATTCTTAAGTGAGATTTGCTTATGAAGAGTAGAGGAGAAAGAGTTTGGGTTCCACAACGACCTACGTAGTAGAGCGAGCTTCCTGGATGAGTTAAGTCAACTCTTGATGCTCTTGTATCGCACTAGAACTATAGTACTCAAAAGGTTGTGTGTTGTTGCTAATGCCTTTGTGTTGAGGGTAATTATTAGTCCCAATTGATGCTTGATGAAATCACCTTAGGACAGCTGAAATTTTCCTTTCTTTTTTCTTGTGGAGGTGGGAATTACTTTGTTTGCTTGAGGACAAGCAAAAGCTTAAGTTTGGGGGAGTTGATTCTATGGATTTTAACCTATTATGTGCTCTTTTTTGCTTAGGTTTTGGGTCGAAAATGCGTAAAGGTATTCCAGAAAACTGACTTAATGTGCTTGCTTGCAAGGTTTGGTCAAAATGAGGCAAAAAAGCCAAAATCAACTCATAAAGGAGTTAAACTTGCACAAATCCAAAGCTGGGACTGGAGCGCTGACAGCGGCAGAAATGAGCGGCCACGTAAGGACCACCGCTGAGGCGGCCACAAATACGCGGCCCGCAAAAGTTAGATTCAGGGAAGCTGTTTTGGGCACAAGATTGACCGCTGACCGCGATAGAAAAGCGCGGCCGCGGAATATCTGGCGCGGTCGCGATGGCATTTTCACTGAGAGCGTACTCCGAGGTTCAGAGACCCTACAAGTTAAGCTTGACTGAAGAACACGGTCCGCGTCCAAATTACGCGGCCGCGATATAGGTTAACACAGACGCGGTGGATTTTATGATGTCCGCAAAACATGCCCTAGTTCAAATTCAAATATGGAAAAATGCGGACCGCGGTCATTATTACGCTGCCGCGATAGCTCAAGACGCGGTCAGAAATTACTCGTCCGCGAAACTTCCGCAGGGAAATTTTTGTTTGGGAATTTTAGCCTAGTATAAATAGATCTTTTTCACTTTTTTAGGGTATGTAATATTTTGCTGAGCACGTGAACGGCTGGTTTTTACCTTTTTGAGTAATCTTAGAGTAGATTTATCTTCAATCTTTAGATTTTCATCTTGTATTTTAATATTATGGCTTATATTTCATCTTTATTTTTAATTTCTACTGTTATTATGAGTAGCTAAACCTCATAGCTAAGGTTGTGACCCAACCCTTGACTGGGTATTTAATGGGTCTTGAATTTTAGGCTTAATTGTTTATGGGTTAGTGATATTTAGCTTAATTCGTGCTTTAATTATAGAATTGGTGGTTGCAAACACTGATTCGTGCCTTGATGACTTAGACTCTTCTTGAGAAAGAGGGACTAAGTCTAGGAAAATTAGGCTAACAAGGAATTGGGGTGCATTCAAGAGATTGATAGCCCCAATTAAAGGGTTAAACCTAGAGATAGTAATACCCGACTTGAGCCAAGATCATTTGTTATGCATGGACACCCATTTGGACTTGAGAAAGCCAAATCGGGCAAAGTCACTCAAATTATCGAGAGGTATAAAGTGAGTACTTATGTGTGATGGTTATATCACGACCTCAATTATAACAAGTTTGCCCTGAATTCTCGATACCCGTTAGTTACCCGTTAGGTATCCACCCGAGGTGCTAGAATATTATCCTCCAATGATAGAACGATTTAACTCACCAGAGTGTCGGTACCAAAAACGCCGGTGAAAAAGTGAACCACTCGAAGGCTGTAAACCCACTAAAATTTTAATTGTGCGGAAGAGGGAGAAGAAGATCAAAAATTTTCGTAAGGAAAGATTCTGGGATCAAGGTATATTTATAATTAATTTAAAATAATCAGGGAAAGAAACAGACCGTGTCGCGTCGCGTTTCCTGGATTATTTCGGGTTGACTTTTCGTTAATTAATTAAATAATTGAAAAAAATTTGTCCGAAAAGATTAATCAAGCTGGAGCCGAGCGACGACGACGGCGGCGAAGCTTACTTTCTTTCCAATCCATTTAACAGCAAGAGAAGTGTTTTCTCAATATAAGCACATTTATTTTTCTTTCCACTACCAACGAGGGACACATACTCTTTTCAAAGTAAAAGGGAACTCAGTTTCCCTCCACTTTCTTCCCTCCATTTCTCATTCACCAATCTTTTAAACCCTAAGAGAAATCTCTTAAAGTAGTGGGCTATGGTGTTGGAATGATTAGGAATTGGTTGTTGGACCCAATATTTGGACAAAGAAATTATTGAGGGCGACAACCAAACACCATTTGGTCTTATACTTATTTTTGAGCGTTAGGTTATGGTGGAGAAGGTACTGTTTGAATTTGAGGCCATTATATTTATTCCCCATTTTGCAGGTTGTTTTCTCCTAACTGATGAATGATAGGCTTGGAGTATCTGTTATTATTTACTTATGGATGATAATGAAAGCGAGGATTTATTATTTTTCTCTGGCTATCAAGTCTATAGGGCCAAGGTTTTTCTGTCCCGTTGATCCTGATATTTCTTTGTAGCAAAAACACAATTTTCATATTAAAATAAGACTACATTTTTATAAATAGAACTATTTTGTTAGAAATCTTTCCAATAAGTGTATTTACGATAGCTCATAGCTGCCAGAACAGTGGATCCTGGTGATACTCGTAGCACTAATATATACTTGTTATAATAATCCAATTTCCTACCACTAACTCCCCCCCCCCTACCCCCCCCCCTCCCCCCCCAAAAAAAAGGAGGAGAAGGATAATTAGTCATTTCATCTAGGGCTGGGCATAATTTGGTAAATACCGAATTACCGTACCGAAATCGAAAATTTTGGTATTTGGTATACGGTATTTTTGTATTTGGTGTGGTATTTGGTTCAAGTTTTTAAAAAATTGGTATTAGGTATGGTATTTGGTATTTTAAATAAAATACTGAAATACCGATACCATACCGAAATATATATTATATTACACAAAACACATATTATCAATTATAACATAAATATGAAAAATCTAAAATTTTACTTTCCTTTATTCTCAAAGTTCATCAATTAATTCTAAACAAGTAACAAGACATTTCTAATGATCAAATATTTTTTTATGTACAATTTTCTCTATTTGGGTCGATATTTGCTAGTTTTTGACAAAACTTTTGTCAACAAACATTTTCAGTTTTGTATATTTGAGTACTTTAATTATGAATATTAAAGTGTATGGCTCTATGCACTAGTTAGTATTCAAACTGAATAAATCGAAACCGAAAGGAGAAAAATCGAACCATACCGAATTTAATTAGGTACGGTATTGGTATATAATTTTAAGAAATCGAATACCAAAAATACAGAACCGAAATGTCTAAATACCGTACCATACCGTCCGAGGAACACCCCTAATTTCATCCTTAGCCAATAGGCATACAGGTCTTTTTTTCTTCAGTTTATTACTACATTTATTTTTCCGATCAAAACATATTTCAACTTTGTATAGTGGTCTAGACTTTAGACTATCATCAACAACTAGGTGTGTCCAGTGTCCATGACCTACAATTGCACCGAATGATGGTGAGCGAAATCTTAACTACAAAATATTGGGCAAAAAAAAAAATAATTGCATTTGCTAGCTAAAAAGTATATAAATATGTATATTATACTTATATAAAATATGTTGATCACGCCCAACTATGCCTTATAAAAAGGACAATGCGGTCGCTGCAAATATAATCCGGTTTACAAGTCCGGAGTCGATATCCCACAGAGAGTTAACCTATCAGTTGCAACCTTCAGACCCACCAAGTCTTCAGAATCAGCTTCCCAAATATTTAAATTCTCAATTGAGTGTTCTTTACTAACTAGCTTTCAAGTAACTACAATGCTATAACTAATAAAAAGGGTTGTAAACAATTATGAGAAAAAAGCTAAGGCAATGATTTCCCCTATTGATGGAATCCCTTCTGTTTATGCTCATACAAATTTACCCACACACCTCTATCAATCATGAACACTAATCTTACCGCAAATCTCTCCCGAGTAATCACAGTAATCTACTATTGCACTCTCCCGAGATACACTAGCTTGCTTTATTTAGCACAATTCACTTTAGATTGCACCCAAGGCTTCGTTATTCCTAATCCCGCCTTTAAACCCGCAATTATAGATTCCTCTAATAATCTAGGAGTGGTGTTGTTCAACAAAACCCTAAATATGCACTCTTTTCCAAGTTATGCACACTAAATAGGCACAGCTAATTGAGGATCCTGTCAATTAACTACAACGAACACGAAGTTGAACAAATAAAGATTAAACTAGCAATTTGTATTCACATAAACAAGAAGTTCATCACCCAATAGGTTCCATCAAAGCCTTAGACAAGAAATTTAGCTACTCATAGTTATGGGAGAATAAACTAAACTTGAATTCATCATAAAATCAAAAGAAAAGAAGAAAGATGTTTAGAGTACTTTCTCACAATTGTTCTCCTTGCTAAGAAACCTAAAAAATCAATACATGCCTCTCTTGGGCGAAGTCTAGTGTTTAAAATAGGGTTTAGGTCTAAAAATCCCGTGTTTTACACTTTGGTCCCCGAAGTTTCTGTATCCACCGCGGTTCTACCGCGATCGCGGTAGAACCGCGGTAAAATACCCTCGCGGATCTTCAATTATTCAGAGACTACCTTCCACCGCGGTTTCACCGCGGTCGCGGTGGAACCGCGGTCGCGGTGGAACCGCGGTGGACCCTGTACCCGGGCAATTTGGCCTGTTTTGAATGGGTCACTTGGGAAATGCAACAATTAGCCTTTTTTTTCATCAATAGTTGACTCCAAACTGCTCCTTAGCCTTCCTTACACCTATATCACCTGCAAATCATGAAAAGTACCAATAAGAGCATTTTGTTGTCATTTTTCCACATTAAAGTTCACAAGAAGGTGGTTATTCGGTGCGTGATTATAGTCAAATTCACCTATTATCAACACCCCACACTTAAACCTTTGCTCGTCCTCGAGCAAACTAAACCACACTCCTATACCTAACTGTGCAATGTATTACCCAAAATTTATGTCACACCTGATAGCATCAAAGACCGACCATAAGCAGTACACAATCATAACTCAAATGCAGACTCTCATGCCATGACACACTTGCACTCACCCTACTTACTCTAAGTGAAATGAAGATTCACTTTTTCTTCCTGAGTCACATGCCCTCACATAAACACGATTTGAGAGTAGTTCCACACACATGAAATTCAACAACAAGGAACCATATATAGAAAGAATTCGCTCACTCTCAGCAAAGAGCATTCACATGCCACACAGATACACCATAAGCTTGCCCCTAGTGTAATACTCCACTAATCGATTCATTCAGTCAAAGATCAAGAGGTCTTTATAGGTTGTAATGTAAGCTGAGGGACGGGTAGGATATATTTGGATATAGTGACTAACCTCCCTAAGCACTTTTAATACACACTTCCTTTTATATTGCTTTCATGATCAACCACTTGTTTCTCCACATTTTGTTTTACTTGCGTCACCCCATTTCCCGTTTGGTGCAACTGGCTACTTTTTCCTTTTATACACACTTCCTTTTTTTTTTTTCAGATTTATTATAACTGCCAGTTCACTACTCAGACCTTCATTCTTGATTTTCCCCTTTTCTCTTTTTTTTTTTTCTTTTCTTTTCTCCCCACCCCACACTTTGACTTTTGTATATACTTTAGTGCTTCAAGTGCTTCTAGGAGGGAAGAATTCAATTAGCGTATTTAAACACCACAATTTAGATCATTATAGGGTTATCAAAGAAAAGGTTTCAGGCTCAAAGGGGTTAACAATGGTAATATGCACAGGTGGATTTTCAAGCATAAAGGGTTAAACAAAGAAATGCCTCAATCATCTCTAAAACTAAACGACTTCTATTTCGCTTTGCAAACACACAGGGCAAGTTCTAGGTATCATACGCAAACATTAGATGCAAGTAACATCTCACACACACTTAGCATGTAACTCATTCCGAATCAGTTCATCAACACAATCATACGAGTGTTCAGGCAAGACAAGATGTGCAAAATTAAGGCATATATTATGAGTCTACAAATAAGCTTAGATGTCACACACTCAAGTTCTTTTCTATGCAAGCGTACACATTTGAGGTTACATTCTGACCTTCACCCATTTATTCTTAAACTTCAAAAAGAAAAATCTACCTAACCCGGTTCAAGAAAAACCCTTGGAAAAGAACCGTGGTCAAAAGAAAAACCAAGGGGGAGGTACTACACTACCTAAAAGAAGAAAATAAAAATCCTACATGGACTACTTCCCTCAAGAGTACTGTCCAAGTGGTCCGTCCTCAGGAAGAGTCCTCTACATTTGTTTTTTTTTTTTTTTTTTTTTTTTTAGATTCGACTATGACCCTCAAGAGACCTGTCGACAAGTCAGTTACTTCTAATGTGAGTACAGTCAATTATACAACAACATCACTCTAATGTTACAACATACTCAATGTCTATATACACTACAATACACTACCAGAGCAAGTCTCCCACCCCACACTCAAAATTATGGCATGTCCTCATGTCATCAGAATACAGTAAATAACAGAAGGGTGAGAAAAACTTCCCTGAACTCAATCTGAGTCGGAGACGGTACTAGGATCGACATGGCAGGCCCTTCCCAATGCACGCAGCCAAGCCATAAACTTGTTCTCAGATCTAGCTTGCCGCTGTGACATGGCGTCCAGCCTGGTGTGTAGACCATCCACCGAGGTGCGAAGATCCGCAACCTCTTCCTCCAAAGAGCGCAACATAGGCCGAGAGGACTGTGAGCGAGATAGGTCTGCTCCAGCATGAGAGCGCCAAGAGGGACCAGCACTGTCGACAGACCGCCTAGATGGTGCCATAGGGTACGGAGCATCCTCCTCATCATCAATCTCAATGGTAGTGCGATTGCTCCTGCCCACTCGGATACTGGAAGCTTTGAAAGCTGCTTTTGGGAGCAAATCACCATCAGCTGGGTTGGTCTGAGTGTTCCTCATCAAGCATAGTGTGGTGACCAAGGAAGGGAAATAGAATCCCTTAGACAGCATCGGGCCTCGTAAGACCATTTCATCGCCAATTATCCGTGCTGCATCGAAATCTTTCCCTGTCATAAAGCACCAAGTTAACAATGCCCTGTTGAAGTTCACGTCCGTGGTGTTGCTAGAAGGCAGGAACCTGCTACAGATAATCGTCAACCAACACTTAGTGAGGTGAGTGAAGGAGCTAGAGTTGAGAGTTATATCTTCCTTTAGCCAAATAGGTCTCCCCTCCGTACAAAGCACATCCGTCATAACCTCCCATGTCACCCCAGGCCTGTCATGATAGTAGTCAACATCGCCGGTAAATGGAGGCAACCTCAACACCCGGCGAATTGTAGCAATCTGCGCACTGACCACCGTACCCCGCACAATCAACTCCCTACCCAAATTTAATGGGCAGTTTGCATAAAATTCACGAACCAACATCTTGTTGACAGGTGCAGGGTCAGCAAAGAGGAACTCCATTTCCCGTCGCCGGATCTCTTCATACATCTCCACACTTTCAGCTCGGAGGGCAGCCCGATCAATCGGGATTTCCTGAATGAACGTTTTATTAGCTTTGGCACGGAAGTCATCCTCAGCCTGTTCCGATTGGAATCTAGATTCATCATAAGTAGGTTGGTGAGAAGGACCGCCAGAGCGCCTGTGCCTTTTGGGAGCCATTAATCCTGAAAACAGTTAACAAACCATCATCCTATTACATGAGCTAAAGCCATTAAGGTGGTTACTCAGACTTCACCACCCAATGACAACAGCTAGACAACCCTACAACAGCTCCGCCTTTTCAGTACCACATCCAGCAACAGACACCCCACACTTATTCCAGTCAATATTACCTCCAATATACAACACCACCAAGAGATAACATCACTTTCCAACAAGTACACCTATACTAACAAAACTACAACACAATTCATCTAAACCACAATTCACCCTACAACAACAACCAACCGGGATAACAGTACAATCCTAAGTCGGCGTAGCACACCCCCACAATATACAACATCGTGCCATCATTCACGGGTAACACATGACCCCAAATCAATATTCACCATAAAATTAGTTTAGGTCCCCAAATTACCAAAACAATTTTACAATTATAATCTAATTGAGACCCAACCATTGTGACACTAACAACACCCCCCCCCCCAAACATCAACTACAACAACTATACCCATAATAATCATAAAAGAAAGCAAAACTAGACTAATCCTAACTAGGGTTTAACTATAATTATAAAATTAACAATTTACACTACTTAGGAAATAAAGAAATAGAGAGAGAGGAGAAGAACTTACTTGAGATGAAGAGAGGAGAAAAATTGGAGGTGTGGGTTGGGGATGAAGGGTGTTGAAGAAGAAGAAGAAGAGAGAGAGAGGGGGTTTGTGAATGGAGAGAGAAGGAAAGAGGATAATGGGGGTTTGGGGCGGAATTGGGGGTTATTTAGGTGGGGGGTGTTTTTAAAAAATTAGGAAAAGAAAGAAAAAAATAAAAAAAAATAAAAAAAAAATACAATACCTGACCGCGTCTGGGTCTGCCGCGGTTCTACCGCGTTCGCGGTGGAACCGCGGCAGTGAGATTCCGCGAGTGTGTTCTACCGCGGTTTCACCGCGGTCGCGGTGGAACCGCGGTAGAACCCCTGTTCTGATTCTGTCGTCTTTTTTTTTTTTTTTTACTAAGATTACAATTACAACAACGTCGTGGGTTGCCTCCCACGTAGCGCCTAATTTAACGTCGCGGCACGACTCATGTAAGCGAGGTTTAAGGTTAGCTCGACCTCTGAGGTTCGGTCAAATGCATCTCGGTCATCTCCTTAGGCTCGTGCATACCAACATACAATTTCAATCGCTGACCATTGACTCGAAATGTACGAGAGTCATCTTCAGTAGAAACCTCCACAGCTCCGGATGGAAACACTTCAACCACGCGAAATGGTCCAGACCACCTTGACTTTAACTTACCTGGGAATACCCGCAGTCTTGAGTTATAAAGCAGTACCCTGTCCCCAGATTTGAAATTTCGTTCAATAATGTTCTGATCGTGAAGCCTTTTCATTTTCTCTTTATACAAACTTGTGCTCTCGAAAGCAAGATACCGAAACTCCTCTAGCTCATGTAATTCTGTGACTCTCGACGTGCCCGCAGCTTCTAAGTCTAAGTTCAGCTGTTTCAATGCCCACCATGCTTTATGTTCCAGTTCTACAGGTAGGTGACAAGCCTTCCCAAACACCAACTTATATGGTGACATACCAATTGGTGTCTTAAATGCTGTCCTATAGGCCCATAGTGCATCATCCAGCTTCCTTGCCCAGTCAGTTCTTGTAGCATTTACAGTTTTTGCCAGTACGCTCTTGATCTCTCTGTTGGACACCTCAACCTGTCCACTGGTCTGTGGGTGGTACGGAGTAGCCACCTTGTGGCGCACATCATATTTAGCCAACAACTTCTCGAAGGCTCGGTTACAGAAATGAGTTCCTCCATCACTGATAATTGCACGTGGTGTCCCAAAGCGGGTGAATATGTTCTTCTTTAGAAACCCGACTACCACCTTAGCATCATTGGTAGGTAATGCAGCAGCTTCCACCCACTTGGACACGTAATCTACAGCAACAAGAATGTATTTATTGCCATAGGAGCTAATGAAGGGACCCATGAAATCTATCCCCCAAACATCAAACACTTCCACTTCTTGAACTGGGTTCATGGGCATCTCATGATGCCGGGAAATGTTCCCGGAGCGTTGACATTCATTGCAGCTCTTGACCCATGAGTGAGCATCCTTAAATACCGTTGGCCAGAAAAATCCGGCCTCTAGCACCTTAGCTGCCGTCCTGATGCCTCCAAAGTGACCGCCATACGCTGAAGCGTGACAAGCCTGCAAGACAGAAGATTGTTCGATCTCGGGGACGCATCTCCGGATCATGTTATCAAGGCATATTCTAAACAGGTAGGGCTCATCCCAGTAATACCATTGGCTTTCGCGAAAGAATCTCTTCCTCTGGACCGATGACAGGTCGTGAGGAACAATACCACTGGCCAGGTAATTAGCATAATCTGCATACCAAGGCGTTTCCTGATGAGTGTAACGAGCAACTGCTCATCTGAAAGGTTTCCAGAATTTCTTCACTTCTACTACATCTCAGCTCCTTCAAGTCGTGATAGGTGATCAGCGACTTGATTTTCAGTGCCCTTACGGTCACGAATTTCAAGATCGAACTCTTGCAGTAGCAACACCCAACGAATCAGGCGTGGCTTAGAGTCCTTCTTTTCTATTAAGTATCTAAGAGCTGCATGGTCAGAGTATACGATTACCTTGGATCCTATTAGNGTAAAATACCCTCGCGGATCTTCAATTATTCAGAGACTACCTTCCACCGCGGTTTCACCGCGGTCGCGGTGGAACCGCGGTGGACCCTGTACCCGGGCAATTTGGCCTGTTTTGAATGGGTCACTTGGGAAATGCAACAATTAGCCTTTTTTTCATCAATAGTTGACTCCAAACTGCTCCTTATCCTTCCTTACACCTATATCACCTGCAAATCATGAAAAGTACCAATAAGAGCATTTTGTTGTCATTTTTCCACATTAAAGTTCACAAGAAGGTGGTTATTCGGTGCGTGATTATAGTCAAATTCACCTATTATCATATGTATACACAGAAAATGTATATATTGTCGGTTATTATTTTGGAAAGGGCTAAAAATAAGGTAAACTACCAGCTATGTCCACTTATAAGTAGCTTATTACAAAAATTGACCAATTAAATAAATATTGCTAATATTAACCAATTAGCTAGTTGGAGCCAAAAAAGGTCAAATTTTTACTTTCTCTTAAGTGAATGTTATTAGAATAGATTGAGTACATCTTAAAGAGTTTGAATCTACGTTTTGGGACGATTTGGCGGAGTTTTGAATTGAAAATACAAGTCGAAGATGAAACATATAAAAAATGATATGTGTATCACACTGTGTATCATTTGTGAATCATATATGTATCTTACTTGTATCAAATATGTATCACATGTATATCCATGTATACCTGTGTGTATGATACATGCGTGATACATGTTTGATGCATGTGTCGCAAAAGAATTTTTTGAACTCGATTTTAACTACGAATTTTGATACAAAATCTGTCACGACCCGGATTTCCCACCGTCGGGATCATGATGGCGCCTAACTCTTAGAATGCTAGGGAAGCCAATAGATACAGTTCTAACACTATTAGTAATAATTAAAACTAAGCAGATATGAAGTGAGGAAATTTTATAACATTTTAAAACACTAATACACGACTACCCCAAAGATCTGGTGTCACAATCCACGAACGTCTAAGAATTTCTACAAACACTGGTTTAAAGGAAATACATCTGTTTTTCAGAATGAAAGAAAACAGGAATCTAATATAGAGGGAAAGGGACTCCAGGGTCTGCGAACGCCGGCAGATCTACCTCGGGTCTCATGTGGACTGAAGGCAGCAACCCAAACTCTGATCAGTGTGATCCAGTACCGGGATCAGCACAGAAAGTGCAGAGTGCAGTATCAGTACAACCGACTCCATGTACTGGTAAGTGCCGAGCCTAACCTCGGCGAAGTAGTGACGAGGCTAGGACACAACAAATAACATAAACCTGTGTAGTTAAACATTATGCTAACAGAATAACAATTAATAGAAGTTAAGCAGAAATTAACGGGAAGGGGGCAACATGCTATGGGGGTACCAAAATAAAGAATCACAGCAGTAGAGGAATTTAAACAGCTAGTACACTTTGAACCGGTAATAACAAGTAAACACAGCAAACGGAAAGTGCACGGTATCACCCTTCGTGCTTTTAGTCTAAATCTCACCAGGTAATCAATAATAGAAACGTGCACGGCATCACCATTCGTGCTTTATCAATCAACCTCACCAGATAATCAATAACAGAAACGTGCACGACATCACCCTTCGTGCTTTATCACTCTTCCTCACCACAAGAAACAACAGAAACAATAACAACCAGGCAAGGGCATCATAATTAAACAACTTCATTTCATTATTTAACTTCACAACATAAATCTCAACTTGAGCCAATACTCAGTCAATATCCAAATCCAGGAAGGCATAATAAGACTTGTTTAACAGGAGTAATAACTAGTTTAAGCAGGAACAGTACGTATAAAGAAACACAACGGTCACAAGTATAAGACTCACTCGCATGCTATGACCCGACAACGACGTATAGGTACTCGTCACCTCACCTATACATCGTACTTAACAACTAAACATGTAGCAAATAAGGCAACAATACCTAATCCCACAAGCTAAGGTTAGTCACAACACTTACCTCGATTCCACGGCCAAACTCAGGCCTCAAATACCGCTTTTTCCTTAGTTTCCACTTCCAATCCGCTCATATCTATTCATAATTAACTAGTTAACATCAATTAACGCTAAAGAAACCAATTCCAATGCATAATTATAGATTTCCCAATATTTTCCCCAAAAAGTCAAAAATCGACCCCGGGCCTGCTTGGTCAAAACTCGAAATTCGGACCAAAACCCGATTACCCATTCACCCCCGAGCCCGGATATACAATTGGTTTTGGAATCCGACCTCATTTGAGGTCTAAATCCCCAAATTTCGAAATTCCTAAGTTCTACCCAAAAACACCCAATTCCACCATGAAAAACTCTAGATTCTAAGATGGAATCTTGAAAAAAGATGAAATAGATTGAAAGAAATGAGTTAAAATCATTTGCCTATGATTTGGGGAAGAAATGGTCTTTGGAAAATCGCCTCTTGAAGTTTAGGTTTTGAAAAATTGGAGAATGAATGAAAATCCTGTCCAAAATGGTTTTGAACAGTCGCAGTTATCGCATTTGCGATCAGCACTCCATCGCAAATGCAAAGAATGTCCAGGACCTGCTACTATCGCAAATGCGAACACTTGTTTGCAAATGCGACATGTTCCTATCGCAAATGCGAGGCCGAACTTCGCAATTGCGAAGGTCCCCTCCCAGCCCTAATGATCGCAAATGCGAAGCTTCTTTGCAAATACGATGCTCGCATTTGCAAGCCAGATTTTGCAAATGCGAAGTCTGCAGATCTGCAACATACCAAAAATTTTCTTAAGTTTCAAAACACTCCGTAGCCTATCAAAAACTCACTCGAGCCCTCGGGGCTCCAAACCAAACATGCACACAAGTCTTAAAACATCATACGACTTGCTCATGCGATCAAATCGCCAAATTAACACCTAGAACTATGAATTCAACACCAAAACACATGAAATTTTAAAGATAGTTTCAAACTTTCTATTTTCTCAACCAAAGGCCCGAATCACGTCAAATCACTTCCGTTTATCACCAAACTTCCCAGATAGGGCATAAATATCATAACGGACCTGTACCGGGCTTCGGAACCAAAATACGGGCCCGATACCAATAATATCAAACATTATTCAATTTCTAAAAACCATTATATTTTCAGTTAACAATTTTCTTCAAAAATTTATTTCTCGGGCTAGGGACCTCGGAATTCAATTCCGAGCATACGCCCAAGTCCCTTATTTTTCTACGGACCCTCCAGGACCGTCAAATCACGGGTCCGGGTCCGTTTACTTAAAATTTATAACCGAAGTCAACTTAAATCAATTTTAAAGGCAAAACTCAATATTTTTCTCAAATTTTCATATAAAGCCTTTTCGGAAACACGCGTGGACTGCGCATGCAAATCGAGGAGAAAGAAAATGCAGATTTTCAAGGCCTCGAAACATGGAATCGGATTCTAAAACAAAAGATGACCCTTTGGGTCATTACAAAATCAGTCACCTCCAATCTTCCTCAAAACCTGTATATTAACATATCTAAATGTTTTCAATATATTTAACCATACCCATTGAAAAATGTTATTTTTTGCTTAGATTTCTGGAATCTTGTATATATATTTTTTTGTAAATCGCCACCTTGCTTGCTACCTCATCCATGAAATTTTCTTTCCGTCTTGCATCTAATGTTGCTTGCTGATCACGCTTAAAAATATGGAAGGAGATCTTTGCATGTGATTCTTGAAGAGAAAGAACTATTTTTTTGGGTTTTCAGTTTTATATATGCTTAGTTTTGGTAAGTCTATTATTAATGGTTAGAGGTTGGTAAGTTCGAACTCATTTGGGACATTTATGTAAGATTCCCCTAAAAATAGGTATTGTTACACAAATAGCCGGCTAAATTCACTATTTACTTTTTCTAGCCGGTATGCAAAGATTATACATTGATTATACACAGTTATGCACATATTATACATAAATTATACATATATTATATATCTATCGGTTATTTTTAGTTTAAGAAATTCTGTGGGCGGCTATTTGGGTTGATTCTTCAAAAATATACATTTCCCAAAAATATATTGGGCTAAAGCCCGATTCAGTTTTGTCACTTGGCCCAAAAACTCAGCTGGCCAACCCAGTGAAGAGTCAGATTTCAGAGTTGGTGAAACAGCCAGGCCTATTGGCTCTATCAGTTAACGACTTCGTAAGTTGATTCAAGAGCAATATCTATCCAAAATTACAAAATTCATTCGGCCCATTTAATAGATATAACACAAATTACTGGACAATCATATGCTTTCGCATACTAAATTGCAAATGAGAATGGAATAACTCATGTAATCTTGAAATACTAACTTATCATTTCATACATAGCTTTTCGTATGTAGTGTGAAGTATCTAAGTTTTATTGTTCTTTTCCTCCTTTTTTATTAGTGTATACGGTCGAAATCAGGTATGCCCGATTTCACGGGCTCGAAGAATCGCTTCAAGCCCGAGTTCAGGATGGACGAGTTCAAGCCTGATAGACCAAGCTCGAGTCTGATGATAGAGTACAAGGCTCGAGGATCGAAGTACGCGATGAGCACCGAAGCCGAGTATGACCAACCCCGAGATGATGTCGTTATGGGTTTGTAACAGAAAGAGCAAGATTCCTGCCACGTCCCCAAGATCACGGCGTAAATTCCGGAATAGATTTGTACGAGTTAGTACGAATTTGTACTAGGCGGTTAGACAGCTGTCCAAATAAGATTCCTTACTGTAAATAGAAATGTACCTTATCTAGGGTTCTCCTACTATATAAAGGGGACCCCAATCATTTGTAAGCATCACCAATCATTAACAAAAGATTATACTCTCCTACTTTCTTGCTCATTACTCATCAGAATTGCCTCTTAGCTTATTGTCTTTACTTTACTGTTCTTGCTAACCTACCTCGAGGCCATCGTAGCTCGAGGTCAAGACATGCTTAAACACTGGTTTGATTCAACTTACTTCTTTAATTATACATTCGATTTCTTGATTATTAATTAGCATTGAACCAAATCACGTATCTTCAAAACCACAAACAAGTTTAATTGTTACTCGTATTTTCGAGGTAAACAGTTTGGCGCCCACTGTGGGGCTAAAGATAATAGTGGTTATTTCAGTACTGATTCTGATAACACACGTTATTTCACACTTGTTCTTGTCAAGAATTTTTGTTCTCAGGTTAAAACATGTCAAACTCACAAAATGCACCCGTACACGGCGATGATGGTCTTGGATTTCATGGGGGAAAACAACAATGTAGGAATCGGTGTACCACCGATTAACCCTGAGGAAGTGCCAAATGTGGAACCAGTCGATGTTAGTCCATACATTGCTTTGAATGCGGATTTTGGCGCAGACCCCGGAGGGAGTGTACGCAAGGAAGTCTGATCTGGTGGCCAAGGAACACAAGGTATAGGAGATGGGGGAGTTAGCCTCCAAGTAATATTCGAGATGTTACAAGCTCAATAGGTTTCTATCGCTCAGCTTCAAAGTCAGCACAAAACTCCAAGTATGGTCGACCCAGAAATCACTCGCCGTACTGAGCCGGTGCCTGAAAGATCAAACGGTAATGGCTCGGGACTGATCCCACGATTATGAGTGCTCGAGGAACTCACCAAAAGAATCAAGTCAGGGGAGAAAAAGATTGAGGATAATGACAAAAAGGTAGAGACGTACAACTCCCGTGTTGATCAAATACCGGGGGCACCCCCGGTCTTAAAAGGATTGGATGCCAAAAACCTCGTACAGAAGCCGTTTCCTCAGAGTGCGGCCTCGAAACCCATTCTTAAAAAGTTTCGTATGCCCGATATACCTAAATACAACGGGACGAGCGATCCTAGTGAACACATTACCTCGTACACTTGCGGCATTAATGGAAATGACTTAAATGAAGATGAGATCGAGTCGATTTTGTTGAAACAATTTGGGGAAACTTTGTCAAAAGGAGCAATGATTTGGTATCACAACTTGCCACCGAATTCTATCGATTCGTTTGCTATGTTAGCAGACGCCTTCGTGAAGGCACACGCCGTGGCCATAAAGGTTGTGACAAGGAAATATGATGTTTTTAAGATAAGGCAGAGGAATGATGAGATGCTAAAAGAGTTCGTATCCCGATTTCAAATGGAGCGAATGGAATTACCACTAGTCTCGGATGATTGGGCTGTGCAAGTTTTTACACAGAGGTTGACCGAGTGAAGTTCGATCGCGTCACGACAGTTGAAGCAAAATTTGATCAAGTATCCAGCTGTGACTTGGGCAGATGTACATAATCGTTATCAGTCGAAGATCAGGGTCGAGGACGACCAGCTGGGATCCCCCTCGGGCTCAGTACATCCAAATAGATTAGCAGTTAAGGCCCCGAGGGATACAAACAGAGAACCAAGATCAAATAGGGAACGGTATCAGCCATATGTCGCGGATCAAATAAATAATGATTCGGGGCGCAATGCTCCTCGGAAAGATCAAAGAAAAGACCGGGGACAAAATTCTCGGGGACTTATGAGTAAGAATGGTTTTGATAGACATACTGATCCCGCAGAAGCACCTCGGTTGTCGGAGTATAATTTCAGTGTAGATGCATCAGGGATCGTGTCGGCTATTGGAAGGATCAAGACACCCAGTGGCCCAGGCCTATACAAACCGATCCTTCTCAAAGAAATCCAAATTTGATGTGTAAATATCATGGCACACATGGCCATAGGACCGAAGACTGTAGGAAGCTGAGAGAGAAGGTAGCTCAATTGTTCAACGAGGGTCATCTTCGAGAGTTTCTCAGTGATCTAGCTAGGAGTCACTTCTGAGAAAGAGACGCAAACAGAAAAAATGAGCAGGAGGAACCGCAACATGTAATTCAGATGATCGTTGGCGGTGTCGATGTTCCACAAGGGCCTATATTCAAACACACTACGGTGTCGGTCACCAGAGAAAAATAGACCCAGAGTTATGTGCCCAAGGGCGTCCTATCATTCAATGACGAGGAAGCGGAAGGCATATCCCAGTCGCACAATGACCCCCTGGTATTTTCTATTTTGTTAAATAAAATTCAAGTTAAATGTGTTCTATTGGATCCAGGTAGCTCAGCAGACATAATCAGATCAAGGGTCGTAGAGCAGCTCGGCCTACAGGACAAAATTGTACCTGCATCTCGAGTCCTAAATGGCTTCAACATGGCAAGCGAAACAACAAAGAGGGAGATAATCCGACCAATGAACGTGGCCGGGACCATCCAAGATACAAAATTCCATGTCATCTAAGGCGACATGAGATATAATTCACTACTCGGGAGGCCGTGGATCTATAACATGAGGGCAGTACCTTCAACCCTTCATCAGATGATGAAATTCCCAACAGTGGATGGCGTGAAAACAGTTTACGGGGAACAACACGTTGAAAAGGAAATGTTTGCAGTCGATGAGGTGACACCTATACCAGCGCCTTCGACCTCGAAAAGATCGAGCACCAAAGATAAACAGATGTCCAAATAGCAATCACCGTCCCCAGCCTCGACCGAATTTGAGAAACAGGTAATTGAAGAAGAAAGGATTTCCTTACCCCTCGAACTTTCGTTTTTCCCGAAGAGTCAGATGCAACCAAGTCAACGGTCGAGGAGCTGGAACATGTCATACTGATCGAGTATATGCCCGAGAGAAAGGTATACCTGGGAACGGGGTTAACCCCCGAACTCAGGAAAAAACTCATTCAATTTCTTATCAATGACATAGATTGTTTTTCTTGGTCCCATTTATACATGACAGGGATCCCACTGGAAATAACGACACACCGGCTAAGCCTTGACCCCAGTTTCAAACCAATAAAGCAAAAAAGGAGGCCCCAGTCCGAGGTGAAGCACCCATTCCTAAAGGATGAGGTAACTAAACTTCTTAAAATAGGGTCTATTCGGAGGTAAAATACCCCGAATGGTTAGCCAACGTAGTTGTAGTCCCTAAAAAGGGGAACAAACTTAGAATGTGCGTAGATTATAAGGATTTAAACAAGGCATGCCCTAATGAATCCTTTCCACTGCCTAACATCAATCTCATGATCGATGCCACGGCCGACCACAAGATCCTTACCTTTCTCAACGCCTACTCCGGGTACAATCAAATTCACATGAACCCGAAGGACCAGGAGAAGACCTCGTTTATCACTAAGTTTGGAACATATTGTTACAATGTAATGCCTTTCGGGCGAAAAAATGTTGGGGCTACATACCAACGCCTTGTTAACAAAATGTTCGAGGAATAGATAGGTAAATCAATGGAATTTTACATTGACGATATGTTGGTTAACTCCCTGCGCGCAGAGGACCATTTAACTCATTAGCAGGAAACATTCAAAATCCTGAGGAAGTACAACATGAAGCTTAACCCAGAAAAAACTGCCTTCGGGGTCGGTTCGGGCAAGTTCCTCGGCTTCATGGTATCAAATCGAGGGATCGAGATCAACCCCGACAAGATTAAGGCCATCGAGGATATTACTATCGTAGATGGTGTGAAAGGCGTACAAAGGTTAACAAGATGGATAGCCTCCTTGGGCCGATTCATGCCGAGGTCATCAGATCGAAGCCACAGGTTCTTTTCCTTACTCAAAAAGAAAGATGATTTCGCATGGACCCCAGAATGCCAGCAAGCATTGGAGGAGTTGAAACGATACTTATCGAGCCCACCTCTACTTCACACTCCGAAGGTAGATGAAAAGCTTCACTTATATTTGGCAGTATCCGAGACAGCGGTAAGTGGGGTACTAGTTCGAGAAGAGCAAGGTATGCAGTTCCCTGTCTATTACGTAAGTCGGACTTTAGGAGATGCTGAAACTAGATATCCACACTTAGAAAATTAGCACTTGCATTAATAAGAGCATCTAGAAAGCTAAACCCATATTTCCAGTGTCACCCAATATGTGTGTTAACCACTTGGCAAAATGGGCCGTCGAACTCGGAGGGTACGATATCGAATATCAACCCCGAACGGCCATCAAGTTTCAAATCTTAGCTGACTTCGTTGCCAATTGACACCAACCTTTGTACCCGAAGTGGAAAAAGAACTTCTGCTAAAATCGGGTACATCATCGGGGGTATGGACCCTCTTCACGGACGATACCTCGAATGTGAAAGGGTCCGGGCTTGGCATCATTTTGAAGCCACCTACAGGTAACACTATTAGACAATCTATTAAAACTTCTAGGTTGACTAATAATGAGGCCGAGTATGAGGCCATGATTGCAGGTCTCGAGCTAGTTAAAAGCTTGGAGGCTGAAGTCATTGAGGCCAAGTGAGATACTCTGTTGGTGGTAAACTATGTAAACAAAAGCTTCGAAGTTCGAGGGGATAGGATGCAAAGATATTTAGACAAGCTACAGGTAACCTTGCACCGCTTCAAGGAGTGGACTCTAGATCATGTGCCTCGAGAACAAAATAGTGAGGCCGATGAACTTTCTAACTTGGGGTCATCAGTTGAAGAAGATGATAATATCCCGGGGATTGTCGTCCAATTATCGAGATCTATGATCGAAGAGGGCCATGCCGAGATAAATTCCACAAGTTTGACTTGGGATTGGAGGAATAAGTATATAGAATAATTGAAAAATGGAAAGCTCCCATCGGATCATAAAGAGTCGAGGGCTCTACAAACTAAGGCTTCTAGGTTCACATTGGATGAAGATGGTACAATATACAGGAGGACGTTCGAGGGACCATTGGCGGTATGTTTAGGACCGGGGGACACTGATAATGTTCTACGAGAAATCCACGAAGGCACTTGTGGGAATCACTCCGGCACCGAGTCTTTGATTCATAAAATTATTAGAGCAGGGTATTACTGGGATAGCATGGAAAAAGACACTAAGGAGTTTGTCAGAAAATGCGATAAATGTCAAAGGTTTGCACCAATGTTCCATCAGCCTGGTGAGCAACTTCACTCAGTCCTGTCCCCGTGGCCTTTCATGAAATGGGGAATGGACATCGTCGGCCCTCAACCAACGGCCCCAGGTAAAGCTAAATTCATTTTGTTCATGACTGACTACTTTTCTAAATGGGTGGAAGTACAGGCCTTCGAGAAGGTCAAAGAAAAAAGAAGTTATTGACTTCATTTGGGACCACATCGTGTGTTGATTCGGGATACCTGCCGAAATCGTATGCGACAATGGGAAGAAATTCTTCGGCAACAAGGTAACGGAGTTCCTCGAATCACACAAAATAAAGAGGATCTTATAGACACCGTACCACCCGAGCGGGAACGGACAGGCCGAATCAACAAACAAAACTATCATTAAAAACTTGAAGAAAAGGTTGAACGACGCAAAAGGAAAATGGAGAGAAGTTCTACCAAAGAGTCTATGGGCATATCGAACGACATCGAAGTCCAGCACGGGGGCAACCCCGTTCTCTTTAGTATACGGCTCCGAGGCCTTGATTCCAGTCGAGGTAGGGGAACTCAGCGCCAGATTTCGACATGCATCGCAGGAATCAAATCACGAGGCTATGAATAGTAGCCTCAAGGTAGTAGATGAAAAAAGAGAAGCTACACTTATTTGGATGGCCGCGCAGAAACAAAGAATCGAGAGATATTATAATAGAAGGACCAACCTCCGACACTTCGGAATCAGGGACTTAGTTGTACGGAAAGTCACCCTGAATACTCGAGAACCGAATGAGGGGAAACTAGGCCCGAAATGGGAAGGATCGTACCAAGTCATCGAAGTTATCAGTAAAGGATCTTACAAACTTGGCGCGATGGAAGGCGAACAATTGCCAAACAATTGGAATGTATCACTACTCAAATGATACTACTGCTAAGGTATGACCTCCTTTTCTCCATTTGTAATTAAAACTAACTCATTGCAGGTGTTCGATCGAAGACGTCAAGGGCACCTTTCTACACGATGACCTTAGGTTTTAAAGCACGCGTTGCACTCTTTTTCCCTTAGATCGGGTTTTATCCCAAATGGGTTTTTCCGGCGAGGTTTTTAGCGAGGCAACAACTATGTGCTACCTAAGGAAAATTCAATTAGTATCCAAGGCTTCTTTTCAATCAACCTCGAATACTGGGGGGCATCACCCTTAGAGGTTATATTTTCGAGGAAAATACTTCACGCCAAAGAGGGCCTCGATAGGAAAACTTTGTAATGGGCCAAACGGTCCGATGAACCGTGTCCATATAGAATAGTCGAGCCCCGATGGCAAAACATGTACGTATGTATCAATTATTCAAAGAAGCATTCTTTCTATATCAAAACACTTTGTGTCTCAAAAAAATTTGCTACTATACTTGTGATTCTGTGAGAAACGGCTCAAGCGACAAAATGCAAATACACCTCAAATACTCGGGGACTGTCTTCGACAGTACGTCTAAACTCGAATTCGTAAGACCTCAAAGAGGCATCCCTCAACGTAAAGGACAAGGCCATCAAACTCGGGGACTGACGTTTCGAACAAGTTCGAAATGTTATTAGGAAACAAGTCCAAGAGACACACCCGAAGGCTACGACAATACTAAAGGCTACGACCAAAATAACGCGGCTCAGAGACGTCCGTATTCCGCAATAAAAACAAGCCTTGGAATTCTCAAAAAAAGGTTAAGTAAAGGCTACCCTCGGCAAAATAATCAAAGGGCTTCGATAAAATCATCCCTCGAAAAACCTTAAGAGGTATCGAATTATCCAAATACAAACTTGTGCTAAGGCACTAAAAACAAAAGGGTTCCGATCGACACCGAACCCTCAAAAGACCCAATGGGTAAAAAATGCTTTCCAAGGCACCAATAAATTTTTACTCAGTCTTCTAAGCCGAAAAGGGGAAATAATAGCCATCTCTTAGAGGCCATAATGGCCTGATCTAAAAGAACCTAAAAGCCAAAACATGCAGAGTACAAGACCTTGCTCTCACTCAACTTGGACCTAAGGGTCCCATAATCCCGAGCTCGCGTCAAATTGACTTAAGCATAGCTCGAGGATTCATCAAAAACCTTAAGAGGTATTCCATTATACGTTCAAAGATCGCCCATTGATTACTAAAAAAGCTAAGGGTTTGTTCTCCGAGCTAGTGCTCGCTCGATCATTGAAGTTATAACATCAAAAATTTTCACAAAACGATGATGAAGCAGAATTCAAAACAAACCGGAGATGGAGCGGAAAGAAAAGGAATTCCTTATATTCATAAAGGGTATTTACAATGCCCACAGGGGACCTTACACGAACAAAAAACAAAATCCTAAAAGCCTAATCTACTTTGGGAGCCGCATCCTCGGGAGCCACATCTTTGAGAGCCGCATCTTCGGGAACCTCCTCCTCGGGGGCTTCATCCTTATCTCTTCCACTCTCGGAGCTACTAGCAGAATATTCATCATCAAAGAGTAAAGCGGCAGCCTCGTCCTCCAAAGTTTTAGCCTTTTCAATATCAGCTGAGAGGTCAAAGCCACGACTGTGCACTTCCTCGAGAGTTTCTCCTAGCGTGATTGAGAGCAGATGACAATTTGAATTCAGCAGCAATGGAGATAAACTGTGCCTAAATGTTAGCAGCCTCGGCGTCAGCTCGATAAGAGGCCACAAACGCCTCTACCTCAGATTTGGCCTTCGCAAGCTCGGTGGCCGATTTAGCTTCAAGTTCCTCAATTTTTCGGCTCCAGGTCAAGCTTTCCCCCTTTACATTCTGAAGCTGGCGTTCGATCGAAGTTAGTTGGGCTCGAAGCGTGTCTTTCTCCGAGGCAAGACGATCCATATGTTGCTTCCACCCCAGGGTCTCGGCCTCTTTCACCTTGAGCTCTTCTCGAAGCTGCTCCACAAGCTCGCCCTTCAGCTGGGCCAGCAAAGTCGAAGTGTTAGTCGCTAAGTCAGATAAACACATAACAAACTCCAAAAAAGCTACACTACCTGCTCAATAAGCTCGCTCTGTTCTCAATGAGCCTTCGTCAAGTCGGCTCTAAGGCCCCTAATCTCCTTCTCTTTTTGAACATAGAGGAGTTTGAGGCTGTCCCTCACTTTCACAAGCTTCTTGATTTCAGCCTCGCATCGGGTGAGCTCGACTCGAGACTTGGAGAACGCTTGCCGATGGAGTGTCACAGCCTTCATGCGAAGAAAAGAGATTAGACTCAGAAAAACAAGAATAAATCACGAGCATAACTATGGAAGCAGGGACCGTCTTCGACCCCTGCAAAGCACTCTCGGAAATATCAGTCCCTTCATGGGTCGCCCCCACGTCGGGAGTCTTCATGGCTTGGACATCTCGGAACTGTCCTTCAGAGAACACGGGACCAGGTGGCGATTCATCTATGTTAATTATCTCAAGTGATTCACTTGGGAAATTATCTTCTCTTTGGAGGGCCTCAGAATTAGGCTCCTCGGGCTCACCCGCCAAATGTCCTCGGGGACGAGATGCACTTTTGCTACCCGAGGGCTCAGGGACTCCACTCGAGCTCCCCTCCGAGATTTCTTCAGCTCGAGGATGAACCGCATCGGCCATCACCGGTTTGGCGGATTTTGAAGCCTTAGTGCTTCCTCTCTTCCGAGCTACCAACAGGCAATCGTCACCTTCTCCCTCTTCCTCATCATCCCGAAGGTGTTGGAACGCTTCTACAGATAGGGCCGCGGGATCGGTCCTAGGCTTTCGAGCCTTATTTTTGTTGGGCTTCGGGGAACTTGCTGGCGAAGCCCTTTTCCTTTTCTTCTCCTTGGTTGGCTTTGGGATTTCCTCCTCACCGGGCAGGGGCGGCCTCATAGCAACAGTATCTGCGAGGCCTGCGTAAGGAGAAAGTAAGTATTTTACAAAAGAACACCAATATATAAACAAGGGAGCTCACCAAGGTTATTAGCTTCCTACCGAACCTTGGCCAGATCACGCCAGCTACATTCTGAATGTGAAGAAGTAGAAGTTAGTTGTCGAACCCAACCTGTAAGGTCCAAAATCGCACCAGGAAACCAAGGGGCAGCTGCATCATCAAAAGGGTATTAAATCGAGGAAGAATAAGGAAAGCAGAACAGTAATCATCATCGATAAGTTTATACTCATGTTTCATGTTCCATTCATCGGGAAATGGCATCCTTTCAGCAGGAATTAAATCGAAAGTCTTGATTCGGACAAACCGGCTCATCCATCCTCAGTCCTTGTCCTCATCGATGTTGGAGAATAGAGACTTC
Organism: Nicotiana attenuata; assembly: GCF_001879085.1. Taxonomy (NCBI): domain Eukaryota; kingdom Viridiplantae; phylum Streptophyta; class Magnoliopsida; order Solanales; family Solanaceae; genus Nicotiana; species Nicotiana attenuata. The sequence goes on from NC_031990.1 coordinate 32,697,454, forward strand.
GAGGATCGACGCTGGAGCTTTATCAGACCGCCTCGATAAAGGCGAGGGTTGTATAGCCTGATCAGGTGGTCGAGGGTAAAAGGCAGCCCCTCAACCTAGCCCGAGAAATACCTGATCAAATTGACGATACGCCAGAAAGAAGGGTAGATCTAGCCAAGCGTCACCCGATATTGGTGACAGAAATCGAGAATGACTGGGTCTACCGGACCTAGTGTGAAAGGATAAGTGTACACGCTTAAGTACCCTTCCACATGAGTGGTGATGTCCTCTTCGGGGGAAGGAATCACGACATCCTTATCCCCCCAATTACAATCCTTTTTCACCTGCTCAAGAACATCTTCGGTTATCAAGCAGATGTATCAAGACATGGGCTCGCATCGGCCTGGAACCGACGCAGGCTTATCGACCTTGAAATCGGAAGATAGCTCGTATGGCCCGGGAATGGATTCCTCGGTACGAGGTGGCACCGTCGTTCTACCACCGGCCGGCCGCAATGAGGAGGCTTTTTCTTTCTGAGGAACGGTTTTAGATGTCTTAGCCATTGTTGTTGAGAAATTCAAAAGAAGAGAAGAAGTTGATGCTATAGCAAGAACAAATTGAAGAAAGGGTGAACTCAGAGAAGATGAAGAAGCTAGTGAGGTTTTGAGAAAGATTTGAGAAGTAAAGATTGTAAAAGTTATAAAATTGACCTATTTATAGTGGCCGCCTTAACGATTTGGGGAGGCTAATGGCCGACCATCAGCCGCCTTCAACTAATGGTCTTGGGAACTATGCAGACGCGACCTTTCAATCACTTCAGTCGCCGACGTCACGAGATTGACATTATGATCGAGACATCGGAGGATCGAGGATCAAATCGTTTCTTATCATCTTACTCTAAGAAATGCATGGACTATTTGTATACGGTCGAAATCAGGTATGCCCGATTTCTCAGGTATGCCCGATTTCACGGGCTCGAAGAATCGCTTCAAGCCCGAGTTCAGGATGGATCGAGTTCAAGCTCGATGGACCAAGCTCGAGTCCGATGACAGAGTACAAGGCTCGAGGATCGAAGTACACGATGAGCACCGAAGCCGAGTATGACCAACCTCGAGATGATGCCATTATGGGTTTGTAACAGAAAGAGCAAGATTCCCGCCATGTCCCCAAGCATAAATTCCGGCATAGATTTGTATAAGTTAGTACGAATTTGTACTAGCGGTTAGACAACTGTCCCAATAAGATTCATTATTGTAAATAGAAATGTACCTTATCTAGGGTTCCCCTACTATATAAAGGGGACCCCAATCATTTGTAAACATCATCAATCATTGGCAAAAGAATGTACTCTCTTACTTTCTTGCTCATTACTCATCAGAATTGTCTCTTAGCTTATTGTCTTTACTTTACTGTTCTTGCTGACCTACCTCGAGGCCATCGTAGCTCGAGGTCAAGAATTGCTTAAACACTAGTTTGATTCAACTTACTTCTTTAATTTATACATTCGATTTCTTGGTTATTAATTAACATTGAACCAAATCACGTATATTTAAAACCACAAACAAGTTTAATTGTTACTCGGATTTTCGAGGTAAACAATTAGTGTAATGCATTATTGCTTAATTAGCTATATAAGAATTACAAACTTAATATAAGTAGTAAATTTAATTAATTTATTGAATGAATCTACTTATGCGTCTGCATAATCTTGGTTGTTGTAGGGGCTAAACGCTTCAGCCAACCAGTTCTTCTTTCTCCAACATTGCCATCCCATCTCTTCACAGATTTCATCACTATGATTTATACTGAAAGTGAAGATGCAATTTCTCTTGTAGAATCTTGTCATCCTCTTCATAATCTCCATGTCCTGTGTTACCTGTTCCAGCATTTTCCCAACAGGGGCTAGTTTAAATAGATCATCTAGAGGTCGTGACAACCATATGCAACGTATCTCAGCTGAATGCAGGTTCGAAACACTTTCAAGATAACCCACAAAAGCCATATTTGGAATTAATGGATAAACTGTTCCCTGCTAAGGAATTGGAAAATAAACTTTTTTTTAGTATACACCATCAATTATATGAGGCGGGTTAATAAAATTTGTGGCCTAAAGCCAAACTTTAATATTAGGGTCAGAGAGTGCCTAATTACCTGTATAATGGAATCATGCCAGAGGGGAACTCTAGCAGACTGCGAAAACCAGTTGCAAGTATGACAACATCAGCTTCCAATTTGGTGTTGTCCTCGAATTGGATTCCTCCTTCCCAGAACCACCACTTCGACAATGTTCTTTTGAACAAGATTTTGCCCTTATCAGCCTCGGTGAAGAAATTATGAGGCAAAATAGCCATTTGACAAGATGCATAGTCTTCCTCAAAAGGGTGTTCTGGTTTCAGTCCATACTTTTCCAGTGGAAGTTTCCATACCAAATAGGACTCGAAGCTCCTCTTCTCTGTCGCAATATATATGACACTTATGTTAGTCTTATGTGAAATGATGCACCATATTTCAGGAAGAAAACACACACACACAAGAAAAGAATGGGGCTGACCAGAGGAGAAAGTATGTGGCAAAGCAGGGTTCTGATTAGGCCTTGATTAGGTCTTGAATGGAGGAACTGAGAAGATGAGTAGAATAGAACAAGTAAAGTGGATGTTGGTACAAGTAATTATACTTGAAAAACAAGATAGAAAAATAAATAAATAAATAAATATTCTTCAGATTGAGGTGGGGATATCTCGCTCTTTTTAGACAAAATAGCACGGTCTAACCAGTTTTCGGACTGGTCATTCAAAATTAGCCAACGTTTACCAAGTCAATGAAAAATAGCCACTATTTTGCTGCAACAGAGACCGGTCCAGCATAATATACTGGAGTTCGGTGCACCTGTGTATGAACTTCCAGCATATTATGCTGGAACTCCAACACACGGAAAGTTCCAGCATAATATACTGGAGATTCGAGCACTTGTGTATGAACTTCCAGCATATTATACTGGACCGGTATACTTGCTGAAACTCCAGTATATTATGCTGGAGTTCTAGTGTACTTATGTTGGAACTCCATCATATTATGCTGGAGTTCCAGCATACTTATCCCTGGAACTCCAATATAATATGCTGGAGTTCAAGTATACTTATGCTACTAATATTTTGAGGAACTGTCTCACAAAAAACAATACACTTTAATATTATAATTTTAATATTAAAATGCACTAACACCAATATTGACAAACCCCAAATGAAGTAGTGTGGAACTGTCCAATGCAATGTCCTTACTATCATTGTACATGCTTGCCCTTCAGGTCCTACCAAAAAAAAATATGAAAGAATTACTTTTAACAGTCAAAAAACGTTTTACAAGTTCAACTGATAAACAAATATTAGAAGTGAAAAAAAACGTAGTGGTTTCTATTTTTGCCCCTCAGTATTAATCTGTTGAGCACGTTTGCTTAGGTCAAACTCTCGTCTTCAATTCTAATACGAAAATTCTATATTTAATGCGTGTGACTTTGAATTGAAAGAAAAAATGCCAATGATGCAGTCTTGAAAAATCAAATTACTGCTTTTGACATGTATTCTGGTCCCTTTTCTGGGAGAAGTTTGATTGTGTGTCTCACGCAATTTATATTAGTTGTGGGAGGCTCCTTTTTGTCTTGCAAATTTGTGGACCCCAATCTTACACTTCTGGGTCCACAAAAATCTAGGTCCATAAAACTGTGATATAAAAAAGATACATCATACAACTAATGTCAGTTGTATGAGACACAAAATAAAAATTTTCCTTTTCTGGTGATATTTTATAAACAAACTAAAATAATACTACTGTACTATTGTATTATGACAATTATGGCAACAGCTAGCTTTTTCACTGACATGTCGTTCACTTGCTATTTTCTAAAGGAATAGTACTACTTCTCATGTCAACAACCACAATTTAGTTTCCTTTTATGGATTAAGACAAACGCACGTCCCTCTCTTGGCCTGTTTTTTGACATAACGCTATTTTATTATTTTTAATTTTATATTTTGTTAATAGTTGTAACAATCTCTATAGTTGCTGATGAAGAGGAGCAACTATTCATTGATAAGACATTAAGTTAATAAATGGTTTTATGAAAAAAATCAAGCCCAATTTGTTACAACAACTATACTTTTAATCACTATTAAAGCAAAAAATGGAAAATAAAAAATTGAAGAAAAACACAGCATAAGCACACAACCAAACAATCAATAGTTGAGAAGCCTTTTATAATATTGTTTAAGAAATTAAAAATAACTGAATTGAAGAAAAAATTAAAGGTCTTGACATGAAATTTCACTATCTTTAAAAATATATTATCTGTATATTATTTGGTAGGGAAATATTGATAGGAGCAAACCTGTTGTTGTATGTGAAAGAAAGAAAAGTAGACAAAACAAAAGAAAGAAAAGTCAAAGAGAAAAGAAAAATGATAGGCGGTCATCTTTGAATTTTTTTTTATACTATTCACCAACAGTGATTGTTGTCTACCTTATACGGTTGAGATATTTTTTTTTATAAGGAATAATATTCGTCGTTACTATTCATAGGCACTATTCACATAAATGTTTTTTTTGAAAAATGGCATCGGAAGAAGGGAAGGTTAAGATTGACAAGCTCAATGGCAAAGATTTTGGATTCTGGAAAATATAAATAGAGGATTATTTGTACCAGAAAAATTGCACTTATCTCTGACCGAGATAAAACCAGAGAATATGGCCAAAGCGGATTGGGATCTATTAGATCGCCAAGCTCTTGGTGTATATTCGTTTGACGCTAACACGAAATGTGGCGTTTAACATCATTAACGAGAAGACCACTGCAGTCCTGATGAAGGCGTTATCAAATATGTACGAGAAGCCACCTGATTCAAATAAAGTCTATTTGATGCATCGATTGTTCAACTTAAAGATGACCGGAGGTGGATTTTTCACGGAACATATCAATGAGTTTAATATAATTTTAACTTGGTTGAGTTCTGTTAATATAACATTTGATGATGAAGTCATGACATTGATTCTACTATAATCTCTACAGGAGAGTTGGTCTACAACGGTAACTGCAGTTAGCAGTTCATCGGGAAGTATCAAACTCAAATTGAATGATATTAGAGACTTGGTTCTAAGCGAAGATATTCGCTGAAGAGAATCAAGTGATTCCCTCAATATCTGCTTTTAATATTGAAAGTAGGGGGAGAGAAACCAAAGAGGACAGAGTCATGGTCGTGGCAGATCAAAGTCAAGGAAAAGAGGGCAATCCAAAAATCGCAAGGACATTACTTGTTGGGATTGCGATAAAAAGGGTCACTACAGTAGTCAGTGTACAGAACCAAAGAAGAAGAAGGAAGAAAATTTAGCAAATGTAATTGCTGAACAAGTCGGTGATGCACTAATTTGTTGTGCAGACAGTCCAATCGAATCTTAGATTTTGGACTCAGGTGCATCCTTTCGCTCTACATCATGCAAAGAATTATTGCATAATTATATTGCTGGAAATTTCGGAAAAGTTTATCTAGCAGACGACGAACCTCTGGATATTGTCGGGAAAGGTGAAGTTCATATAAAGAACTCACAAGGCAAGCTATGGAAGTTGCAAAATGTCCGACATATTCATGGCCTCAAGAAAAATTTGATATCTACGGTGTTAGATTGACAATGAAGGATATACAACAAAATTCGATAACGTATCGTGGAACATAACCAAAGAAAATTTGGTTGTGGCACGAGGCTTCAAGAAGGGAACACAATATGCAACTGTAATACATACAGATACTATAGCAACAGTTGATCATGGTCGTGATACAATATTGTGACACTGGAGGCTTAGACATATGAGTGAGAAGGGAATGAAGTTGTTGGCATCCAAAGAAAAGTTATCAAGCCTAAAACATGTTGAATTAGGTTTGTGCGAAGATTGCATTTACAGAAAAAAAAAAAGAGTTAGTTTCTCAAAGGCGGGAAGGACGCCAAAGAAAGAGAAGCTGGAACTAGTGCATACATATGTGTGGGGACCAGCTCTTGTGTAACTTCTCTGGGAGGCTCACGCTATTATTTCACCATCATTGATGATTCCACAAGAAAGGAATGGTTTTATTTTTAAAAAAATAAATCTGATGTGTTTGTTACCTTTAAAAGATGAAAAGTGAAGTTGAAAATCAGACAAGTCTAAAGTTAAAATGTCTGAAGTCTGACAATGAAGGAGAGTATGATAGTCAAGAGTTTAAAGCATTATGCTCTCAGAATTGGATCAGAATGATCAAGACAGTTCCTGAAACACCGGAACAAAATGGCGTTACTGAGAGGATCAACAGAACCCTGAATGAACGAGCTAGAAGTATGAGAATACATTCTGGATTGCCGAAGTATTTTTGAGACGAGGTTGTTAACACGGAAGCTTACCTCATAAACAGGGGACCTTCTGTACCCCTAAATTTTGAAATTTCTAAGGAGGTATTGATAGAAAGGAGGTAACTCTCTCACATCTGAATTTTTCTTGTTGTGTTTCTTATTTGCATGTAAACTCTAATGATAGAGATAAGCTTGATCCTAAAGCCAAGAAATGTTTCTTTATTGGCTATGGTGATAATAATTTTGGTTATCGATTTTGGGATGATCAGAATAGAAAGATCCTAAGACACATGAATATCACATTTAATGAAAATGTGATGTACATGGACAAGCTTGAAGTAGAACCAACCAGTACCAGCAAACAGACATCTGAAACAGTCGAGTTAAAAGAAATCTCAGAAACTGAAGTGCCTAAAGGGATTAAAACCGATCCTGACATTGAAGATGAAGAACCAGAAGCCGAATCAGGATCAGAACCAGAAGTGGAACCAGAGATAAAATCAAATGCAGAACCAAATCTGGAGCCAGGACTTGAATCAAATTCGGGATCAATTACTCTTGAATCTATATTAAGGAGATCTAAAAGAGTCACAAATGCTCCATATAGGTTAACTCTCTCTCTTCACTCTTTACTTCTGACTGGTGCTAGAGAACCAAAGCATTTTGTTGAAGCAATGCAGGTGATACACTCTGATAAGTGGAAGCTAGCCATGAAAGAAGAGATGAATTCTCTTCAAAAGAATAAAATATGGATACTTACAGAGTTACCAAAAGGAAAGAAGACGCTGCAGAACAAGTGGGTGTACAGAGTCAAGAAAGAGCATGAAGGTAAGAAGAGATACAAAGCACGATTACTAGTAAAAGGCTTTCAGCAAAGGGAAGGAATTGACTATACCGAGATCTTCTCTCCTGTAGTCAAATTAACTACTATCAGGTCGGTGTTAAGTATTGCAGCTTCAGAAAATTTGCATTTGGAGCAGCTAGATGTTAAAACTCCTTTCTTGTATGGTGACCTTGAAGAAGACATCTACATGAAGCAACCTGAAAGTTTTCAAGTTTTCAGTAAAGAAAACCTTGTGTGTAAGTTGAGGAAGAGTTTGTATGGTTTGAAATAATCTCCCCGACAATGGTACAAGAAATTTGATGGATTTATGCATAACAATAGTTTCACACGATGTGAGATGGACCATTGCTGTTATATCAAAAATCTTGATGAATCCTATATCATTTTACTGTTGTACGTTGATGATATGCTAATTGCAGGATCTAGCATAAATGAGATCAACATGGTTAAGCAACAACTGGCGGAGGAGTTTGTGTGACCGTGGAGTAGGCAAAAATTGCCGAACCACGTAAATCTTGTCTTGTACAATTTATTGCTTTTCTCTTTTAAATATTTTTTCCCTTCTATTAGCCTGACACGCTTTCCAACAAATACGTGCAAGTTCCTCCAAGATCCAACAAAGATACAGTATACTAGTACAAATTAACTTTGCCACTTTTTAAAAAACACATGAATTTATTGAAAAAAAGGCTAATCCGAATAGACATATCATTTCATGAATACTTTGAGGTATAAATAAGGAATAGAAAGTTTTACCTTGATTTGCTTCAGCACATTCAACAGCAACATCTATTGCTGATTTGCTTCAGCACATTCAACTTTCTTCCCTTTCAGAAGTTCAGTAGATTCTTCTTGGTCGAGTTTAGAGTAATCAAGAGCATGCAGAATTTTACCCTTGAACACTTCTGGTCCTTTTTTGTGTGGAAAATTTGGCATATTTGGTATATCTCCATATTTTTCGGTGCACATCACCAAAAACTCGAACGCATACCACTGAAATAATAAAACACGAAATGCACATCACCATATGTTAGATCCATTCTTTTTAATTTTATTGAAAACTGAGAAAGAAAATGAAATATAACATACTCCCTCCGTCTCAATTTATGTGAAGGTGTTCAGACTTCGAAAGTCAAATTGGATATTATTTGACCGTGATTTTTTCATATGCATTTAAATATTTTAAGTTATTAATTATTGTGACTTATAATACTTTTTAATTAGCTCCCGTTTGGCCATTTTGGCTTGATTTTTCAATTTTTTTTTTGACAACACTGTTTGTTTATGAAATATGATCATATTTTGGGAAAAAATTAAAAAAATTCCAAGTTCTCAAAAAAGGCAATATTTGGGTGAAATCTTTTCTTGTACTCACAAAACTTTAACTTTTCATAAAATAAAATGCATGTGCAAACACAACTTCAACTTTCAGAATTTATTTTTCAACATAACTTCAAAAACTCTTTTTGCAAGTTTCAATCAAAACGTCCAAACGCTAGCTTGTTTTTCAAATACAAGTAAATTTTATTTTGAAAAACGTAAAGATTCTGGGTGTGTTTGGTATGAAGGAAAATATTTTCCTAGAAAATATTTTCATGAAAAATGAGTGATTTTATCACTTATTTTCCCTTGTTTGGTTGGTGAGTGAAAATCTTTTTGAAAAATATTTTCTAGTGTTTGGTTAGAGGGTAGAAAATAGGTTTTAGGGAAATAATTTTTATGCTGCTCTCCCCCCTCCCC
>NC_031990.1:32706404-32730238 GCF_001879085.1 Nicotiana attenuata
ATCGCTCGCTCCCTCCCCCCCTCCCCCCCCCCCCCCCCCAAATACCTAACATTTTTATGACTCTATTTTCTTCAAAAATTTGATTATTCTTCTAAAAATTCACACAAACCCAAAGGAACTAATGTGTTGTTTTACTTTTTTTTACGCAAAAATAACGTTGAAATTTGTGCTCCATAACTAAAAAAATACTCTTTTTTGTTTTTGTTGAAAAGAAAGTACTATTTTCTACAACATGAAAATAAAGTACTCATTTTGTTGAAATGAAAGAAAATACTTTTTCTACATCATCAAAAGAAAATACTCTTTTTGTTTCAATAAAAGAAAATACTTTTTTACTACATTATTTTATTGAAATGAAAGAAAATACTTTTTACTACATCATTTTGTTAAAATGAAAGAAAATATTTTTTCTACATCATGAAAATGAAGTACTTTTTTGTTAAAATGAAAAATCAAAATTATATCGTGAAAAGAAATACTCATTTGTTGAAATAAAAAAAAATACTTTATCTATAACATGAAAAGAAAGTACTATTAATAATATTTTATTTAGGGTGAGGATGGGATGGGGTGAGGGTGGGTTGGGGTGGGAGTGGGGCGAGGGTGGGTTGGGGTGGGTGGAGTGGGGATGAGGTGGGGGGTGTGGAGGTGGGTTGGTAGGTGTTGGTGGGGATGGAGAATGAGGGGAAGATTGGAAAAGAGTTTGGAAAATATTTTCCCTTCTCTTGTTCTCTTGGTAGGGAAAACATATAAGCCAACCAAACATGAGAAAATTAAAAAATATTTTTGTCTTTGTACCAAACACTAGTCCCTCTATGTCCAAATATACAATCACATAAATTGGAACATATGAAGTATATAATTAATATTGTTATAAATAGAATTGTATTTATGGTGAATGTCTATATTTAGAGAGATTCTAGGGCTCATTGCTTGGTGGCTAAGTCACTCTCTCCCTATAAATAGAGGGTTCTATTCCATTGTAATTCATCCTATATCAATAAGAATTCTCTCTCTCTACTTTTCTCTGCAATACTCTTGTTCTTCATTTATTGTTCATAACACGTTATCAGCACGAGACTCTAACCAATTGAGTAGAAGCTATGGAATTAAGCATAATGATTGTCAATTGTTCCATAAACTTCCTTCATGATTAAATTTTGGATTTAAGGTAAGTATTTTACTTTATTTTCTCTTTTAAATTCTTGAAATTCTATAATTTGATTTTATATACAAGCAAAGACAATAAAGTTTGATTATAACTCTAATGGAGTTTGTAAGAAATTATAACCACCTAAAGTGGTAAAATTCTATGCCTTGCCATGATCAAATTCAGTATGATTGTGGGCAAAGAAGTGAAAACCCGTCCCGTTGAATTTGCTTCATTCTCATTCCCTTAAGAGAATGTGATAGCAATATGTGATAAGTCTGAAAGAAGACAAAATTATTACCGTGAAGGTATTAATGGATGTGGACGTGGCAATAGACGAAATTATAATCGTCATCATTGTGATAATGAGAATAATAAGGATTCTCAAAATAATCCTTCACTCTGTGAAAGTAATATTTGTCATCGATTTGATATGAGATTTTATAAAGCACACATAGATGATTATGGTCCATTTATGATGTGAATGTGACAACATCTGATTTATGAATACATATTCATTCTTGGAAGAATATGATCGTGCTAGTGGTAGTGAATATACCACGCACTCACCTCTAGAAGGAGGTTTGAGATAATAGAAGAAAATAATATCATTATTATGGCATGAATGGTCATTGGTCACGTACCTATTGCATGCCAAGATATTTTGGTAATGTGATTATTAAAGAATAACATTAATGCAAGAAACATATCTTGCATATAATTTTGACCATAACCATAATGGTATAACTTTCTTTTTAAAAGAGATATTCACTATATGGATGTTGATGAATATGTGGTAGTACAAAATTAATTGAGAGCTCTGCAAGAGCCAATTATACTATTTTGGAGAAACACAATTGATTACCAGTGAGGTATTGTGTTGTAGTAAGTCTCAAAGAAACTTATTCAGTTTTCAAAGTATACGCGAAAGCGGTTGATTATATTGAGACTATAATAAAGGAAAGATTTAATATCTTCTATTACTACAACTTGTAGCGGGGTAATATGTATGTTAAAATCTACCCGCTTTAATTATTCTCCAATTTGTACTACACAAACAAAAGAATGCCACAATAAACAGAAGTTTATTGATATAAAACGCATATCATAATAAACTTGGAGTTTATTGATAATTGCACACGTCATGGTGTAAATCTGAAGTTTATCAATATTGATAATTTATTCAGTTGGCATAATTGGTTTACCCATATCAATTTAAGTATGACGTGCAAAAATAAAAGAGAATTCACATGGGTAAATATTAAAGAACTAGAAAGTTCTTTACGAATTCTCTTATGTTGCATGTTCTCATTAATTAATATACCAACTAAAATTGGGATTGAATCCCATGAATGTTGGAAATTTCAAAGGTAGATATGGGCCCATTCATCTGCCACGTATACCACATAAGATGCATCTATGAGATGGTTACATGTGCGATTATTAATAACCCGCAACATGGTATTTTGCAAGGTAACTTGCTCAATAATTTAATTTCGAGCATAATTTTCAGATTTTCTATTCAAGAAGTTCATCTTGATAAGTTGGTTTACATCACAGTTGGTTTAGGAAAATGATTTATTAAGTGCCTCTACTTAATAGCTAAACAATTGCTTATGAGAACAAAGTTATCTATATCAGTTTGATATACGTTATATATGAAAGTATATTATTTTCTCCCCTCACAAGTGGTTCAGGGTCAGGAACCAAATAATTCCATCTTATTATTATTGATGTGCGGTGTATATTTTGATTAACACCATAACGCACAAATATGGATTTTTAAAGTTGAGGAAGCAAATTAGTTTTTCTAACATGAGGGGGAGAAAGGATAAACAGTTGAGAGAAAGTTACGTGGAATGAATTATCATGTGCACATCTAGATCCTCGAATAAATTAATATGAACTTGAAGTTCATAGAAAGATAATTCATTTGCAATATATTGCAAAGCATGTCAGACGCATTTGCTGACCTAAAGAAAGTAACTATATTCTCACTGCAAATGCTTCTATTAGAATAAGTCCTAGAAGGACAAAGTCTATGGTACGCTTAAAACGTATAGACAAATCGGTTTCAAATAAACTTCTTGATAAAGAAGATGAGCAAATGTTTTAAAATGATCATAACAAAGGAGGCAAGTGATCTAGAAGATCACATGACATAACACTTCATAAAATCTCAGGAGATATTCAGGTACCTGAAAATATAAATGAAGAGATCTCTATGTTATGTCTTTATGAAAAAAAAAGGAGGTTGGAACCAATATAAAATATACATCGACGACATCTATGAAAGCGCTAAGTATAGATGAGAATTTTTAGTCTGCCGAATACAGACACAAAAATATTGGCCAAATAGAAGAGACACAATTCAAATAGAATTGGTTTCATATGAAAGACATGTAGTTTTGAACATGTAATTCAAACACTTGAAAGTATAAAGTCAATGGTATGTGCAATCAGTTTTCGATATCTTATATGTCTAGCATGACATGAAAACTTGATATGCATCTAAAGTCTATTATATGGCTTATATGACTTAACAATCCTTGAAGGATTTAAATTGCTTAAAGCATATAGAATTCATGGTCATGAAGTACTACACCCTCAGTGCAATTTGTGCATAAATGTATCTTGCTATAACTATATGCATGATAATATGATAGCAAGAGTTTTCACCTCTATGTGAAGATATTGAACTGACGATTCCAACAAGATCATATGAAGACAATTCATCTCTATCAAGAATGATGATTTCAAGGTGCCATTATATTCATTCAAGTTAATATGGCTGATTTGTTCATCAAGTCTCTACCAAAGATCTTTTGAAGATGGTGCACAAGATTGGAATGAAAATGCTTAAGGATGTGAATTGATGCTCTCATCAGGGGGAGTTAATACGCGTTGTACTCTTTTTTCCTTACAAGATTTTGTCCCACTGGGTTTTCCTTGCAAGGTTTTTAACGAGGCAACCAAAAGGCGTATTTCTAAACATGTGTACTCTTTTCCTTTTCTAGAATTTTTTCCCCACTGGATTTTATTTTAGTTAAGGTTTTAACGAGGCACATTATCTGTTGAATAGACATTCAAGGGGGAGTGTTATAAATAGAATTGTATTTATGGTGAATGTCTATATTTAGAAAGATTCTAGGATTCATTCCTTGGTGTCTAAGTCACCCTCTCCCTATACATAGAGGGTTCTATTCCATTGTAATTCATCAAATATCAATAAAAATTCTCTCTCTCTACTTTTCTCTTCAATACTCTTGTTCTTCATTTATTGTTCATAACAAATGTAATGTTATAAATGAAAGAAAAACCTGTGAATTCAGATTGATTGGTTTGGACAGCAACCTCCCAAACTGGATTGCCATTCAACAAAATTCCATATTCACCATTAATTTTAGTACCAAAATAAATCATTTCTCGGTCACCAACGAACTTGATATGATATATATCCACCACCTTAGAGTTGAACTTGATAAATTTCAAGTTCAACACATCAAAGTGTTGAGCATAGGAATACAAGTATTCCAATATTTCCTCATAGGTAATTAATTATTGAACAGTTAGCGTTTAATAATAGTTTATTTTACGACATTTGCGTTTTTGGAATTTTATTGTGTTAATATTACGAATATCGTTGTTATGCGAAGTTTGTTAGCTATGAAATGGAAATTTCATTTAGTCAAATTTCTCAATCTGGTTCAAAATTTATCAGTTAAACTTTATTGTGTCATGCCAACACTATTTAAAGTATTGAATAAGCATAAACAGGGTAACATAATACCAGTAAGAGAAAATAATCTTAGTTTGACTTGACACTATTGTTAATTAATTCAGAGTATTTGAAAATATAAAATAAGAAGTTTGAAACTTGTACTCTAAGTAAAACGAAAGTCTCATAAATCTTTTTATATTACATGAAATGTATTACTCTCTCTCTCTCTCATTTTATGTGATGAAGTTTTACTAGGACGTTTTTTAAGATGTTTATTTTGACTAACATATTGTTTAAGTTGTAATAGTAAATTAATATTGACAATTTTGTTTGACGAAAAAGTATCATTTCAAAGTTTCAAATTCTTAGTTCTTATATCATACAGACTGTGGGATCTAGAAAATTGAAATTTCTTTTAAGAAAAGTAAACACTATTTTCAGATGGACCGAAAAGAAATTAAACTAGAATAATTTGAGTCAGAAGGAGTGTTTTACTTGTGAGCTGGTTAATTAAGTTGGCAAATTCTATTAGTCACAAAATTAAAGATGTGATTGTGTGTGGGAGAGTGTTGCTATTATAATTTTCAGTCTCTCCTAGCTAAAACATCATCAAATGACGTCGACTCATATAGTAGACATTTTATTTTTTTGGTTTTCCATCCGATATTACCCGAATTCCAAAAAGATTGAATTCGCGCCGGGAAGTCCAATGTTGGGGTAGAGCGTTTCCTAATAAAGGCGACTTTATACCCATGACTGGAACTCGAAACCTCTGATTAAGGATGAATGTAGCGGCGGAGGGAAACAAATGAAACATCCCAGAAGATAGGAGGAAGCCTGTGGGAAATGAAACAATGTTCTGTCGAATTTTGAAATGTATTCTGTGGAAAATCCTTACCCTCAATTCAATTGGTTCATGCACCAAAGGATAAGTGCATGCATGAAAATTAGTTTTCTATAATAAGTTTTATCACTACTTAACCATTATTAATGGAGTAATATATAATTTTACTTCAATTTGCCGCTTAATTAATCATACTAAATTAATAAGGTTTTGTCACGACCCGGATTTTCACCATCGGGAGTCGTGATGGCGCCTACTAACGGAGCTAGGCCAGCCAAACTTTATACATTCTCTGACAATTTCTCAACAATATAAATATACAAAAAAAACAATTAAATAAAAGTGGAAGACCTTAAGTTCATATAAATGAAATCGAAATGCGGAAGTTTAAAACAAATCTCTACCCAGAGTCTGGTGTCACTAGCTCGCGGACTACTAGAGAGTGCTACAATCAAAGTCTGAATAAGAATACAGTACTGTCTGATCCGATACAAGGGAAATCAAACGAAAGACAGAGATAAGAGAGACTCCGGGCCATGCGGACGCCAGCAAGGCTACCTCGGGAATCTCCGGACTGAAGTAAGCTCCCAACGCTCCTACTGCTGAGGTCCAAAAGCTGCTCCGGTACCGTAATCTGTGCAAAAAGCACAGAAGTGTAGCATCAGCACAACCGACCCCATATGCTGGTAAGTGCCTGGCCTAACCCCGGCGAAGTAGTGACGAGGCTAGACAGGACCTACCAAAAACAACCTGTGCAGATATATATATATATATATATATATATATATATATATATATATATATGCAAAGACAACGAAAATAACAACAGAGAACATCAACTAAAAAGGGGAAGGGGGCATGCTCGGGGAAAATACAGTGAATACAGGTCAACGGATATAACGACGAAACTACCTCAATACCATAGCTCATATATAAGTGGTCGACGCGCCACACGATCCCATTTCTTAATTAATAAGTGGACGGCATGCCACGCGATCCCATTTCATAATATATAAGTGGTCGGCGTGCCACACGATCCCATTTCATAATATATATGTAACGACCCGACCCGTCGTTACGGGAGTTACCGCCCCGTTTTTCCCGTTTTATGCTTCTATATGTTTCATTATATGTGTTTGGAAAATTTAAAGTAATTCGGATAGAGTTCGGTTAGAAATGAGACAATAAGTCTCTTTATGAGAAGGTTAGTTTGGAAAAGTCAACCGAATGTTGACTTATGAGTTAGAAGGCTCGGAATGGATTTCCGATGATTCGACTAGTTTCGGGGGATGATTTGTGACTTAGGAGCGCAATCAGAATTGAATTTGGAGGTCCGGTGTAGAATTAGGCTTGAATTGGCTAAGGTTGGATTTTGGCGAATTCCGGATGGTAGGTGAGATTTTGATCCGAGGGTCGGAATGGAATTTCGAGAGTTGCAGTAGCTCCGTTAGGTGATTTTGGATATGCGTGCAAAGTTTCAGATCATTCGGAGGTGTTTAGGTCGGGTTTTAGATCAAATGCAAGTTTCGAAAGTTTTAGTTTAACTTAGGCTTGAATCCGTGGTAATTCGATAATTTTTATGTTTATGATAGTGTTTTTATGTTACGAGCAAGTTTGAATGAAGTAATAGAACATATCTATGCGTTTGGTTGAGGTCCCGAGGGCCTCGGGGTGATTTCGGATGGCTAACGGGTAATTTTGAACATGAAAAGTGCAGCAGAAAATTGCAGAGGAATTTTACTCTATGCGATCGCGTAGGTCTGGATGCGATCGCGTAGAAGGCCTGGAGGGGGTGCTCAGACTTGCTCTATTCGATCGCATGAGGTGGTCTGCGATCGCATAGATATGGGGGATGGTTCAGTGCGGTCGCGTGGGTGCGTATGCGATCGCGTAGTAGGAGGACGCAGTGCTTTGCGATCGCAAGGAAGTCTTCTGCGATCGCGTAAGAGGAATTCGAGGGCCTGGATTTTTTGGCCTATCGATCGCAGGGGTAGTGATGCGATCGCATAGGGGTCGCTACAAGTAGTCGGACAGAATGTTTTTAAAACCCTCTGGTGCCCGCGACCCACAATATTTTTCCACCATTTTTATCCCGCCAAAAGAGCTTTTTGAGCGATTTGAAGAGGGTTTTTCAAACGGGTATTGATTTGAGGTAAGTCTCTTGACTAGAAAACACCATTTTATTGGAAGAATCAACACTCAAATTCATGAAAGTGGATAGAAATTGTGAAGAACTAGGGCTTGGTTTTTGAAAATGAATTTTTAGGATTTGAAAGGCCATTTGAGCTCCGTTTTCGATAAACTTTATATGTACGGACTCGTGGCGAGACGAGGAATCCGTTGGTGTGATTTTCGAAATTTTTTGAGAAGTGGGCCCGGGGCTCGGGTTTTACCAACTTCGTGAATTTTAGTACTTTTTGAGTATTTTTTATTGGGTTATGTTTCTTTAACCCATATTTATGTATTCGTTGTGATTTTGACTAGATTCGACGCGCGAGGAGGTCGATACGAAATGGAAAGGCATTGCGGACCATTCTACCGGCCAGTTAGAGTGAGTAGTTGGTGTATATGATGGCCTGAGGGTTTGAAACCCCGACTTTTCAACATGGTGACGCTATTGTAGGGCGGTGACTCGCACCCGCATGGCAGGTGCGGGATTTGGTTTATGACTGGGGATTGTGACTTGGTCCATCCCGAACAAGAAATGTTTCTATAATTGGCGACTGATACGCACCCTGTATTGAATATATCTGGGCCTTATTGCCGTGTTTGGGGCCTAGTGCCGTCATCTGTAGCATCCTTAGAGGATGAATGTCATTGTGATAGCATGCTTGTATAATCATTGATCTCAGTCCTGTGTTTAATCACTGTTATGAATGCTAAGTCACTTTTCCTGAAGTTAAATTATCTAAGTATTTCTCTTAATAAATTGGAAATTGGGAAATTAATTGAATATGTTACGTGACTCATATGCATATTGTGGACTGAGTTATGGATCGGCTGACACGCCGAGGCGAATGGTATGATTATATTGCGCTTGGGCTGACAAGAGCCCCTCCGGAGTCTGTAACACCCCCAGTGAGCGTCGTCGACGTTAAATGGATCGGGCTACGCGCCGTAGCGGTCATGTGCATTGCATTGCCATCCTTCATTATACTTGACTGATATATTTGAAGTTGTTTTGCTGTTAGTTTCGTAGTTAGGTGTTGGAACTGTTAGTTTTAGCTTTACTTTGGTGGCACTTCGTGATTCTTATCTTCAGACGAATTTTATATGCTTATTACTCACTGAGTCGGTAGTGACTCACCCATAACCTCTCGTGTTGCAGATTCAGGTGCCCGGAGGCTTAGCTGAGCAGTCTTTGTTTTACGAGCTTATCAGAGTTGTTGAGGTATGCTGCTAACCTTGACAGTATAGCGTCATAAGAACCTGATCTACTCCTCTATTCAGTTTTATATTTAGCATATATACATTTCGAGCAGGAGCCTATAGTCGTTCCAGTATAATTGATGTTAATATGAAGATTGTTTTAGAAGGCTCTAGACTCGTGACACCCAGATCTGGGCACTGTTTTTATCAGACTTCATATTTCTTAGTATTTATTCTTCGATAAAGATTGGATTATTATTCTACAAACTATGTATATTCTCTTTAAATTGTCGGTTTTGGAGGTTTACCGGTTGATGGGAACGACTGTGGTGAGGTTTGCTAGCAATTGGTTGGGTCGCAATCACGACGGGTTTGCCGGGTCGATGACAAGTTGTATCAAGAGCCTAGGTACTAGTGAGCGCTGCGCGAGTCATGAGCCGGTTTAGTAGGGTCTCGCGGATCGGTACGTAAGACGTCCGTATCTATCCTCGGGAGGCTACAGAACTTTAGGAAACACTTCACTTACTTGAAATTCATATCGTGCGGCTTGTTATTATGAAAACTAAATTTTCCATATCCTATTCTCTCGCAGATGGCGAGAACCCCGTGCTTAACGGACGTGGCGGGACGATGACCGAGTGCCACCTAAGAGGCCGTGGTCGCGTAGAGGTAGGGCAGCAGGACAAGCACCTGCTGACACCACAGCAGTTGACCAGGCTCAGGGTCATAGATTCCAGCAGCCAGTTGACCAGGCTCAGGGTCAAATTCTGGTTGTAGATGCTCACAGCAGCACCTGTTCAGGCACCGGCAGTGCCCATTTCGTGATTCCTGGTCTCTAGGAGGCTTTTGGCTCAGATCTTGTCCGTCTGCACTGGCCTCGGCTCAAGCGGTTTTCAGCCACTACTGCGGCCGGCTACTTCTCAGACCGGGGGTGGTCATCAAGACCCCGCGTTCGCACGACCCGAGCAGGTTGGTTCAGGGCTTACAGACACCTGGGGTAGCTCCAGGCTCAGCCAGTTCAGCCAGCTGCACCGAGTGCAGCAGTTGTTCCAGTTGCGCCAGTCGCACGCAGCTCCAGCTCATGTGGTTTCCAGCTATGCCGATCATGACGAGCAGCGTCGCTTTTTGTTGTAGAGGGTTCGGTAGGCTTCAGCCCCCGACATTCAGTGGTGTTTGAGAGGTGAGGATGCCCAGGGTTTTCTGGATAAGTGCCAGCGTATGCTTCGTAACTGCGGGTATTCTGGAGTCTAGTGGAGTGGCTTTTACTACCTTCCAGTTCACAGGGCCTGCATTTACTTGGTGGGAGGAGTTCGAGAGGAGTAGGCCTATTGGATGCAGCGCCCCTCACGTGGCAGCAGTTCTCTAACGGTATTCTTGGAAAAGTATGTACCCCAGTCTCACAGGGAAGAGCTGCTTCGTCAGTTCGAGTGGTTGACTCAGGGAGATATGACAGTGACTCAGTATGAGTTGAGGTTTACACAGCTAGCTTCGGCATGCTACGTGGATGATCCCGACAATGCGCGAGAGGATCAGGAGGTTTGTGGATGGCCTCAACTATCCGATCCCGCATATTGATGACTAGAGAAAGGGCTACAGCAGTTTACATTTGAGGAGGTAGTTTGATGCGGCTCGTCAGCATTCTCAGATTAAGACATGATCGTCGTCGGAGACGTGAGGAGAGGGAGGCTAAGAGGCTCGAGGTTCAGTAGTTTCAGTGGTGCTTTCTAGGCTTTAGGGCCAGTCAGGTCGTTCGTTCTTCAGACCTCCTCAGTCAGGTCGTTCAGAGTCCAGTGGGCTTCGTCAGGACTCACAGTGGTCATCCCACAGGGGTTCTCTCAGCCCAAGCCGCCTGCACTGAGTGTCCCCTTCCAGCTCAGAGCTCTGCTCTGCTCTTCAAGCCAGGGTTCATCTGCAGCTGAGGGTTCCCATCAGTCCCCCTCATCCAGCTCCAGGTCGTTGCTCTCCGAGTGCGGTGAGTTGGGTCATATGAGGAGACAGTGTCCCCGGTTCCGTAGTAGAAACAGTCTCAGCAGAGGGATCAACCCTCATCTTCTGCTCCTGTTTTCTTCAGCACCCACTCAGTCAGCTAGGAGTGGAGGTCAGGTAGCCAGAGGTCACCCAGGGGTGAGGACCGTACTGGCGGTGGTCAGGCTCGATTCTATGCTCTTCCAGATAGGAGAGACGCCAGTGCATCAGATGCAGTCATCACAGGTATTATCTCAGTCTGCCAACAGAGATGCCTCTGTTCTTATTTGATCCCGGATCTACCTACTCCTATGTATCTTCATATTTTGCTCATCATTTGGGTACGACCCGTGGTTGTCTTTGCCTTGCCTGTGCATTGTATCTACACCCGGTGGGTGATACTGTTATTGTGGATCACGTATATCGATTCCTGTCTTGTTACTATTGGGGGTCTGGAGACCCGAGTTGACTTGTTATTATTTTGGGCATGGTGGATTTTCGACGTGAATTCTGGTATGGATTGGTTATCTCCCCGTACAATTCTATTCTGGACTGTCATGCAACAAGTTACGTTGGCTATTCCGGGTATTTCGAGGATCGAGTGGCGAGGCGTGACTGACTATGTACCGCGATAGGGTGATTTCCTTCCTAAAAAGCCCAACGGATGGTTGGGAAGGGTTGTTTGTCGTACTTGGCTTTTCGTTAGAGATGTTGGAGCTGAGACTCCTAGTCTTGATTCGGTTCCCGTTGTGAGGGATTTCCCTGATGTGTTTCCAGCGGACCTGCCGAGCATGCCGCCGGACAGGGACATTGATTTCGGTATTGATCTGGTGCCGGGCACTCAGCCCATCTCTATCCCTCCCTATCGTATGGCACCAGCAGAGTTAAAAGAGTTTGAAGAACAGCTTCAGGAACTCCTAGATAAGGGGTTCATTCGCCCGCGTTGTGTCACCGTGTTGGTGCACCAGTGTTATTTGTAAAGAAGAAGGATGGCAACAATGAGAATGTGCATTGATTAACAGACAGCTGAATAAGGTGACAGTGAAGAACAAGTACCCCACTACCCGTATTGAGGATTTGTTTTTGATCAGCTTCAGAGGAGCAAGGGTATTCTCTAAGATTGACCTCCGATCATGCGCGGGCTATCACCAGCTGAAGATTAGGGATTCACAGACATTATGAAACGGCTTTCAGGACGAGATATGGGTCACTACGAATTTCTAGTGATGTCCTTCAGGCTGACTAATGCCCAACCCGCATTCATAGCACACTTGATGAACAGTGGTATTTTCGGCTCGTAATCTGGATTCTTATTTGAACGTGTTTATTGATGATATTCTGGTGTACTTCGCGTAGCCAGGAGGAGCACGGCGAGCATCACCCTGAGGGTGGTTATTACAGAGATTGAGAGAGCAAGAAGCTTTATTGGCGAAGTTCTCTAAGTGTGAGTTTCTGGCTTTAGTACTGTACCGTGACTTTTTCTGGGAACACGAATGGTGTCCAGTAGATGGTATTCAGGTTTGACCCAAAGAAGATCAGGGCGGTGCAAGAGTTGGCCCCAGACACGTCCCTCAAGCTACTGAGATCCGGAGTTTCCTCGGTTTGGCGGGTTATTACCGTGCAGGTTTCGTTTCAGGGCTTTTCATCTATTGCTTTCGCCTTTGACGAAGATAGACAACAGAAGAATGCTCCCATTTGTGTGGTCGGATTGAATGGCGAAGGAGAGCTTCCCAGAAGCATCAAAGTTCGGCCTTGACCACAACTCCGGTACTAGTATTGCCCATCAGCTTCAGGTTCTTACACGGATTTTGTGATGCTTCGAGAGTTGAGGGTTGGAATCAGGGTTGTGCATGTGCGTGAAGAGGGTAGAGTTATTGCGTTATGCTTCTCTGTTCAGTTAAAGCCCCATGAAAAGAACTACCAATGTCATGAACCTAGAGTTGGCTGCTATCGTTCATTTGAGCCAATTGTCTTAAGATTTGGAGGCATTATCTATATGGCGTATCTTGTGAGGTAATATACGGACATTTGCAGTCTTCAGCAAGTTGTTTAAGGCAGAAGGATCTTAATTTGAGGCAGCGGAGATGGCTTGAGTTACTCCAAGGATTATGATATTAACCATCCTGTATCATCTCGGGAAGGCCAATGTAGTGGCCGATGCTTTAAAGCCGGAAGTCCATCAAGTATTAGGTAGTTTTGGGCGTACAATTCCCAGTTGGGGAGGGCCCCTTGCACTTGGATGTTCAGGCTTTGGCCAATCAGATGGTGAGGTTAGATATTTCCCGAAGCCCAGTCGGGTGTTGGCTTGTATGGTTTCCCGATTCTTCTTTGTACGATCGCATCAGAGAGAGCGCCAGTATGATGACCCGCATTTGCTGTGCCCTGAAGGACAGGGTGCCAGCATGATGATTCCAAGAGATGTGCCATTTGATGTATGATGAAGTGTGTTGCGATGCAGGGCCGGATTTGCGTGCCCAAATGTGGATGGGCTCCGGGAGTTGATATTAGAAGGATCAGGCCTTGACATAGTTCGCGGTATTACAGAGTTTCATACAGGGCGTGCCGTGAATGTGTACCAGGATTTGAACAGCATTACTCCGTATGGAACGAAGGGAATGAAAAGGAGATATTGTTTGAATTATGTGGACTCGTGTTCTAGCAACTTGTTAGCAGGTCAAAATATGAACACCAAGAGAACCACGGAAACGGTCGTCAACATAATCTGCAGCGATGAAGATATTCCGGAGTTGGAAATGGTGAAGAATTATTACTTATGGATCTCTTGCTGACCTCGGTCTTGCTCGTTACCTTCCATGAAGAAGAGGTTTTGATTCGATTTGGGTGATTGTGGAATAGGGACTGGAATCCAAGTCCGCACACTTTCATCTCCTGTATGCACTACCGTATTCTTCGGGCCGGTTAGCAGAGATTTTATGCCGAGAGATTGTGCGGATTGCAGTGGGGTCCCAGTTTCTATAATATTCCAGATGAGGTACCTTGTCACGATTGTAACGTCCTAACTTCTCAGTTTCTGGAGACATTTCAGCGAGAGTTGGGTTTACAGGTAAGAGTTGAGCACAGCATTTCATTCTCAGACGGACGGCACAAGTCCCGAGCGTACATATCCAGATATTGGACGGACATGTTCCGTGCCTCGTGTTTATTGATGTTTTGGAGGTTCTGGCTGAATTCTGCCACTTGGCAGAGTTTCTGCTATATAAACACAGACTATCAACTCGCTATCATTCAGGATTAGGCGTCGTATGAAGTGCCTTATAATGGGAGACAAGTGTAGATCTCCGGTTGGTTGGTTCGAGCGCCAGCGAGTAGATTAATTGGGGACAGAGTTAGTGCAGGATGCCCTTAGAGAGAGTAAAGTGATCCAGGACGAAGACTTACGTACAGCTCCTAGTCGCGTGCAGATAAAGAGCTATCGCGGACCGGAAAAGGTTCGAGACCGATTATCTTATGCGGTTGGTCGATCGTAAGGTCCTTGTTAAGGTTTCAGCGTTATGAGTTGGAAAGAAGGAAAGCTGAGTCCAAGTTCATTGGGACGCTTTTTTGAGATACTTAGAGGATTGGGGAGGTGGCCTATTATGCCTTGCTTTGCCCACCTAGCTTGCGATCCGAGGAAGTCTCTAATCCGGTGTTCCATGTTTCTAAGCTCCGCAAGTATGTGTTGGGCGACCTCATCTCAAGTAATTAGCGTAGACTTCCAGCACGATCCCAGTTGGATAATGGACTTGACCTACAATGTGGACAGCCTGACGTGGCTATTTTGGGGGTCGTACCAGGTTCGAAGAAGTTGAGATCCCTAAGGACATACGCTTCGTGAAGGATACAGTGAGCACGAGCATTCGGGCCGGGAGAGGAAGCCACTTCGGGAGACCGAGCAGGAGAATGCTGCAGCAAATATCTCACCGTGTTTTTGAAACTCAGGTAAATGCTCTTACCGCTCTGAGGACGCAGCGCATATTTGTTAAGTTGGGAGGATATATCGAACCCGACCTCCCGTTCAGTTAACAAGGAAAAGTACTACATGCCCGTTTTCCCCCCGTTTTATCCCTTTCTATAAACTAATGTTTCATTTATATGTGTTGGAAAATCTTTGATGTAATTTCGGATAGAAGTTTCGGGTAGAAATGAGACATATGTCTCTTTATGAGAAGGTTTAGTTTGACAAAGTCAACCGAATGGTTGACTTTATGAGTTAGAAGGCTCGGAATGGATTTCCGATGATTCGACTATTTGGGGATGATTCTGTGACTTACGAACTGAACAAGTCGGGTAACTTGTATAGATTAGGAGGTTCCGGTGTAGAATAGGCTTGAATTGCGCTAAGGTTGGATCCTTTGGCGACTGTCCGGATGGTAGGTGAGATTTTGATCCGAGGGTCAGAATGGGTCCGAAGAGTTGCATGTAGCTCAGAGCGTACGTAGGTAATTTTACCCGTGACTGATGCGTATGGCAAAGGTTTTCAGATCATTCAGGAACCGAGGGTGTTTTAGGTCGGGTTTTTAGATCAAATGCAAGTTTCGGAAGTTTTAAGTTTAACTTAGGCTTGAATCTGTGGTAATGTCGATGATTTTTTATGTTTATTGAATAGCGTGTTTTTTATGTTATGCGAGCAACGTTTGAATGAAGTAATAAGAACATACTGTGCATTTGGTTGGGGTCCCGAGGGCCTCAGGGTGATTTCGGATGGCTAACGGAGAATATTATTTGACAAATGACACAGCTAGATAATACATTGGGAAATCATGCCCAGGAGGAACAGACCTTTGACACGAGGTATTTTACTCTGTGCGACGCTATGTCTGATTGATCGCGTAGAAGCCTGGGAGGGGTCTCAGACTGCTTCTATGCGATCGCGCATGAAGAGGTGTCGACTAGATCAGAGTAATTAGCGGGAGGAGATTACACGTGCGAATGTCGGTGAGTTGCGTATGCGATCGCGTTAGTAGGACCTGAGGATCGCCCGAGGTGCTTCTGGCGATTCGCAAGGAGTCTTCTGCGATCGCGTAAGAGGAATTACGAGGGCAATGGATTTTTGGCCTATGCGATCGCAGGGGTTTAGTGATGGCGATCGCATAGAGGGTCGCTACAGTAAAGTCGGACAGAATTTGTTAAAGTCCCATCTTGGTCTGCTAAGACCTCCACATTAATTTTCGCACCATCTTCTTACCTCGTGACTAGCCAAGAATGAAAGTATATTTATGAGCGATATTTGGAAGAGGGTTATTCAACGGGTATATAACGGATTTGGAGTAAGCTCTCTTGAACTAGAAAAAATCACCTAATTTTGATTTTGGAATAATCAAGCCACTCAAAATCTCATAGAAAGTCCGGGTAGAAAATTGTGACAAAGAACTAGGGCTTGGTTTTTGAAGAAAAGCGAAATTGCTTAGCGGACTTTGAATGGCCATTTGACGTCAGTTCCGGTCTATAACTTTATATGTATCGGACTCGTGGCGAAGACGAGAATCGCCGTATGGACGCTGATTTTTAGGAAATTTTTCGAGAAGTGGGCCCCGGGGGCTCAGGCGCTTTTACCAAACTTCGTGAAATTTTAGTAACTCTTTCGAGTATTTTCCTTGAGATTGGTGGGTTACTGTTTCCTTTAACCCATAATGTTATGTGTTCCATGATGTGATTGAATAGATGTCGACACTGCGAGGAGGTTCGATAACGAAAGGAAAAGGCATTGCGGAGACGCATTCTAACCGGGCCGGTTAGAGAGAGATAATGGTGTAGATAATTGATTGCCATGAGGGTTTTGAAGACCGGATTTTCACATGGTTGATGTACTCAGATTTAGGGCGTGACTAACGTACACCCATGGCAGTGCGGTGATTTGTATGACTGGGGATTGTGACTAATGGTCCATCCCCGAAACAAGAATGTTTTCTATATTGGCGACTGATAACGTCACCCTGATGAACATATTTCTGGTCTTTATTGCAGAAAGCAGTGTTGGGGCCTAGTCACAATATGGTAGCGATCTTGAGTTCATGCCTTAATGAGGATGAATTCATTGTGGAACATGCTTTTGTAGTAATCATTGATCTCAGTCCTAGTGGTTTAGATCAACATGTTATAGTAAATGCTAAGTATCCACTTATTCGACTGAAGTTAAAATCATCTAATAGTAATGATTGTTGCGTTAATAAAATTAGGGAAATTGAGGAAATTAATTGCAATCTGTTAACGTGACTCATACATGATTGTGGAGTGAGTCCTATGAGATCGGCAAGGCTGCAAAGACCGCAAGCGAATGGTATGATTAATATTGAGCGCATTGAGGTGCTGAAGGAAGCCCCTCCGGAAGTCTCTGACACACCGCCCAGTTGAGCGCCGTCCACGTTTTAAAATGGATCGGGCTAGAAACGCGCCGTATGCGGTCATGGTGCATATGCATTGCATAGCCTTGTACATTATACTTGACTGATATACTTTTGAAAGTTTGTTTTGCTGTTTAGTTCGTAGTTAGGATGTTGGACTGTTTGTTTAAGCTTTACTTTGTGTGGCACTTTCGATGTGATTTACTTATCTTCAGACATTTTATAATGCTTATTATCACTTGAGTCGCGTAGTACCTCACCTACTCCCATGCACCTGGTGTGTGCAGATTAGGAATGCATATCCGGAGGCTTAGCCGAGCAGTCTTTGTTTTCAGAGCTTATCAGAGTCTGTTTGAGAGTAGACTGCTGAACGTTTCGCAGACCTGACTAACTCTTCCTATTTCAGTTTTATTACATATATACATTTGCCAAGACTTGATATCTTTCGTTCAGATATTGTATTCATTGAAGATTGTTTTAGAGGCATCCTAGACATTAACGTGACCCCTACTCTTGATTGGGCATGGTTTTGCGGTGTTATTGACTTGAAGCACTTTCTACGGGTATTAGTGTCTATAAGTATTTGCTCCACTATAGGAATATATTTATCCTCAAGAACTATGTATATTACTCTTTTAAAATTGGTCGGTTTTGACGGTTTACGGTTGAACTTGAAAACGACCTGTAAGGTCCAGGCTCTGACCGTAGCAATTGTAGTTGGGTGCGCTATCAAACGAACCGGGCCAAGTTATTGGGTCGTGACAATATAAACTGTGTTCGGCGTGCCAACAAGCGATTCCCATTTTCATAGTATATAATGCCGTGAACTGCGTCATTGAGAGTAGCATAATGACGGCGTGCCACCAATCCATATATCCGTAAATGTTTCACGCAAACCATTTCATAGTGAAATTAAATACATATAATCTTCTAAAGGAAGCCCATTGGGGAAATTCTAACAACATAACGATTTTAACTCTGCAGAGGAGTACAATTAACAGCCAAAATATCCCGGCACCGACGGAAAAGTCACAACACTTTCTCTTTTAACTGCAAACAGTTCTTTCTCAATTATCAAATTCTACGTTCGAGACAACGATCCAAGATAATATACCAATCCGCAATTCCTCTCAACCCTTGTTCACTATTATAGCCGAGAATAACTTAGTAGCAGTATAGACAAGAAAGAATGTTCACCATAAGTCCGGTTCAAACAACATTTAAGACCCAGGTCATGGCCTAGACTACCGGTCGTTTACGATAAATCCGTGACAGATGCCTATACACCGCGTACTCTTATTTAATCAATTAGCAAATATAATCCTAATCTTATTCTCCTAACCAAAAAGTTAGATATCAAACACGATTACTCGGTCCAAGAATAGCAATCAACTCTCCAAATAACCGCCTTTCCTACTACAATCCGACTCCGAAACAAACGATATCTTAAGTGCATAATCAATGTCATTAAATATTCAGTAAAGACATACAAAACAAAATCCATAGCCTAGAAATGAAGTCCCTAGCAATTCTTCAAAAAAAATAAAAATCAATAATACCAATTCGACACCGACCTGTCCCAATGGTTCAAACAACGGGCTCCGGACCAAAACCCAATCACCCCATACCCCAACGATTTAGATATAATAATTTATGTTTAGATCACCCCAAAATTGGGGTTGAACTCACCCAAAAATTTCCATAAGCCTAAACTCTACCAAAAGCCCTAATTTCCACCTCCTTGATTTCATGTTTTTTTAGGGCCTAGGAATTCAATAAATTTAGGTGAAGAAAAATGAAGGAATTAGGTGGGAATCACTTTACCCAAAAAGTCTCTGGAAGAGGGGAGCTTCAATGGAGTCCTAAGGCTTTGAATGGAGAAAAGAAGAGCTCGTGAGACGAAGTGAAGAATTCCCGTAATCCCGAAATGTTCATGTTTTTAAAAAAAAAAAATCACTGAAGCCTTTTTTGTTCTAGATGCGTTTTGGGCGGACATATCCCTAGACTCGCGTTCTGGGATCCGCCCAGAACGGAGGGCTGGTTTGATGCTCGTAGTAGTGCGTTCCCCAGGGAGAGAGGGCTAAAAGAACCACGAAACAAGCAGAATAAGAAGGAAAACTGGGAGGGGCCGGAGGGGGGGGTCCACAGGATGTCATATATTCCTGTTCAGCTGAGGGGAGCCTAGGGCGAACGCGTTGAAATAGAGGGGGTATTATATAAGCTAATGCGAACGGCGGATGGAGGGACGCGAGAATACGCAGAAGGAGAAATGTCAGAGCTAATGCGAACGCGAAAATGGGGTGCGAGTGGGGGCTGTACGTGTAAGGATAACGCAGTAATGTATAATAGAGAAGGACATAGTATTAGCGAATAAAATCTGGTCTGTTCAACAAACGAGAAAAAAACTGATGTGTTTTCTAAGTGTAAAAACACTACTCACTTTCGAAATCTCGAGAACTTATTACCGCACACAAGAATACAACCTCACCGTCTCCAGAGCGTCCACGTCGGTAACGGCTCCAACGCAAATACACCACAAAAATTAAATGCAGATGCACTATCTTTTCAAGTAACATCTCTAAGCTGAGAGTCATTAAGTCGAACCCGGTCGATCAAAAAAATACGACCAAAATACACATCCAAAATCAATGAATCAGAGAACGATATTAAAAATCAATCATTATTTCATTTCAAGTTTCATAACTTCAAATTTTAGATATTTAGTCCGAAACACGTCAAATGACGTCCGATTTCCCAGACCAAACACTTTACAGAAAGCGCTTAACTCATATTTAAGACTTGTACCGGGCGTCGGAACCAAATACGAGCCCGAATACTATAGTCCTTTTAAATCAAATTTTCATTTCCATTTTCCTTAATAATTTTAGAAAAACAATTTCACAGAAAATTCATTTCTATTTCTCGCGGCTCTCGATACACCCTCGCGAAATTCGAGTGCTACCCGACGCGGCATCCCAAAAGGGTCATCAACATCTGCCCGAGTCTCATATTCCTACGGACCGGATTTCCTCTCCGGGACTCTTTTTTTCGTCAAGATTTCACGGCCGTCTCGGGTCTGCTTTCTGACAAGGCCTCTGAAAAACCCATGATGACTCCAATTTTTATTTCTTTTAGGTCCAACTTTAAAAAAGTACACAAAATCAAGATTTAAATAAAAAAAAAAAAATACAAAAAGAAAAAAAAAAAAAAAAAACTTAATCAAAACAACATTACTTACACAAAGACCAACACATTACTTGAGCGGGATAGCAAGCCGAGAATATTTTTCACAAGATTTAACATATAAGCTTTCAGGCTACGCGCCCGGGACTGCGGCACGAGTAAATCGAGGCAAGAAAAAATGAGGTTTTCAAGGCCTCGAAAGCACGAAAAAAGAGAGAAATCCGGTGATGAAACCCTTTGGGTCGTTCACAGGTTGATGTGTGAATATCGTTTTCTTACGTTTACAAACAAGTCCACTGCATTAAATTTTTTTTTTTTTTTTTTTGTTTTTTTTATTTTTTTTTTTTTTTTGGGTAGCGTACTACGCTAGTTGTATTAATATGCAATATTCTCAAGTAATGTTCAATGTATCAAATGGCTTCTCTATAATAGCATACATTCTGTACTAAAATGACCATATCACCAATACCGTAATCGCGAGGATATACCTTTAGTTTTCTTCTTTTTTTTCCTTGCCCTGTCCAGTGGCGGATCCAGGATTTTCAAAATCGTGGGTGCTCAAACTATGTTTAATCTGCAAATTACAAGTGAGGACTAGGGTGCTCAATTAATGTATTTAATATAAATACAGTATTTTTTTCATATAAACTAATAGTGTTTGCCCTAAAAGTAATGGGTGCTCAAAGCACCCTAACCAAATAGAGTAGATTCCGCTCATTGTCACTGTCACTAAAGAAGATAATTTAATCTGGCATAAATGATGAATATTTTTTTCTCCGTAAATTCAGTATTTTTATTGTCCCTGTAACTGAGTAATAATTAGGTGTTGTCTTGATTTTTTTACCGTATTGGTTTTCCTATCGTTGAGGAATGGCAACATATTTCCATATTTGGCTAGTCTTTTTCTTCTAGGAAAAGGTGGAAGTCCTATAAATTGAGGATCCCTATTTCTCATTCAGTAGCATCCAAATGGAGCCATATGAAGGTTTGAGAAGTCGTGTAGTGTTAGTGTGTCACTTGTGTTTGCCTCTTCGTGAGGTTGTTCTCTCCCGATATTTTTGTAACTCTCTTTTAATATAGTGGATTGCTCATCTCTCCGGGATGTATGGTTAGTTTGAACCGAACCACGTTATATGGTTTGGTGTCTCTTTTGGGTATATTTCTCTTTGTTGTATGATATATCGTCATTCAGGTTTGCTTTGTTTAGCCTCCTCAATGAAACCTGATTTTTTTCGGTGCCTAACAAGTAGTATCAGAGCGAGGTTCAAGAACAGGTTTATCTTTGGCGGTTTTTTCAGTTTTAGCCGCAACATTTTGATGATAATCAATGATTTTTGTTGAGAAATTTGACGCAGGTGTGCTAATGCATCGTTGAGAACAAACTTTGTTGGTGGAGATTTGGAGATGCGACTTGTTGAAAGCTATGTGAAGAAGGTGGATCAAGTTTATTTTGTTAGAAATTCAGGCCAAGTGGGAGAATTGTAGGTGTTTCTGTACAGATTTTCTTACCAATAATTGGTTTTCCTATCTCAATGAAAGGAAAGTACACACATATTTTTAACGCATAATATGGGTTTTTCATTTCCTAGAAGCAATATAATTTCTTCATATTTGGCTAGTTCCTTTTCTTGGTAGGAAAATATTTGGAGGTTATAAATTGAAGATCCGTCCTTCTGCATTCAGCAACATCCACAATGTAGCCATATGGGGTTTTTGAGAACGTAGAGAAATATTTTAGAATTGCAAATTCAATGTTTTTGTATTGCTTTTCTCTGACTGATGTTTTGACCGAATTCCATATTTTTTTAGTACATTACTTACCTTAGACATGTTGGTGCTTTAATGTTAAAACTACACTATATTTGTGCTTAATTGAGCTTATTTTATGTGTAGGTACGTTGAAAGATGAAATTGGGAGAAAAGTAGAAGATTTAAATGTGTATTTATGCTCTACAAAAATGGCTCGTGATTATTTGATGAACGGGGAATCACGATGGCTCGTGATTACTTTGATGATGGAGTGATGATTATATTTGAAAAGCAATTTAAAAGGAAAGACAAACAAAGAAACAAGGCAAAAGAAGAAATTTGCTGATGAAGAAAGAATGAATGAGAAAGAAGAAAACCAAAAGAAACGAGAACTGGAATGAAAAGTTGGCAAACAAAAATTAATAGTAAAAAGCAGGCGCGCAAGGGACGGTTGCTCGCTAAAAGCATGCGGCGCGAGCATATAACTCGCGTTTGAAGCTGGCGACGCGAATGGCCGAAAGCGTGCTACCAGGGCTGGCCGAGGCAAGGCCCTGAGCGAGGTAGAGCGTGCTATAATGGTCGCGAGGCACGGTCTGTAGCGAGCTGGTTCCCGGATTTTTAAAAGCCTATTTTGTCTCCTACTTAGTTTTGGACTTAAGTTATTTCGTTTAGTCTTTTCGCTACACATTAAATATCATTAAACACCATTTTTAGAGGAGTTTTGGCGACCGGAGCAAGAACATCAAACGTGGAACAACTTTTGGATGAAAAAATGCATAGAGTTTCTTTCTTCATTCCTTTTATCTTTTCTTTGTAATTTGGTTTAATGGCAAAAATACGTGAAAAATTATTACTAAACGAACATGAGTGGCTAAGCACTCTAGTTCTAAAGGGTTTGGTTGCCATGATTATTAAGTTTATTAATTACATATCTTAATTTGGATTGTCATCTTGTGGTGTTTCTTAATTCTAGTTTAATTTGTGAATTATTGTAGCTACCAAATCACCTTTACTATCTATGTTTATGCTTGGAAAAGCAATGTTTAGAATTAGAGTAGAATTAGAGAGAGCTTGTTTCTGAACCCGGTGGCTCGGGGGAAAGATTTCGCGGTGTAAGTAATAGGAATAAACTACAGTCTTTCTTAATTAAATACCGTATTATATTCGTTCATAATAAGACCTCAAATACCATATGAATATATGTTTGAATATATTGTGGGCCAGGTGCGAGTAGCCATTGTGGAAACATGCTATTCAATAAACGATCCGGTTAATTAAGCAATCATAGATAAATCTGGATTAACGAGTGTGATTATTGAACTTAATCAGGATTGAATAAACCCAACCCAATCCTGGAATTTTCCATCTCCTCTGAAGTAAATCTCATCATACCCATTTGCATTCTGTTTATTTAGTTGTTATTGTTAATTTCCGCAATCTAGATTAATAGAATATCACTCTTGATTATCTTGCAATTATTTAATTTTAGTTTTGGCTTAGTTTAACGATCAA
>NC_031990.1:32730263-32733404 GCF_001879085.1 Nicotiana attenuata
AACAGCGGAAGCAAATAGCCAGGATCACTTGCATGTAATATAGACAACACATAATCACAGATTTTAATCGAACATAAAATCGATACTTATCTCTTGAAGCGTGACTGCGATCGCGAGAAGCCTCCAAGCATGAGCAAAAACCATCCACGAGTTCATCCTTTAGTTCCACGGTCTTCTGCTGTGTGACCCGAATAATGCCTGGAATTAGCGAAATTCGCGTGGGCAAATTTCTCCTAGGAAAAGCATGTAGTAAAAACCTTGCCTCCTTATGGAATAAGACCTCTTTATATAGCCACAGGTTTTAGGGTTTAAAACTCTTTTCCTAAACCTGTTGGTGTAACGACCCGACCCGTCGTTACGGGAGTTACCGCCCCGTTTTTCCCGTTTTATGCTTCTATATGTTTCATTATATGTGTTTGGAGAATTTGAAGTAATTCGGATAGAGTTCGGTTAGAAATGAGACAATAAGTCTCTTTATGAGAAGGTTAGTTTGGAAAAGTCAACCGAATGTTGACTTATGAGTTAGAAGGCTCGAAATGGATTTCCGATGATTCGACTAGTTTCGGGGGATGATTTGTGACTTAGGAGCGCAATCGGAATTGAATTTGGAGGTCCGGTGTAGAATTAGGCTTGAATTGGCTAAGGTTGGATTTTGGCGAATTCCGGATGGTAGGTGAGATTTTGATCCGAGGGTCGGAATGGAATTCCGAGAGTTGCAGTAGCTCCGTTAGGTGATTTTGGATATGCGTGCAAAGTTTCAGATCATTCGGAGGTGTTTAGGTCGGGTTTTAGATCAAATGCAAGTTTCGGAAGTTTTAGTTTAACTTAGGCTTGAGTCCGTGGTAATTCGATGATTTTGGTGTTTATGATAGTGTTTTTATGTTACGAGCAAGTTTGAATGAAGTAATAGAACATATCTGTGCATTTGGTTGAGGTCCCGAGGGCCTCAGGGTGATTTCGGATGGCTAACGGGTAATTTTGAACATGAAAAGTGCAGCAGAAAATTGCAGAGAAATTTTACTCTGTGCGATCGCGTAGGTCTGGATGCGATCGCGTAGAAGGCCTGGAGGGGGTGCTCAGACTTGCTCTATGCGATCGCAGTGAGGTGGTCTGCGATCGCATAGATATGGGGGATGGTTCAGTGCGGTCGCGTGGGTGCGTATGCGATCGCGTAGTAGGAGGACGCAGTGCTTTGCGATCGCAAGGAGTCTTCTGCGATCGCGTAAGAGGAATTCGAGGGCATGGATTTTTGGCCTATGCGATCGCAGGGGTAGTGATGCGATCGCATAGGGGTCGCTACAGTAGTCGGACAGAATGTTTTAAAACCCTTTGGTCCGCGACCCACATTATTTTTCCACCATTTTTACTCCGCCAAGAGAGCTTTTTGAGCGATTTGAAGAGGGTTTTCAACGGGTATTGATTTGAGGTAAGTCTCTTGACTAGAAAACACCATTTTTTGGAATAATCAACACTCAAATTCATGAAAGTGGGTAGAAATTGTGAAGAACTAGGGCTTGGTTTTTGAAAACGAATTTTTAGGATTTGAATGGCCATTTGAGCTCCGTTTTCGGTAAACTTTATATGTACGGACTCGTGGCGAGACGAGGAATCCGTTGGTGTGATTTTTGGAATTTTTCGAGAAGTGGGCCCGGGGCTCGGGTTTTACCAACTTCGTGAATTTTAGTACTTTTCGAGTATTTTTGATTGGGTTATGTTTCTTTAACCCATATTTATGT
The DNA here is from genome assembly GCF_001879085.1 of Nicotiana attenuata. Lineage (NCBI taxonomy): Eukaryota > Viridiplantae > Streptophyta > Magnoliopsida > Solanales > Solanaceae > Nicotiana > Nicotiana attenuata. Next base: position 32,732,000 of record NC_031990.1, read on the forward strand.
ATTCATTGTGATTTTGACTAGATTCGACATGCGAGGAGGTCGATACGAAAGGAAAAGGCATTGCGGACCATTCTACGGCCGGTTAGAGGTGAGTAGTTGGTGTATATGATGGCCTGAGGGTTTGAAACCCCGGATTTTCACATGGTGACACTATTGTAGGGCGTGACTCGCACCCCATGGCAGGTGCGGGATTTGGTTATGACTGGGGATTGTGACTTGGTCCATCCCGAACAAGAATGTTTCTATATTGGCAACTGATACGCACCCTGTATTGAATATATCTGGGCTTATTGCCGTGATTGGGGCCTAGTGCCGATCTGTAGCATCCTTAGAGGATGAATGTCATTGTGATAACATGCTTTGTATAATCATTGATCTCAGTCCTGTGTTTAATCACTGTTATAAAATGCTAAGTCACTTTTCCTGAAGTTAAATATCTAAAGTATATTCTTCTTAATAAATTGGAAATTGGGAAATTAATTGAATCTGTTACGTGACTCATATGCATATTGTGGACTGAGTATGGATCGGGCTGCAAGACGCAGCGAATGGTATGATTATATTGCGCTTGGGCTGAAGGAGCCCCTCCGGAGTCTGTACACACCCCCAGTGAGCGCCGTCGACGTTAAATGGATCGGGCTACGCGCCGTAGCGGTCATGTGCATTGCATTGCATCCTTACATTATACTTGACTGATATATTTGAAGTTGTTTTGCTGTTAGTTCGTAGTTAGGTGTTGGACTGTTTGTTTTAGCTTTACTTTGTGGCACTTCGTGGATTTCTTATCTTCAGACATTTTATATGCTTATTACTCACTGAGTCGGTAGTACTCACCCCTACTCCCTGCACCTTGTGTGCAGATTCAGGTGCACCGGAGGCTTAGCTGAGCAGTCTTTGTTTTCCAGAGCTTATCAGAGTTGTTGAGGTAGCTGCTTGACGTTCGCAGGACCTGACTACTCTTCCTATTTCAGTTTTATTTACATATATACATTTCCAGACTTGAGTATTTTCGTTCAGATATTGTTATTCAGATTGTTTTAGAGGCTCTAGACTCGTGACCCCAGATCTTTTGGGAGTGTTTTTATTAGACTTCGTATTTCTTAGTATTATTCTTCGATAAATATTGGATTATTATTCTAAAACTATTATATTCTCTTTAAATTGTCGGTTTTGAGGTTTACGGTTGAATTGGGAATGACTGTGGTCAGGCTTGCCTAGCAATTGTGTTGGGCACCATCACGACCGTGTTTGGGGTCGTGACAAGTTGGTATCAGAGCCTAGGTTACTAGGCCTCGCGAGTCATGAGCCGGTTTAGTAGAGTCTCGCGGATCGGTACGTAGACGTCCGTATCTATCCTCGGGAGGCTACAGAACCTTTAGGAAACACTTCACTTTCTTGAAATTCA
>NC_031990.1:32734721-32765916 GCF_001879085.1 Nicotiana attenuata
GGGGGGGGGGGTCCAGGTTTGGCCTACGCGTTCGCGAGGGGAGGTATGCGAACGCGTTGAAGAGGGGTATAAAGCTATGCGAACGCGATGGAGGGACGCGAACGCAGAAGGAGAAATGTCAGAGCTATGCGAACGCGAAGGGGGGGGGGCTGCGTTCGCGAAGAACAAAATCTGGTCTGCAACAACATGAAAAATCTGATGTGTTTTCTAAGTGTAAAACTACCTCGAACCACCTCCGAATCACTCCCGAGCCCTCGGGGCTCCCAACCAAATACACACACTAACTCAATAACATCCTAAGAACTTAGTCGAGCGATCAAATCGCCAAAATAACATCAAAATCAATGAATCAAACCTAAAAATCATCATTTTTCATTTCAAGTTCATAACTTCAAATTTTAGATATTTAGGTCCGAAACACGTCAAATGACGTCCGATTTCGACCAAACTTTACAGAAAGCGCTTAACTCATATTTAAGACTTGTACCGGGCGTCGGAACCAAAATACGAGCCCGATACTATAGTCTTTTAATCAATTTTCATTTCCATTTTCCTTAATAATTTTAGAAAAACAATTTCACAGAAAAATTCATTTCTCGGGCTCTCGACCTCGAAATTCGACTCCGGGCATATGCCCGAGTCTCATATTTTCTACGGACCCTCCGGGACCGTCAAATCACGGGTCCGGGTCCGTTTACCAAAAATGATGACCAAAGTCAACTTTAACCATTTTAAAGCCACATTTTGAAATTTTTCACAGAATTTAACATATAAGCTTTCAGGCTACGCGCCCGGACTGCGCACGTAAATCGAGGCAAGAAAAAATGAGGTTTTCAAGGCCTCGAAAGCACGAAAAAGAGAGAAATCCGGTGATGACCCTTTGGGTCGTCACAGGTTTGATGTGTGATATTCGTTTTTCTTACGTTTACAACAAGTCACTGCATTAATTTTGGGTACGTACTACGTAGTTGTATTAATTGCAATATTCTCAAGTAATGTTTCAATGTATCAAATGCTTCTCTATAATACATACATTCTTACTAAATGACCATATCACCAATACCTATCCGAGGAATATACTTTAGTTTCTTCTTTTTTTTTCCTTCCCTGTCCAGTGGCGGATCCAGGATTTTCAAATCGTGGGTGCTCAACTATGTTTAATCTGCAAATTACAAGTGAGACTGGGTGCTCAATTAATGTATTTATATAAATTACGTATTTTTTTCATATAACTAATAGTGTTTGCCTCTAAAAGTAATGGGTGCTCAAGCACCCTAACCAATAGAGTAGATCCGCCATTGTCCCTGTCCACTAAAGAAGATAATTTATCTGGCATAAATGATGAATAATTTTTTCTCCGTAATTCAGTATTTTTATGTCCCTGTACTGAGTAATATATTAGGTGTTGTCTTGATTTTTTTACCGTATTTGGTTTTCCTATCTGTTGAAGGAAATGGCAACATATTTACCATATTTGGCTAGTCCTTTTTCTTCTAGGAAAAGGTTTGGAAGTCTATAAATTGAGGATCCCTCTTTCTCATTCAGTAGCATCCACAATGGAGCCATATGAGGTTTGAGAGTCGTGTAGTGTTAGTGTGTCACTTGTGTTTGCCTCTTCGTGAGGTTGTTCTCTCGATATTTTGTACTCTCTTTTATATAGTGGATTGCTCATCTCCTCCGTGGATGTAGGTTAGTTGACCGAACCACGTTATATGTTTGTGTCTCTTTTGGTATATTTCTCTTTGTTGTATGATATATCGTCATTCAAGGTTTGCTTTGTTAGCTTCCTCATGAAACCTGATTTTTTCGGTCCTAACAAGTAGTATCAGAGCGAGGTTCAAGACAGGTTTATCTTGGCGGGTTCAGTTTTAGCCGCAACATATTTGATGATAATCATGATTTTTGTTTGAGAAATTTGACCGGTGTGCTATGCATGTTGAGACAAACTTTGTGGTGGAGATTTGGAGATGCGACTTGTTGAAGGCTATGTGAAGAAGGTGGATCAAGTTTATTTTGTTAGAAAATTCAGGCCAAGTGGGAGAATTGTTAGGTGTTTGTACAGATTTTCTTACCATAATTGGTTTTCCTATCTCATGAAGGAAAGTACACAACATATTTACCATAATTGGGTTTTTCATTTCCTAGAAGCAAAATATAATTCTTCCATATTTGGCTAGTTCCTTTTCTTGTAGGAAAATATTTGGAGGTTATAAATTGAAGATCCGTCCTTCTCATTCAGCAACATCCACAATGTAGCCATATGGGGTTTGAGAGTAGAGAAATATTTTAGAATTGCAATTCAATGTTGTATTGCTTTCTCTGACTGATGTTTGACGATAATTCCATATTTTTAGTACATTACTTACCTTACATGTTGGTGCTTTAATGTTAAACTACACTATATTTGTGCTTAATTGAGCTTATTTTATGTGTAGGTACGTTGAAGATGAAATTGGGAGAAAAGTAGAGATTTTATGTGTATTTTATGCTCTACAAAAATGGCTCGTGATTATTTGATGACGGGAATCACGATTGGCTCGTGATTACTTGATGATGGAGTGATGATTAATATTTGAAAAGCAATTTAAAGGAAGACAACAAAAGAAACAAGGCAAAAGAAGATTTGCTGATGAAGAAAGAATGAATGAGAAAGAAGAAAAACAAAGAAACGAGAACTGGAATGAAAAGTTGGCAACAAAAATTAATATAAAAAAGCAGGCGCGGCAAGGGACGTTGCTCGCTAAAAAGCATGCGGCGCGAGCAATATAACTCGCGTTTGAGCTGGCGACGCGAGATGCGAAGCGTGCTACAGGGCTGGCGAGGCAAGGCCTGAGGCGAGGTAGAGCGTGCTATAATGGTCGCGAGGCACGGTCTGTAGCGAGCTGGTTCCGGATTTTTAAAGCCTATTTTGTCTCCTACTTAGTTTTGGACTTAGTTATTTCGTTTAGGTCTTTTCGCTACACATATAAATAGTCATTAAACACCATTTTTAGAGGAGTTTTGCGACCGGAGGCAAGAACATCACGTGGAACAACTTTTGGATGAGAAAATCATAGAGTTCTTCATTCCTTTATCTTTTCTTTGTAATTTGTTTATGCAAAATACTTGAAAAATTATTACTACGAACATGAGTGGCTAAGCACTCTAGTTCTAGGGTTGTGGTTGCCATGATTATTAACGTTTATTAATTACATATTCGTTAATTTGGATTGTCATCTTGTGGTTGTTTCTTTAATTCTAGTTTTAATTTGTGAATTATTGTAGCTACCAATTCACCTTACTATCTATGTTATGCTTGGAAAAGCAATGTTTAGATTAGAGTAGAATTAGAGAGAGCTTGTTTCTGAACCCGTGGCTCGGGGGAAGATTTCGCGGTTAGTATAGGAATATACCTAACAGTCTTTCTTAATTAAATACCGTATTATATTCGTTCATGATAGACTCAATACCATATGAATATATGGTTGATATATTGTGGGCAGGCGAGTAGCATTGTGGAAACATGCTATTCATATAAACGATCCGGTTAATTAGCAATCATAGATAATCTGGATTAACGAGTGTGATTATTGAACTTAATAGGATTGATAAACCAACCACAATCCTGGAATTTTCATCTCCTCTGAAGTAAATCTCATCATACCCATTTGCATTCTTGTTTATTTAGTTGTTATTTGTTTAATTTCCGCAATACTAGATTAATAGAAAAATATCACTCTTGATTATCTTGGACAATTTATTAATTTTAGTTTGCTTAGTTAACGATCAATCTAAGTCTCTGTGGGTTCGACATTCGACTTTCGAGTCACTTTATTACTTAACGACCACGTATACTTGCGTGTGTGTTTGGTCCCAACAAGTTTTTGGCGTCGTTGCCCGGGACTTAGTTATTGATTGTTTAGTTAAGTTAAGCTTTTATTCGTTATTTGTTCAAGTTTTAATTTTTTTAGCTTGATTTATTTGTGATAACGCAGGCTCTTCTCTTGAATGCGGAGGAGTATAAGAGCAAACAATCTCCTCCCTCTTGATCTTGAAATCGAACGAACACTTCATATAGTGAGGAAGGAAGTCGAAGCTAGAACTAGAATTGAAAGAGAGTTGGACATCGTAGTTCAACCACAGCTGATAGAGATGGCAGGTAATGAAGAGCGTCCGGTGGTAGAAGCTGCAAGGCCCAATCTGGCTCTTATGACGCAGGCGATAGTGAAGCCTGACATCACGGGTCACTTTGAACTCAAACAGTTGTCACACCTCCTTTTTTACACACCTACCCCCGAAGGATAGTGTATAAGGGAGTTTTTCCATTTAAAGTGACATTATTCGAAATGGGATTATTTATTTATTTTTCAGAGTCGCCACTCGGGAAAGGACAGGTTTTTTGGTGTCCTGAGTCACCGATTTAGTTTAAATCCCAAATCGAGGAAAATTTCGACTCCCAATTGGAGTCTGCGAACCAGAGATTCTGTGTAAAGAATTCTGTTGACCCGAGGGAAGGTGTTAGGCACCCCCGGGTCCCGTGGTTCTAGCACGGTCGCTTAAATTATTATAATTGGCTAAAAATCTGATTTTAATACATGTTTTAACTTATGCGCATTTCAAATTAAAAACCGCTTTTATTTATATTTCTTATAAGACTTGCAACATCGTAAAAATGTATCTCAAACCACGTCGCACCAGTACGCCCATGATTTTTGGCACATTTCAACCTTGTTAAGATTGGGATTTGGGTCACACAAATGTGCACCCGTAGTTAGGAAGGTAAGATTCTTAAACTACCGTGCATAAAGTAGTTTTGTATTTGCAATTTGCGAGGGCCATGGAAATTCGCTAAATGGCACGCCTCGATTTCTAAGGATAGACAAGATTAATTAAACGAGGGCCATTCAATTGTCACTTTGTTTGGCATGACGCGCCTTAATTCCAAAATAACAAGGTGGCCAAATTAAGCTTCCGAGATTTTAATTAATAAAACTATTGACCGAGATTATTTAAGCAGACACTCGCGATCCGCACTTCAAGTAATCAGGTGATACAAGGGCAGTGACGAAGCACTGGGCCAATTATTAAAGGTCCAGGGTATGAATTCAGCCCAAACGTGACCCAGGGAAACGGGCCTCAGATTTGTACTTTGAACGGGACTGCATCTTGAACCCTTGAAGGGCCCAAACTTGTTTTAATTTAGAAAATAGTTTCCACATGCATACGGCCCACACAAAAGTCATCTCAATTTGCACAAAAGCATGACCAGGGATTCTGTAAACAAATTTGCACAAACGCTATCAATTTTATTCAAATATTCAATTTGATTTTTTTTAATCAAATTGATATCAAAATCAAACTATGTTCAATTATATAGCGTTTGATTTTGATAATTTACAGAATAGCGTTTGAACATAGTTTGATTTTGCAAATTGATTCACTAGATTAAAATGAACTTATAAAGATATAAAATTAAAATAGAACTACCAATTAAAGTCCATGATCTGTTTGTCCAAAGAAAGGTATACAACTCCTATTCGTGTACTCTCTCATTATACCATTTAATCATAAAAAAAAAAGTTTAAACACAAATATAGAACCAAATCCATAGCATGTTAAGCCAACTATCTAATGCCTAATGATGTGATAAGTTGTCAAAGAATAAAAATGTTGAAAGTGTTATAAAATAATAAAAGAAGAAGAACAATATTGCAGAGAAAAGTAGGGAGAGAGTAATTCTTATTGAATTTTGGGATGAATTACAATGGAATAGAACCCTCTATTTATAGGGAGAGGGTGACTTAGCCACCAAGCAATGAACCCTAGAATCTCTCGAGGCTCACATATAACGTAATACAAAAGAGGAAACAGAAACAGAGGTTGAATCGAAATGCAATTTGTATTCCATCATAGTCACTGAGTTACATGATTAGCACTAGTCATGGTTCATTGGGCTAGGAAAGATACCTGGAAATAAGAATAGAAAGAGGTGAGTTTCAGCAGTAGACAGCAACTAGAACCCAGATTCAACACACCAGAACAGAGAATTTAGCCCACAATCCCACAAATTGCAATACTCAAATAGCTTGAACCAAAAATATCTCGGAAGACCCAATAAAACAGTAACTCGAACAGCAAAACTCCAAACCAGCTTGGAACCAAATTCAATTCTTCAGATTCTTAGCTCTCTCCTTTTTACTGTTTTAGATTTTCTCCTTCTACTGTTTCCAGATTTCCTCTCCCTTTTTAATCAATACTAATGGTCTATATATACACTCTTATGGCAGATTTTTTCCTAGCTATTTAATCCCTTTTCTACCCCTCTTTTTTGGCTTGTTTTACCCTTTTTACCCCTCTAAAATATCTAAAATCTGTTCACCCCTAACAGAAAAATATTCTCTTATCTTCTAGTACCTTCTTCCTAACAGATTTGATGCCTTTTTTTAATCTAAAATCCCTAAACTACCCTTGAAATATTCTGAAATTTACCAAATCCTAAAAAACTACCCTTTACCCATGCCTATACTACCCTTTTACCAGTCTAAAATTACCAAGCTAGACTAAAACTATCAGCTATAACCAAATCAATAAGCCTACAAGAACAATAAATTAATTATAATAACAGAAAATACTAATTTAATTAAACAATACCTAAAAAAAACAGAATAGTCACAAAAAAAAATAAGAATAGGAAAAAGGAAAAGGGAAAACTCACTGTTTTTGGTATCTAGAGGCGGCCAACCTTGATTCGATCCCCGGACACGCAAATCTTTTTTTAATATACCTAACCATGTGTCTTCACAAGAAGACACCTGGTTAAGGATATTAGGGTCGAGAATCTCAAAGATTTTGAACTAGGGTTTCGTTGGTTTTAGATTTAAAATTCAAGTATTTTGGTTAAGTTTTGAAGGTTGTTGTTTGGAGATTTGGAATGAGGAGGGTGAGGGGAGTGTATGGTGTTAATTCGGTTGAGTTTGGAGAAGGTAGGGTTTTGGCCGGATTTTAGATTTGAAATCCGAGCATTTTGGTTGTGATTTGAGGGAAATTAGGTTGGGGGTTGGAAAGAGGAGGATGAGAGGATTCCATGGTGTATTTTTTGGGTTATTTGGAGCACCGCCGCCGGCGGAGGCGATTTCCGGCCGGCGGCCGGCGGCGGCGGAAGGCGGGAGGGGGCGGAGATGCGGTGGGGCTGTGGAGGTGGGGATTTCCGGTGGGGAAGGGAGTGGGGTGTGAGAGAGATGAGTGAATGGGGGGTGGGGTATGGTTAGGACATATATATATTAATTGATGGTTGAGTTCCGGATCGTTGGATCAAAATAGATCAAAGGTTGAGATTAACACCAACTAAACTATGTCGTTTTGGGATTGGGGGGTGCTGGACCGGATCAGGGATGTTTGGGCTGGGTCTTGGCCGAATTTTGGGTCCTCTTTTGGGCTAGAATTGTATTTTGGCCCAAATTTTGGGTCCTTTTAACAAGACCAACTTTATTAATTCTTTTTCTTTCTTTTTCTCTTTTTGTATTTATATATATTTGTTTATTTATTGCTTATGCTAAAACAAGGACATAATTAGACTATGTATTCCCTAAAATATTCAAAACTCTATTTTTGCAATTTTCTTTTTATTTTAAAACTAAATTAATACCTAATTAATACTAGAATTGTGAAATTAAATGCCTAAATGACAAAAAATGCAACATTATTTTGTATTTTTTTATGAATTTAAAATGCTACACATTTTTTGTATTTTTATGAATTAAAAATGCAACATATTTTTTATATATTTTTTTTTATGAATAAAAATGCGCAGACAAAAAATGCAAACAAGACACCAAAATTATGCAATTAATTCCTAGAAATCAAATAATTAAAGGGAAAATCCTAATTTTAATGGATTTGTAGGAGTAAATTAAACATGGCAAAAATCACATGCTCACAACTACCATCCGACCAATTTTCATCACATGATGCCATTTTTTTTAAGAACTAAGAAAATAAACAAAAAACAAACAAGAAAAATATACCAAGGTAAGAAAGATAATTACACAAATATTCACAAGTTTGGACCAAAGCACTTACGCTTATTTCTCAAACAACCTAACTTACGCCAAGTTGTTCCCCGGCAACGGTGCCAATTTTGACGACGTCCAAATCCACTACTAAAAAGTAAATGGACATGGTCGCATGCAATATAATTTACCCAACTATGAGTCGGAGTCGAATCCCACAGAGAACAATATGTAGGAGATTAGGAATGTAAGAGAATTATCACTTGTCATGCAATGCCAAACACTTAGAATTGATTTGAAAAAATATTTATATCTAATACCAAAAATGTAAACTAACCTAGAAAGCAAGTAAAATGATCAATGGCTACAAGTTTGGATGCATGGGGAATTACACTCAAGTAACGATCCAATGTATTTCACGATTTTACAAGTATGAGCGAGTTTTTGTTAATTAGCCTCGGGTAATAATACTATATGAGCTTCTTCCAAAGACTAACAAGACTTCCTAATTGAATTATCCTAAAATAATTAGGAGATTAAGCACACCCGATTATGGCTACAAGTAGTTCCATCCATCAAAGTTTTGGCCACAATGGCCAGCCTAGTGTGGATTTTGTCTCCTTGGATCGGGAACACTAGCATACCCAAGAAACACACGATGAACACAAAGACCCTGCAGCGAATTCAACCCAAAGAGGTGATGGAGAATTCATCATCGAAAATACGGTAAGACCTGTTGTGACCATATCGTTCATGGAGGAAGTCGAAGGGTATGTAGGAGTTTTTCAGGCACTCCAAGTCATCATTCTTCTTTAACCCCATCATCATAAGAAATCCCCTAGTGGTGCGATTTTCAGGTGCCAATAAACCAGGGCTATCCCAAGGCAGCCCAGCAAATCCCCCTATTTCTTCCAAGAGAGGGGTCATTTCTATGTCTCCAAAGCGGAACATAGCCCTTTGTTTGTCCCAGAACATTATAGCAGCTTCGATTAACATTTTGTTCGACTGGAGGTCCAACAAAGAAGGCAAATTTCCTAAGACCCTTTTCACATGATTTTGGTCACTTGATGGAAGATCCCTCCACCAATCTAACAATAGTGATAGTATGTTACTGACCATGCCGAACCTGGGGAGTTCGTGCTTCATTTTCTGTAAAACAAATATGGTTAGGCCATTTCCCCTTCCAGATTCGACTATATACACAACAATGATTAGCATATTGGCACTTGTTTCTCCAAAATTAATGCACACAATCGTGGTTGCGTCCGTTGGGATTATGAAAAACCCGATGGACTTTTGGACGAGGCTTGTCTTAAAGGGTTATTATGTAGACTACATATTAACCTGGCTAGATTTGACCATGATGCATGTACAATTAATCAGAGTAAGGTTTTTATAGAGGTGTAGACTGGTACCCTCAAGCGGACGACTTGAGGGGGAAAGGTACGGAACTGTCGATTGCCCCGCTGATCGACTAGTTTTACCGCAAATACGCCTTTCCACATTTTAATGGGTGATATATATAGGAAGAGTGCAAACACTCATCAAGCATTGCTATAGGATTGATTATGCACGAGTGGAATACAATGTTGAGCATGATTTATGCAATAATAAATAGCATGTTGTCATGTATTTGCACGTTAAAAAAATGATAAATGTGGTATTTAAATAATGGAAAGACATTAAGAAAGAAAACAAGGAGACAAGGCAGTTTCAATAGTAAAGGAAATCGTGAATGCTTGAGAAATAGGCAATTAAATCCAAATAAGGGGGAACGGGAAATGGTGCACGTGTATTAACTGAATAAAGCATGCTTAAGACTAATTCACAAAAATAAGTTCGTTATGGTAAGAGCCTAAGATGTCCCCATCAGAGTCGCCATGTTGTCGTGCCCCCTTTTCCTCGCGGAGTCCGGGTTTCGACATTTTTGGGAACAACTCATTTCCGTTTGGGAGTTGGGTATGGATTTGAAGAGTCGCCACCTAACGAATTTAAGGTGCGTTAGGGAACCTAAAGCAAATAACTCATAAACCGATTTGCATTACCAGAGATTGGGTAAGGGCTCGAAATAACCTTCAGGGGAAGGTACTAGGCACCCCTCGAGGTCCACAACGTTGGGTCCCGGCCAAACTCGAATTAGGTGAATTAGTCTTATAAGCAAACGAAACAATTTAGACAAATAGATATTACGTTTAAAACAAGGGGTAAAAGGGGTCCTAGGGTTTTTAGCCTATAGGATCACTTCTGTGCAATGCTTGGTAATCGTCCCCAAGTTGGGGCGATACACATAGCATTAGGGCACAGGTCATCATATCATTTACTACCCGATTACCCTCCCCTTAATGGTGATATAAGCGATTCTAATTAAACGTACTCTATACGTGCATTACCCGTCCCTTACTTATGGTCCTGGAGGTGTTTAGGACTTCTAGTTAAGGTGGATCTAGACTCTTCTATTGTACTTAAAAGGAGAAAATCTAAGCGACAAGCAAAACAAATAGGAGTGTCAGATAAAGGAACAGTTAAAGGCTCACATTTTATCTCCATAAATAAGTAGGCAATTGCACGTCTCAAACAACAGTATTCCAGACACTTTAAAAGTCCTATAGCAGGATATCTAGGTGAGCACAAAGCAGAACATATGCAGTGTTTTTATTAAAGCGAGGCAGAAGGTACTTAATCAGTTGCCTACTAATTTTAGACTAGCTAAACATGGGCAGTTCACAAACAGTTAAACAAAGCACAGTTTTATTATTTCAAGATTTTAGTCGTCCTACAGGCTTGCCTAGGTGTGGATCAGAGATGTCCTATAAACATGATATCTAATCGTTAATCAGAACCGCGGTAAACCAGTAAACGATTTTAAGCGGGTAGTTTGGTTCATTAGATTCTATAGGCATGCTGTCTAGGTGCTGAAAATAATCACAAACGTTACAGAACTAATTTTATATGCAAGTCTGATATCTAGGAGTCGGGATTGCTTTTATATGTATTCATATAGGCATGATTGCTACTGAAGAAACTAATTTTATACGATTTGACTGCAGGTATGATATCAAGGTGAGTGCAACAAAAGTCCTAGAACATGGTTTCTAATGCACATAGGAGAATTTATGAACATGATTGTTAAGGCTGAATTAACAACAACCTAGAGACAGGATTTCTAGCGCAGATGTGAACATGCATAAATAGAAATTTTGAGCAAATAACATGATGAACCTATAAGCATGATTTCTAATGCACGCAATAACCTATAGGCGTGGTTTCTAATGTAGGTATAATCATTATAGTCCTAAGAGCATGATTTCTACCCGATTTCCACACAAAACATATATAAAAGTCCCTCCCATTTTACTAAATATCTCCAATATCTATTTTACAAGAATTGTTATTACAGACCAAAAACGAATGAATTACAGAAATGAGACTGCTAAACTAAAGGGAGCCTGCATAGGCCCAAAAAGTAAATCTGAAAAAACCAGGCCTTCAACCAAGTATGAACATGCAAATATTCTCATAGTGCACCCAATGGTATCCTGGTGTGTCAAAGTTCCCGAGGGCCTCAGGGACCCCGGGCAATGCTCACACCAGAAAGCTTTTAAAGAAACACTTTGTGAGCAAGTTTTAGAGAGCAGCCCCAGTGTGTCAAAGTTTAGAGGTGTCTCATGGACTCCTAGGCAATGCTTACACTGGAGGGGCAGGACCTTATATGTGTAGGAGCTGAAAACAGGAGATAGTTTTAAGAAAGTAGTTTTGGATTTTCTGGGTTCAGTAGGAGCAAACAGAGTCATTCAACCCTTGGAATTCAAACAAAGGTCACAGCAATCAAACAATATAGAGAAACAGGAACACAACTATTTCAAACAAGGTTTCAAATTGCCCAGATTTGATTTGGTTTACTGGTTGTTACTAGGTGGGTATAAGGACAGGTTTTAAACAGGGAAATGGCATGTTGGGGTCAGATTACCAATTAGACAGTCATATATGAAGGGTAGCAGGGGTTGGGAGCATGGAAATCATTAATCAGAAGCCTGTTAGGGGGAATATTCAAAACAGGACAAAAAGAACATGCCAGTTGAGAAATAAGTAGACATAGGTCTAATGTACATATAAGCAAACATGTAGACATGCCGAAAGTAGGAAACATATAGGTTAAACAAAATTAGACAGGCTGATTACAAGGAAACACAATAGGTTTTAATTAAACAGAAGTAGACAGGCTGATTACAAGGAAACATATAGGTTAAACAAAAGTAGACATGCTGATTACAAGGAAGCGCATTGGTTTGATTGAATAGCAGTAAACATGCTGACTAGGAATAATAACATAAAGCACATGGATCTAATGAGATAAAAGAAGACATGCTGATTATAGGAAACACACAGATTTAATCACATAGAGGTAGAATGATAACAGAAGTGGAGACATACCAATTAAGAGATAGCAAGAGGAAAGTAAAGCAAACAGGATCCAAGGGTCTAGCCTTGGCTTTCAGCCGGCTAGACAGTGCACAAACAAATAGTAGGAAGACTGTGATGGAGGATGAGAACAAGAACTTTTGTATTTCTCTATGAATGTGTGCGTATCTGTTAAAGAAAAAGAGCGAGGCTTATATAGCATTGAGTAGAGTAAAGTAAACATGGTAAGCAGTTTAAAGGTTTACAAATAAGGCAAAAAAACAATTAGTCAATTAATTAGGCAAAAATCATGGGATTATATCCAAAAATAACTCGGAATTGAGGTCTAAATAAGGTAAGTGGTAAGTCTGATAGCCAATTAGAGTTAGAACACCAAAAATCCGGCAAGTAACAGGGCAACTAGTCACAAATAAGGTAACACAAGTAAATAGAGACCAATTTAGGGGTTGGTAAGACAGTCAGCCCATAAATTAAGCTTAATAGGAACAATTAAGGCAAGTAGTACCAATTAGGAATCCCAAAATAAGGAAAGTAGACAAAATTACAGGAAGTAATCACCTCAATAAACAAAGAAAATTTCAAACCCTAAACAGTTTAGGTAATCAATCAATTACTCAAGAATAACGGGCAAATATTGAGGGGAGTAATGAAATAATCTATCAAACTAAAAACTGGAACTCAGTCATGAAAGAATCGGTGGAAAAAGATAATCAAACACATAGGAATTTTTTAGAAAAGTTTCGTAGAAACAGACGAAGTGATACCCTAGTTCTTAGAGAACATTAGGGTCGATTAACAACAAGAAAACAGAAGATCTTTAAAGAAAAAATGCTATAGGAACTCGAAAACTTTTCAGATCCAAAGAGATTTGAACAGGAAATAACAAGGAAGCAAAACCCTAATCTAGAGGGATACTAAAATCAATTAACAATAAAGAGAACAAGAGATGTTAAACGAAAACTACTGGATAAACTCAAAATCACTCCAGATCTACAAAGATCTGAAAAGATTCACGTTGAAAAGATGAAGGTTTTGAGAAAAGGGCGGGGTAAAGGAAAAATCTAACCACAGCCACAAAACCAACGATACTCATAAACGTTGATGAACACAAGGCGGTGTTCATAAGGAAACAAAAAGCCTAGGTCGACTCTGAGTCGAACCTCTTCGAAGTTCCCTCAGAAAACAACAAGAATCGAACAACCAGCAGAAGTAATAGGTTAGAGAGGGTAGCAAAACACCAAATGACCTCTGATTTGGTCAGGGATCGAAGGGGTTTAGGAGGTTTTGGGGTGACAGTGGATCTAGCGTTTGGGTGGTTTCAGAGAGAAGGGAGAAGAAGAGGGATTCATGGGCGGTGGGTGTGGACAAATGACTAGGGTTAGGGGGTCGTTTGGATTAAAAATGGAAAGGGGGAATGTGGACCGTTGATCTCAGAGATCAAAGGCCACGATTAGAGAAGATTTGGGTCGGGCAGGATTTAACTGGGCTACAGTTTGGGTTAGGTTTAAGTGGGCTGGGGTTTGAATTGGAATTGGACGTTTGGGGGGGGGGGTGGGGGTTACGGTAATTAAAAGTTTAACGTAAGGTACGGTATTTAGTTAAAGTAAAGTCGTAATTAAATTAAGCNTGTTGAGTGCGAGCCTCTAATACCTGAGAATCCTGGAAGTGAAGGTCTTGTAACAATTTTACTTCCTTCTCCATATCGGCGATTAATTCATAACATCTTTCCCTCTCAGCCTGTAGCTCTTTCTCCCGACGGGCTGCTTTTTCTTCAAGAGTGTTCATTTTTCTTTTCATGTTGGCGATGGTTCCGTCATGGTTTTTCTTCATTTGCTGTACAAACTGGGCCCTTTCCTCGGTCTTCTTTGCCCATTGAGCCCGAAGTTTTGCCATGCTTCCCTCGGATTTTTCCAATTCTTCTTGACAGTGCAGGACTTGTTTCTTTAACCCCCTTATCAATCTCTCGTCGGATAGACTTCTTTCTTGATTCCTTGCATCTAATTTTAATTGTTGAATTTGGGCCTTGAGAGCTTCATTCTCTTGGGCCAATTGCTTTTTATCACCTTCATCAGCTGCAGCTTGCAAGCTGTTTTCGAACCGAAGCTCTTGAACCTGTTTTTCCAATGCTCCAATTCGAGCTCTGTACTCCTTTTCTTTAGCCAACCAATCCCACTGTACCTGAGCCTCGCTTGTTAATTGTTGCACATGTGGCCTTTTGGCGGGTCTCTCGGGGATTTGAAACCTTTTACCGAACCAAACCAAGTATTTGGGATCTACCTCACCTCTGGCCCGGTCCTGTACTATAGTTTTGGGCTCAAGGTACCTGCACTCATTCCATATCTTTCGGATTCGGCCTTCAGGGAGTGCAGCTTTTGGACCCAACTCGATGACTTGCCCACTCAGGTCTTCATCGTTGTGCACCGTCTGGAATCTTCCAAATTGTCGCAAAACGCGGTAAGGAGCATAAGGCTGAATACTTCGAATACCCATCAAAAGAATATAAGGGACCTCTGCTGATGTATATACTGCTTCAGTAGGAGGAAGCCATCCATAAGCCCATTCCACTTTATCTGCAGTGAGGGATCTTAAACATGACGACCAGGCCTCAGTACCCTCCGGGAATTCAATACCTGTAACTCGGGTCTCGAACTCTGCAATACAACTCAACCCGGTTAAGCCGTAGTTCATATATCCTGTGCGGTGACAAAGATGCTCCTGTATCCACAACTGCAAAAGCAAATTGCAACCTTGAAAGAATTTCTCCCCTTCTCGACATTTGGTCAGAGCTCGGTATATTTCTGCTACAATCAGGGGAACCACTGTGCTAGTAGGTTTCTTCATAGCAACATCTAGCATTCCTACTAGGCCAAGGTCTATGTGACCATCCTTTCTAGGACAAATTACCACTCCCAAAAAGGCCACCATGAAGGCTAATCCCCATCGGGCTTCCCATTTATCTTTGTTGCCAGCATGTGTTAATCCTGTATTGGGTTCCTCAAAACCTTTGGGGTTACCATACCGGTGGTATAGGAAATGTAGTGTACAACACCCTTCCGCCAGATGGGGGTCTTGAATATCCCGACTGATGCTCAACAAATCTAAAAACCTGTGAAGAGTTACCGGCCGTGGAGCCAAAGGGTATCTACCACGGAGGTTCCCGTTGAGACCTGCGTATCCGGCAATTTCTTCCAATGTGGGTGTGAGTTCAAAATCTGAAAACCGGAATACATTACGGGTCGGGTCCCAAAATGGTATCAGTGCCTTAATAACATCCTTCTTTGGTCTGATTTTCAATAAATCTACAAGACCGCCCAAGCTTTTAACCACAGTATCCCTGCTTCCTTTTCCCAAGTCATGCCACCACATATGGAGTTTCAAAGGGATCTCGCTCAGGACTGAGAAGGTTTCGATGTCACTTGAATTCATCCTGCACATTATTTAGGGGAACTTAATGATTTATTTTGAAAAATGGCTATTTGTGCAAAAATTCTGTATTCAGAAAATAAGGATTTGGATTTGCAAATACGGCCTTCCAGCACTTCTGGGAGGAAACTTTTAAGGCTGTGCCCGCAAACCATTTAAAAATGACTCAAGGTGGCTATTCTTGCAAAACGGCCTTCCGGCGTCCTTTTGGGGACATTCGGCTTGTTTTAGACAGGAATGACACTACCCGACTTTTATGACACAAATTAAAATTTGGCATTTTTGGCTATTTTTGAAAAAGGAAGGTTGGACCCGATGAGGGTTGCCTACGTATCTCACATCCGGTGAGAATCAAACCGGCGTAGTTCGGGCAGATTTGCCAAAATCAAAACTATTTTGAACCACGATTTCCTTCTTTTTTTTTTTCAAATATTTTCTTTTTTTTTCTTTTTTTTTTCTTTTCATTTTTCACAAATCCGGCAGCATTTCGGTACTATTTGGGCATTGGGGTTTTTCAAAACAAATGGTCATCCTCACTTAGTCCTAACACTGCTTATTTCCTCAATTTTCACTTATTTAGACAAGCCAGTCAACATGCAAAGCCGAGCAAATAAATGCGCAAGTAGCACGTAAGATGCATCAGGATGGTCAATTCATTTCAGGTCACCTGTCCTAGACGGACCCAACCCCTGTGTTGAGTCCCCTAAGTCAAATGCACATGATGCAAACAAACGTCCTACTAGGGATCCGGCATGAGGTTTTGTTCTTCTAGGTTTAATCCTAGGTTTATTGGTCTAGACCTGGCTTACCCGAGCGGACAACTCGGGCCGAGGGGGAGGCAGCGTACCGGGGATACAGAAGCTCCGCCGGCTTTGCAACTTATCCAACCTCGTTCTAAATGGGAAAAGACTCTAAACAGAAGAGAAGCTACACGAAGTGCACCCTTCTCCATGATGTAGAAGACTCAGAAAGAGGAAGGGATTCGAGAGGGAAGGGGAGATTAACAAATTTCACAAACATGGCAACATGCATAAAATCGAGTGACATATAAATCGAACTCAAATTAAGACAATGAACCAAAGAAATCTATATACCTTAAAAGACTATTTAATGAATCAAGAGCCAAATAGACCTAAAGTCATAACTCGGATTATCGGCTTCAATCATTTTTCATTTTTTTTAATGAATCAAAAACTACATATGCAAAGTTCAAATTATGTTGTACCAAACAAGCATACGTTGGTTTATGACAAATATACACCAACAACCAAGTTTATTCACTCCTAGGTACTAAATAATAAAGAAAAACAAAATATTTGCCTAACAAAATAAACAAGACTAATCCCTTAAGAAAGTTCGTCACGCCTCCATCATAGGAAGAGTAAACCCGTGTTCGACAAATTAGTTCTTGGAAAAAAGAACCGCGGCATGAAGAAAAATCAAGGAGTTTATTAATGGCTATTATGAAAAATAAAAATAAAAACTACCAAAGAAAATGCTAAAAGCTATATATGCTAGATTAACTATAAAATATTAATAATACTACGAATGTCTAGTAATTATACAAAAGTTCACAAAAGTGATCCATCGTTCCACATCGTCAAATCATATATAGCCCCCAACCCTAAGTGTTTCATTGTCCCCTAATGCAACTAAACAAAAGCAAGCTAAAATGAAAGAGGTGCTCCTGAATGCCATCACTCCGAGCTTGAGCGGACATGGGAAATGAGAGCTCCAAGTCATCCTCCGTTTGTCGCGGTCCTTGATCCACAAAACATCCTCATGGTGTTTCATATCTTTGTCAAGAATTTGCTTTTCTCTTTTCATGTTCTCTCTGTTTCAGTGCCTCCGCTCAATCTTACCAATTTGGATTTTAATGGCTTGTTGCTCCTTAGCAAGATCTGACAAAGTTTGGAACTTTGCGCTTAGCCAGCTGGAACTGCAGATGTGCCCTCGTGCTCAAGACAGTCCAGAAGGGAGAGCCAGCTACAGCTGGCGGCTGTGTTCTACGCCATAAACCTGGCGAGAGAAATATACTGAGTGTGAGAGGCCACTGATCAAGTGGTACAATGGCAGTACAAGGCCTGTGGCATGCTGTGACAGAATCGGGTATCTGCTATGATGGTGTCAGGAACTGGCCAAATGAGGGAGAATGGTACATCATTTTCCTTTTCTCGCGTGATTCCCTGCTCCTTTCTCAGCAATGGATGAGCTTCTCTAGGTTTCTTTTTGTTCTCCTGGCAGGCCTCTTTCTCGCCACCTCGGCCTCAATAGCACAAGTGATTGATCAAGGGATGGGAAGAATAAACTCTTAGTCCTCTCTGCAACAACCTTTGCTATCGTTATCAAACAATAAGTCTCCTCCCACATTTCACGTATTCCCCTTTATGATTGCGCAAATCACCTTGCCTTCTCAAGTGTCACCTCAGTCTCATTTCGTGAAGCATGACTCGAGCACCAGATCATGGAGGGACAAGTTTTGGCCTCGGGCATTGATTCAAGAAGACTCGATCCTTGAGTGATTTCTTAATCCAGTTCGGCATCTTTACACCGTTGCAAATGGTCTATCAAACAACTGTGGTGCCCAGTCTTTAGATCTATTCCTGTACACCTGGTTTCCAGCATCGGAAGATTGTAATATGCATTTAACGCGCTGGACTCCAAAGCGGACTTGTTTGCCCCTGACGGTAACAACCAAATCATTCTTGAAGTCGGTCTCTACAGCATTTGTGTAAATTCTCTTATCAAATCAATGATTGGCTGTTTTCTTTGGCTCTTCCGGCAAAGCAAATCTATCCACTCGATATTAATCTTCGCATGGAACTCGGCCATCGACCTTCAAGGTCAGTTCAGAGAATGCTATTCCTTTTTAATCATACTTCTACAGCAATTGTTTGTCGTAGTGGCAGGAACTACTTAATGATGAGAATATGTCCATCAAACCTACTCCTCTTCGGAAACTTGTTCGACCTATTCTTGAAACATTTTCTTTGCTGCCGATCCATTTAGAGCTCAAGAGTACCTAAAAAAGAATTAAAACAAGTTAAATACAAGTATGGACACTTAACGCATTGTATTAGAAAGGTATTTAGGCCAAAGAAGGAGATCAAAAAGGCATTAGAATCAAGAAATCTTGCAAGGCTACTATTTTTGCTGCTGGGCCTTCAATGAATCGCGTCGCAGAACTTGCTATGCGAGCGCGAAGAAGAAATTTTGTTTCTAAGTTGCAATAAAGCTACGTGATCGCAGAAGGATGTACGCGATCGTGATGGTAAAATTTTGGTTCTCTGCAGAATCAGACTATGCGATCGCAGAATGAATCATCGGATTGCGAGGGTCTTCTCCTCGTCCGAGTGACAGTTCGTTTGGGGCATTCATGCGAACAGGTTGTTTCCGCAATTTTCTCAACAATCTCCACTATCAAACCATGGTATTTTTAGCAAATCTTCACAAAACATCACTCAACTCTCAACCAATCTCTCACAGCAAGCAAGCACACAAAGCAATACAAATTTACTGTTTGACAAGGAAAAATGAAACTCAAGCCTAAAATGTTGAACATATGGGCGGCCATTGTACTATTTCACAATAAAATTACAAAAGAAGAAAAAAAGAGAGTTAAGGGAGAAATCTACTTACCTTGAGGATGATAAATGAGTGAACAATGGAACTGAAGCAAGAGGAAGATTGAGATGGTTTTAGGGGTTAAGGGGTGAAGGAGAGTGATGTTTCTTTTGTTTGGATCAACAGTGGGAGTCCTTAGGTTATTTCCAGTGTTTTGAAGTTTAAAACACCCTGTGAATCGCGATGCTGCATGAACAATTAACGGCGTTCGCGTTGCACAAAATTTATCAAAAATGGCGCGATTTTGTCTCTATTTTGCTTGCGATCGCATAGTGATAGAGAAAATTTTGTTCTCCTGGCGAACGCGTGGTCTTTTATGTGATCGCGATTAGTATGCAGTTTTCTTGGCAAATTTTTCTGTAGCTTACTAGTATGGACTGCCGCGTACCACGCAACCTGCTAAAAGAATTCCAAAAAAATGTAAAACTTGGCAAGTATTAGTTTAAAAATAATATACTAAGCTATTCTAAAGAAACAAATTTCAAAAATGACTAAATTTTTTTGAAAACGATGGGTTGCCTCCCACAAGCGCCACATTTAATGTCGTGTCATGACACGGATCAGCTTTTAACCACTTTTCTTCACATTGGACGATATGAACTGGGCACCTAACTTGGAATCAAGCTTGTGACCACGAGCAATAAGGGTGGTAAATAGAATGATCAAGCCAGCATTAATTTCTTCATTTTGCACTTCTTGCTTTCATGTGGGAAATGTCTTCTTGTTTTCTTGTTCCCCTCAATTGTAAGATGTTTATGGCCTTTGCTTTCCTCCTCGCAATGGCCTCATTAACTGTGTAAGTTCAACTCCATATCACCACAACAAGTCCAATGTTGAAAAATGCTTGGAAATGTGATCATCAACCTCCCAAATGGCAATTCTTCCGAATTTTGACAATCTCTTTTTCTCACGGACTAGAGGTTCAGCTCAATCAACATTTTCATTTACACTGGCAGACTCTAATTCAATATTTTTTCTTGCATCATAACAAGCATGGAGTCGGTTGGCGGATGTTCAATTCTTGGATTCTTAATAAGATAACGCTCACTTTCTTCCTCGAAATCGGACTCTTCCTTGACTTCTTTCACACTCTCAAGTTGGTGGTTGTAGTGACCTCAACCAATTTTTCATTGACCTTCAAAATGCGGATATCCTCATCATTTTTAGTCGACTTGCTTCAAGTCCTCGAGTGCAAAGTTGTGTTTCCCCTCATTTTTCAGAACTGGGCCTCCACCATAAGTATCATCCTCTTCATTTTGAGCAATTTGAGAGTTCTTCTGATTTGGATCAAGTGCCAAGGAAGGTTTTCGGCTTCAACCTCCAGGAAGATTCTTGGCTATCATTAACTTTGGTTTCTTGGGACGCTCTAAAGCTTCAGCATTTATCCCATTTTTGTGAGTGCAAACGCTTACAAGCGCCAAGTCATTTTGGAGACTATTTTGCCAAAAGCTCCCTCCAAGGCACTTTTTGCTCTTTGTTTTCCTCTCCCTTAAGTAGGCCTTCTAAACATGAGCTTGAAACTCTCGCATTTTGACCATGCTCAATTTTCTTCCACCTCCACATCCCTATAAATTTCACTCAGCAAAAAGTAGAATCATCATAGGCGGGGGCTTGGGGAAGGCAAAGGACAAATAAGCACAATACTCCCAATAACCATTTTTGACGACCACACTTATCACAAATACTCCACTCATGGGTTTTGAGATTGTGGCGCACAATCCCGCCCGCCGGGAGAATTTAAAATAATTTTGCCACAAGTGTGGTCCACAATAAGGAAAAGGTATCACCAAGTATGAACAAACTACTGGTCAACCTCCTTTTTTACACACCTACCCTCCCCGAAGGATATGTAATAAGGGATTTTTTCCATTTAAGTGACATTATTCGAAAATGGGATTCATTTATTTATTTTTCAGAGTCCGCCACCGGGAAGGATAGGTTTTTGGTGTCCCGAGTCACCGATTTAGTTTAAATCCCAAATCGAGGAAAATTTCGATCCCAATTGGAGTTTGCGGAACACAGAGATTCTTGTAAGGAATTCTGTTGACTGCCGAGGGAAAGGTGTTTAGGCAGCCCCGGTCCCGTCTAGCATCGGTCGCTTAAATTATTATAATTGGCTAAAATCTGAATTTTAATACATGTTTTCACACTTATGCGCATTTTTTAAATTAAAAACGCTTTTATTTATATTTCTTTATAAGATTGCAACTCGTAAAAATGTATCTCAAACCACGTCGCACCAGTAACGCCGTGATTTTTGGCTACATTTTCAACCTTGTTGAGATTTGGATTTGGGTCAACATAAATGTCAACCCTAGTTAGGAGGTAAGCTTATTAAACTACGTGCATAAAGTAGTTTGTATTTGCAATTTGCGAGGGCCATGGAATTCCGGCTAAATAGACGCTCGATTTCTAAGGATAGACAAAGATTAATTAAACGAGGGCCAATTCAATTGTCACTTTTGTTGGGCATGACGCGCCTTAATTCCAAAATAACAAGGTGGCCAAATTAAGCTTTCCGAGATTTTAAATTAATAAAACTATTGACCGAGCATTATTTACACAGACACTCGCGATCCACACTTCAAGTAATCAGGTGATACAAGGGCAGTGACGAAGCACTGGGCCAATTTTTATTAAAAGTCCAGGGTATGAATTCAAGCCCAAACGTGAACCCAGGGGAAACGGGCCTGCAGATTTGTATTTTGAACGGGACTCGCATTTCGAACCTTGAAGGGCCCAAACTTGTTTTAATTAGAAATAGTTTTCCACATGCTTACGGTCACACAAAGTCATCTCAATTTGCACAAAAGCATGACAGGGATTCTGTAAACCCAATTTTGCCCAAACGCCTATCAATTTTATTCAAATTTCAATTTGATTTTTTTTTAAATCAATTGAATATCAAAATCAAACTATGTTCATTATATAGCGTTTGATTTTGATAATTTTACAGAATAGCGTTTTGACCATAGTTTTGATTTTGTTTAAATTGATTCCACTAGATTAAAATGAACTTATAAAGATATAAAATTAAAATAGAACTACCATTTAAAGTCATGATCTGTTTGTCCAAAGAAGGTATACCAACTTCCTATTCGTGTACTCTCTAATTATACCATTTAATCATAAAAAAATGTTTAAACACAAATATAGAACAAATCCATAGCATGCTAAGCCAGACTAATCTAATGCCTAATATTCGGAGGCTCACATATAACGTAATACAAAAGAGGGAAACAGAAACAGAGGTTGAATCGAAATGCAATTTTGTATTCATCAGAAGTCATGAGTTACATGATCAGCACTTAGTCATAGTTCATTGGGCTACGGAAAAAATACCTGGAAATAAGAATAGAAAGAGGTGAGTTTCAGCCCGTAGACAGGCAAACTAGAAACCCAGATCTCAACACACCAGAACAGAGGAATTTAGCCCACAATCCACAAATTTGCAATACTCAAATAAGTTGAACCAAAAAATATCTCGAAGACCCAATAAAGCAGTAACTCGAACAAGCAAAACTCCAAACCACGCTTGAACCAAATTCAAACCATCTCCAATACTTGCTGTTTTTTTTGTTTTCTTCAGATTCTTAGCTCTCTCCTTTTTACTGTTTTTAGATTTTCTCCTTCTACTGTTCCAGATTTTCCTCCGCTTTTAATCAATACTATGGTCTATATATAACTCTTATGGCAGATTTTTTGCCTCGCTATTTAATCCCGTTTTCTACCCCATCTTTTTGGCTGGTTTTACCTTTAATTACCCCTCTAAAATATCTAAATTTCTGGTTCACCACCCTAACAGAAAATATTCTCTTATCTCTCTAGTAACCTTTTCCTCACAGATTTTGATGCCTTTTTTTAATCTTAAAATCCCTAAACACCTTGAAAATATTCTTGCAATTTACCACACAAATCAACTAAAAAAAACTACCCTTTAACCCAATGCCTATACTACTTTTAACTAGGTCTAAAATTACAGCCCAATACGTACTATCAGCTATAACCACATCAATAAGCCTAACAAGAAATTAAATTAATTATAAATAACAGAAAATTGCTAATTTAATTAAACCAATAAGCTTTAAACAAAAATTTAAACACAATATTAAACAAACATTGCTGGATATTCAAATTAAAACTTAATTATGACTAATTAATTACTAATATTAATCACTACTAAATAAATCATGATCAATTTTAAAAGATTAATACTCTATCATATCATCTAAAGTTAAATAACTAAAAACTTAAAAATAAACAAACAAAAAGAACATCAAACAGAACACGAAAAAACTGATGGAATACAAACAAAACAAACAAAAAAAATAATAAACAACAAAAAAACGGAACAAAGCAAAAAAAATGAGAAAAGAAAAAAAAAAAGAATAGTCACAAAAAAAAATAATAAGAATAGGAAAGGAAAAGGGAATAATGCTTTTTTGGTATCTAGAGGCGGCAAACTTGATTGATCCGGACACGCGAACTTTTTTTTAAGTTCTGACCGTAATATACCTAACCAGGTCGTTCACAAGAAGACACCTGGTTTAAGGATTTAGGGTCGAGAAATCTCAAAGATTTTGATACAGGTTTCGTTGGGTTTATGATTTTATAAATTCAGTATTTTGGTTTTAAGTTTTGAAAGGTTGTTGTTTGGAGATTTTGGAATGAGGAGGGGTTGAGGGGAGTGTATTGTTGTGTTTAATTTGGTTGAGTTTGGGAAGGTAGGGTTTTTGGCCGGATTTTAGATTTGAAATCCGAGGCATTTGGTTTGTGATTTGAGGGAAATTAGGTTGGGTGGTTGGGAAAGGAGGAGAATGAGAGGATTCCATGGTGATTTTTTGGGTTATTTGGAGCACCGCCGCGGCCGGACGGCGATTTCCGCCGCGGCGGAAAGGCGGGAGGGGGGCGGAGATGCGGTGGGGCTGTGGATGGTGGGATTTCCGGTGGGGAGAGTGGGGTGTGAGAGAGATGAGTGAATGGGGGGTGGGTGGTTTTAGGAATATATATAATTATTTGATGGTTGCAGTTTCGGCTCAGTTGGATTTAAAAATAGATCAAAGGTTGAGATTATACCAACTAACTACGTCGTTTTGGATTGGGGGTGCTGGACGGATGCAGGGATGTTGGGCTGGGTCTTGGCCGATTTTTGGTGTCCTCTTTTGGGCTAGAATTGTATTTTGGCCCAAATTTTTGGGTCCTTTTAACAAGACCAACTTTATTAATTCTTTTTCTTTCTTTTTCTCTTTTTTTGTATTTATATATATTTGTTTATTTGTTGCTTATGCTAAAACAAGGGACATAATTAAGACTATGTATTCCTAAAATGATTCAAAAAACTCTATTTTTGGCAATTTCTTTTTATTTTGAAACTAAATTAATACCTAATTAATACTAGAATTGGTGAATTAAAATGCCTAAATGCAAAAAAAATCGCAACATATTTTTGTATTTTTTTATGAATTAAAATGCTACATCATTTTTTGGTATTTTTATGAATTAAAAATGCAACATATTTTTTTTTATATTTTTTTTTAATGAATAAAAATGCGCAGACAAAAAATGCAACAAGACACCAAAATTATGCAATTAATTCTAGAAATCAAATAATTAAAGGGAAAATCCTAATTTTTAATGGATTTGTAGGGAGTAAATTAAACATGGCAAAAACACATGTCACAACTACCATCCGAGTCCAATTTTCATCACATGATGCATTTTTTTAAGAAACTAAGAAATAAATCAAAAAACAAACAAGAAAAATATACAAGGTAAGAAAGATAATTCACACAAATATTTCAACAAGTTTGGACAAAGCACTTAACGCTTTATTTTGCTCAACAACTACTACGCCAGTTGTTCCCCGGCAACGGTGCCAATTTTTGACGAACGTCCAATCCACTTACTAAAAAGTAAATGGACATGGTCGCCATGCAATATAATTTACCCAACTATGAGTCGGAGTTTTCGAATCCACAGATTTTAACAATATGTAGGAAGATTAGGAATGTAAAGAGATTATCACTTGTCATGCAATGCCAAAACTAGAATTGATTTGAAAAAAATTTATATCTAATACAAAAATGTAAACTAACCTAGAAAGCAAGTAAAATGATCATTGGCTACAAGTTTTTGGTATGCATGGGGAATTACACTCAAGTAACGGTCCAATGTATTTCACGATTTTTACAGTATGAGCGATTTTTTGGTTATTAGGCCTCGGGTAAATAATACTAATAATGAGCCTTCTTCCAAAGACTAACAAGGACTTTCCTAAATTGAAATTATCCTAAAAATAATTAGGGAGATTAAAGCACACCCGATTATGGCTACAAGTAGTTCCATCCATCAAAAGTTTTGGCCAAAATGCCAGTCCTAGTGTAGGATTTTGGTTCTCTTGGATCGGGAACCTAAGCATACCAAGAAACACAACGATGAACACAAAGACCCTGGCAAGCGAATTCAAACCCAAAGAGGTGATGGAGAAATTTCATGCATGAAAATACGTGTAACTGTTGTGACATTATCGTTCAATAGGGGAAGTCAAGGGTATGTTAGGAGTTTTCAGGCACTTCCCAAGGTCATCATGTCTTTCTTTTAACCCGCATCATCATAAGAAATCCCCTAGTGGTGCGATTTTTCAGGTGCAATAAACAGGGCTATCCATAGGCAAGCCCAGCAAATCCCCTATTTTTCCAAGAGAGGGGTCATTTCTAATGTCTCCAAAGGCGGAACATTAGCCCTTTGTTTTGTCCCAGAACATTATAGCAGTTTCGATGTAACATTTTTGTTCGACTGGGGTCGTCAACAAAAGAAGGCAAATTTCCTAAGACCCTTTTTCACAATGATTTTGGTCCTTGATGGAGAGATCGCTCACCAATCTAACCAATAGTGATAGTATGTTACTTGACCAATTGCCGAAACTGGGGGAGTTCGTGCTTCTTTTTCTGTAAAACAATTTATGGGTTAGCCATTTCCCCTTCCAGATTCGAGCTATATACACAACAAATGATTAGCATAGTTGGCATTGTTTTCTGCCAAAATTAATTGCACACAATCGTTGTTGCGTCCGGGTGGAATTATGAAAAACCCGATGGGACTTTTGGACGAGGCTTGTCTTAAAGGGTTATTATGTGACTACATATTAACCTGGCTAGATTTGACCATGATGCATGTACAATTAATCAGGAGTAAGGTTTTTATAGAGGTGTAGACTGGTACCCTCAAGCGGACAGACTTGAGGGGGAAAGGTACGGAACTGTCGATTGCCCCGCTGATCGACTAGTTTTACCGCAAAATACGCCTTTCCACATTTTTATGGGTGAATATATATAGGAAGAGTGCAAACACTCATCAAGCATTGCTAATAAGGATTGATTATGCACGAGTGGAATACAATGTTGAGCATGAATTTATGGCAATATAAATTGCATTGTTGTCATGTATTTGCACGTTAAAAAAATGATAAATGTGGTATTTTAAATAATTTGGAAGAAAAACCTCAATTAAGAAGAAAACAAGGAGACAAGGCAGTTTCAATAGTAAATGGAAATCGTGAATGCTTGAGAAATAGGCAATTAAATCCAAATAAGGGGGAACGGGGAAATGTGCACGTGTATTATAGCTGAATAAAGCATTCTTAAGGACTTAATTCACAAAAATAAGTTCGTTAGGTACAGACCTAAGATGTCCCCTCAGAGTCGCCATGTTGTCGTTGCCCCCTTTTCCTCGCGGAGTCCGGGTTTCGACATTTTTGGGAAACTAACTCATTTCCGTTTGGAGAGTTTGGGTATGGATTTGAAGACAGTCCAGCCACTAACGAATTTAAGGTTGCGTTAGGGGAACCTTAAAAGCCAAATAACTCATAAACCGATTTGGCATTACCAGAGATTTGGGTAAGGGCTCGAAATTAACCTTCAAGGGGAATGGTTACTAGGCCCCTCGAGGTCCACAAACGTTGGGTCCCGGCCAAACTCGAATAGGTGAAATTAGTCTTATAAGCAAAACGAAACAATTTAGAACAAAATAGATCATTACGTTTTAATAAAAGGGGTAAAGGGGTCCTAGGGTTTTTAGCCTTATAGGATCACTTTGCACTGGCATTGTAATTTCGGTCCCAAGTTGGGGCATACACATAGCATCTAGGGCACAGGTTCATCTATCATTTATCACCCGATTACCCTCCCTTAATGGTGATATAAGCGCTTCTAATTAAACGTACTCTATACGTGCATTACCCGTCCTATATTATGGTCGCTGGAGGTGTTTAGGACTTCTAGTTAAGGTGGATCTAGACTCTCTTCTATTGTACCTTAAAAGGGAGAAATCTAAGCGACAAGGCAAAACAAATTAGGAGTGTCAGATAAGGAACAGAAAGGCCACATTATCTCCATAAATAAGTAGGCCAATTGCCACGTCTCAACACAACAGTAATTCCAGAACTTAAAAAGCTCCTATTAGCAGGAACAGCGGTGAGCAACCAAAGCGAACATATGCAGTGTTTTAGTATAAGCCGAGGCAGAAGGTACTACTAATCAGTTGCCTATAATTTTAGTACTAGCTAAATCATGTGGGCTATTCAAAACAGGTAAACAAAGCACAGTTTTTATTTATTTCAAGATTTAAGGTCGTCCACGGCCTGCCAGGTGTGGATTCAGAGAGTGGCGATTCCTATAAACATGATATCTAATCGTTAATTTAGAACCGCGGTAAACCAGTAAACGATTTAAGCGGGGTAGTTTGGTTCATTAGATTCCTATAGGCATGCTGGTCTTAGGGTGCTGAAATAATCACAAACGTTTACAGAACTAATTTTGACATGCAAGTTCTGATGGTATCTAGGAGTCGGCGATTGGCTTTTATATTGTTATTCGATATAGGCATGATTGCTCTGAAGAACTAATTATAACGATTTGACTTGCAGGTATGATATCTGTAAGGTGAGTGCGAACAAAGCTAGATACATGGTTTCTAAATGCACATAGGAGAATTATGAACATTAGATGTTAAGGCTGAATTAACAACAACCTAGAGACAGGTTTCCTAGCGCAGATGTGAACATGCATAAATAGAAATTTTTGAGCAAATCAACATGAATGACCTTAAGCATGTTTCTAATGCACGCAATAACCATAGGCGTGTTTCTAATGTAGGTATAATCATTATGTCCTAAGAGCATGATTTACCCGATTTCGCACACAAACATATATAAAAGTCCCTCCCATTTTTTACTAAAGATCTCCAATTATCTATTAAAGAATTTGTTATTACAGACCAAAAAACGAATGAAACAGAAATGAGACTGCCTAAACTAAAGGGAGCCCTGCGATAGGCCAAAAAGTAAATTAATATATAAAGGCCTCTTCAACCAAGTAATGAACAATGCAAAATATTCCTCATATAGTGCACCCAACTGTATCCTGTGTGTCAAAGTCTCGCAGCCTCAGGGACCCCGGGCAATTGCTCAACACCAGAAAGCTTTTTTAAAAGAAACACTTTTTGTGAGCGAAGTTTTTAGAGAGCAGCTCCAGTTGTTGTCAAAGGTTTAGAAGGTGTCTCATGGACTCCCTAGGCAATCTTACCACTGGCCAGGGCAGGAACCTTATATGTAAGTGAGCTGAAAACAGGAGCACATGGAGATAGTTTTAAGACAAGTAGTTCTTTGGATTTTTGGCTGATTAGTAGGAGCAAACAGAGTCATTCAACCCTTGGAATTCAAACAAAGGTCACCAGCAATTTCAAACAATACTAGAGAAACAGGAAACAACTATTTCAAACAACGGTTTCAATTGGCCCAGAGGTTTGATTTGTTAAACAGGTACATTTAACGGTGGGTATAAGACAGGTTAAATCAGGAATGCGCATGTTGGGGTCAGATTACACTAATTAGACAGCATATATGAAGGAGTAGCGGGGTTTGGAGCATGGAAATCACTTCTAAGCCTGCAGAATGCTTGCTTAGCGCGCGGGATCATTTAAAACGGTACATAACAGAACAATGAACCAGTTGCAGAAGATAGTGAGTCATTAGGTCTAATGTAGCATATTAAAGGCAAACATGTAGAATGTCCGAAAGTAGGAAAAACATATAGGTTAAACAAATTTAGACAGGCTTGATTACAAGGAAACACAATAGGTTTTAATTAAACAGAAGTAGACAGGCTGATTACAAGGAAAACATATAGGGTTAAACAAAAGTAGACATGCTGATTACAAGAAGCGCATTGGTTTGATTGAATAGCAAGTAAACATGCCTGACTAGGAATAATAACATAAAGCACATGGATCTAATGAGATAAAAGAAGACATGCTGATTATAGGAAACACACAGATTTAATACATAGAGGTAGAATGATAACAGAAGTGGAGACATTACCAATTAAGAGATAGCAAGAGGAAAGTAAAGCAAACAGGATCCAAGGGTCTAGCCTTGGCTTTCAGCCGGCTAGACAGTGCACAAACAAATAGTAGGATAAGACTGTGATGGAGGATGAGAACAAAGAACTTTTGTATTTCTCTATGAATGTTGTGCGTATCTGTAAAAGAAAAAGAGGACAGGCTTATATAGCATTGAGTAGAGTAAAAGTAACATGGTAAGCAGTTTTAAAGGTTTACCAAATAATGGCAAAAAACAATTAGTCAATTAATTAGGCAAAAAATCCTGGGATTATATCCAAAAAATAACTCGGAATTGAGGTCTTAAATAAGGTAGTGGTAAGGTCTGATAGCCACCATTAAAGAGTTAGAACACCAAAAATCCCGGCAAGTAACAGGGCAACTAGTCACAAATAAGGTAACACAAGTAAATAGAGACCAATTTAAGGGTTGGTAAGACAGTCAGCCCATATAAATTAAGCTTAATAGGAAACAATTAAGGCAAGTAGTACCAATTAGGAATCCAAAATAAGGAAAGTAGAACAAAATTACAGGAAGTAATCACCTCAAATAAACAAAGAAAATTTTCAAACCCGTAAACAGTTTAGGTAATCCAATCAATTACTCAAGAACTACGGGCAATATTGAGGAGGAGTAATGAAATAATCTATCAAACTAAAAAACTGAGAACTCAGTCATGAAAGAATCGGTGGAAAAAGATAATCAAACACATAGGAATTTTTAGAAAAGTTTCGTAGAAACAGACGAAGTGATACCACGTTCTTAGAGAACATTAGGGTCGATTAACAACAAGAAAACAGAAAGATCTTTAAAGAAAAATGCTATAGGAACTCGAAAACTTTTCAGATCCAAAGAGATTTGAACAGGAAATAACAAGGAAGCAAAACCCTAATCTAGAGGGATACTAAAAATCAATTAACAATAAAGAGAACAAGAGATGTTAAACGAAAACTACTGGATAAACTCAAAATCACTCCAGATCTACAAAGATCTGAAAGATTCACGTTGAAAAGATGAAGGTTTTGAGAAAAGGGCGGACGGTAAAGGAAAAATCTAACCACAGCCACAAAACCAAGCGATACTCATAAACGTTGATGAACACAAGGCGGTGTCATAGAAACAAAAAGCCTAGGTCGACTCTGAGTCGAACCTCTTACGAGAGTTCCCTTCAGAAAACAACAAGAATCGAACAACCAGCAGAAGTAATAGGTTAGAGAGGGTAGCAAAACACCAAATGACCTCTGATTTGGTCAAGGGAATCGAAGGGGTTTAGGAGGTTTTGGCAAGGTGACAGTGGATCTAGCAGTTGGGTGTTTCAGAGAGAAGGGAGAAGAAGAGGGATTCAT
>NC_031990.1:32765941-32825472 GCF_001879085.1 Nicotiana attenuata
GGGCGGTGGGTGTGGACAAATGACTAGGGTTAGGGGGTCGTTTGGATTAAAAATGGAAAGGGGGAATGTGGACCGTTGATCTCAGAGATCAAAGGCCACGATTAGAGAAGATTTGGGTCGGGCAGGATTTAACTGGGCTACAGTTTGGGTTAGGTTTAAGTGGGCTGGGGTTTGAATTGGAATTGGACTTGGGGGGGGGGGGGGGTTCGAATTTAAACTTAATAAAGGGCTATTTGTAAAAATAGCTAATTAAATGCTAAAAATAATTTTTATGCATGAAGGTGATTTAAAATAATTACTTAACATTATAAAAATATAAAAAATCATTTTTTGTATATATAATGTAGTTATGCATATGTATGGGCTATTAATGCAAAATATGCACTTATAGTCTTAAAAATGCAAATGTAATTGTAAAAAAATGCAATTAAAATATTCGAACACTCATGTGAGCATAAAATGATGAATTTAGATGACTAAATCATTGTAAAGTAATATGAGGGATAGTTATTGAATATACATATATAATTAAAAATGCAAAAATAAATTGATTTAGGGCCTTTAAAAATTATAGAAAAAAATTGTAAAAACACTTGTGCATATTTGTAAATGCTTTTACAATATTTTGAAAATGTGTATGCACATTTTAAAATATATGAGGTAAAAATTGGGTATCAGCACATATACCTCAATCTCTTGATGCATCATGTCACAGAAGATGGCAGTCATAGCTCTCATATATGTTGCTTTGACATTTTTCAAACCAAACGGCATGACCCTGCAATAGTAAGTGCCCCAAGGGGTGGTAAAAGCAGTCTTTTCTGCATCTTTTTCATCCATCAAAACCTAGTGATACCCATCATAACAATCCACGAAAGACTGTATCTCGTGTTTAGAACAATTGTTAACAAGAATGTGGATGTTTGGCAATGAAAAGTTGTCCTTGGGACTCGCCTTGTTCAAATCCCAATAATCAACACAAACTCGGGTTTTCCCGTCTTTCTTTGGCACTGGAACCACATTGGCCAACTACGTGGTGTATCAGACCACTCGGATCACACCAGCTTTCAATTGTTTTGTCATTTTTTCTTTGATCTTATCAGTGATGTCAGATTTGAACTTTCGCTACTTCTATTGGATAGGCGGATAACCGGGATATGTAGGCAATTTATGTACCACCAAATCAATACTCAGCCCTGGAAAATCATCATAAGACAAAGCAAACACATCTTTGAATTCAAATAACAGTTGGATCAAGGCATCCCTAGTTTTCTCATCAGCGTGAATGCTTATCTTGGTTCTTGGACCTCTTATGAATTGCCCAAATAAACTTGCTCAGTTTCATTTAAGTTTGGCTTAGGCTTATTCTTAAATTGTTCCAATTCTTGATTTATTTCCCTAAAAGCCTCATCTTCATCATATTCCGCATCTTGATTCATTATTTCAAAGTTATACAATATTTTTGGACTTGAGCATGAAGTCCACAAGCATGTCATGTTATTAATGTCCGCATTATAAGAACTAAAAAGAAAAAGATAAGAGAAATAGCAAAATCAGAAAAAAGAAAAAGAGATATCTATGAACGATGAAATATTGATTTCATTTCATTGAATTGAAATATAGAAGGATTTACATTAGAATTTAAAAACAGTTAAAGTAAAAACATTCGAGTTACACCCTGAAATAACCCGTAATGCAGAAAAGATAGCAAGACTGAACTACCGGGACTCCTGCCTGACGGGGAATGGGGTAGCCTCCCAGCTCTGGAGCTTGAAATTGGGTCCCATATACTGCACCTCGGCACGGCTCGTGCCTTCTCCTGGATGGACAATGGCGGATTCATATAGCATTTGTTTCAGAGCCCCGCAGATATTGTCAATTTCCTTGGCCGTGAAGGCCTCTACTTCTTCCTCCTCATACTTTTGTTTCACAAATGATCGGGAGAGATGTGGGATGGGCTATGACAGGACCCAGTTTTCTTTGCATTCGCCAGCCCATGTTCTGGCAGTTGCTGTAACTTGGGAACCCAAACCAAAAGGCTTCTCATTTACGACCGGGGAGTTTGGCTCAGTAATACCCTGCGGGGATGCCTCGAGCGCGTTTTTGAACTTGTACCCATTTTTGATAATTTGGGTGGCGACCATAATTGAAGCATAGGACAAACATGGTTGAGGTAGTGGGGCCCCCTCTTCAAACTGGTCAGCGACCACAATTTCAAAAGCTTGATACAGGATATGCTCACTGCCCTCCCTATCTTCAAGACACGGGACTAAGAGGTCTTGGTAAATAGATTGCTTGTCTTCCTCATGGACAACGATTTCTTGATTGTCACACTAAAACTTGACCATATGATGGAGAGTGGATGGAACAGCACCGACGGCGTGAATCCATGATCGCCGAGAAGGAAATTGTACGAGGTTTCCATGCCCAAGACTTGGAAGGTCACCTCAAAGTCCACAGGGTCAATAGTCAAGACTAGATCAATTTCTGCGATTGTATCCCTCTTAACCCCATCGAAGGCTCGGACATGACATTGTTGGCCCAAATTCTTTTTGTACCAATTTCTATCCTCTAGAGCGTTGAGAGGGGGAAAATATCTACTCCAAACCCGCCATCCTTCATTACCCTTTTCACATAGTAGCCCTCACATTTAACAGTTTGGTGGAGGGCTTTGTTGTGGTCAGCTCCCTCTGCAGGCAAATCATTGACAAGCGCAAAACACACACTTAAATATGCTCGCTAGTCGAATATAGTAAAATATAATATTGTATCCACAGCGATTGGAGTTAAACGGTATTTTTGTAGTTTATAGCTAGATTGCTATCCAAGATGATCAACAATTGAGATTTAAGTGATTAAACTAAAATTAACTAAGTGTCTAAGCTATTGGCTAATGACAATCGACACAAATAATGAATAAAGAAGGTTATCAATTGGGAGAAGATAGGGTTTTGATAGGATAGGTGCAAGATAATTATTTGGGATCTAACTCTAGATGATTTACTTCTAATGTTCAAGTGAGTCTCCGAATTCACTCAATTATTATGTCACGACCCAAACCTATGGGTCGCAACGGGTACCTGGTACCTTATTTAACCGAGTACCAACACAATATATCTTTTTTATTGTTCTTTCATTGGAAAATGGGCCAAACGGGCTGTTATGGGCTAACCAGAATAAACATAGGGGAATACTCAATATAGGATGACCTAACCTGATATATAAAAAAAACTTATACCTGTGACATACAGGCCCATAAGGCCAACATGATCATTTATAAACTCAAAACATAGGCCGGTAAGGCCAAACAAGTATCCGTATACATGACATTTGTCTACAAGCCTCTAAGAATACGTACTTATCATAAAGTCGGGACAGGGCCCTGCCATACCAAACAATATGCGTCTAAATTATACTGACCAAACAAGAAACTTCGGAGCAAATGGAGCGCACCAACATCTTCCGCTGAGCTAATAGCCTACCTGGAGGGCTCTCGACCTGTCTATCGGGACCTACGGGCATGAAACGCAGCGTCCCCAGGCAAAAGGGACGTTAGTACGAATAATGTACCGAGTATGTAAGGCACATAAATAAGTACATAACAGACATGGAAGAAATATAGAGTAAATGACACAACCTGTAAGTCTGGATAACTCTGCAAATCATGAAATAATTATAGTATCATGCATATGCGTATGAATGTCATGTCGTGCATAGGTACATATTTCTTAACATCATTAGGCCTCTGAGGGCATCCCATCATATCATCTCGGCCATTGTGGGCAAAATCATCAACATATACCAGCTGATCAGATGGTGGTGCATATATAACGCTGTAACCTTTTCCCATATCCCATATATATTATATATATATATATATATATATATATATATATATATATATATATATATATATATGTATATATATATATATGTATATATATATATATATACGCGTATATAACGCCATCTGGTCATGGGTTAATGTACATGTATGTAATGCATGAAAAGCATAAGAAATACGTTAATAAGATTTTCTCGAAATGCCATAAAAATCCATATACCTTTTGGACAAACTTTATCAATTATGTATTTTTCTGAGACCCATGAACAAAAGATATGATAATAATTCACATGAGAAAATTAAGAATATAGACACCCCTAATATTTCTATGAATAGAGTCATTTATGAAAGTTGCGTATTTTGCTCGTTTCATTCGTATTATTTGGATCATGCGAAAAAGAAAGAAGGGATAGCCTTAACATACCTGAATCGATTCTCTTGGAAATCCCTTTAACATACGTTAATTGCGACAACATGTAGCGGCAAGATCGGAGTAGGAAAAATCTGTATAATATTCTTGAGAAAGATTGCACCGTACTCCGTTATAATTGCAAAACCTCACTTTGATTTGAATTGATGAAGTCTTGTGTTTCTTGGATTGTAAGGTTTCTACTTATGCTTGAATTTGTAAAGTTCTTAATAACGTTTGTTAGATTGTAATTGAATTGTAAGGATTTTAAAAGAATGTCTAAGGTGACTCATATTCCCATATCATGCCACCTATTTGTAATGACTTATGAGTCATTAAATTAAAGGAGGGCTGCCATCTCATACTTGTTAAATACTTATCCAATATATCCCCAATTAATTAGGTAATGTCTCGGTACTCGGTAATTAACCAATTACATACATGATTAACAATTGTCTCAAATTACTTAAAACTCTATGTTAGCTTATATGAGTCCACCAAACTATAGAGCACCTGATCCTTTATGAGTTTCTACTGAGATACTTTATGAAGCAGTAACTAAAAGAGACAAGAGATTTTTACGTGCAAAAATCCCACACAAGGGGACAAAAATACCACGACCTACGCTTGTAGGCTTTCAACTTCACTAACTTGTAATCTCACTATTACAAGACAATTTGTAATAACTCTATTACAAAGACTTCAGCTAAACTAACTTGTGATACTCTTACCACAAGCCACTTTGTGACTCTCTAGTTACAAAGACTTTAAACTTATGACTAAACCTAGTCACAACATAAACTAAGAAAATTTACGGATTTTGGGTTTCCTAAAACATAGCTTCTAAGAAAGCAAGATAGGAGTTACAATGAAGAACAAATAACAAGATTACAACTCAACTACGGATACATATATACTCATTATGAAACTGATCCTTTAGTGGAGTTGTCTTCTTGTTCTTGACACACCTGTGACTTCAATGCCGGATGAACACTTTAATGCTTGAGAGAATATTACTGAATGCACAAGTGAATCTATTGTGCCTTGCACCAGGTTGTTATACTACAAAAGACATCACAATGGTGATGTCAATTCTTGGTACACGCTTCTTCCCAATGAGAAGTAACTGATGCACTGTCTGCTGCATTGTCACATGTACAGTTGCGAACAGCCACTTTCTGCAGTTGCGTTCCAGCTGTATAGTTGACTTGTACTTCTGTCAGAGAACCCTAAGGGACCAGGTCCCTGTTGTGTTCCTCTTTGTAACAGTTGCGGATAGTCACTTTCTGTTGTTATGTTCTAGCTGTACAGTTGACTTGTACTTCTGTCGAAGAACCCTAAGGGACCAGATCCCTGTTGTGTTCTTCCTTTGTAATAACTCATTTGCTGGAGATCAGACTTACATTGCTCTTTTGAAATGTATACCAGGTGTGTCAGGTTCTCTATCTGGTTCTTGACAATAAGTTTGTCAGATCATCAAAACATAAGAAGCATAAGGCAAAGACATTGAAAACCCATCAATTTTCCCCTTTTTGATGATGACAAACTTAGGCATTGGTGGTATTTGTTTAGAGCAGAAATAACCAGATAAGGTACCAGAACCTACACAAGTTCCCCCTAACCTTTTGCTTTTGATTCCCCCTTAATCAGATACCCTTGTATCAAGTTTCTGCTCAAGTTCCCCAAGTTTCTACACAAGTTGCCCTGCCTTTTCCCCCTTTTGGCATCATTAAAAAGATACACAAGCAGGAAATCAGCATAAAGAAGTCTAAAACAGGCGACTCATGCCACATATGTGCACACAACATGATAGAAAAGAGAAGCCATAGGAGAACAGCTTGTACATGCAAAAAGAGGAGCTGTTTCATTAATATTAACAATTGACTGGGCAAAACAGGAGCAGTAATGGTAAGATCTAGCATTCCATCACAAAAAGGCAAACAAAAAGAAAACAACAGCCACAAAACATTAGAGCAAAAGATAGCTGGCCACTGAGAGAATCCAAGGGGGCACTAGAAAAGGGAGGCTTGGAAAAGGAGGCAGCAAGGGTTTTGAGAACCAGGTCCAGTCGGGCATTTGCAGACAGTTGTTCTTCAAGCAGTTTTGCGCGAAGCGTATCATTTTTCTTTGTCAGGCGGGCAACTTCTTCATTAACGGAATCATGTCCTTCAACTGCTTGACTGAGTTGAGTTTCCAGTATGGCATTTTGATCCCTTAACCTTCTGATCTCTTCAGAAGCTAAATTTTAAGCATTGATCAGCTGAGAAATGGTCGAGATGCTTCCACCAACTCTTTCTATGCACTCACATTCTTCCAGAGTGGTTTTAGAGAAGGTTTGCTTGCGTGTGCCCACTCTGGGATTACCCAAGGGGACCTTGTAAAATCTGAACACTTGAGTGAGAAGAAAGCCATATGGTAGCCCATGATTCCCCCTTTTAAAGTTTGCCACCTTTTGCATATGATCTATCATGATTGCTGGCAGATTGATTGGGACAAACTCATCAAGCGCCTCCATTAAGACCATATCTGATTTTGTAGCAATGGACCGCCTCTCAGAATGAGGTAAGAGCACCTTATTGACCAGTTCAAAAAGAAGCTGATACTCAGGAAGTAATACCTTCTTATGCACCTGTTCCCCCTTTTGAATAGC
This sequence comes from Nicotiana attenuata, assembly GCF_001879085.1. NCBI lineage: Eukaryota > Viridiplantae > Streptophyta > Magnoliopsida > Solanales > Solanaceae > Nicotiana > Nicotiana attenuata. Next base: position 32,772,845 of record NC_031990.1, read on the forward strand.
TTGCTCTTTCATGATAGCTCTCCTAAAGTTGACACCACAGACACCTTTGACTGAGGACATTCCTTCACATGGAATTTTAAGAACCTTTCCCAATGCTGAAGCGTCGAGTACAATGTCTACTCCATTTACTAGCGTACAAATGTGATCCCCCTCAACAGTGAAGAGATATGCGTAGAAATTTTGTACCGCATCTTCGTACACCAGAGGCATACTTCCTGAAACAAGTGCTCCCACTGCTGAAATTCCACTATCTCCAGAATTTGTCTCATACCAGCCATCTCTGAAATTGCTGGGTCAAACGTACGACCCCACAAGACTTTCTGTGTTCTTAATCTCTCCTACCAAAGACCACTGTCACTGGGCATTGTCCTTAGAGAACCAGGTTCCCTTACAGTTTCCCGTTTTGTGTTTTCTAGATCCTTCAACAGACTTTCCTTTCCAACTTACTAGCCCCACAATATCATCTTCAGACATGGCTTGCTCAACTCGACTCTTCTTAGACTTGATGCTGCCCTTCACGGATACATCATTTTGTTTCTCAATAGCCTCATCGGAAGCTTCATCCATAGGCTTTTGATATTTATAGATTGTTTCACTAAGGAACCATGTTCCTTTAGAGCATTTTTGTCAACCCCACCTACTGGAATGCTCTTGTCAGTAACAAATTCCCCTTGATTCATCAACCTCTTTTTCCTAGTGTTGACACTCCTCCTACTTTTCTGCAATGTAGACTCGAAGCCCTCTTTCTGCTGCGACCTGATAGTGGGTGACTTGGAGGAGGATTCTAAAGGCTTAGGATGATCAGGGGGTGCAGGAGTGGGTTTACCTAGAAAAAAATCAGGTTCTTCAACAGGTTTTTCTGGGATCTTCTCATGAGCCAAAGACTCGAGGAGTGCTACAGTTCTTTCATCGCATAGGAATGGAGTTTCTCCTCCTTGATACTCAAACAAGAGCTATGCTCCTTCATTCATCAGACTCTTAGCAGCGATAGCCATGATGTTATGCGCTACTTCCTTTTCTGGTGACTCTATGAGAGTTACTAAATCCAGAATGGAGGAGTTCAGATATTGATCAGGATCATTCTCTGAGACCTCTGACACTTGAGAGGTAAAACCTCCTGAGTGTTCTTTGATGATATCAGAGGAATGACGAGAAATAGGGTTTTCAATACATGGAAGGGAAGCAGGGTTTATCAGAAAAGAAAAAACTATAGGAGAAGAGGAGGAACTAGATTTGGATATAGTAGTATTAGAAGGAGTGGAATAGTGAATTTCTGGGGATGATTTTAAGGATGATAGGGAAGTGGGAGTGGTGTTAATGGTGGGAGAAGGAAGCGATCGTTCGATTGCCATTTTAGGAGTATTTGGTAGGTAAGTCGAGTGAGAGAGAGATGAAGAGAGAGTCACGGATATACAGAAGAGATGAAGGTTCATGACTTGCTGTGAGGAAGAAAAAAAGTTTTATTGGAAGAAGGGCTAATGATGAGAAGAGAGAGAAACGGGTTCTGAATAGTTCTGAAAACGGCGGTAGGTTTGTGGGAAAACGTTATCGTGTAGAGGGGATAAAGGGATTTGAAAGAGAAGACATGACATGCAGACTTTGAAAAGTCGGATGATGTGGCAGTTGAGTTAATTTTGTTAACATTTTAGAGAAGGAATGCAGAGAAAAAACACATTACTACTAACCTGTTGTACAGGAACCTGATGCCCGAACATTTTTTTTTTAAAAAGATTTTAGCAGCTCTTCTTTCGTAGTTCATAACTGTACCTTTAGCTTCTATGATCGTCATGCGTTTCTACCTGCAACGGTATCGATGTGAGTTAGGCTTGGCCAGAAAACACTTTAGCTAATTTTACCTGAAGGTGTGTTTTTTTTTCATAGCCAACTGATGGAGAATCAGGTTCTCCATTAGATTTTAATAACCCCAGCTTCACCTTGTTTCTTTCAAAGTGTTTCCTACCCAAGGCTTTGGTGAAGATGTCTGGAATTTGGTCTTTTGTGCTGCAGGACTTTCCACAGATCAACCCTTTCTACATATTGACCCTCAAAAGATAAGGCTTTACCTCAATGTGCTTGGTCCTCTTGGTTTGAACTGGATAGAAAAGGTATACCATCAGAGAATACTCCAAAATCTTCCAGTTGCTGCTTAATTCATATGATTTAAGCATAGCAGGATACTGCCGCTACATATTCTGCTTTAGTTGTTGACGTAGCCATTGAGTTTTGCTTCCTTGTGCCCCAAGAAATGAGACATGATCATGGCAAGTGAACCATTCCAGAAGTGCTTTTCCTGTCCACAAGATAACCTGCATACTTAACATCAACATACCCAATAAGGTCAAAACTGTCACCAGAGGGGTAATACATGACCAGGTCCTGTGTTCCCTTAATCTATCCTAAACTTCTTTTGGCAGCCTTTAAGTAGGATTCCTTGGGACTTGATTTTGGATTCTTGTCTAAATTCAGAATGAAGGGGAGTGATTATGTTATCAGGCAGATGGGAGCTTTTGTGTTTCCAGTTTGGGACTAAGGTTTGATTGGTAGAGGAAATTGGTAGGTTAATTGGATTTCCCTGCACTCCTTGTTTTGTTACTTGTGGAGTGCCTTGCACTACATTTCCACTCTTTCTTCAGCTTTAGTGGTAGTAATTGAGGTACCAGGTTCCTTGTGAGACGTGGAAGAGGATGTTGCATTGTCTCTCACCTGTCTCCTTCATCTTACTCATCAAATCAGCCTTCCCATTTGAAACCCCGGATATTTCCTAGAGACCGGAGACGTTTCATTATATTGATCATCACTGTTTCCTCATTTGTTAGAGGAAGGTGTCTTGATGAATAGCACATGAACTCTTCCTTCCACCCAGTGTGCCCCTTTTGTTGTAAACTTTGTGCCCTTTGCTTTGTGGGAGTATCCTAGAAGGATTCCTTCATCGCCTTTTTGCATCAAAACATCCCAAGTTGGTCCTTCCCGTTGTTGAGATCATGGCATTTTCATTCAAAAGGTTCTCAGACAAGTTGTCATTGGTTTTCTTCCATTTCGCAGCTCATAGTGGGTTTTGTTCAGCAGGGACCTGATCATACACCTGCTCACCAAGCAGCATGCAGTGTTTATTTCTTTCGCCCAGAAATTTTGGCAACTCCACTGTCGATGTGCATTGTCCATGCCATGTTTTCCAGAGTTCCGTTCTTTCTTTCAACAACACCATTTTGCTGTGGAGTCGTTGGTGTTGAGAGGTTGTGTGTGATTCCATTTTTGTTACAAGCTCATCAAATTTGGCGTTGTCAAATTCTGTCCCGTGGTCAGATCTGATGCATACTACCTTCAATTTTATCTTCTCTTGGATCTTCTTGACAAAGGCCATAAATACCTCGAAAGTCTCATCCTTTGTTCTAAGAACCAATGTCTAGGTGAATCTTGAATTTGGCAGACCACGAACCAGGTCCTTCTGAATTAATTTATTCAGATGTGAGAAGCTTGCATGCCCCAATCTTCCAAGCCAAAGTTCTGCGTCATTATCAACTAACTTCAAGCATTTCATATCACCAGCTTATAAAGATTCAAAGTCAGCAACGTAGATGTTCTTGTTTCTTTTGGCCACTAAGACCACTTTGCCAGTTACCAAATTGGTAACTGTGCACACTTTGATAAGAACTCTACTTTTTTCCCTCTATCACAGATTTGAGAAACACTCAAGAGACTGTACTTAAGGCCATCCACATAGTACACGTTTCCAATTGAGTTTCAAAGAGACTTTCCAACTTTTCCAACACCGAGAATGTATCCCCTCTTTTTATAAAAGGATACATTCCTTCCTGCAGGGCTTTCAGTGAGAGGAAATCCATGGTGCTTCCAGTCACGTGCTTTGAGCATCCACTGTCCATGGTCTATTCCAGTCCGCTTCCCCTTACTGTTCCCTGCACATGCAAATTATGGGTTAGATTTAGGAACCCAAACTAGTTTGGGTCCCTTGTTATGATAAAAGGGATGGCTAAGGGCTTTTCTAGTCCATGCAGGCGACATTCGTTTCTTGCGAGGGGTACCTAGTCCTTTATTAGTAGTCACTTTGTTAGTAAACACTGTGTTTCTCTGAACAGATTGAGCCCTGGCCTGGTAATTTTCTTTAAAGTGCCCATTGTTCCCACAGTGGGTACACAGCCAGTTATCAGGAACCGTGACGTACTTGTTGTGAGGGTTGTAAGGGGTTTTCTCCCTTTGGAACCCGATTCCCTGCCTGTTTCCACTATTGTTGAAATACATGGCAGTGATAGCATCTGAGGACCAGGTCCACTTCAGAGATTTCTCAAGATCAATTCTTACTTTCTCCAATTCAGCTTGAAGTTTTCGATTTTTCTCAAGTTTACCACATAGACTAGTTTTCACATCAGTTAATTCCTTTTCAAGCTTGATGTGTGTCTCACTAGCTATTTCCTGCCCTTTCCCAAGACTCAAAGTCTTATGTTCTCTATTGAGTCCCTCAATGGTTTCCTCTAAGTCAGTGATTATTACTAAAAATCATCCCTCTCTTGCTCAGTAGCTGTAATTTTTTCTTCTAGATTGTGTTTCTCATTTCTAAGACCTTCTATTGTTTCCTTCAAGTCAGCAACCACTACCATCAGGTCATCTCTATCATTTTCTACACTAGTTATTTTTTCATTCAGAACTTCCCTTTTCTTTTTCAAAATTAGCTATGGTCTCATTTAGGTCCACTACACAGACCACCAGATCATCTCTAGATTGTTCAGCTTCTCCTAGTTCTATGGTCAGGACCTCCTTATCATTATCAAGGCTATAATAAGCATCAATTAGGACATTTGCTAATGACCTTAACTTCTTAGAAGAGTAGGATTTCAGATTTCTCTGAATATCCCTAAAATTTACCTCATCATTTTCATCATCATCAGACTGAGCCATCAGCGCGGACAGTGAGTCATACTTCGTTGCTTCAGTTTCCACTGCCATCATGGAACTGTAGTCTGCATCTGGTTCCCTTTTTGATTCACTGGAGGAGTCTCCCCAAGCGGCAAGAGCCTGCTTCACAATATTGTCAGCTGCACTTTTTCGACTGAATCGTTTGTCCGGAACCAGGTTCCTTTTTGCTGCTTGTCAGGGTTTTGTTTGTATTTCTCCTGTTTCACAAGTGGACAGTCTTTGATGAAATGCCCTGGCTTTCCGCACCTGTGACAGAGATCATTGTTCCTTGCCTTACTTGAACTGCCCCTCTTTGGTATACCACCATTCCTTCGAACCATCTTTTGAAATCTTTTAGTAAGATAGGCCATATCATTATCTTCTTCACTTGAGTCACTGCTATCAGCCTTGAGTACCAGGTTCTTTTCCTTCTTTGGCTCTCTCCTTTCACTGTCTTTCTTTCTTTTCATCTCGTAAGTCTTCAGATTACCAATCAGCTCATCCATGCTTAGAGTTTGTAGATTCTTAGCTTGAGTGATGGCAGTTACCTTACTTTCCCAAGAACCAGGTAGAACACTGAGGATTTTCCTTACAAGCTTGTTTCAAGGAATAACATCTCCAAGTGAATGCAGCTCAGTTATGATGGATGTGAATCTGGTGTGCATATCCTGTATAGACTCATCATCCTTCATCCTGAAGAGCTCATACTCTGTGGTGAGCATGTCAATCTTGGACTGTTTAACCTGAGTAGTTCCTTCGTGTGCGGTTTGCAACGGTTTCCATATTTCTTTGGCAGTATCACAAGCTGAGACTCTGTTGTACTCATCAGGTCCTATACCACATACCAAGATTTTCTTGGCGCGATAGTTCTTTTCTACGGCTTTTCTGTCAATATCACTGTATTCTTTTCTGTCTTTCGGCACCATTGCTCCAGTTTCTTCAAGCTTCTTCATAGGAACATGTGGACCATCACAGATGATGTCCCACAGTTTTGAATCTTCGGCCATTATGAAATCATGTATGCGAGTCTTCTACCACCCGTAGTACTGACCATTGAATCTAGGAGGTCTGTAGGTTGATTGTCCTTCCTCAAAGTTGGGTGGAGCAGCCATTGAGATCCTTTCTAGGTGTTAACCTTTTAGAAAAAATCTGCTCTGATACCAATTGTTAACTCATATGAGTCCAGCAAACTATAGAGCACCTGATCCTTTATGAGTTTCTACTGAGAATACGTTATGAAGCAGTAAGTAAAAGAGACAAGGGATTTTTACGTGGAAAAATCCCACACAAGGGGACAAAAACCACGACCTACACTTGTAGGCTTTCAACATCACTAACTTGTAATCTCACTATTACAAGCCACTTTGTAATAACTCTATTACAAAGACTTCAACTTAACTAACTTGTGATACACTTACCACAATCCACTTTGTAACTCTATAGTTACAAAGACTTTAAACTTATGACTAAACTTAGTCACAACATAAACTCAGAAAGTTTACAGATTTTGGGTTTCCTAAAATATAGCTTCTAAGAAAGCAAGATAGGAGTTACAATGAAGAACAAATGACAAGATTACAACTCAACTACTGATACACATAGACTCATTGTGAAACTGATCCTTTAGTGGAGTTGTCTTCTTGTTCTTGACACACCAGTGACTTCAATGCCGGATGAACACTTTAATGCTTGAGAGAAAATCACTAAATGCACAAGAAAGTGTGGTGTTCCTAGCACCAGGTTGTTATACTACAAAAGACATCACAATGGTGATGTCAATTCTCGGTACACGCTTCTTCCCAATGAGAAGTGACTGTTGCACTATCGCGTGTACAGTTGCGGACAGTCACTTTCTGCAGTTGTGTTCCAGTTGTATAGTTGACTTGTACTTCTGTCAGAGAACCCTAAGGGACCAGGTCCCTGTTGTGTTCCTCTTTGTAACAGTTGCGGACAGTCACTTTCTGATGTTACGTTCCAGCTGTACAGTTGACTTGTACTTCTGTCCAGGACCCTGTTGTGTTTTCCTTGTGGTTGTCCACTCATTTGCTGGAGATCAGACTGGACATTGTTCATTTGAAATGTATACCAGGTGTGTCAGTTTGTCTGTCTGGTTCTTGACAATAAGTTTGTTATATCATCAAAACATAAGAAGCATAAGGCAAAGACATTGAAAACCCATCAACTAGCCTTGCCTTGTTCCTTGTTGTGTTTCCAAACTCATCAAGTTTGTTTCTGAATACCCACCTGGTTCCTATAACAGTTCGGTCAGGAGGTCATGGAACTAGGTGCCACAAACTGTTCCACTCAAATTGATGGAGCTCTTCTTGCATAGCTGTAATCCAGTCTGCATCTTTCAGTGCTTCCTTGATATTTTTGGGATTTATTTGAGAGAAAAAGGCTGAGAAGGCAAGTTAGTTTCTTATCTTTGATCTGGTTTGAATTCCTGAATCAAGAGGAGTGATTATGTTTTCAAGAGGATGTGAACTTTTGTGCTTCCAGTTAGACACCTGAGTCTCATTATTAGATGATCCAGGTATTTCAGACTGTGAACCTTGGCTTCTTTTTATCTCAGCATGTGGGGTGCCTTGGACAGCATCGACAACTCTATTTTCAGCTTTAATTGTTGTGATTGAGGGACCAGGTTCCCCTCCATCAATTGGAGATATGGTTGCACCATCCTCATTTTATTCCTCAACGTGGCTCATCATATCAACATTTCCATTTGCCATGTCAATGACTTCACCAAGGAAAATTGAATTGTTCTCCGTCTTGATCATTCTTATCATTCAAATCCTTTCCACATGGGTCATGAGATTCATTGAAGATCACATGTATGATTTCCTCAACACATTGAGTTCTTTTGTTGTACTTTATAGGCTTTGCATTGATGAATAGCCCAGAAAGATTCTCTCATCGCTTTCCCATTGAATTTTCCAAGTACTTCCTTGCCATTATTGAGGACAAACATTTGCAGCCAAATGTTCTTAAATGTGTCAGCTTGGGCTTCCTTTTGTTTATCAGTTCATATGGCATTTTGTTCATAAGGGAGCTGATCATGCACCTTTTCACCAAGTAGCATGCAGTGTTGACGGCTTCTGCCCAGAAACCTTTTGCAATGCCACTATCAATCAACATTGGTCTTGCCATGTCTTCAAGAGTCTTGTTCTTCCTCTCCACAACACCATTTTGTTGAGGTGTTCTTGGAGCTGAAAAATTATGAGTGATGACATTTTCAGCAAAGAATTCGTCGAATTTGGCATTATCAAATTTTATCCCATGGTCGGACCTGATACATACTACATTATGGCTCATCTCACCTGGATCTTCTTCACAAATGCCACAAACACTTGAAAGGTTTCATCCTTGGTTCTGAGAAACAGAGTCCAAGTGAATCTGGAATAGTCATCCACTATAACAAACATGTACTTCTTTCCTCCTCTACTTGGCACCCTCATAGGTCTACATAGATCCATATGGAGGAGATCAAGTGGCCTTAAGGTACTAACTTCCTTTTTGGGCTTGAAAGAGGATCTGACTTGCTTTCCTTTTACACATGCATCACACACCCTGTGATCCTTGAAGCTTGACTTGGGCAGACTATGAACCAGGTCCTTATTGACCAATTTGTTCAGCAACGTGAAACTTGCATGACCTAGCCTTATATTCCATAGCTCAACATTATCATCAATAGCACTCAGACAGCTGAGATCCCCATTTTTCAGGGACTCAAAGTTAGCAACGTAGATATTTTTGTATCTTTTGTCCACTAACACCACTTCACCAGTCACAAGATTTGTGACCGCATAACTTAGATACAAATTCCACTTTGTTTCCCTTGTAACAAGTTTGGGAAACACTCAGCAAGTTGTACGTCAACCCGTTCACGTAGTACACATTTTCAATAGAGTGAGAAAAAGACTCCTTCCAACTCCCAGAATGTATCTCTTCTTACCATTTACAAATGATACACTCCCTCCCTGCAGGGCCTTCAGTGAAAGGAAATCATTTGTACCTCCAGTCATGTGCTTCGAGCAGCCGTTATCCATGTACCATTGTTGGATGCTCCCTTTCACTATTCCCTGCACAAGAAAATCAAGAGTCAGACTTAGGAACCCAAACAAGTTTGGGTCCTTTGTAATGAGGAAAGGGGTGAATGAGGGCTCTTTTGGTCCAAGCAGGCATCACACGTTTTTTATATGAAGGACCAGGTTCCCTAGCAGTAGTTACTTTTTCAGCAAAAATTTTATTTTTTGTTGAGATTGAAATATGGCCTTACAAGTTTCCTTAAAGTGACTAGTGTTACCACAGTGAGTGCAGAGCCAGTTATCAGGTACAGTAACGTACTTGCTATGAGGGTTGTAGGGAGTCTTTTCCCTTTGAAACTCGATTCATTGTCTGTTTCCCCCACTGTTTGTACGCATAGCAGTGATTGCATCAGAGGACCAGGTCCACTTAAGTGATTTTTTTAGGTCACTCTTCACTTTTCCTAGGTTTTTCTGAAGTTGTTTGTTTTTCTCAAGCTCTGCACACAGACTAGATTTTACTGATTTTATCTCATCTTCAAGCCTAAGGTGTGCTTCACTTACAACTTTCTTTCCTTTTTGAGTGTTCCCAGGTCTACTTTCCCTTTTTAGCTCCTCAATTGTTTCCTTTAGGTCTATAACCACCACTAATAGGTCATCTTTCTCATGCTCAATGTTAGCAACCCTCTCAGTTAAAACTTCTTTCTCCTTTTTAACACACTCAATGGTCTCTTTTAGATTGACCACAACAACCACTAGATCTTCTCTCTCATGTTCTATGTTTGCAACTTTTTTAGTTAAGGCATCCTTTTCTTTCTTCAGACTCTCAATAGTTTCCTTTAAGTCTACCACCACAACTACTAGATCATCTCACGACTATTCTGCTTCTCCCAGTTCCACAGTTAATGCATCTTTATCATTTATAAGACTATGAGAAGCATCAATTAAAATATTTGCCAAAGACATAAGTTTTTTCGGAGAATAAGACTTTAGATTTCTTTGGACATCTAGGAAGTTTACCTCATCATCATCATCCTCATCTTCATCATTGTCAGATTTTGCCATAAGGAAAAAGATTGAGTCATACTCAGTTGCTTCACTTTCCACTGCCATCATGGAGTTATCACCTTGATCATCATCTTCTTCAGATTTGCTGGAAGAGTCTCCCCATGCAGCAAGAGCTTGTTTCACAACATTGTCAGCCGCATCTTTTCTCTTGAATGGTTTGTTAGGAACCTAGTTCCTCTTACCTGCTTTGTCAATGATGTGTTTGTATTGATCTTGCTTGAGGAGAGGTCAATCCTTGATGAAGTGTCCTAGCTTGCCGCACTTATGACATAGGTCATAACCTTTTGGCTTGCTGGAGTTGCCCCCTTTTGGAATGCCTCTATTTCTGCGAACCATTTTCTGAAACCTTTTTGTCAGGTAGGCCATATGAGCATCCTCACCACCTGAGTCATTGCTATCCGTCTTTAGGACCAGGTTCTTCTCCCCTTTGGGCTCTCTTCTCTCATTGTCCTTCTTCTTCTTCATTTCATAGGTCTTGAGATTGCCGACAAGTTCATCAATGGTCAGCTCCTGAAGATCCTTTGCCTCTGTGATGGCATTTACTTTGCTTTCCCAGGAACCAGGTAATACACTAAGTATCTTCTTGACAAGTTTGTTCCTGGGGATGATATCTCCAAGTGAGTGAAGCTCATTGATGCTAGATGTGAAGCGAGTGTGCATATCCTGAATGGATTCATCGTCCTTCATTCTGAAGAGCTCATACTATGTGGTCAGCATGTCAATTTTGGACTGCTTTACTGTGTTGCCCCTTCATGAGCTGTTTGGAGAGCTTCCTAGATCTCCTTAGCTGGTTGAACTGCTGAAATCATGTTGTACTCATCTGGTCAAATACGACAAACGAGGATTTTCTTAGCTCGAAAGTTCTTTTCAATAGCCTTGCGGTCAGCATCATTATATTCCTTTCTAGTTTTAGGAACTGTCACTGCGAGGTCTCCAATGGTCTTCGTAGGAACGAAGGGTCCGTCGCAGATGATATTCCAGAGCTTTGAGTCTTCAGCTATGATAAAGTCGCACATCCTTGTCTTCCACCATCCATAGTATTGGTCGTTGAATCTTGGTGGTCTGTAAGTAGACTGACCTTCTTCGAAGTTTGGCGGAGCAACCATGAGGATCTTTTCTAGATGTTAGCCTGATAGAAAGAACCTGCTCTGATACCAATTAATAGAAATTAAGGGTCCACCAAACTATATAGAGAACCAGGTTCTCTATTAGTTCCCACAGAACATGCACACACTGCAGTAAGTAAATGACACAATGGAGTTTTACGTGGAAAACTCCCAGCTCACGGGATCAAAAATCACGACCTAGCGTTGTAGGACTTCAACTTCACTACTGAGCAAACTTTAGATTACAAAATATTGTAACATAGGAATTAACCTCTTAATCCCTCACTAACTTGTAACAACACTATTACAAGTCACTTTGTAATAACTCTATTACAAAGACTTTACGACTCGACTAACTCTAGCAGGGTTTATGATTTACAAAGATTTCCTACACAATGCTTCTAACTAATCTAAGTAGGAATTACAAGTAGAGTGTTTTAACAAAGGTACAACACAACTAAGGACATGTAATAACTCGATACAGGGAACCAGTACGTTGTTATGTTGTTCTTTGTTCTTGATCCCCTCGAGAGTCACTTGCAAGATTGATAGATGACTTGAGAGAATGCTTGATCAATTCTTGAATGTGCAAGTGTTTTGTTTTACCTCTGCTTGATGTTAATAATTCATTTGTGACATCACTTGAATGATGCAAGCAAGTTAGGTAAAGGGTATTCCCATAAAGTTGACTGTTGCACTATTTTCGCACTGTTGCATGTGCAGGCAGCAACTTTACAGCTGGAGGAGTTGACTTGTACAATCACCGCGAGATCTGGTAGCTATTTGTTCCCTCTGCTGTTCCTTTGACTCTGAAGAGTTGAACTGTGTCCCCAACTGGAGACTTGTTGATCTTTAAGTTCTTGAGGATGTGTATCAGGTTCCTTATCTGGTTCTTAACAGTAAGTTTGTTAGATCATCACTACCATTCTCACTTGTCCAAGTCACACATTCCCTTCTCTTCTTCATTATTTGAAATCCTTATAGTTTCAGTTTAAGAAATTATGACAGAAAATTCCGATGATCCTACATTAGCTTGCTCGTGATTCGTTTTCCAAAGTCTTTTCTGTGTGTGTTCTTGTAATATACATTACTACTCCCATGTATTTTCGACTTCAGCAGTAAACTATGAATCTGTTTGGATAAAGCTAAATTTAAGAAGTTATTTAAGCACCAAGTGTTGAAAATCATTTTCTAAGTGTTAGAGCTGGGGAAAAAAATAAGCAATTACGTATTTGGATTGAAATATTGGAGCTGAAAAAAATAAAGAACAATTTTGAAACAGGTCAACCCAACAATTATCCAGCATAAGCCCTAGACCGTGGAACCTAATGAATAAAAACTATAGGGAGACATCGCATGATCTTATTCTTCTCGAAGACAATAAACACGTACACTAATTAAGTAATACTATATCTCAATATAAATGTTATTACATTTTATTAAAAGAATTACAAACCTTTCTAATCTCTCCTACTAATCCAGTCTTGACATCAAGCCTTCCTAACTTTATCATGGTTAAACCAAAATCCCTTGCAAATGATGGTGAATTACGAATCGATTTATTTCTCTGAAGATAGGAATCAATCACAGCTCGTGTAATTTTGTCGTCATAAAGCCTTGCATCTGAAGCTATAACTGCGAAACCATTCTTTATGTTGTGCAAAATCTGATCGTCAAATTTTCGTTCGCTTGCGTTATCAAGAGGTATTCTGAAATTTATGTTTCCATTTTTGGGGCATTTGCTTCTTAACTCTGGGAGGAACTTAGAATTAATACTTGGATCTGCATCTGATCTTCCAGTAAAATTGTATAATCTTCGAGGCATGAAAAAACAAGCTGTTGTGCCAATTGTATGTGCCCCTAGATGTATAACATGATGCATCAATTAATGTCAACCTAAAATTAAGTGACAAAAATATATGATATTATAGCTATAAACCAAATTGTATCCATGATTATGTATGTTTACAATTAGCATCACTATTTACCTGTCTTAATATACGAGTTTAACTTTTATATACTGAAAGTACAGAGCAATTTTTACTCGATTAATAGTTTGTTTGGCCAATCTTTTCCGGGCCAAAAACATTTTTTTCCCCTAAAATTGAAGTGTTTGGCCAAGCTTTTAGAGGGGAAAAAAGTATTTTTGAGGAGAAGCAGCAAAAAATAGCTTCTCTAAAAAAAATAGCACTTTTGAGAAAAATAGACTTAGAAGATGGAGTGTCAAACGGCGCAGGGCGGGGCGGATATGGTTCGGATCGAAAATGGATAATGAAAAAACGGATAAATTATCCGACCCGACACATATTTAATATGGATAAAAAAACGGGTTAACCAGGGGATAATATGGGTAACTATATTATCCATGACTTTTTGCATATGATCACTTTTGGGAGGATTCTTAGTCTCCCTAACTTGAGGAATCTCCAATTTGATCCTTTACAGATGTAAAAGCTAGACTCATTAGTTATCCATTTTCTAAATGGATAATATGGTTCTTATCCATATTTGACCCGTTCTAAAAAAGTTCATTATCCACTCCATTTTTTAGTGGATAATATGGGTGGTTAACTGTTTTCTTTTAGCCATTTTGTCACCCCTACTTAGAAGCATTTTTTAAAAGCTTGGCCAAACACTAATTGCTTATCAGAAGTGTTTTTCAAATAAATTAGTCAAACACAAACTGCTCCTCACCCAAAAAGCACTTTTGAGAAAAATACTTCTCAAAATAAACTGATTTTTGCAGCTTGGCCAAACAAGCTGTAATTCACCAAAAATATAACTACATATAATTAACTTGTGGAATTAACAATCTATAAATACGATATGTAACTTGCTATAATTACAGTATCCCTGTTATATTGTATGTGTAAGTCAAGTTTAATAAATGAAATAGATGGGTTATATCATAGGAATGGATAAAATTGAAATAGAAGGAATAGATCATTACCACTCAAAATGACGAGTTCTTTTTCAGTAAAGCCTTTATTTTTGAATTTTCCTTTTAAAACATCAATTGAGTCATCCACATCTGGCATTGCAGCTGCAAGAGACAAATCGGATACTCTACCATCTCTTCTACCAGTCTCAACTTCATAAAATGGTCCGCCAGCCTATATCTCATAATGTATCAAAAGAGAATTAGACTGTTACTAAGTATTCTTAATTAAGAAAATGCAAATACATAATCATGATATATCACGAAAGATTGGAATTTTTTTTTATCTTAATTCATCAACACAGTAATCCTAACATGGAGCTCTTTCTTAATAATCTCAAATTACACAAAAATAACATGAAATCGGAGGGGAAAAAAAAGTACATGTCATACACCTATTTTTTTTGTCATTTAAAAAAAAGGAAAGATATAAGTCATACACATGACTAAAGACATGCTATTCCGCCTTAATTAGTACATTTTCACATTTAATAGTAAGGAAGAAATTAAAAGCGAAATAATAGTATCCGGAATCAATATATGTATGGAAAATAATTTAGTTTTACGTCAAAAGTTGAAGTAGGCGTTTGGACATGAATTCCAATTTATTTTTTTTTAAATTTGAAATTTTACTAAAATTTGAATTGAAGATGAAGTTGTGTTTGGTTATAATTTTTGCAACATATTTGGATGTCTTTTTTTTTTCAAAACCATGAAATATGATTTATACCACACAATTTGCAAAAAATATCAAAACCACCCCAATTTGGTTAACCTACTTGAAACAAACAATCAAACATACTATTGTTTAACTGTTATCATATTATGCTTTACTGCAACACACAGAAGATGTAAAATCAATATCACATGTTCTAATTCTACTGACACAGAAGGTGCAAAAGCAGGTATAGCCACATATTCATCATAACCATATAATCAAACTTCCAGTAGGCAACTTCCAATATGCAAAGTTCAAAGAATATCGGCGCAGCTGATGGGAGATGCCAACCCCTTGCTGGATTGGGATGGCAAAGGCAGCCGCACACTTTAGTGAGAAGAAGACGTGCTGCTTGTATTTTGTGTGTTCTGACTTTATGGAAGAGAAAGTAGATAGTTGATGGTTACCAAGGTTAATAATTGATGGGGTCTTTTGATAAATTTTAAAAATATAGGGTAAATTTGTAAAACTAAAAAATAGCAGCCTTCCAATTTTCAATTGCAAAACTGGTTCTCACTAGTTTTTCAAATTTGAAAATGCATTTTCAATTGAGATTAGAAAAATTATAAGATTTTATTAACCAAACACTATTGAATTTTGTTCTTCTTTTTTTGAAAAAAAAAGGAAAATTTTCTTATGTGCAAACAGGCTCTAAGTTTTATACACTGACAGTGTAAAAGATATTTGCGCAACCAAATCAATTACAAAATAATTACAAGTAAATCATTATGTTAAACATTAATTATAACCTATAATAAAAATAATAACTAACTTGCTAGCACGTATTAAAATAAAGTAATAGAGTAAGAAAAAATTTAGAAAGTGTATATATAACTCAAGTGGGTTTAATGCATTACCAAGACGACAGCGTCTCTAGCAGCTAAAGCAACAATATCTGCACACGATACTACCCCTGGGCATTGACCTTCCAATCGAGTTTTGGCTTTCTGGATCTCTTCAAATCCACCCAGGCCTTCGTGACCAAATGCATTTCTTTCAGGTTCTTTAACATTATCAATCAAAATTGATCCATCACAACCCTTTAAAAATATTTCAAAAAAAAAAATGTTCGGTTAAAATTGAATAAGGTTGACATACTAAAAATGTGGAAGAAAAAGCTAGGAACCTGAACAAAGCAATCATGGAAATGGAGTCTAAGTAACATGGCTGGCATTCTTGGTTCTCTTTGGGAAGCTTCTTTTACAACAGAGCTAACAATGGATTCTGCATTATTGCATCTTTGTGAATAAAACCCAACTCTAAGTTGTCCATTTAGAGCTGTTATTTGTATTAGAAAGCACATAATTGAACTGAAAATTAAACTCTTTGAATTTCTCTTGCACAATGCCGCCATTGTTAGATTACAAAGGAAGCAGAAGAAGTGTGCAAATGAAAGATCAATGGGAAATTTTAGTAGTAGTAGTAGTAGTCAAGTAAAAGAAGTAAAAAGCATTAAATATATAACTGAGATTTTGTCAATCTGTCTATTCACTAACTACATGTCATCCATGCGTTCTTCTTTCCAGCAAGCGCTTTTGTTTTTATGTTGTTAATTTTATTTAATTACTTGATTTTTACATTTTCTCTTTATATATAACTGAAATTTTACATTTTTATACTACATGATAGTAGTTAGACTTATAGTCTATTTGGCCAAGATTTTTTTGGCCAAAAGCACTTTTAGATGGAAATTGAGGTATTTGGCCAAGCTTTTAGATGGAAAAAAATATTTTTAAGAAGAAACGGAAGCAAAAAAAAAGTAACTTTTCTGCAAAAACACTTTTTTGGGAAAAATTTTTGAGAAAAATACACTTAGAAACAGTTTTCAAAAACTTGGCTAAACACTAATTACTATTCAAAAATATTTTTCGAATTAATTAGCCAAACACAAACTGGTTCTCACCAAAAGCACTTTTTTTAAAATGCTTTTGAAAAAAGCACTTCTCAAAATAAGCTGATTTTAGAAGCTTGGCCAAACAGGCTATTAGAATTGCGTCAAATTGAAGGTTTTTCAACTTTTGTGTTAAGCTTTAACTTTTAATAATACAAATATTAGTATCAATACACATTTTTATAATATTTTATATGTATAATATAGATAAATACTTGTTTATTTTATATAAATTGGAATTATTAAATTATTCTAATTAGGATTTTCCGAAAATAAGAATGAGGGAGGTTACAGCCAGCATTCACAAGCTAAATTTTCAACAGATTTGATCACAAGGTGTGAGAAAGGAATATTAATTATACAACAACTTGGCTCTATTCAAAGGATCAGTGTAAAATAACAAATGTGTAGAGTAGTAGCTAGTTCTCACCGACTTCTTCCCCGTGAAGGAGATAAGGATCTTGAGCTCAACTATCATGTCTGTTTCTAAACAGCCATGTGCTTTTGACCCTTTCGGTAAAAGAGAAAATAAAGTTTAGAGCTAGCTACTTATGGCAAAAAAAAAAATGTTCAACATTTACCAATAAAATTTGATATGTTGTTCTATTTTTTATTTTATTTTTTGCCTACATTATTTTCTTGTGGTTATATCAGCGGTAGAAATATTAAAAGAAAAAGTGGAGAAATAGAATACTTACTGTTTACCCTTGAAATTGGGTAGCAATTAAACTTATAATGTAGTTTTAAGGACACGTGATTTCACCTAACACCAATTAATAAATGTAAAGATCAACAATAGAAATCAACAATAGGATAAAGCAAACCAATGTTTGAACGAAATTCAGCCCTCGAGCTTGAATACCCTGGAACTGGTTGGTGCAAGAACAGTTAAAAATATAACAATCTGATGAACAAGAATATAAATTAGAAAGTATGGTATTGCCTTGATATGCGTGAATATAAGGTGCTACAAAATGATTAGGACCCTCATTATATAGTAGAGGAATCTTGTCTATAGTACAATTCTAATTACGGAAGTAAATCTTACGATTAGCCTAAATAACCGCCGTTGATTTGATCTATTCCGAGATTTCCGCCACGATCTTCGACCAGTCACGGATATCTCGCTTTTCCGTTATTGCGCTTTGCTCGAAGGCTGCCCTGTTTGGTCTCGATCTCGACAGGCACCTCGATTCTCGAACTCAGTACCTTGTCCTTGTGCTTTGATATGATCCACTACGAGGCCGACCCTTGATGCAACTCCCTGGTCTCGATCAAATAGTAAAATCGGGTTGGCTAGGTTTTAACCGTATACACTTGCGTTAAGAAAAAATTTACGATAAAAGGCTTTATTTTTTCCTGAATACGATAAAAAAAAGTTGAAATATAGTATTAATTGTAGCCGGTGAACAAAGAGGTGGGTTAGAGACAAGGGTGTTCCTTTTTTCCTGGTAGGAGGAAGAGGGGATAAATTAAGTTTGACATATATTCCTTAAGGGGTATTTCACATCGCAGAAAATATTCACATTCATGAAATTATATTTGAATAATCCGGTAAGCATGTTGTGTGTGCGCCTTGTGCCAATAAATATAATTTCTTTGAAGAGATCACATAAATTTATTTGTAAATATATCTTGAGTAATAAAATAAAAATTAAATAAAATAGAGTAAGTTCTTAAACATTATGAATATTGATTCTATTTGGTTAACTAAATAAAGGAGGAACATTGCCCCATGGAAGTCATATGCCTTATTGTAATTTTGATACATGAGTTTTATATTTGGTTTAGAGCCGAATTGAATAAGTAAAAAGCGTTATCTTATATTAAATTATTTTCAATAGTACTTCAATATACATATGAACTTTACACTTGTTCAAGGAAGACTTGGGAAGTCAAGTCTAAATATAGCAAGCCTGGAGAGTT
This sequence comes from Nicotiana attenuata, assembly GCF_001879085.1. Classification (NCBI taxonomy): domain Eukaryota; kingdom Viridiplantae; phylum Streptophyta; class Magnoliopsida; order Solanales; family Solanaceae; genus Nicotiana; species Nicotiana attenuata. The sequence continues at coordinate 32,791,422 of NC_031990.1, forward strand.
GTAAGAGATGAAACAAGATTTCTAGTGTGAGGAACACCATATTTCTAAGGTACTATGAATATGCTTCAGTTTTACCTATTAATAATTACTCTTTCTGATTCAATTTAGATGATACACTTTGCTTATTAGTCCGTCCCTAAAAGAATGACACATTTCTACAATTGAAAATAATTCAACTCTTCATTTGACCCATTTTACCCTCATTGAGAAGCTTTTATAACCACACAAATGTCATGGCCCACAAAGCTTTTAAGATCACAAGTTTCAAAAGTCTTTTTTTAATTTCTTAAACTCTGTGTCGAGTCAAACTACCTCATCCAAATTGAAACGGAAGGAGTATAAAAAAACTAGAGTGAGTCTTATCATAATTAACGTTCTATCCTAGACCGATGGTCAGTCTAAGAAGACCATCCAAACATGGGAGGCTATGCGAGATAGTTCCTTGATTTTCGAGGTTGTTGAAACAAATATCTATCTTGAGTAGAGTTGGCCTATAGCAGGAATTATCAGGCGAGTATAGGCATGAGTAGTGGTGGCAAAATGGATTCCATCCATATTATCCGCTTAATAATGGGTTGGATAATAAACTTTTTAAAAATGGGTCAAATATGGATAAGAATCATATATATGGACGGTAGTTGGAGTCGGCGGCTCTACCAGGGTTCCCTCATCTGAGATCTCTGGGGAAGAGGATCAAGTTGGCCCTCGCGAACAGCTTGATGCACTATCTTCCTTCAACCCTTTGAGCGAAATGCGGCAAAAGAAAAGGAAGGAAAATCCATGGACCGACCCCATCATCTCCACCCCGTAGGAACTGCGAGATCACCCCAAGGACGCCTTCGGCATCCAGGGGTCACGGACCGACCATAGAACCCTGTTCAATAAGTGGAACGCATTAGCTGTCCGCTCTCAAGTTGGGCAGTCAGGGTCAGAGAAGGGCAATGACTCATTCTTAGTTAGAATGGGATTCCAACTCAGCACCTTTTGAGTGAGATTTTGAGAAGAGTTGCTCTTTGGAGAGCACAGTACGATGAAAGTTGTAAGCTGTATTCAGGGGGAGTTATTGTCTATCGTTGGCCTCTATGGTAGAATCAGTCGGGGGACCTGAGAGGCGGTGGTTTACCCTGCGGCGGATGTCAGCGGTTCGAGTCCGCTTATCTCCAACTCGTGAACTTAACCGATACAAAGCTTTATGATAGCACCCAATTTTTCCGATTCGGCGATTTGATCTATGATTTATCATTCATGGACGTTGATAAGATCCATCCATTTAGCAGCACCTTAGGATGGCATAGCCTTAAAAGTGAAGGGCAAGGTTCAAATGAGGAAAGGCTTACGGTGGATACCTAGGCACCCAGAGACGAGGAAGGGCGTAGTAATCGACGAAATGCTTCGGGGAGTTGAAAATAAGCATAGATCCGGAGATTCTGAATAGGGCAACCTTTCGAACTGCTGCTGAATCCATGGGCAGGCAAGAGGCAACCTGGCGAACTGAAACATCTTAGTAGCCAGAGGAAAAGAAAGCAAAAGTGATTCCCGTAGTAGCGGCGAGCGAAATGAGAGCAGCCTAAACCGTGAAAACGGGACAACTTAAAAAATGGATAACCAATGAGTTTGACTTTAAAATTTACAAAGACTCAAATTGGAGGTTTTTTAAGTTGGGGAGACTAGAATTTCTCCCAAAAAATGATCATATTCAAGAAGCCATGAATAATATGTATATCCATATTATCCGTCAATTAATCGATTTTCTATCCGTATTAAATACGGTTCAGGTCGGATAATTTATTCGTTTTTTGTATTTTGCATTTTCGATCTATTCATATCCGACTCAACCTGCCTGTTTGCCACTGATCACGCCCAACTATGCCTTATAAAAAGGACTAAGCGGTCGCTGCAAATATAATCCGGTTTACAAGTCCGGAGTCGAATCCCACAGAGAACTAAGGTTTAGCTATAGTTGTTCACTATCACCAAGAAGACAAGCTTGAACAATTCCTAACTTATAGATATTAAGATTCTTGTGTTTAACTACTTAACTAACAAATTAAAATAGTAAATTAACAACTAACGATACTGAGGGTTAGAGAAAAGATTAAGGAGGTCTAGAGTTATGATTTCCCCTATTGTCGGAATCCTTCCCGCTGTGTCTTCTATAATTTCGCCTAAGTATTCTCTACCGATCATGAGCACTCTTATTACCGTAAATTTCTCCCGAGTAATTACGATAATTTAGTAGACGCGCTCTCCCGAGCTACGCTAGCTGGCTTTTAATACAGCTCACTTCAGATCGCACCCAAGGCTTCGTTATCCCTAATCCCGCCTTTAAACCCTCGGTTATTGATCCCCCATATACTTTGGGAGTGGTGTTGTTTAACAATTACCTAAATATGCACTCTCTCCCGAGTTATGCATACTAAATAGGCACAGCTAATTGGGAGCTCTTCAACCAACCACAATATAAACGTAGTTGAACAAATTAGAGAAAAGCTATGGCTCAATTATATAAAAACATAACAAGAATTTATCCTACAAAAGGTTCTATCAAAACTCTAGATAACAAATTAGCTATTCATAATAGTATGTAAAACTACAATACTAAAAGTCATAACCAACAATGAAAAATAGGAAGAGGAAGGAAAAACTCGTAGAAGAATTCTCCGCCTTGCTCCCAATGTGTTCTTGCCTCCAAGGGTGTTGTCTAACCCTAAAGTAGTGTCTCCTCGCCTCCTTAGGTCTAATTTGTGTCCAAAATATGTCCTCCTCCTGTTCTTGGCTGGCCTCCTTTGTTTAATATAGGGTTTAGGACTTAAAATCCCATGTTTTGAACTTTAGTCCCTGAAATTTCGCTTCCTGCCGCGGTTTTGCCGCGGTCGCGGTGGAACCGCGGCCAAACATGTCCTGTGATTCTTCAACCGCGGCAAAATCACGGTTTTTCACCCTGTTCCGTTTGGAATTGGAAAAACGTAAAACATGAAAGTTGTAGCTCTTTGAGTTAGCTTTCCAACCATATATTGTGGAGCCCAAATGGAGTTCTGAGCAAAAAGTTATGTCTATTTACTAGACAGTGCGCAATATGCCTCCTCAAGTCTTCGTTCGTACTTAATTATCAAATTCAACCTCCGAACACGATCCCGGCTTAATTCCTTGAGCTTTTACTCAGACTTCAAAGCTTCAAATCACTTAAATTCATTCCATAACATCTATATAGCTCGGAATCACACCTACAAGGCATAAAACACACAACTAGTGCAAAACACTAGCGATTAAAGCGCAAACTCAATTAAAGTGCAGTAAATTCGAGTGTAATAAGCGACTAAAATATGCAATTATAGCCTATCATCAACACCCAACACTTAAACCATTGCTCATCCTCGAGCAATCAAACTCCACTTTTTTTATAGACACGACCTTTTTAAACAATTCTCCTAACTCATCACACCAAGAGTATTTAAAATAGACTAAGCACAAAAGCGTAACATCTTCACCTCAAGATTTGACTCACAAGTACCACACGTTATTCACAACTCACCCACTTACTCTAATATAGAGGTGACTAACATTACCTTTCCTTCATGAATCAAGTGCCCTCACACAACAAAAGAGAGTAGTTCCACACAATAAAATTTAAGAACACTTAGGAACTCAAGATAGAAAGAATTCACTTACTCTCAGAAATAACATTCATATGCCATAAAAGATGCACCATAAGCTTGCCCGTAGTGTACTACTCCACTAATCGAGCTCATTCAATCTTGGATCAATTAGGACTTTATTTGGTTGTACTGTAGGCTACGGGACGGGTAGGATTCATTTAGCTATAAGAGTGACTACACCTCCCTAAGCACCTTAAGAGATATAATTTAACATTTAAACCCCATACTTATGTCAAACCAAACTCCACCTTCACATCAATTTATATTACCCCGTTCTTCTTTAAGCACACTTACGTCAAGAGCCACCACTTATCAAGATTTTTTTTTTTTTCAACAATCCAACTATATTTTTTTTTCAATTCAAGTGGCTCTTCCTTTTTCAAAACAGTGCACCTTTCTCCTTATTCAATTAGTTCCACTGAAATGCCAAACCAACCACCCCACACTTTAACTTTTACAAAGTTCATAACAATTCAAGTGCTCATGAGAGGTTACAATGGTTCAAATAGATGGTTAATTCGAACAAATGGGTAAGGCTTGTAATGTGGTTGCCAAAGAAACAGGATTACAGGCTCAAAGGGGTTAACTACGATACATAATAATTAGGCGGGTAAAATATACATATCTGGCTCAACAAGAAAACGCCTATATCACTTCTAAGACTGAATAACACTACTATTTCGCTTTGCAAACACACGGGGCAAGTTCTAGGCATCAAATGCAATGCACAAAATATCACAAAACCTTACACACACATGGCACATAACTCACTCAGGATTGGATTCATCAAGACACCCTAGTCAGAGCAGTTAAGCAAATTTAAGATCATACAATTTAAGGTACTTATACAAGAGTGAAAAACTGAGCCTAAGCGTCACAGCCAAAGTACTCACTATTCTCAAGACATAACAAAGTCAAGAGATATTGCTTCATTTCAAAACAAACACAATGGCTCCTATTCCTTAAAAAAAAACTAACTACACCCGGTTCAAATGAAACCCTTGGAAAGAACCGTGGCCCAAAGAAAAACCAAGGGGGAGTTACTACACTACCTAAAAATTAAAAAATTAANTGTTCTTGGCCGGCCTCCTTTGTTTAATATAGGGTTTAGGACTTAAAATCCCATGTTTTGCACTTTAGTCCCTGAAATTTTCGCTTCCTGCCGCGGTTTTTCCGCGGTCGCGGTGGAACCGCGGCCAAACATGCCCTCTGATTCTTCAGTTGTCCGCGACCATCTTCTACCGCGGTTCTGCCGCAGTCGCGGCAAAACCGCGGTTTTTCACCCTGTTCCATTTGGAATTTGGAAAAACGTAAAACATGAAAGTTGTAGCTCTTTGGGTTAGATTTCCAACCATATACTGTGGAGCCCAAATGGAGTTCTGAGCAAAAAGTTATGTCTATTTTACTAGACAGTGCACAATATGCCTCCTCAAGTCTTCGTTCGTACTTAATTATCAAATTTGACCTCCGAACACGATTCCGGCTTAATTCCTTGAGCTTTTACTCAGACTTCAAAGCTTCAAATCACTTAAATTCATTCCATAACATCTATATAGCTCGGAATCACACCTACAAGGCATAAAACACACAACTAGTGCAAAACATTAGCGATTAAAGCGCAAACTCAATTAAAGTGCAGTAAATTCGAGTGTAATAAGCGACTAAAATATGCAATTATAACCTATCATCAGCCACTCCTAGGCATGAGGTACTATTGGGCGTAAGTGTACGACTCCGTATAATGAGATAAAGAGGCAAAAGACAAATTCTTTGACTAGAAATTATACAAGAGACCTCATCTTTCAGTTCGATTGTATATAATTATGTTGCCGATCCACTCCCAATCCACACTCAACAGTGAGTGGAAATATTCGTTGGAAGAATAGTACCCAATAATGAGTCGGGGTCGATTTTCTCAGGGAGTTAAATATGGGTGTTAGGGTGTACACTTGATGAGCATAGATGAAATAGCTCAATTACACTCCAAACAAGGGGGTTTTGTAATTTACTTCTACAATGGACACTCGCAATGATTAACTAAAGAAAAGAAACTAGAAAATATAATTATTTTTGTTGTGTTTCAAATGGGTAAAACGCCTAAGGGTGTAACCTTCACCTAGATGTTAGCCTAATGGGTAAATTACGTTAATGATTGTTCTAGTGATTGGGGTGTATTATAACTCTCAACTCTAAATTAACCACTCAATACCTCTCGATCATAGAGTGATTTTGCCCAAATTGTATTTCTCAAGCCCATCTAGGTTTCAATTCAAATAGTTGATATGAGCTCAAATCAGGTTTTCCTTATCTCTAGTTCAAACCCTTTAATTAGGCTAGGCAAAATTTTAACTAGCCCAATTTCTTGTTAGCCAAGTTTTCCTAGACTAAGTCCCTCTTTCTCAAGTAAGAACCAAGCCAAAAAAGGGATGAATCAATGTTTGCAACCATTAATTTTAGAAATAATGCACGAACAAAGCTAAATAATAAACACCCAATCATAAACAAGCATTAGATTTAGGGGTGGCAAACGGGCGGGTCGGGTCGGATATGAGCGGGTCAAAACAGGTAATTTAAAAAATGGATAAATTATCCAACCCGACCCGTATTTGAGACGGATAAAAATGGGTTTATCCGGCAGATAATATGGATATCCATATGATCCATGGCTTCTTAAATATGATCACTTATGAGAGAATTCCTAGTCTTCCAAACTTGAGGAACTCCAATTTAAGGTTTTACAAATGTAAAAGTTAAACACATTAGTTATCCATTGGTTATCCATTTGGTTAACCATTCTCTAAGTGGATAATATGGTTCTTTATCCATATTCGACCCGATTCTAAATGGTTCATTATCTAACCCATTTTTTGATGGATAATATGGGTGGATATCTATTTTCTTTTAAGCATTTTGCCACCTCTAATTTGATTAATTACCCATAAGGTTTACACACTAGGATGGGTCACAACCTTAGAAAAGATCTAGTTACTCATAATAGAAATTGAAGAAAATAAAGAAGAAACACTAATTAAAGCCATAATACAAGATTAAAATGATAAACTAATGTGCTTTCACCCCAAATTGGTCACAAATTACCAAAAGCAGTAAATTATAACGTCTACAACTCAAAAAACTATACAACTTGCCCTAAAAAAGTGTTTTCCATCTATTTATAGTAGCCTAAAATTTGCTAACGAAAATGCCCTTCGGGAGGTTCTGCATACACAGGTGAAGGATTTCTACAACCGCACAATTTGGTCTACGGTTGCACTTCAGCTTCTGTGGCCGCACTTTTCCTTCTGCGGCTGCACTTTTGGCAAGGTTTCACACTTGGTCGTTTTGCACGCTCTCTGAACTTTTTGAATTCTTGTCAGTGCGATCATGTTTTGCGACCCCAAAAATTCTTGCAGTCCGCACTTGCTTCAATCATCATGTGAGCTTCATCACCAGATTTGCGGCCGCAGAGATAATTCTGTGGTCCGCGCTTTCTTCTACGGCCGTATAATTACTTCTGTGGACCGCACTTTTGGTCTGTTCCACTCATTCTCACCTTATGAGCTGGAATACTCCTTTTTTTAGTTAGATTTTTTCATTAAAGTCCAATTCTCCAACATTCCAGCAATTTATACAATTTCACAAGTTTTGGGAACAAAAATCAACACTTTCGGACTAAATCTTAAGCAAGAAGGTACTAATAAGTGGTTAAAATCCACACTTATCAACTCTCCCAAACTTAAGTCTTTGTTTGTCCTCAAGCAAATAGATTAGTTCTCATCTCCACAGAGAGAAGGTCATTTCAGAGAGTCAATGATAAGTCATTCATACTCAGTTGAGCCCAACAATTACCGACAATACTCATGCATTTTCAACAAGGTTACAAATCAAATATTATGGACATATAGTTCTAATGTGACATTTGAGCTTCAAGAATTGACTTTACTTATCAAGGACTCTTGCTCTATCATGTAGATCATGCTGGACTCCAAACTCTTCCTCCTCTACCTTCCATTTGCCAAGCTCACTTCAAGAGTTAGCACTCAATTTTTAGATTAATGAAAGGTTTACTCTTCTCTCACAAACGAATGTCACAAGTAAGGATTCAAGTACCATAGGCTGTCCCCTCATGTAGATCACCACTAATGTAAGCTTACTCAGTTCAAAATCAAGTAGGACTTCTTTCGGGTTGTAATGAAGGCTTTTTGGGTTGGGGTAGAATACCATATGGGTTAAGTGGTTACACCCTTCCTTAATCACTCCACATTTTTATTTCTTGGCTCGCATTCACCAACTCTTAGAGGCATTTCCTTTTTCTCGGGGGGCTAGAGAGACTTGAAATCACTCTTTCTTTTTCATTTCATTTTTCTTATCCCTTGATGCTCATACTAGAGATAGTTACCTCTTTTTGATTTCATCAACCCTCTTTTTTATTCTTTTTTCAGAAAAGGGCCTAAAATACCCCTATCGTATGGTAAATGGTTTATAAAAGCCCCCCGTCCATCTATGCGTCTGAAAATATATAGGACGTTAATTCTATTATCAAATATACCCCCGCGACTAATGGAACTCCATGTTGGCATCTCATTAAATGATGTGGCGTTCTTTCATTTGTCCACGTGGCTCAGTGGGGCTAACATTGTATATGGGTAATTTTCGACCCATTTAACCGATTCGACCCATTATTTTTTATGTGGGTCACTTATTTTACCTTATACCCAACAATTTGCTTACATTAATTGTTGGTGGTGATAAAAACAGAACGCAGCCCTTTGAGGGTGATACTTCGGAACAATTACCATCAGAACTCTCCTATCAAAGTCTTGAGCTTACAAGTAAGTTTGCCTCGAATTTACCTTCTTCACCGCTTGGGGGGCCTGAGCTTGTGTACAAGTCCAGTAAAAGGGAGGCAGCACCGGTGATCCTTACTTGTGAAGACCTTGAGCATACAATGTTGTCAGAGTTTAGCGAGAAGAAGTCTAATTCACAGCCACAAGGCTGGAGTACTAAGCGCACAAAGACTGAAAACCTATAAATGTGGCTAGCCAAGCATATCAGCACCTCCTTTCATTATTACAGAAGGGGCCAAATCTTGGAAATGTGACAGAGGTCCAATGCTGGCATTGAATCATTGGAGGCACATGGTGAGACTACCGTGCAAGACAGATCTAAGAAGGAAGATAACAATATTCATGCTTCAGGGAATACACTCACTCTTGAATCACTTTTTGGAACTGCTTTTTTCGAAGGAAAAAGCCAAGATTTAATTAGTTAAAAAAAAGAAATTTTGGGGAAGAAGAATCTGGTAAGCAACCTGATGACCTAGGTTCTAAATTGGGGAAGAAGACAAGTAAAATATGTGGGTATAGGGTTAAAAGAGTGGTATAAGGTAAAAGGAGTGGGTCGGATCGGTTAAATGGGTCGAAAATTACCCATATACAATGTCAGCCCCCACTCAGCCACGTGGACAAATGAAAGAACGCCACATCATTTAATGAGATGCCAACATGAAGTTCTGTTAGTCGCGGGGGTATATTTGATAATAGAATTAACGTCCTATATATTTTCAGACGCATAGATGGACGGGGGGCTTTTATAAACCATTTACCATACGATAGGGGTACTTTAAGCCCTTTTCCATTCTTTTTTTTGGCTTTTTTTCTTCTTTTTATTTTCTTTTCTTGCCTTCTCTTTTCATAGAGATCATTTCTTTCCTCTTTATGGTGCCTTGATACCTCTTTCAATTTCCTCAGCTCTCCCCCAAAGTTATGCCTGATGCTACTTATTTCATAAGAGTGTTAAGGAAGGTCCGGTGCCAAGAGAGGATTACAACAAAATAGGTAAGGGCTTGTAGCATGGTTACCAAGTAAGAAAGGCTAAAGGCTAAAGGCTCAAAGGGGGTTTGACTAGGGATAACAACATTAGTTGACAATAGAAATCTCAAACGGAAAGAAAGCGTACAATCATCTTCCAAACCATGCAAACTTACGATTTCGCCATAAAGCACATTTGAGGCAAGTTCTAGACCATTCGTACGGATACTTGGACTAGCAACGAAAAATCACCTCAACCCTCACGCAACTAGGCCATAAAAGAGGATAGAGGCTAGAGCCTAGGGGTGTGCATTCGAATCGGTTTATCGATAAATCGAATAGATTATTTGTTATCGGTTTATCGATTTCGATTTCGAAATTTTCCTTATCGAGTTATCGATTTTGATTTTGATTTTGTCCTCTTCGGTTATCGGTTTATCGATAAACCGATAAGATATACTAAAAAGACAAATATACCCTTATTCTATAATACCCTTTCCTTTACCCTAAGTTCCTAACCCTAAAATTGGAGCAAAATCTTGACGCAAAAATAGTTGCTCTCTCCACAGTGGCAGCCACTTCAAATGGCATCAACCGGCTCAATTACAAAGTAGGAACCAATTCGTCTCTCTGTACAACAAACCCACAAAATTTTCATAGTCAATGGCTTGGTACTCCAATCAAAATCTCTCTTCGGTCCAGCAATTTCAAACCATTTCTTACAAAACATTGCCTCATTAAAGCCACCATCTCCTTTAGCCTTCCTTATGGAAAGTCAGAGGCTGCGGTATCTATAGAGAAAATTCCTAAATGGTCGTCAAAGGCAATAAAATCATTTGCCATGGGTGAATTGGAAGCAAGAAAACTTAAATATACCACTACTGGAACAGAAGCTCTTCTCATGGGAATCCTGATTGAAGGGACAAATTTTGCTTCAAAATATTTGAGGGCGTACAACATTACTCTCTTTAAAGTACGTGAAGAAACTATCAAAGTACTTGGAAAAGCTGACATGTGGTTTTTCAGTCCCGAGCATCCTCCTTTGACTGAAGATGCACAAAAGGGTCTTGATTGGGCACTTGATGAAAAACTCAAATCCATTGACAATGGGGAGATTACAACTACTCATTTGTTCCTTGGAGTGTAGTCACAAGTAGGATCACCAGGTTATAAGATATTGTTAGCTTTGGGCTTCAACGATGAAAAAGCTCAAGAGTTGAAGAATGTAATTTCAGAACCTGGTTTTGTGGATGATTAAGATGAAGATTTTTGTGTTGATGTATTCCTTTAACCTGAACTAAGTTTCCAAATTCGTAATCAAATTAGTCGTTTTGACGTGAAAAAAAAAGTTCCTAACCCTATTATTTCCTCTACCCATTCGATTTTGCATGTGCTTGTTGACACAATTTTTATGTTATAAACGGTGTTCGTCTTATTTTAGATTTTTTTATCCATATTAGTTAGGCGTGTTTATAGCGATATACTTTCCGTGGAATCCCCACAAATTTTCTTATTGGTGTAATCGATAACCGAATTGATAAGCCCCAAAAATCGATAAACCGAAATCGAAAAAATCAAAACCTTATTGAAACGGTAACGATAAGCATATGTACAAATCGATAATCGATAAGTAATTATCGATAAGGGTCAAAATCGAATCGATAAATCGAATGCACACCCCTACTAGAGCCTACAACAACCATAATCAAGTTTAAGATCACTATGGTCCAATAAACCACTCAATGATTATCAAAGTCAACTCAAGATTCTCAAAGTCACTAACTAGAGCTATTTTCTTTCAAAAACCTTGTTTCAAACGATAAGCACGCAGTTAAGTGTGTTGGTGTCAAATGAAGCATGAATAACTCTTTTTAGAGAATGACTTGATTAGGGCATTTATTCGTTACTACTACTATTATTATTACCTAAACACAAAATAAACTCATTCCCTTAAGAAGGTTGTCACGCTATCCATCCTCGGGAAGAGTACCCCGTTCACACAAAAGACTACCTTTTAAAAGAACCATGGCATTAAGAAAATCAAAGGCTTATTATCTATACTACTACGAAAAACATGAAAGCTACTAACGTAAAAAGAAGCTAGCAGCAAAACAAAATCAAAGTAAACAATTAAAGAATCTAATGAAAGCAATAACTAACAAAAGATAGATAAACTATAAAAAACAGAATTATCCAATTATTACAGTCCAAATGTATCAATTAAAATCCATCCCCCCCCCCCAAATAAAAGTAAGTATTGTCCCTAATGCTTAACAAAATAAGAGTGAAAAGAGAGAGGGCGAAGAAACTCCCTAAGCATCCTTGGACATCTTAGTGTCCGCAGCAGCATCAACTCCCGTTGGCTCAGCCAACTGTATCTCAGTGTCATCATATGGGAGTGTCGGGAGTGGAAAACATCACACGCACTGCATCAACAGTGACGGTAGCAAGGCATGGCTCATCAGACTGGCTAGCTGGTGTAAACTGTGCAGATGGATCTGGGGCAGACTGGTCTGGGTCAAGCAGTATGTCAAATGGTAAATCTTCAGCTGTCGCTAGTCAGGTCACCTCCTTCCTAAGCTTATCTACTGTACTTCTTGCTGGCCTGGGACTTTCTCATCTTCTTCATTTCTTTGGTCAAGTCCTCAATAACTGAACCATGTTGTACCAGATTGTCCATGATCATCTTCTAGTTGTCCAAAATCTTGCGCAGCTTCTCATCAAGTTCAGTAGAATCCTGCGGTGCCTGTGTGGATGGCTGCCTTGCAACAGTACTAGATATCTCAGACAACTTTGAAGTAGTTGCCTACATCTAGTTGTTGAGACTATCTGGGAGACTCGCAGAGCAAAAAGTGAGGTTGTAGGCATGTGAACAGCCTCAGAACTAGAGTAGGGCTGCCCTATGAGCTGTGGTAAGAGCTGGAGATGGTGGCGGAGGCATATCAGCTGCACTAGTAGAGGGCTCAGCTGATGTAGATGGAATATTAGCTGTGTCAGAAACTACCACTGCCGGCTCAGCAGACTGGCCTGCAGTAGTAGAAGGCTGAGCGCTCTTCTTCGGGTTGGTCGGATCCTGCAGCGAGTACCACTCAAACGACTTCTTTGGCTTCACCTTTGTATCAAATGTTTTTGGCTCTACCTTTGCATCAGTAAGGTACTCTGTGATAGTGTTGAGGTAGGGGTAGGCCGTGTTAGTCTGCTGTGCTACTAATGCGATGTTGGTTGACATCACAGCAGCGACATTGATCGGGTACTTGGTCATGATAGAAGCCACTAGAACTGCACATGGAATAGGAAGGTTGTTCTCATTCTGGCATGGGTCAAGCCTGCTACAGACAAAGGTCTGCCAACATTTTGTCAAAAAGCTCAATGTATTTCGCTGAATAGGTACTCCAGCAATGATCTATGGTGGAGGTGGTCCCGGTGGTGCTAAGATCTCAGCTAGCCATGGCTAGATCTCTTCTTTCAAGGTCAACTTCTCGAGGTACTCTTTTGGCTCCAAGTCCTCAAAACCCAAGTACGCGTTCATTGTGTGTTGATCAAACCTCACCTTGAGGTTGCGTACTTTGGTCACCATTGTCCCATTGCGAAAGTGTAAAATGTTGGCGTAGAACTCGCGGACAAGGTGCTTCTCGGCATCTACGACCTTCTCAGTGAACAACATCTATCCCTCTCTCGATCGGAACTGCCACTGCAGGGTTGTATCTAAAGGTGTTAACCATACGGGCTGGTCCGGGCTGGACACAAAAAAAATAGCCCATCCGGTTATTGTTTTGGGTTGTTAGTGGGCTGGGGTTCCGGGCTGGTAGTGGGCTGGGATTTTTCGGGTTTTGGTGGCCCCGTCCGGGTTCGGGCTTAACAGGGTCGGGCCGGGCCGGGCCTGGTTACTTATTTTTTTGTATATTTTGTTTTTCTTATTCAATGTTATTGATACTTAAGTGTTTGCAAACTTTTAAGGCTTACAATTAAACTTTTAAACTTTAAAATCTAAAGATTTAAATTGGAAATTTGAAATATAAAATTTGAAAATTTAAATTAAGTGGATATAAATTATTTAATAAGACCAATATGTAAGGATCAAACTTCAAGGACTTTCATTCATATTTTCGTTGCATAATAATACTTCAAATTAACTTTTGTAATATACTTACACATTAAGCTTAAATAAGTCTAACAAATTCAAAATAACACAAATTGTCTCAAATCAACTTAAAATACGAATTGATGAAGGACACTCAATACAACCCTTGATATGCCTCATTAAACCAGTTGTGCCTTCCCCCTTTCGACGAACATGAAAGACTAGACCACAGTTCTTGCACTGAACTTTGCAAACTTCTTCATTTTCTTCTACCACCTCAAAGTGTTCCCAAACATGTGAGCGCACTCTAGAAGCACGGGGCATGATTTAACTTGAACCTAACAAAAATGGTAACCATATTTCACTTGATAATTGTAATATTGTAGTGGCTACCGTAAATAATTGATAAACTTGAAATATTAATTAATTGAGAACTTGAGAGCAATAAGCAATTCAATAATCAAAAGGGAATTGGGAGAGAAGTAGAGTATAAGAAGAGAGCATGTTGTGAAAAAAAATGAAGAAGAGGGGGGCTATTTATAGTTATTAAAAGGCTAAGAATGTAATTTATCAATTATTAGGGGGTGAAGGGGCTGTTTTAGTAAGGAGATAGGCCGAAATGGCTAAAACTGAAAAAAATGGCCGTTGCCCAGCGGTCATATTTTAATTTGACTGTTGGCAACAGTCGGAATTTTAAAAAAATAAAAAATTACAACATAAACTGGGCTGGACCGAGCTGGAAGGGTTAGCGGGCTAGCCGGGTTCCGGTGCAACGGTAGCAAAAAAAGGCCCGACCCCGTCCGGCACAACCCTCTATCTTAGCCAACCCGTCCCACCCCTTACCGAACCGGGTTGATCCGGTCTGAATTGGGTCAAACCGGGTTGTTAATGGGCCGGGCTCGGCCCGATTAACACCCTTAGTTGTATCTATCTAGATCCTTCAACAAAACTGCCTCTTATGTGTCAATGATCTCATCGGCCACCACATCCGGAAATCAGTGAAAGCAGCCAAACTCACAAATCTGTCTTCCCATATTTCCTTCTTCTTTGACCTCTCAACACTAGTGGATGTATTCTCTCCCCCTTTATCATCATCAGGAACATCCTGAACATTCTACGCATCTGACTCTGAAGTAGATGCTGGCTCGGAAGCCTGTCTAGCACTTTCTGAACCCTCGGAAGTGCTGTGAGATAATGAAGCCACATTGGCTCAGATCGCCCCTGTGGCTTGAACTGTGCAGCAGCTTGCTCCTCCGAAATAGACACGGAGTTGCCCCCGGAAGCCTCCCTAGACGGGACATAAGAACTGGAGTCAGAGAGGTCTGCACCCCTCCCTCTGCATGATATGGTCTTCTTCCGAATGGTTTTGGACACACTGAGAGGCAAGACACATTTGCCTCGACCCTTAGAAGAGTCTCCTCTACCTTTGGAAGTTTTATCGCGGCCTCGTGATCGACCCATTGTCTGTATCAAAACAAAGAGGATTGTTAGTTGCAAGTCATCATTCAACACAATTAAGACTCATGTAGGCAAGGGAGAACATTATGGACATAGTAGGGTTGCTACAGATTAAGATGCTGCAGGGAAATGGGAACTGCAGTCCGCACATTTCTGATGTGCGGCTGCACAATAGGAGTGCGGACCGCACAATTTCATGTGCGCTCGCGCTTCTCACAAAAAAAATCAGAGGCTCAAGTTCCTTTTCTCCGAAGACAGTGCGACGGCCAAAGTGCGGCCGCAGAATTCATCTCCGATCCGCAGAATTATAAGTGCGGTCCGCACTTTTGATTTTTTAAGAGACAAGTCTCTGATATCAGTGTGGACCCAACCTCACCAACAATTCTGCGGTCCGCACAATTAGAGTGCGGCTACAGAATGCACTTGCCTTCACCTGTTACCAAAATTAGCCAACTCCGGACTGCACAAATTCAAGTGCGACCATAGAATTCAAAAACTTACGAGCAGTCTGTGGTTTTACTAAGATTTTGCAATTACTTGTTTAAATCTATATGGAAACATGGTATACACATAAATTCAACTAACCAACCCATTTGAGCATGTATTAACAACTACCCAATACAGATCTACCCCACATGGACACATGGATGAACTCTAATAACAGATGGCCTAAAAAGAAACTAAAATTTCAAAAATTAAACTAACACAAAGGTTAACATAAAGTGAATCATACCAGATAAAATGAGTGCACTAGGTATGTAAGCACATGTAGGTTTGTACGGTTGACAGTGAAAATTTCTCAGTAAAGCTTGTAGAGCAACAGTGAATCTCAAGAAGGTGTAAAGTGTAAAATAAGGCTAAAAGTCCTATTTATACTTTGAGCGAATGGGGGGAAAAAGGGCTGAGTGCGGCCGCACAATTGTTAGTGCGATCCGCGCTCTTTCACCTGGGCAGCAATGCTCTATACCATTTGTGCGGTACGCACAATTTTGAGTGTGGCCGCACAATTCCTCTTGCGATCGCAGAATAGCTCCGCACCGACAGCCCCAAACTTTAGAGAGTTTGTATTTTTTACACTTTGTCGAGCTTCCAATTATGTGGTGCGCATGTGAAATGTGCAACCGCACAAGCTCATCTGTTGTAGCACACTTAATTCTGTTGTCAGCACAATTAAAGTGCGGTCTGTATTTCCTTCAACACTTAGCCATTTTTATGTCCACCCTTCTTGCATGTAACACTCAACCCTGCAGCACACTTCAAATCAAGTTAGAACAAAAACAACACCTAAATACAAAAGAAAAAGAAAAAGAACATGGGTTGCCTCCCAATAAGCACCTGATTTAACATCGAGTCACGACGCAATGTCAAAGCATTTTCACATGAAGTAAATGACCGCTGCCCGTGGCTATCTCCAACCTTGCCCAAGTAGTGCTTCACCCGGTGACTATTGACTCTGAATATGTTATTGTTCTTGTTCTTCAAATCTAATGCACTGAAAGGTGCCATACCAATAATTTCAAATGGACCACTCCACTTGGATTTTAGCTTTCCGGGAAACATCCTCAACCTTGAGTTAAACAACAATACAAGATCACCCACATTTAACTCTTTGTTCCAAATCTATTTGTCATGAAGATATTTTATCTTTTCTTGGTACAAGGACGAACTCTCATATGCATGGTACCGGAACTCATCTAATTCATTCAAGTGTGCAATCCGCAAGTTAGCGGTTATATCCCAATCAAGATTCAATTTCTTTAAAGTCCACATTGCCTTGTGCTCTAGTTCCACCGAAAGATGACAAGCTTTCCCAAACACTAACCGGTATGAAGACACTCGGATAGGTGTTTTGTAAGCAGTCTGATAAGCCCATAACGCATCATCAAGCTTCTTGGACCAATTCATCCGATTAGCATTCACCGTTTCAAACAAGATACTCTTTATCTCCCGGTTGGAGACTTCCACTTGACCACTAGCTTGTGGGTGATAAAGAGTCGTGACCTTGTGAGTAACACCATACTTGCCAAGCAAAGTGTCAAAAGCTTTGTTGCAAAAGTGTGACCGCCTATCGCTTATGATTGCACGTGGTATACCAAATATTGTAAAAATATTCTTCTTCAAGAAAGCCACTACACATCTCGCCTCATTGTTGGGTAAAGCGACGGCCTCAACCCATTTGGACGCATAATCCACCGCGACCAAGATGTAAGTGTTTCCACAAGAAATCACAAAAGGGGCCCATAAATTCAATGCCCCAAACATCAAAAATATCAATCTCCAAGATGGTTGTGAGAGGCATCTCATTTTTCTATGAGATTCCACCGGCCCGTTGGCATTCATCACATCTTTTCACTAAATCACTTGCTTCCTTGTAAAGAGTAGGCCAATAGAAACCACAACTAAGAGCTTTGGCTGCCGTTCTTGCTCCACCATGATGACCACCATATGGTGCAGAATGACAAGCCCCAAGAATATCGCCTTGCTCTTCTTCCGGTACACACCTTCTAATCACCCCATCCGTATAAATCCGGAAAAGGTATGGTTCATCCCAATAATAATCTTGACAATCTCTCTTGTGCTTCTTCCTTTGGTTTGAAGAGAACTCATCCAGAATGATTCCACTCACAAGAAAATTTTCCAAGTCCGCAAACCATGGAACCTCTTTCATTGAAATTGCCAAAAGTTGCTCATCGCGGAAGGAGTCATTGATTTCAAGGCCATCATACGGCCTCCCCTCCTCCTCCAAACGAGACAAGTGGTCCGCCAATAATAATTTGACAATCTCTCTTGAGCTTCTTCCTTTGGTTTGAAGAGAACTCATCCAGAATGATTCCACTCACAAGAAAATTTTCCAAGTCCGCAAACCATGGAACCTCTTTCATTGAAATTGCCAAAAGTTGCTCATCGGGGAAGGAGTCATTGATTTCAAGGCCATCATACGGCCTCCTCTCCTCCTCCTCCAAACAAGACAAGTGGTCCGCCACTTGGTTTTCACTACCTTTCATATCTTAGATATTAATATCAAATTCTTGCAACAAGAGTACCCATCTCATCAATCGGGCTTTATAATCCTTTTTCCTTATAATATAGCGAAGCGCCGCATGATCTACGTGGACAATAACTTTGGCACCCATCAAGTACGTGCGGAACTTCTCAATTGCAAACACAATAGCAAGGAGCTCTTTCTCCGTAGCGGTATAATTGACTTAGGCACTATTCATGGTCTTACTAGCATAGTAAATCGAATGAAGAACTTTGTTGATAAGTTTCCCCAAAACAGCCCCAACCGCTACGTCACTTGCATCACACATGAGTTCAAAAGGCAAACTTCAATTTGGAGCGACAATGATAGGAGTAGTTGTCCACTTGAGCTACAACAGTTCAAAATCCCTCATACAATCATCATTGAAGTTGAACTTGGCATCCTTATCAAGGAGCTTACACAATGGGTTCACCACTTTAGAGAAATCTTTGATAAAGCATCGGTAGAAACCGCATGGCCTAGAAAACTCCGCACACCCTTCACCAAAGTTGGGGTGGAAGCTTAAAAATCACCTCAATCTTTGCCTTATAAACTTCAATTCCATTCCTTGATATTTATTGGCCAAGGACAATACCTTCCTCAACCATGAAATAACATTCTCCCAATTGAGCACCAAGTTGTCTTTTCACATCTAGCCAACACTTTGTCCAAATTTGCAAGACAGTTATCAAAATAATCCCCAACCACTGAGAAGTCATCCATGAAAACTTCAAGGTAGTCATCCATCATGTCCGTAAAGATAGCCATCATACACCACTGAAAAGTCGTCGGTGCATTGCACAAACCAAATAGCATCCTCTTGAAAGCAAAAGTATCATAGGGACGTGTAAAGGTTGTTTTCTCTTGAACTTCCAGAGCAATGAGAATTTGGTTGTAGCCTGATTTCCTATCAAGAAAAAAATGGAAAGCGCGGCCAGCCAATCTATCTAGCATTTGATCTAAGAAAGGAAGTGGAAAGTGATCCTTCCTTGTAACTTTGTGCTTGCGATAATCCATACAAACCCTCCAACCGGTCACCGTTCTTGTAGGAATCAACTCATTCTTATCATTGGTAACCACCATCATGCCTCCCTTCTTTGAGACATATTGAACCGGAGAGGTCCATGAAATATCGGAGATGGGGTAGACAACCCCGGCATCCAACCACTTGATAATCTCCTTCTTGACAACTTCTTGCTAGCTTTATTTAGCCTTTTTTTATTTTCAATGGACGGTTAGCACCATCCTCCAACTTGATCTTATGCATGCAAACTTATACCCCGAATATCCGCTAAAGTCCATCCAATAGCCTTCTTCCTCTTTTGTAACACCGCAAATATGGAATCAACATGTACATTAGTCAACAAGAGGAAAGAACAACTGGTAAAGTAGAAAACGGGCCAAGAAATTCATACCTAAGGTGTGGAGGCAATGTCTTTAACTCTAAAGTATGTGGCTCTTCAATAGAATGCTTTGTAGAAGAAGTCTTCCTATTCTCAAGATCCAAATATAATTTCTGGGGTGCATAATTGTACGACCCCATTCTTTGTAAAGATTTCACGCATTCCCTAAAACAATCCATCTCACCATCACCAAAATTGAGCAAAACGACCTCCAACATATCGCAAACATTGATTGTAGCACTTGTATTATCAACAATAACATCGGTCACCAAGTCCACGAAATAACACACCTCATTGCTATTTGGTTGCCGCATTGACTTACACACATGTAATACCACTAGTTCATCACCAACTCGGAAAGTGAGTTCTCCAACTTCCATATCACAAAGAGCCTTACCCGTATCAAGGAAAGGTTTTCCAAGAATGATAGGCACTTCATAATCAACTTCACAATCTTGAATAACAAAGTCCACCTGAATAATGAAATTATCAACCCGAACCAAAATATCTTCAATCACAACCAATGGCCTCTCCGTGGTACAATTGGCCATGTGCAACCTCATAGATGTGGGTCTTGGTTGCCCAATACCTAAAGTTTTGAAAATTGAATGGGGCATCAAATTTATACTTTCCCCAATATCACAAAGAGCTTTAGCAAACTTGGCACTCCCAATTGTACAAAGAATAGTGAAAGCACTGGGATCCTCCAACGTAGGAGTCATGGATTGAACAATTGCACTCACTTGATGAGTGACCTTAATAGTTTCAAAATTCATCAATTGTTTCTTGGTCACAAGATCTTTCATAAACTTTGCATAACCGGACATTTGTTCCAAAGCTTCTACCAATGGCACATTGATTGAAAGACTCTTCTTCATTTGAACGAACTTCTTGAATTGATTCTCGCCAGTTTTCTTGGCAAGTCTTTAAGGGTATGAAGGTGGAGGCTTGGGCAATGGTGCCTTAGCCTTTTAGACTACTGGTTCCGGTATGCCAATGATGTGTTCCCTAATCGGGTTCACCTCCTCTTGAGTCTCTTTAACATTATCATCAATATTAATCCGAACTTCCTTATTTGCTTGAACAACATTGTTTGGGATCTCTTCTTCTTGCACCACTTGGTCATCATCGACAAGTTACCTTTCACTTGAGGTGGGTGCATTCCCGCCTCTTTCACTTCTTGTGATAACCGCCATAGCATGTCACGTATTATTAACACCCTTTGGGTTCACTACCGTGGCACTTGGTAGTGCAACCTTAGGACGAGAATTTAGAGCTTGAGAGATTTTCCCTATTTGAACTTCTAGATTACGGATTGATGTGTTGTGTGAGGCAAGTTGGGCATTCGATTCAGCATTCTTTTCCATCATTTGCTTGAATATATTCTTAATACGTCCCATCTCACTGTTTAAGAACTTGAACCATGGGAAGGATAAAAATGTGGGTTGCTTGGTTGTTGATACATTGGGGGACTTTGATAACCCGACCCCCGGTTGCCTTGATTGTTTCACCAACCACCTTGATTGTTGCCTTCCCAATTTCCTTGGTTGTTTCCACTCCAATTTCCTTGATTGTTGTTATTATGCCAATTCCCTTGATTGTTGAAACTCCAATTGCTATGGTTATTTTGGTGGTCGCCATTGTTGTTGATTAGAGCCTTAGAAATTGTTTCTTTGCCCTTGAAAATTGTTCACATATTGAACTTCCTCCTCTTGCTCATGATAAGAATCATCTTGATCAAAACCGCCATCATCTTGCACATAGTTCTCCACTCGGGTTTGCATTGTGGACCCTTGGTACTCTTCTTGTTCACCAAAACATTAACTCCCTCCGTAGCATGAACTTGCTTAGGAGCTTGTACTTTATTTAGTTGGGTCTTTGCTAGTTGAGTCATGATTGTTGTCAATTCGACAATGACTTGCCCGTGGTCTTGCAACTCTTTATAGAGGTGTATCATATTTGGATCACCTTGTGGGACATTAGCTCGGGATTGCCAAGTCGATGACATTTCCGCCATCTCATCTAGAATGGCACACGCCTCCTCATAAGGCGTTGTCATGAACTTGCCACCGACTAGTTGGTTCACTACACATTGGTTGGTTGTGTTAATCCCACGGTAGAAGATTTGTTGCAATATGTTCTCCGTCATATCGCTGTTAGCACATTTCTTAACCATGGTTCTATAGAGTTTCTAAAATTCGTGTATTGGTTCATTCGGTTCTTGCTTTGAATACCGAGATTTCATCCCGAAGGGTAGCCATGTGATTGGGAGAGAATAACTTAGCAATGAACTTGGCCGCCAACTCATCCCAAGTGTGTATTGGATGGTTCAGCAAACGTTCCAACCAATCTAAAGCTTTCCCCCGTATAGAGAATGAAAAAAGCCTTAGCCTCAAGGAGGCATCCTCGGAAACATTAGTTTGCTTGATCCCCCAACATGTATCCACAAAGACTTTCAAATGTTTGTAAGCATTTTGACTTGGCACACCGGTGAAAAAGTCTCGTTGCTCAAGCAAATTGAGCATCGCATTGATGATTTGAATGTTGCCCACCCTAATACGGGAAGGGACTATTGCACTAGCATAACCTTCATTGGCCAATATCCGATATTATGCCGCTTGTGGTGGAGGTTGGGGTGGTACGGGCACGTTGTCTTGTGGCACCCGGCCTCGCCGATTAGGTTGTGGCACTTAATATACCTCATCGAGTTGTTCCTCCTCACCACCCAAGTCCCCTAAATGCATATTTTCAAGCTCAGTGTTAGCCATGTTTGTACCTATGATTTCTTCAACAAGTTAGTAACACAGTAGGGAAAAAAGATATTCCAAAAACACACTCAAATATATAGCTAACACCGTTAAAACACCCAGGAAACAGCGCCACAAACTGATCCACGCCCAATCCACACTCAACATTGAGTGGAAACGGTTGTTGGAAGAATAGTACCCAACAATGAGTAGGGGTCGATTTCCTTAGGGAGTTAAATATGAGTGTTAGGGTGTACACTTGATGAGCGTAGATGAAATAGCTCAACTACACTTCCAACCAAGGGGGTTTTGTAATTTACTTCTACAATTGACACTAGCAATAATTAACTAGAGAAAAGAAACTTGAAAATGAGTAACTATTTTTGTTGTTTTTCAAATGGGTAAGAGGCCTAGGGATGTAACCTTCACCTAGGTGTTAGCTTAATGGAAAAATTACGTTAATGCTTGTTTTAGTGATCAGGGTGTATTATAACTCTCAACTCTAAATTAACCCCTCAATACCTCTCGGTCATTGAGTGATTTTGTCCGAATTGGCTTTCTCAAGCCCAATTGCGTATCAATTCAATTAGTTAATATGAGCTCAAATCGGATTTTCCTTATCTCTAGTTCAAACCCTTTAATTAGGCTATCCAAAATCTTAACTAGCCCAATTTTTTGCTAGCCAAGTTTTCCTAGACTAAGTCCATCTTTCTCAAGTAAGAACCAAGTCAAAAAAGGCATGAATCAATGTTTGCAACCATTAATTCTAGAAATAATGCATGAACAAAGCTAAATAATAAACACCCAATCATAAACAAGCATTAGATTAATTACTCAAGGTTTACACACTAGGGTTGGGTCACAGCCCTAGAAAATATCTAATTTCTCATAATAGGAATTGAAGAAAATAAAGAAGAAACACTAGTTAAAGCTGTAATACAAGATTAAAGTAATAAACTAATGTGTTTTCACCCCAAATTGGTCACAAATTACAAAAAAAATAGTAAATTATAACAGCTATAGCTCAAAAAATTATATAACTTGCCCTAAAAAGTGTGTTCCGTCTATTTATAGTGGCCCGAAATTCGCTGACAAAAATATCCTTCGGGAGGTTCTGCGGCCGTACAATTCCATGTGCGGTCCGAACTTTGCTTGGTTCTGCAGGTGAAGAATTTCTGCAGCCGCACAATTTGATCTGCGCCTGCACTTCAGTTTCTACGGCCGCACTTTTCCTTCTGCAGCTGCACTTTTGGCAAGGCTTCACACTTTGTTGTTTTGCACACTCTCTGAGCTTTTTGAATTATTGTTAGTGCGGCCATGTTTTGTGGCCGCACAAATTGTGTGCGGTCCGCACTTGCTTCAATCATCATCTAAGCTTCAGCACCAAATATGTGGCCGCAGAGATAATTCAGCGGTCCGCGCTTTCTTCTACGGCCTCATAATTACTTCTGCGGACCGCACTTTTGGTCTGCTGCACTCCTTCTTGCCTTATGAGCCGGAACACTCCTTTTGTAGTTAGATTTCTTCATTAAGGTCCAATTCTCCAACATTTCTGCAATTTGCACAATTTTATTCGTTTTGGAAACAAAAATCAATACTTTCGGACTAAAACTAAAGCAAGAAGATACTAATAAGTGATTAAAATCCACACTTATCAGTTGTTCACCTTCATCTTGGGCGTGTCTATTTTTTTAGTTTTATATTTTCTTGTACATTACGAACTGAAATTGCCCTGTTATTTTCTTTAGGTACCACCTATGAAATTACTCAATTATTTTCTTAAAGTCCACCCATAAAATTATTCATTATGAAACTTATAAAAGTGAAACTCTAGGACCATGTCTCGGAGTTGAAACTTATTCAAGTAAAAGTTTGAACTATCTTATTCTCGAATAGATAAGGACCAAGCTCCATGATTTTTTATGGAGTTAAATCGATAAAAGCTCAAACTTCATGAATCTCTTGAAGTTTGAACTTCACATTTCAAACTTCAAGTATCATGTAAAAGTTTTGAACTGCAAGATATTATGCTGGCCTTTTTTTTTATAATTTTGTTTTAGCAAGAGATATTTTTTTGTCCAAATTCTTATTAAAAAGAGGCTAAAGCTAAACAATCTTAAAATTATAGCTGAATGCTGATTAGTGAACTGAAAATTGACATTTCTCCATCTTTCTAACAAAGAAAGAGCCAAATAATCCATTGGGATATTCTTGTCTATACCAATTCCCACCCTAATTACCAAACGATCCTTTAGAGCCTCGGCTATTTGTGGAGACTTTGGCACGGTATGGCAACGTACCTACATAATAAGCAGAAAAAAACCCTAGTTATAAATATTTGCATCACACACACACACACACACACACACACACACACACACACACACACACACACATATATATATATATATATATATATATATATATATATATATATATATCACGTGTATATCAAAATATATATCACAATCTTAATTTTCTTCTGTGTTATATTAAAATATATATTTAATTTTTATTTTCCTTCTTTTATATCTAAAATACAAAATTATGAATATAGTTGTTTAAAATTCATTATTGTCTTTATATCAATGTATGTCACAACAAAAATAATTACATTATATGTATATCGCAGTATATAACGTATCAAATAATGTGTATACCAAAATATATCCTCGTAAATTTATTTTCCTTCGTTGTCTATATTAATTTTTTCTTCTTTGTATATCAAAAATATATATCAGAATTTATTTTTTCATTGTATATCTTAATGTATATCAAAAATTATTTTTCTTTTTTGTATATCTCAATGTATAATACATATTTTCTTGTGGATATACACAAATATATATGCTAGAGATACATTGATATACAAGATTAAAATCAAAACTATTTTTTTAATTTAAAAAAGATATCAAACGAAATAAAATACAGTTGCACTAGATAGCCTAAAAGTTAGGTTTAACAAAGAGATCTGTAAATCAAATCAGCAAAAATGGTCTTTTCAGTGTCAATTGTTTTCAGTTTTTTGTTTGTTTCATAACACGAGGGCTTGTGAATAACCCATTAGAAACCTTCAGTAATTGGGAAATTTTGAAAAAGATAAAGAAAATGGAACGTGATCTCTTGAATGTAAAGAAAGACTCATATAATTTAACGAGTACAAACCTAAATTGATGAAAGAAGAAGAATTTGTGGTCTAACCAGATGTGTAACGGAATATATCTACACAATGAGAGAGAATAAATAGGGAATTAAGTTTTTTGGGATTTAGTTATACAATGCCAATTTTTTGAGCTATCTTTGCCAAACGTAATCTAAGTCCAAATATTGCCAATTCCTATTATATGTTGTCACCCAAATTTTCGCAAAATTTTCGTATATATACCATATATGAAACTATATTACCAAATATGTTCATAGTTTGCATATTACCATGCTAATAGTATTTCTACATAATATATACAATGCATTAAATAAGGAATCAAGGTAGCTTTATGATTCCTTATTTAGCCGCGCAAAAAAGGGGAATTAAATATTTTCCAGATCTTCCCCAACGCAAATCACGCACAGTAATAACTATCGTCGACTTCATTACAAAATTTTCGTACTCTGTTTTTGGATACACTCAGTTTCAACATTTTCACTGATTTCACAATTCAAAATCGACAAAATCTTCTATAATTCTTCTGCAACAAAAGCAATTATGGCGAAAATACCAATTATGCTGCAACTGAATTGGAATTGGGATAGCTATGGGAGATTTAGAGAATTTGAGGTCGATGGCATTGTAGTCGATAAGGATGTGAGTTATAGTCAGTTGATTTCTACAATAGCACATCAATTAATGATTGATACATCCGAAAAAATTATAGAAATCAAATACATTGTCAACGAGCATTGTCCTCCAATGGAAATTAGGAACGATATGGGTGTTCGTGTATACATGGAGACGAAAAAGGAAAACAAAAACTTAGGATCATATCCGCTATGTATTATTGTTCGCGATTTCAATATGGAATTGAGTATCACCAATGAGAACACAACTGCAGGTGTGTGATGTTATATTTTCTATGAAATTCTGGTTGTATGTCAATGCCCTACACTTTATCTACATTTTATCTACAAATAAACTACATGTCAGAGTAAATATATATATATATCAGTATGGAATTACATAATATCTACAAAATTTCTACATTTATTCTACAATAAAACTACATATCATTTGAAAAATTAATATGAAATACATAATTTCAATGTTTCTACAAATTATCTACAACATTTCTACAAACTTTTCATAAAAGTATTTATCTTTATTTTCATGCAGGTTCATTTGGAATACTAAAGTTAATTGATATGCCAACACCTCACGTTACAGAGGAATATGAAAGTATAATACTAACAGATAGTACATCAAGTTTTATTGAAGTAGGACAAGTATACCAAGACAAGCAAACAATTGCAACTGCAATGAAGCACTATTCTGTCATGCACAAGTTCCAATTCAGGGTTAAAAGATCTAGTGCTAGAAGATATGAACATATGAATGGTCAATGATCATTATTTTTTTAATTTTGTAGTTTATTTGTAATTTTTTTACTCTCTTCAGTTTTTTCTTGTGATAATGTTTATCAATATTGTAGATGAATTGTAGTTATGTTGCATATAAATTGTATAATGTGATCGTTTAAGCTAAAACAATCTTTTTTTTTAAAAAAAATCTACATTTTAAATCAGTGTTTAAATTGTATTTATTTTGTAGCTACTGGCTGATATGTGTTGGTGAAAACTGTACATGGCACTTCAAGGGAACTAGCATAAATGATTCTACAATGTTCAACGTCAGAAATTTCAACAGCCAGCACACATGCTCTTTAATGGACAATACATTCATACAACGCAAACCTACTGCCACGGTAGTTGGAAGCATGGTTATTCCAAAATATTCTGATCCTAAGACAATTTACACACCAAAAGACATACAAACTGATATTGTCACGACCCCAGTTCGCCCTCCGTGAACATGTCGTGATGGCACCTAGTCCCTATAACTAGGTAAGCCTAACAATGCGGAAAACAACATAACTTGCGAGATAATTCATTTAAAACCGAACAATTAAAACAGAACTGTATAAAAGATGCCGCTCGGCATATATTACTCAATAATGCGGAAGTCTACAATATCACTCCAAAATCCGGAAACTCACGGGAACACAAGCTAACGGAAAGTAATATACGGCTCTAACTCCAGAATGTCTAAAGCAACAGTACGAAAGAAAGCTAAATACTACAGATAGAGTAAAGAAGGAGACTCTTCGGTCTGCGGACGCTGCAGATGTACCTCGAAGTCTCCGTAGCTCTCCCTGCCTCAAGGATAGTGCGCCTGAGAGGAAGTACCTGGATCTGCACATGAAAAACATGCGCAGAAGAGGCATGAGTACACCACAGCGGTACTCAGTAAGTGCCAAGCCTAACCTCGGTTGGGTAGTGACGAGAAAAGTCAGGGCCCTACTGAGAATAATAATAAAGATAAGTCTTGCAACAGTATGAAATAAGCAGAAATAATAAGTACAACGATGAAGTAAGACAGGGTTTACAAGGCAACAAATAATACACAGAGAATAAGGTAACACAGAGTAAAACAGCTCAATATCAATACCATCAACGAGGATCTCCCAGGATACCGTCCTGTAGTCCATTTCATCAACTGTCCAAGGAGCTCCCGGGATACCGTCCCGTAGTCTATCATATGAGTGTATCCGAAGGATCTCCCGGGATACCGTCCCGTAGTCCAACTATCAATGTGCAGGGGGATCTATTGGGAATCTAACTCGCAGTCCCAAAGTAAATATGCAGGGGGATCTATCGGGAATCGAACCCGCAGTCCCAAAGTAAATATGCAGGGGGATCTATCGGGAATCGAACCCGCAGTCCCAAAGAAAAAAAATAAGGGGGGGGGGGGGGTAAGGCGTACCGGAAGTCCCACATCCGTAGTCNTCAAATTCATAATCAAGACAAATGTAGATATTTTGTAGATATTTTGTATATAGTTTGATTTTAACCGTATATGAATTATTTTTTTGTTTGTAATGTACTGCTAGGTGAGGGCTTCAACCGACTACATCCATACGATACTAGATGGTGTGAGGCGCTATATTGTTTGTCTTGAAAACAAGAAATGTAGTTGTGGGCAATTCCAACTTGATGAACTACCTTGTCCACATGCTTTGGCTGCTTTAAGACACAGGGATGAGTCTTTTGAACAATATTGTTCTCCTTATTACACAAGGGCGAACCTCTTGCGTACTTATGAAATACCAGTTAATCCCTTGCCTGATGAAAGCAAATGGAATGTGCCACAACATATAACTGAAGAAGTAGTAAATCCACCTAAAGGAGGAAAAAGGCAGCCAGGAAGACCTCAAAAAGAAAGATACAAAACATATGATGAAATAAATTCAAAGAAGTACAAGGTTTCATGCGGCAACTGCGGAGGAGAAGGGAATAACAAAAGATCTTGCAAGAATGCACCCAAAAAGAAATAAAATTTTATGTAGTTAACAGAATATTTCATAAAATTTGTTGGTTAGTTCTGGATAACAGATTTTGATGTGTAGTTGTTGGTGTTTTGTAAGATCATAATGTAGTTACATAGGATTTTTCTGTATTGAGACAATACTTTCATAGATTGATTTGTTTATGCATTGTTTCTATATTTTTTTTGTAGTTTTTTGTAGATATACAAATTTGAGAACCAATATTCCCTCTATTAATGTGTTTTTGCAGTTTATCTACAATAAAACTACAAAAAAATACATTATCTGGAATTTACAGAGTTTATACATTATAAATCCGTAGGAAAGTAGTTAAAAACTTAAAATATTATAGATGAAGTATTGTTTAAATTCAAAAAATGAATATAAAAGAAACAAAGGTTCAGATAAGGGAATGCTTTCCCCAACCATTAAAGGAAAGGCTCGACGAAGGGAGGGAGGTGCGGCGGGGGAAGGAAAAGGCTTTCGGAGATCGAGATCTTTTTTTCATCGAAAACGAAGAAGGCCGAGGATGGCCTACGGTGCGTCTTATCTGAAGGGAACACGCTTTTTTGATCGCAGTGGTATGATTGCCGGGCCCGACACACTGTTAAATATATCTACAAGTTATATACAAATATAACTACAAAAAAAATCTACAATATTTGTAACTGGCATAATAACTAAATTAAAATTCAGGTAAAAACAACCTATATGGTGAAAATAATGTAGATGAGGTACTTTATACATTCAATAAATTAAATTTAAAAGCAACAAAATGGTTAGTTACTGATGTTTACACATTATCTACAAAAAAACTACATATTTTTTGTTGACATAATAACTGTATATAAATTCAGTTGGAAAGAATTTATATGCTAAAAATAATGAAGATCAAGTACTGTAAAGATTCAACAAGTGAATATAAATCCAACAGAATGTTTCCATTTGAACTACAATACTAGATAAAAAAAGAAAAGAAACAAAGGCTACTATAATTGTAGCGCAAGTCTGCTACAACTCAAACAGAATAAATTGTTCAAAAACTTGTCTACCATCTTTCTTATAAACTAGCATCAACTAAACAATTGTACTACATGGTCCATACAAAATATTACTACTACTTCTTCTTTCTCTGGACTCGTGTTTTCTCATTCAAAGTTGGTGCACCTTTCCGCCTTGCCAATTTGCCTGTCACCTCACTATCACTAATTGCCCCATGCTCCTGCTTCTTTCTAGCATAGTCCCAAAGTAGCGCTCCATAGCGTCTATGGTGTTGGTCAATATCAGAAAGGTCTTCTGCCGGAATTGATAACTCTCCAAGACTAACATACTCTGCAAAGGCAGCAACAAATACACCACAATCGCTGCAAAAAATAAAAAAATATCAATATTTACCAAACAATCAGAAAAAAAAGAGGTTAAATGTATAGAAAGAAAGAAGATTTTTGTTACAGTGATCCTTCTTTTTGCTGTGGTATCTCTCCGACAATCCATTGAATGTTAAGAGGATCGGTAACAGGTTTCTCAATGTATGCTTTTGTATTCTTGAAGTTGATGTCTTTACGCTTCCCATAAAATCCGGTGCATGACAAATACAAAGGGATAATAATAGAAAACTTGTCGACACAAGATTCAACAATAGGGTGATTGTGTGAAGAGACCATGGAATCATACGCATAAAGACATCTTTCTGCAATGTCAAAAACAACCAACACCCAGTGGAATTTTTCTACAATGTTGACGGGCATGATGTCATAATCAACTTCATCCCATGCAACATTTCCGAGTAGTCTATACCCCAATATATATTCTGCTACAATGTCATGGAGTTTGACAATATAAAACATCTTTTCTTGAGGAGAATTTTGGAACTTTTCATAAATCTGATCAATCCTAGTCTTGAACATAAAATCTGTTGTAGTAAACCTGGTCTTTTGTGGGGGCCATACTTGCCTCTTTTTCTCAAGTAATACATTATAACATTAATGTGCTGCAAAAAAAATAGATTCCATTTATTCTACAAGTTATCTTCAAATATTCTACACAAAACTACAAAATAACTACAATTCATACACAAATAGAATACAAAGAATCTATCATTCAGAATACAAACTATCTACAAATTATCTACAAAAAATTTACAGATCAAATACATTGAATCTTACCGAGTCATTGAGGACTTGTCCTGGGTGTGCCAGGGAAAAGAACCACTCCTTCTTGTCAACCTTTTCAACTCCAAGATCCAACCATGGCTTAATTATGTTGTCCTTTATAGAATACGGAGCCTTCCTCCTATATGAACAAATAGAAATTAAAATAAAATTGTTGAATGAAGTGGATGTGTAAAAGATGAATACTGGCCTAAAAGTGTCAAATTGTGCAACCTAACCTCTTTGAACCTTTGTCGGTGCCGTGGTATAACCACTTGTGGAATTGATCCAACAACTCAGGGTCTACATTTTGACCAATAACACTAGTAAATGGGTGCTTGAGGTGAAAAATTTGAGGTCCAACCGAGGTGCTGCCACCAGAACTATATAAAGGGAGAAATGGTGATCAGGCATGCTTTCCGGGCTGCCTTGTTCTACCTTGCTCCACGGGTGTTGTTTCATCTTGTATAGGCTCGCCGAACTTAACTAACTGAGAGAAGTTATCACGCAGCTCGAAATCATCAAGCGTAACCTCCTTATTCTCACCTCTGGATTCTTTTGAATCACCTACATTCACAAACTCTGCCTCTTCACCTACATTGTCATCTTCCGGATTCTGCTGTTCGCTTTGAGCTGCTACTGTCAATCCGTGAATTGGAGATTGTGCATACATATCTTCCCTCTCTGTAACACCATGTATATATAACTTAATAAAATTGTAAAAATATTGAAACAAAAAGAAAATATCTCTGAAAACAATTTCATACCTGCATTCTCTTCATCAACTGCCCCTTCAAAATGTGTATATAAATCAACACCTGCTGGATAATTTTCTTCACCAAGTGCACATTCAACATGTTATGTTTTTTTCATTAAAAATGTTAAATCATACTGGATAGTATTGGCTTGACAATTTATGAAGATATGAGATAATATCTGCATAAATCTGTATAGCTGTGCCAATAAGTTGGATTTAATTGTATATATTGTGTATATATAATATAGACAAATTGTAGTTATGTTGTATATGTTAGTAGACTGTATTTGTAAAATAATTCTGGAAATATAAATGAGTATAAACAGAAATGAACATAAACAGAAATGAATATAAACAGAAATGACATAAACCAATTCGAGCCCACTGAATTCACAGTGTTTCCTTAAGGAATTTAATCCCCTCCTAGTACCCAAGGTTATGGATTATTTCCTCCCAGGATAGAACGAATTACACACTGGTGTAGTGGTACTTCAAACCCCAGTGTTTCAGCGAACACAAAGTTCGGTAGCAAATCACACTTACTTTTTGCTTTGTTTTGATGCTAAAAGTATGCAGGAGAAGGAGAGGAAACTCAGAAAATTGTAGTTAAAATTCTGAGCAGAATAGTGTTGTATTTATAGCCAAAGTTGGGTCTCTTCAGAATGGCTGTTTATGCAAAACGCCCACAACATAAATGCCATTACATAAATAGCCATTTACTCAATAATAAAGAGGGAAAATAAAGAGGGAAAATTGAAGAGGGTAGTTACTTTTCTGTTACCAAAACAGAAAAACGGATTGGATTTAATATTAATATTTAATATTAATATTTTGTTATTAAAACAAATATTTAATAACATTTCTGTTAATATTTTACTATTAACAAATAAATTTGGTCCAAAAAGTTAATCAATCAATCGATCATTTGACCGAATCCGAATCTGAATCCGAAGCCGTAGCCGAAGCCGAAGCCGAGCCGGGCGAGCGACGACGACGACGGCGCGAGGCTTGCCTTCTTCTCAACTCTTTAAGAGCTAGAAGAAGAGCAATTGCTTATATACCCATAAAAAACCTCTTCCTCTTCCAATATGGGACAATGCCCATTTGCCAAGGGAGGGGGAACTTAAAATTTCACTCAAAAATTTCATTTCCCTCCATTTCCCATTCACCCTCTTTTAAGTATTTAATATATTAATTAAATACCTTAAAAACCCAACAATCCCCCACATGAATGGGGAATGGCTATATCACGGAAGTATGCATGAAAAACTGTGTGATTCACAAGTAAGGATTAATTGCATCTGGATAAGTAGGTTTCCCTTTGAACTTTCCGTAGTGAACTTATGTCGGATATCTCGATCAATCGGTAGATTTGATATCTTTGAACCGTCGAACTTTAGTGTATACCTAGACAACCACAAGTCACACAACCAACCCTTAACCGTCTTTGGTTCTCATTGTTGTGTTCGTTTCAGCCATGAACACCGCCTGGTTTCATAAGTGCGTAGAGAACTGGCCTTGCTGTGTTCTCCTTGAAGCGGCTAACACTTCACACTTACATAGGTGATTCCTAAACGTGTCATCCCGTAGATACACTATTTGATATACCCTGTATCAAATTTAGAAATCATTAAAAAGCCTTAATGTTTTATCCTTGGTACTGAACATTGTCTCATCACGAGAATGGACCAAAAGTTTAGTTGACAATGTTGAACCGTCATAAATGACTTTGTTTGATCTCCTTGAACCTAGATCTTGGGATCTCCAGTCTTCTAGGTAGAGTTACCGCCACTATGACTTGTTCTCGGCCACAGTCCCATTCCCTTTTATGACTTCTCAACTACCTCTCTAGTTAGGCCTTTTGTAAGTGGATCCGACACATTATCACTTGACTTTACATAGTCAATTGTGATAATTCCTCTAGAGAGTAATTGTCTAACGGTTTTATGTCTTCGTCGTATATGGCGAGACTTACCGTTATACATAACGCTCCCAGCCCTTCCAATTGCCGCTTGACTATCACAATGTATGCATATTGGTGCCAACGGTTTGGGCCAAAATGGAATATCTTCCAAGAAATTTCGGAGCCATTCAGCTTCTTCACCGGCTTTATCTAAGGCTATGAACTCAGCCTCCATTGTAGAGCGGGCAATACAAGTTTGTTTGGATGACTTCCAAGATACCGCTCCTCCACCAATAGTGAATACATATCCACTTGTTGACTTGGAATCAGTTGATCCGGTGATCCAATTTGCATCACAGTATCCCTCAATGACCGCAGGATATTTATTGTAATACAAAGCAAATTCCTGGGTATGTACTAAATACCCCAAAACTCGTTTCATGGCCATCCAATGAGATTGGCCTGGATTGCTCGTATATCGACTCAATTTACTTATAGCACAAGCTATATCTGGTCGTGTACAATTCATGA
>NC_031990.1:32825497-32842690 GCF_001879085.1 Nicotiana attenuata
GTGGGGGGGATATGGAGTAATATACGGTACCATAACTTAAGGAGTGATATAAGGTACAATTAATGTACAGTTAAAACATCTTATGGTATAGAATTGGTAATTATGTATACTAAATGTAAAAACCTTAAACATTGAGGGTAATATAGTTTCCAATATGGCATAGGAATGTAAAAATTCCTTTCTCCTATTTGTGCACTTCGCCCAAAGAGTCGCTAGCTATCAACATTGAGCCCAATTGTGAGAAAAGAAACATAGAGCCCAATAGACTCAGAGGCCCAAACGCACTGTCTCTCTCACCGCCACTCACCATTTTCCCTTTTCACTCTCAAATCTTCTCTTCTCTCACCTAGGGTTCCATTACCCTATACATCCAGAGAACCCCTCCATACTCTACACCTACACCTACAAAGAATTATCGAAACCTCCCTATAACTCCACAAAACTCTCCAAATTCGGCGGAATTCACACTATGCCGCGGCAACGGGACTACGACGATGACGACGTGGAACCGGAGGAGGAAGAGGAAGACGTGTACGAAGAGGAGGACGAAGAGGAGGAAGAAGAAGATGATCATAGAGGAAAGTCTGGACGCAAACGGCGTAGATCAGATTTTATTGATGACGTGGCGGAGGAAGATGATGATGAAGAAGAAGACGACGATGATGAGGATTATGGCGGCGGCGGCGGCGGTAGACGACGCCCTAAAAGGAGGACTGGTTCAGAATTTTTCGATCTCGAAGCTGCTGTAGATAGTGATGAGGACGAGGAGGAGGAAGAAGGCGAAGACGGTTAGACTTACTATCTACAGTTTTATTTTGGTCGTTAATTTGTTTTATTCTGTTCATTTACTAATTTGCCTGCATCGAAGAATGAAGAGTTCATCATAAATATGTATTGAAAATAATGTTTTGTTGAAATTTGTGGATGAGCAGATGAAGTAGGATTGGGAGGATAGGTAGAGAGAGCTCTGCTTTGATATTTAGGGTTCCTTTGAACATTTATTTGAAGTTTAAGTTGGAAAATATCATTTGAAACTGAAACCGAAAAAAGTTTGTGGAAGTTAAAGTTGTGTTTGGATTGTTATAGTTTTTTCGGTGGAAGAAGATGATTTGAGAAACTTATGACACAACTTCAAGTTGAAAAAACAAAATTTCTCTAAGTTCAAAGTTCAAATTTCATTCTTGATTTCACAGAGCTTCAGCCTCTTCAATACAGACTACAAAACGCCACCTCATTTTCTTTTTTGATAAGGTTAATAATTTTATTAAAAGAAAAAAGGGGATAACTGCATACAAAAGCCACCACCTTAATGATAGTATATATTGTTTTGGTGATATGAAAACGTGGAGCGCTTGTATATACCATAGGCGAGTATATGTGACGAATAATCATAGGCGTGAGGAAAAGTATGTAGTATAACCTATAGTTGATGTGGTAATAGAGAGAGTTGATGATGTTTTTTTTAAGGAAAGTTAGATGTGGCAAGAGTTGGTGTATGGCAAGTTGAAGAGGTTTCACTTGCCTAGGACTGGTGCTGTAATATAGAAATTTTGGGCTTGTATCTTTGTTCAAGCATTGATGTATATAATGAGCTAACCGACAAAATACAAGATGAGGTCTCATGGTGTATGCTATTTGTTGATAATATTGTGCTAATTGACGAAACTAGCGAGGGTGTTAATCGAAAGCTTGAGTTATCGAGAAGCACCTTAGAGAGTAAGGTTTTAAGATAAGTAAAGGTAAGACTGGTTACATGTATTGCAAGTTTAGTTAGCATGAGAAGAGCGAAGTTAAGGTGATACTAGATGGAATTGCAGTGCCAAAATGCAAACAGTTTAGATATCTAGACTCATTATTTCAATAGAATGGAATGATTGATGAAGATGTTACTTTAGGATTAAAACTGGATGGTTGAAATGAAGAAGTGTTACCAGGGTGTGATGTGATAGAACGATGCCTACCAAGGTGAAAGTTAAGTTATGTAGAACAACTATAGACCAATTATGTTATATGGTAGTGAATGTTAGGCGGCTAAAGTTCAACATATCCACAAGATGAGTGTTGCGGAAATGCGAATGCTAAGATAGATGTGCGGTCACACAAGATAAGATAAGATATAAAATGACCACATTCGCTAGAAGGTGCAAGTAGCACATATTGAGAATAAAATGAGAGAAGGCCGCTTGAGATGGTTTGGTCATGTCCGGCGTCGACCTACAGATGCACCAGTATGTAGGTGTGAAACCATGGTGGGGGAATGCGTGAAAAGGGATGGGTAGACCTAAAATCACATGGAAGGAAGTTATCTCGAAAGATCTACAAATCCTTGGAATCAATATAGACTTAGCTAAAGATAGGCATAATGGAAGAGAAAAATCCGTATAGGTGATACCTACTAGTTGGGAGTATGTTTTAGACCGGATAGAGAACTTCTATTATTATTACCATGTATATATATATATATATATATATATATATATATATATATATATTGGTTACTTGTATTTTTATTTATTTTGGTAATGATGATGAGTTGAGCTAAATGAAAGGAACGGGGATTCATATCGCCGACCCCTACCTGCTTGGACTGAGGCGTAGTTGTTATTACTGATGTATAGGAGGATTGGGACTAGTGGAATATGGTGCAAGCGTGTGGTAAGGAATTAAGGAGAAGGTATCCATAACTATTATGTGACTGCAACTATAACCTGAGAAAGAAAATTCAGCTTTTCTGTAGTTAGTACAAGGATTTTGTGGCACAGTCCTTGTCTATTGACTGTAGAACAAGGATGGATGCTGAAGCACAGAAAACAGGAAATAGAGAAGGATACATAGATTTATCATTGAGGTGTTTTACCTATAAATTTGTTAGCAAAAAATAAATAACCGCTAAAGACAAGGTACATAGGTTGAATAAGTAGGGCTTTTGGACATAGAAAAATGTAAAATTTGAAAAAAGTAATTTTTGTAGTTAAGTTGAGGAAGTGCTTTTGAAATTTGATATTGTGTTTGGACATGTATCTGACTTGGGAAAATGTTGTACTTTTGTGAGGAACTACATTGTTTACTTTACCACTTTTTAAACTTGAAATTCATCTTCAAAAATTTCTGAAACTCATCTTCAAAAATTCAGTCCAATTTATAACCAAACAATAATTTGAAGATGAGTTCGGGAAAAAAGGAAAAATTTCTTATGGACAAGCGGATTGTAAGAGTCGGCAAGAAGTAGCACATGTTTCACAAAGAGGAAACTACTTTAGATAAATTAGGAAAAAAATTACATTAGATTTATCATTGAGGTGTCTTCCCTATAAATTTGGTAGCAAGAAATAAATAGACCCCTCAAGACAAGGTACAAAGTTTGAATAAGAGTATGCAAGAAGTAACACATGCTTCACAAAGAGGAAACAACAACTCTAGATAAATTAGGAAAAAACCACATTAGATTTATCATTGAGGTTTTTTGCCTATAAATTTGGTAGCAAAAACTAAATAACCCTCAAGACAAGGTAAAGGTTGAATAAGAGTGCAAATGAAGTAACACATGTTTCACAAAGAGGAATAAAGTGTTGGAGATAAATTAGGTCCCAATTTGAGCAGAATAAACTGAAAGAAGAGGAAACAGTAAAGAAAAAAGCAGCACCGGATTTTATATTTGACATTTCCAAGACTGACCGCTAAGGTAAAGCTATATAAAGCACCTAAGAATCTGCAAAAATTCACAAGACAACATTGAAGATCAAACCGTTACTCTTAGCCTCTTATTATTATGAATTTATGATTATGGTTATTTGGGAAAGCCGAGTTTAAGATAAGACCATGGAGCTTTGAGATTGGGTACCCTGAGTAGATTTATCTGAAGCTTAGTAGGTCCAAGAGAAAAAACAAAATGCATGCATAATTGTCAGCAAAAAGGGAAAAAGCCATAATTACCGGGGTCCCGGAAAAGAATGTTACTAAAATATCAGGGGCATGAAGTAAAGGACACTGGCTCGAGAATTGAAAACACATTTTAATAAGCGCCATATGAAGTGAGACCAGTCCAAATTAATGTGGTAAGGAGAAAGAGAACATTGCAACTGATTGTGAAAAGGCTAATTAAGTTCTGTAAGGGGGTATGAAGGACTGTCTTTTGTTTTTGTTTGGTCTTTTGGTCTGTTCAAATACCACTTAGGTGTTTGTGTGCAGATTTTATGTTGGTGTATTTTTGATAAAGTAAGTGATTCAGTAGAAGGCATCACAAGGAGGTTTTATGTGGGTGTTTATTTGGGTTTACTTGAACACCATTTTTTGGTGTCTATATTACATGGGTATATACATGTATCATCCCCTTAGACCATAGACCAGTATTATAATTTAACTATCAAGAAAGAGTATGTCGATAATATTTCAATTAGCAGTGCATAATTAGCTGAAATCACAGATATGTCTTTCTCTTAGAATCCATGTAATGATTTGTTCTTTGATGACCGAGAAATTCATCTAGAGCCGACCCTTTTGGGCCAACTGAAGCCTCCGAAACTCGAGGATGATGGGCTTGCCCCTCTACCCTTCTCCACTTATACACCAGAGTTGATTTGCTAGTTGCAAGGCTCGAATCTATGACCAAAGATACAAGTCCTCAACCTTTGCCAATTGAGCTAACCTCTGGTGGTAGAATTCATGTATGGTTGCCTGGATCGTTCAACCTGTCCTAGTTTGCCTTCTGTAATCAGATTTTAGGGAATCCATGTAATGATTTGTTCTTTGATGACCGAGAAATTCATCTAGAGCCGACCCTTTTGGGCCAACTGAAGCCTCCGAAACTCGAGGATGATGGGCTTGCCCCTCTACCCTTCTCCACTTATACACCACAGTTGATTGCTAGTTGCAAGGCTCGAACCTGTGACCAAAGATACAAGTCCTCAACCTTTGCCAATTGAGCTAACCTCTGGCGGTAAAATTCATGTATGGTTGCCTGGATCGATCAACCTGTCCTAGTTTGCCTTCTGTAATCAGATTTTAGGGAATCAATTGGATGGTGAAGTTGCTTCACACCATTCGATATTGAGTAACTGGAAAATGAACTTGTCCCTAAAAAGGTTGTTCACTGCTTGAAGGTGAGATCCCTGATACCATCCTCTCTCTGGTCACAGAGGAAGCTAATGAGACAACTTTTTGTTTGCATTTTATGAGATAAAATGATTGCTAAATCAGGATATAGAGCAATCCCGTGATCTGATTGAATGAGCAACATTAGCGCCCCAAAGTGATACGAAATAGCAGATCGTGGCAATAGATTAGGTCGCACGAAATTGTGGGATCGTCGAAGCTGTAGTATTGGTGACTCAATTTACATAATTATAAGTTTGGCTAAATGGCTAAATACACTCTCACAAAGGTCACAATGAGTTTAAAACACTATCATGTCAATATTTTGACATATTATGTACAATCTAGAAAGAAGAGGGAAGAATGCTTAATTTGCTTACATGTGATAAATTTGCAGCTAATCGGTTTCGTCTTTGGCAGTTGAAAACTAACATTAACCACCATCACATGGTTAAAAGCTACAAAGCACATATCCATACTGTACCTTTGGAAGAGCAAGATACAATAGACCAATGAGTCCAAGCATTTGAATGCGTAATGATACTGATACACAGGGAATTAAGTACAACAACTCAGGGCTGTGTTCGTCCTACCTCGTACTAATAACTATATATAAATGTTCAAGAAGGACGAACAATGCATTTCCAAATTGTACAGAAAGTTAGGTGACTTGTACTATGCACTTGGGTCTATTTTATTGGTAGTTTACTGTTTTTCTCTAATCCTATCAATACGTGTTGTACTGCTTTTTTCCAAGCAAACCAGATGTCTGTTGAGAAGTTTCATTTACCTTCCTATTGCTTCGGATGAAAAAAACGTGGTTCGAACTTTTCTCTTCTTCCCTGTCGTACCTTTGGAAGAGCAAGATACAATAGACCAATGAGTCCAAGCATTTGAATGCGTAATGATACAGATACACAGGGATTAAAAGGGAGACAGACAGAGAATATCTACCATTATGTCAAAAAAAAAAAGGAAAAAGAGAGAAACCTTTGGACACTTTACCAAGAATAGAGTTGAGTGTATTCGTGATAACTTAAATATTTGAGTACCCCCAAAATTTTCAAAAGAATTTCTCATGGAATCTGTCGGATATGGAAATTAAACGTTGAAAATATGAATGTGGACGTTTGCTTCCAGAAATATAATCAACTCACAAACAAGCCATATTGCTTTCTTGCACATAAATGTAACATGTTTAATGTGCAAAATCTCATTTTATTGAAGATGAGCTTTTCACACTACCAATATGAGAGTTTCAAATAGATCATGTCTCCTGAAGATATAATATAGTAGTGCGTTGGCGCAATGGTAAAAGTTGTCGTGTGACTCGGAGGTCACTGGGTTCAAGCTGTGGGAACAACCTCATGCAGAAATGCAAGGTGAGACCGCGTACAATAAGACCCAATGTGGTCCGGTCCTCCCCCAGACCCGGACATAAAGGGTGCGTAGTGCCCCAGATTGCCTTTTTTAATTCGACATTATTAACAAATGTTCGTCTGAGGCTCTTTTTCCTAGAATTCATGCACAATTGTCAGATTATTATCTTCTAGAACCTATTGAATGGTGGTGCGATGGTTTTAGCTATTTGTTTTAATATTATTGTTGGCATAAGCTAGATATTGTCACAACCATTGGAAAAGAAAGAAAAAGCGTATGTTGGGAATGGTAAACATTGAAAATTGGTTTATATATAGTGTCTGAACTGGATTTTGATGAGGTGATTTATTGTAGAGGTTGGATAGTTTCTTTCTTGAGGTGAACGTACGAAACTTTGGGAACCTCAACCTTGATGTAGGAGAACCTCTAAAAGGGGTTGCGCCATGAGCGTGGTGACTTACTTTTGCTAATAGTTTGAGACAGTTGTCCCGGATTGCTTGGCCGTTAAAACATGTCTAGGTCGTGGTTAAAGAGAATTTTTTGCTGAAATGTTCCTCACGAACTTAAGGTACTTGGGATTGACCGAGTCTGGGATCATATGGTTTGGTTATATTTACCATTGGCTGAAAGGAAATTGTTTGACACAGATCCTCTCTGCCTTCACTGACAACACAGTGCCATCAGCTTAAGGGGTATTATTTGACACAACAGCGTAAGCATTGGGCAGCAGCCAAATGGTTTGGTTATATTTGACACCATTGGCTGAAAAGGAAATTATTTGAGACACATCCTCTTTTGTTTAACTTTTGTAGACAGTGGCATCAGCTCAGGGAAATCTTCAGTAGGAAATACTCCATATAGTTTATGTGCAGTCCACTTTGTGGTTGCTGAATTTTGTTTTCCAATTTATGAGTTCCAAGCTAGTGGGGCGTGAATTTTTGTCTAACTTGAATGAACCTATCAGACACTTTGTTGTTAATTAATGTTAATAGGTTTGAGCTTTTCTATTCTTCTGTATCTCTCCCTGCATGGCTTTTTTTGGTTGGTGTTGATTGTTAGATTTTTCGGTTTGCAGATTTCATAGTAGATGGTGGAGCGGAGATACCTGATGAGGATGGTGCCAGACGTGAATATCGTCACCGGATGTTGCCACATGATGACCAAGAAGAAGACCTTGAGGAGCTTACGAGAAGCATTCAGCAAAGATATGCGAGGTCAGCTCATGTGGAGTATGATGAGGAAGCAACAGAAGTTGAGCAGCAAGCTCTCTTGCCATCTGTCAGGGATCCTAAGTTGTGGATAGTGAAATGTGGGGTAAGATATTGGCAGGCTGCCTTAGCGTTCAGCATTTTATCTTTTTGTTTTTTGTTTTTAACCTGAAACATTTAATCTTCTTATTTATTTCTACATCGTATTTTGTAGATTGGTCATGAGAGGGAGGTCGCTGTTTGCCTAATGCAAAAGGCGATTGATAGAGGATCAGAATTGCAAATTAGATCAGTTGTAGCCCTTGATCATCTTCAGGGCTATATATACATAGAAGCAGACAAAGAAGCCCACGTGAGGGAGGTACATTATAAGAGGATACATTATGCATCGTTATGACTCAAATTAGAGCATTAATGTTCCATACAAAGTAATGCGTCTGTCGAGTAACAATAACCGATTATTTGTACGCTGGCTGCTACAGGCTTGCAAGGGTATGCGCAGTATATATGCCCAAAAAGTAACACTAGTTCCTATCAAAGAGATGACTGATGTCCTTTCCGTTGAAAGCAAAGCGGTTGATCTTACGAGGGATACTTGGGTCAGAATGAAGACGGGAACTTACAAGGGAGACCTTGCGAAGGTTGTCCAGTACTCTACATTATGTGTTTCAATGAGTAAATTTGACGTCTCATCTGACATTCCATGATTCTGCTTTGTAGGTTGTGGATGTATATTATGACACACAGAGGGTCACTGTAAAATTAATTCCACGGATTGACTTACAGGCTCTCTCTAACAAGTTGGTATGTTTACTTGATGGATTCTTGTATTTTGACATTTACTAGGCCTTTATTTGGCTGGAGAGACTAATAGGTTCAGTATTCTTGAGATACATGATTGTTAAATGTCAATGTTGTAAGAACTTTTTGACTTCCTAATCTCATTATAAGGATCGTTAGTACCTAGCCGACTTATACACCTTTTGTAGAGCATTACTAAAAATTTTGCTTACCTGTTCAAAAGAAATATTGATGTCCTAAGAGCCAGTTGATATGCTGCCTTGCTTTTGTTGACACTGTTTTTGTAGGAAGGAAGGGAAGTTCAAAAGAAAAAGGCATTTATTCCTCCGCCACGCTTTATGAATATTGATGAAGCTAGGTAATTGTTCCTTGGCGTCTTGTTTCAGCAAGAGCACAACCCATGGTCTTTATAGAATTGTTAAATTTGTTTCTCATTGGCTGCAGAGAAATGAATATACGTGTAGAGCGTAAGCGACACCAGTCAGGTGACTATTTTGAGAATATTGGAGGTATGCTGTTCAAAGATGGTTTCTTATATAAGACAGTAGCAATGAAATCAATCAGCACCATGAACGTACAGCCAAGTTTTGATGAACTTGAGAAGTTTCGCCAACCTGGTGAGGGTGGGGATGGTGATATGGCTAGTCTATCTACTTTGTTTGCCAACCGAAAGAAAGGTCATTTTATGAAGGGTGACCGCGTTATTGTGGTGAAGGGGGATCTCAAGAACTTGAAAGGATGTGTTGAGAAAGTTGAGGAAAATACTGTTCATATCAGACCAAGTGTGAAAGATCTTCAGGTGGATAGTATTCCCCCTTCTTTAAATACGTGTTAAATATGTGTCATTCATTCATCAAGTGTCTCAGAAGGAGTGAGTACTATATTTTTCATCAACGTGTTTCCCTGACTTTGGCAGGATACTCTGGCTGTTGGTGAGAAAGAGCTCTGCAAGTACTTTGAGCCCGGAAATCACGTGAAAGTAATATCTGGTTCATCTGAAGGTGCAACCGGTATGGTTGTTTCTGTTGAGGGGCATGTGGTAAACTTGGTATCCGATACAACCAAGGAGCTTGTAAGTTGAGGAAGTCTGGTAATTTGAGTCTCTAATCTGAAGTCCTTCAGAATAATGCTGATATATGCCATATGCTTTTTTATATCTGCAGCTCCGTGTATTTGCTGATAATGTTGTTGAGAGCTCTGAAGTAACATCTGGTCTCACTCGTATTGGGGAGTATGAGCTCCATGACCTTGTAATACTAGAGTAAGCACTTTTTTGTTATAAGAGTAACATTAAACAGTTTAGTCCTTTTCGAACCAATAACTAATTTTCTAAATTGATTACTTTTTGTGCAGCAATAAGAGTTTTGGCGTGATTATACGTGTAGACAGTGAAGCCTTCCAGGTGAATACTATAGTTTTGAGGTTGGATTATTCTGTTAATTGTGTTGCTCACATTTGAGTGAT
Source organism: Nicotiana attenuata (assembly GCF_001879085.1). NCBI lineage: Eukaryota > Viridiplantae > Streptophyta > Magnoliopsida > Solanales > Solanaceae > Nicotiana > Nicotiana attenuata. Next base: position 32,835,442 of record NC_031990.1, read on the forward strand.
ATTATAGGTCCTTAAGGGTGTACCTGATAGACCTGAGGTAGCACTTGTTAGACTTAGAGAGATCAAAGGGAAAATTGAGAAGAAAGGGAATGCCCAAGATCGGTTTAAGAACCAGTTAGCGGTGAAAGACGTGGTAAAAGTTCTTGAGGGTCCTTGCAAAGTGAGTAATTGGCGTTTCAAAAGATTTTCTTGTTACTAACATTGATCACACATGGTGTTTGTTTTCATCATAACCATTCCTGTTACTTGTAGGGAAAACAAGGTCCTGTAGAACACATCTTCAGAGGAATTGTTTTTATTTATGATCGCCATCACCTTGAGCATGCTGGTTATATTTGTGCCAAAACTCAATCTTGTGTGTTGATTGGTGGCTCGCGGGCGAATGGTGATCGAAATGTATGTCTGTATTTTCTTGCTTCTTGAAGTTTGAGCTCATTCTTGATCTTGCAATTCTATCTTAACTATTGTTTTGCGGGCTGAATTTTGTGCTTGCAATGGAACTCCTCTAGGGTAACCCATTCTCATCAAGATTTGCGAATCTCAGAACTCCACCACGTGCTCCTCAATCTCCAACAAGATCTTTTAGAGGTGGCCCACCTATGAGCTGTAAGTTTCTGATAATGGTGCTATCTTGATGTTTTAAGTTATTTCTTTTTAAATTTTATTCCCCCCTGTGGAGTCCATCTGATCATCTGGCTATTATATTAAATGCTATTTGTTACATTTGTGATCTTTATTTTGCTGTTCTCCATTTAATCATTAGTCTCTGAACTTTTATGTTTGGTGTGCTCTAGATGGAAGAGGGCATAGAGGTGGAAGAGGGCATGATGCTTTAATTGGAGCTGATGTGAAAATTCGTCTTGGGCCATTTAAAGGTTGTAAGGGGCGTGTTAAAGATATCAAAGGAACTTCAGTCCGTGTTGAACTGGAAGCCCAGATGAAAGTTGTTACAGGCAAGTGTTTTTTCAATGTCAGTAATTGCCCTCATTTATTTTTTCCTTTTTTGGTTTGAGGTGGGTGGGGGGTGGGGGACCAAAAGTGATTCATTATAAACAAGGGACCCTTTTTGTACAGAATCATCCAAATTTAGGCAGAAATTTCCTTTTCGATTTTTTTCTTCCAAGTTTTGATTGCTTACATTCTTTGCTGACTGCAATGTTTCCTGCAGTTGATCGCAATCATATTGCGGATAATGTTAACGTGACAACACCATTCCGGTAAATATATTTCCGATTGCAAACTTTGAGTTATTGAGTGTTCACCGTCTTACTGTTGTTCTGTTTATTATAGGGAACCATCTAGATATGGTTTGGGAAGTGAAACACCATCACATCCTTCAAGGACTCCACTCCACCCATTTATGACACCTATGAGAGATCCTGGAGGTCCATTTTTCTGCTGCCATGTTTCAATGGTGTTTTTCATCTCTTTTTTTCTCACTTGTTTGACTTTATCTCTTTTCATCAATTTCCTCTACAGCAACACCTATCCATGATGGCATGAGGACGCCAATGCGTGACAGAGCATGGAATCCAATGAGTCCGCCTAGGTATGTTATATCACTGGTGGAAACAATCCAAATGGCTTAAGCTTTTGAAAATTGTAGTAGTGAAGGCCATGTATCTGTCTAGTTCTTACTTGACATGAACTAATTGATCTCAGGTTTGAAGAAATGAAAAAGAGCTTTTTCTTTACTTGAAGTATGACATTATGGAAATAGGGATCTGTCCATGTACTTTGATTTGGGACTTTCTCCTCTTTGTATGGCTGAAATTCTTTTCTTTGTATATAAAGGGGTGAGGATCGGATTTGGTCTTGAACTTGAAAGCCTTTGTCTTAGCTAGATAGTTTGAGTGCTGATTTTTGGTCTTCATTTGTGTTCATGATTACACTTTTAAGTGACATGCTCTCCCTTTAGATTAGTCTTGCTATTTCAGTTTGTTGCTTTTACTGTCATAGATTTAGTGAGTTACAATTCCGTTCTCTTGATATTAAATGGTTGCATGGCAAAATACCAGGGAAAATTGGGAAGAAGGAAACCCTGCTTCCTGGGGGTCAAGTCCGCAATATCAGGTTTTCATTCTTTCCACTTTATTTCCATATAAAATAAAGTTCTCTCTTTTAATGTGATTATGACACTTCCTTCATGTTTCAGCCATCTAGCCCTCGTTCAAGGGCTTATGAAGCACCTACTCCTGGTTCTGGTTGGACCAACACTCCCAGCGGTAATTACAGTGATGCTGGGACCCCAAGAGACAATGGTTCTGCATATGGTAATGAACAGTTTCTGTTTACAGGAGTGAAAACCTATTACATCGTCTTTTTCAGGTCCTTGTTGGAGAAAGTAATGCCATTTTCCTTTATTCCATATAGCTAATGCTCCAAGTCCTTACTTGCCGTCAACTCCTGGTGGACAACCACCAATGACACCGAGCTCAGCATATATACCTGGTACTCCTGGCGGGCAGCCAATGACTCCTGGAAGTGGTGGGCTGGATATGATGTCACCTGTAGGAGGTGAGTTCCCTGCTCGACACCATAGTTTGTGTAGCTTTTGGAATTACAAATTACTATAATATATCTTCATTCAAAAAAGAAATTACTATAATATGAAAGATCAAATGAGAAACATTTTATTCTATTGAGCTGGTAAACTTGTGATCGCTGCAGAATTAGTTATTTTTACCCATAATCTCTTACATTCTAGGAAAATAAAACATTTTATTGAGATCAGCTGATCTCGTTTCCACTTACCGAAGGATGAACTAGTGGGCGTTGTAATTCATGTTCATGCATTTTAATTCAATGTTTTAGCGTGTAGATGTCTTCCATGTTTTTGATGGTATTTATAGTGTGTTTCAGTAGTAGACCGTTGCAGTATTAGATTGAAAATTTGTCTTTTAGCTTATGTGCTAAATTTTTGCATATTCACAGTGATATTTGTTGATTGTTAATGTGAAAATTGCTCTAATATTAATCAAAATCACAATGTGGGTAATACAAAGAAGTCCCGACAGTTGTGTATTTACAGCTTGAAGCTTAGGCATAGAGGAGAATGACCTTAATGCTGTTCATTATTGCAAATGCATCTTATTATTTAAGCTTTGGGTGTATAGTTTGGTAAATTCAATATATGTGGATTATCTTGGTACCTGTTGCTGGTGGGAGGTGGCAGGTATCCCGTGGAATTAGTCGAGTTGCGCTCTAGCTGGCCCGGATACCATGGTTATAGATATAACCATGGTATACCTGCCACCTCGATATATATATATATATATATATATATATATATATATATATATATATATATATCTGGATTCTCTTGGATAGTTGTATACAAACTTTTACTTTATTGGCTTGTGTTTTACCTGTTATACGGTAGGAAGAGAGTTGCATGAAAATGTCTGATATTAATGATGATGTATCTCTATAGTCAAATGTGAGGCCCCAAATGTAAATGATAACATCATTGTAACTGGATTTGCTTGATGGTTAGTTGGAGAACCTGTCTTATCCTTGATTGAGACTCATGCAACTTCACTCTTGTCGTCTAGTAGAGTGTTAGATAATGCTGTTTTCAACTTTCAGCAATGGTTGGCAACTTTGTAATTGCAGGTGGGGATACTGAAGGTCCTTGGGTCTTGCCTGATATCTTGGTCAATGTACGGAAGTCCAATGATGATACTGTCACTGGAGTTGTCCATGACGTGCTAGCGGTATGTATATTCTATGATGATTTGGCTTCCCTTTAGAAGGCATTTGCTTCATAAACTATGACATGGGTGTGCATGTGATAAATATTAACATGTAGAGGGTGTTATCTTTGGGAAGGGCATAGAAACCTCTTAACCACTTCCCAAGCAGATGCATTCAACGTGTAAATATTAATTTGGAAAGTGATTATTAAATATTTATTCAAGGTATCCTAGGCAGTGGTAGTGAAAATGGCGAACTTATAATTTATATTTGTATTTGAATTCGTACCTTTTAATTGCTCGTTCGATGTTTATGCTAGAAGAATGAATTTTAATCATCTCTGATTTTGCTGGATTAGATCTTGAACTTTGTAATATACCATCTGCTCCAATTTGCTTACACTCTCGAGTCGTATCAAAATGATTGATATCATTCTATTACTATACGATATTCACAACTTTCAAGCATTTAAATTCATTAAACTGTTCACGCTTCAACTTTGATGAGATCATGAGATGTCTTTTTTAAAGCCATTTCTTTTTATATTTTCTTCCGTCATCAGTATTATATATATACAAGCCAATAAAGTTAAGCAGACTGTTTATTTTAGCTTATATAGAAGTATGTTAATGGCTACACATGTCATGGCATACCAACATACTTGTGCACTTGTTATACATATTCCTGTGAAGGTGATTGACTGATTGCGTTGATCAGACTTCAAGAGGTTTTTTCTTCTGCTTCTTGGTCTTCTGGCTGCGAACCTTAGTTAAAACCTCCTTTTGAAGGAGAATAATTTGTCTTTTTGCGCGGTAATTAATCCAACATTCTTTAACTTGCCGCTGGAGCAGGATGGTTCCTGTAGTGTTGGTCTTGGATCGAGCGGCAATGGTGACACTATCATTGTACACCCAACTGAAATTGAGATAGTTGTACCAAAGAAGTCGGATAAGATCAAGATCATGGGTGGTCCCCAACGTGGTGCCACTGGTAAGCTTATTGGTGTTGATGGCACTGACGGGATTGTAAAGGTTGATGATACTCTTGATGTTAAAATTTTAGACATGGTACTTTTGGCGAAGTTAGCGCATGCATAGGGACTATCAATTCTAGTTAGCGAGCACGTTGTGGTCAATAGCGATAGTTTGCATTTGTATCATATTTTTCATGTTATGCTAATCATGAGTTCAAGGATCAATCTTTGTGTAAATCTTTCCTTCAGAGTTATCTGTCCTTTTGTTCAATTTGGTCTGTTACGTATGAAAGGACGATATAAATGCATTTCAAAAGAAAATATGTTTAAAAGGACACTATAAGTGCAGCTCACATTCTCTCATAGTTGAGCGTAAGACACGGAAGGCCATCATTCACATAATATCTGATGTGTTCTTTATTTGGGTTTTAATTGAAGGCCTTAGTGATTTTCTGTAGAATTCGTTTTAGTTATTGCTATTCTCTGGCAGTTGTATGGTTGTATTTTAAAAAACAACAGAAGACGATCGCTGAAATCTTATTTCACCTTTACTGCGAATTTCTGTATGGGGTAGGCCTCTTTATTCTTGGCTATTTTTAGACTTTTGTATTTTGTATTTCCCGATCTCTGAGAGCAATCTCACTAGCACAAGGTTATCTTCACATAGTGCTTTGCTCCTGCTGCTACTTGCTTACGACTTTATAGGGTCTTGTACTTGAATGTAGGGATTAGGGATGCTCCGTGTGAGTTAGTATAATGTTGTGTCATCGCATTATTTGGAATTACTTTTGTTCTTTTGCCTGAACTGTGTAAAAGTATAAGCACGTGAAACCAGCGGAATTTATTTCACACAGGAGTATTTCATTTATTTTCGCGGATCAACTTCTATAAATTGCTGACTATGACAAAAATATAATATTAGCCAATGTCTTAAAAGGCGGGGGCGTGAGGCGAGGCGTTTTACTTCAAACGAGGCGAGGCGTAAGCCCTTAGACATGGGGCGTAAGTCCCATGGATATTTAAATTTTACTAATTTCAAGAATTTTAAGATAGTATAACATAAAAAATAATTATAAAAATTACATTAAAATCATGAAATTATAATAGATAATCTATTTAAAATATTTATAATTTATAATTCAACTATGAATAATATAAAAAGTATGACATATATCGCAAATTGGCTGCAATGTTGTTACAACTCAAACATCAAAAGTAATGTATTTGATACAAAATCTTATATGTATCTCTTAATTAAGGAGTAATAAATCTTGAAAGAGTTTCGATATTATAATTTGATATTTTTCTTAAAATACTCCTTTAATTTAATATGCTTTCTATTTGAAAGAGAATTTATATAAAAACATAATTCACAATTTAAATATGATTCTCTGGCATTATTTATTTTTAAGTTTGAACAAGTTAATAAAGTGACACATAATTCACCATACAATACCATGATAATTAATTATTTGTAAATAGTTACTAGCTTACTGAGCTATTAAATTAATAAGTATTGTTTCTCGTAAACGTGAAAAAATAATATTTAAAAAAATAATTATGAAAAAATTACGGGCTATTATATAGTAAAGACAAACAAAAGTTAATAAATAAATACTTTTTAAATGAAAGATTTATTTAAAATTAACTATCATAGCAGTCTTAGTGGATAACGTGCAATAATTTTTATTTTAATTATGACATAAAATACTCTCAACTTAATGATTTATGATTAAGAAAAAAGTAATTTTGAATAGTCAACGATTTATTAAGAAAATTTGAGGATTTACAAGGTTAGTTACATACAATTGCATAAAGTTCTATTAGGCGAGCCCAGTACGCTGGGCGTCGGGCGTGTCCAGGGCGTAAGCCCCGATGGTCGGGGCGTAAGTCTCACGGAACTAAGCCTCACACATAAGTCCAGGGGCGTTTTACGAGTGCTCCGCCCCGGGGCGGGCCCCGGGCGAGTTCCATTTCTGCCTTTTAAAACAGAGATATTAGCTAGTTTATGCTTCATGGTGTGTATGTTTTTCTCCCCATTCAAGGCTGTGGACAACAAACATGCGGCAAGGTTTTGATTTTCAATTGGCAGGTAATAGTAAAAAAAAAAGTGACCAAATCTTCTTGCTTGGCGTAAGATAATTTGCATGCCCTTTGACAGATAAAGCGACAAGGATTAATTGGAATAAACAATTCGTGTAGTGCACCATAAGTTTCATGAGTTCGATTTATAATGAGAACACGGAGATAGAAATAGGACCAATTAGCATCAGAACTTCATTGCAAAGGGGATTAGGAAACATGAACCATCGCGAGCCTGGGACATGGATAGGGGTGGCAATGAGCGGGTTGGGTTGAATCTGAGCGAGTCAAATGCTTTAGGTTAATTAATGGGTTATTGTCCAACCGAGCCCAAAGTGTACTTGTGCAAAGATGGGGGGCGAAGTGCACAAATAGCCACTAAAAGCAGCTGCTTTTATTTTAAAGCCACTGTTTTCAATGTATTTAGGCTTTAGCCACTACTTTAATAAACTTATACTTGACTGACGAAATACCCTCTGATATAGTTATACCTACGCT
>NC_031990.1:32842790-32886047 GCF_001879085.1 Nicotiana attenuata
GACGAATCGAAAAAATACCTGTAAGGCCGCACCGGCAACCCTCCGGGATAGTTCCCCGTCGCTAACCCCTTGTAACGTTTCACGCTCAGCGGCCGCACATAGTAGGGTCATATCCGCTGCGGCCTGCTCGCTGTGTTGCAACAGGTTATACCCCCCCGGGATCAGAATTCGACGGTTGGATCTACCTACCGTCATCCCTACACGGGCCGAACCCCGCGTTGACGCTTTTGCATCTGCCTGGGCGACCTCAGGGCCCGCCCTCTCGGCATCATCGTCCGCCTCCCCAACGGCAGCCGACGAGCTGCTCTCCGGAATGCGTGTTGACCTGGCGTCGAGAACGGCCCCCCTATGAGGAGCCAACCTCCCGGAAAGGATGGCATCCGCCATAAAAACTGGCCTTGACTCTCGACGGGGCTCGCTCGCCCCCTCATCTGCCATGGCTATCCCCTTGCCGGTTATCAACCGACGTCTTTTTCTTTCCGACGTCTCCTCGCTCTTAGAAGTCTCCTCCACAGCCGAGGGGATGGTGTCGAAGGAGTCGCTCCCCTCGCGGACGCCGCCACAGGCAGCGGTTGAGGAATCTCCGCGGCACCATCACTGGGCGAGCCGCAGAGAATGTATCCATCTTCAGAATCAGTACCCGCCCCAGGTAAGATGACGACGCTCTTTTTCTTCTTCTTAGGGGCGCTCCGACCTGCCAACGCGAATAAGTCATAACAAATACGTAGGGAATCCCCAAACCGTAGCCAAAGAATTACCTGACGGGCCGTACTGCCGAAGAAATGCAGCCCAGGTACGGCACTCCTCCGCATAGGGTATTATTCTTTCCACCCACGATTTAATGTCATCAACAAGCTGGGGTGGAGAAGCCCTCGCTGCGAATAAAAAAGAGGAAAGAAAAACAAAGGTCACTATGGCCGTATGGTCGAAGGCGCAAGCAGCACTAAAATCTACAAGTAGAAATACTTACATTCTGGATTCCATCTTTCCGGGAACCCCTCGGGATTGACACCAGGTGCTCCGTCCTGATGTAGAAATATTTATGCCAAAAGCGGCGGTTGGGCTTATCATCGGCTTTAACGACCAAGCCCTTTGCGCCACGACCTTTCAACTGCAGCATGGTACCCCTCAGGTAACCAACGCTGAACAACTGTAAGAGGTGGTGGACCGAGACGCTGCACCCGGCCCTGGCCGCATAAGTGGTCATGATACGGCACACCTTCAAAGTATAGGGAGTGAGCTGGGCCGGACACACATTGTAAAAACGGCAAAGCTCCTCCACCAGAGGGTAGACTGGAAGGGCGTAACCGATCAAGAACGGGTACTCATAGAAGGTGCAATATCCAGGCCGGTGCACATTGACATAATCCGTCCCGGCCGAAACCATTTCCACGTGGTCCGGAATATGGTACGTCTCTCGCAGATCATCTAAATGGGATTGTAGTAAAACGCTGTGCTCCCAGGGAAGATCAGGGCTTTTAGTTGGAAAATCCCTGCGAACGTGCGTCTCCTTCGGAAGGACATTGTCTACGCTGAGAGGAACAAGGGCCTTCTCCGCCTTTTCCCCTTCACCACCGGAAGATGGCGGAACCCTAGACGGGGCATTATCTTTGGCCTTTTTATTATTCTGTCCGTGTTTTGTCATGATTATGCTACTTGAGAAACGAAGCACTAACGATAGGAAGTGTGGTTTCAACAGAAGTGGGAGAGTCCCTCACGAAATAACGGTTACAAGAAAGGAAGGCAAAGGAGTGTATCAGAAAATACTTTTCAGCGGCTTGAAAGTGGAATCAGATCAAACCTCTCTCATACTTATAAGGATAAGTTGCACAGGAATCGAAGAGTCATGATTCAAAACGTGCGCCGGAAACCAAAACGTCACTTCATCCTCTGAACCGCCTCGGGGGCAAATATAATGATGATGCATACAGGCGATGACATCATTCCAAAAAGGAAGCCACGCGTCAGCGGCTCAACAACGTCATATGTTTCACTTCATTCATATTGCCGCCCCTGGTCGAGGTCAAATTCTCCTAAGCCGAGGTTCGTATTTCCGCCCGTCAGAGACGCCCATCGAACGCGTCTCCAACGAGCGGAGGGACTAACTGTATAGGGTCAAATTTGACCCTCAGTATCTCTACGCCAGTGGGTACGCCCAATGAGTGTACGCCGACCAACGTAGCGGGTACGACTCGGCCGTGAGGACAAAAGCGACATCGTTTAGAACTCAGCGTCCACGATAGGGAGACGTTACCTATTTTTGTAACTTTTTGATTCTTTCGAGGAAGGTCTCCTATTATATAAAGGAGACCTCCACATTGTAAAAGGGGGATCTGATCTAATACAACTCTCTCATTTTTCTGGCTTTCTCTCTCTATATCTCTACCTCTAACGAAAATATCTTATTGGTAAACATTATCACTTTGCAATATCAGATCTACAACAATATTATCATCTTTGCATCTCTAGGCTTATTATATTTGATTACGATTTACCCCTTTTCTATTTTTGATTGTTTTATCGCTTACAAAGTATATCGTTAACTTTTGAGCCAAACAACTCCCTCCGTCCACTTTTACTTGGCATATATACTAAAAATAGATTTTTAGTTTTACTTGTCACTTTACGCATATCAAGAGAAGACAAATTTTTTTTCTGTTATACCCACAGTATTTATTACTCATTTCAAATTGTTTTCTAAAATCCAATAAAATATGCATCAATTAATATGGGTATCATGCTAAATTAGTTTATTAATTCTTAAAGATCGTGAAAAGTCAAAACGTACCAAGTAAAAGTGGACGAGGGATTATTGTGCAAATGGTATAAACATGAAATTGATGGCATGGCAGACCCGAGAAAGACGGACTTAATTGTGAGCGCCACTAGTTTCACTACTACATTTATAAGCTTTAACTTCTTGTGTTTATTTGTCTTCATCCTGCTTAGTGGAAAATGTGGCCCCTTCGGTGAAACGTTGCGACTCCTAAGTACTCTTAAGATATACTTCTTCCGGTTCAAAATAAGTGATTTTTTGGATGTTTTCACACATATTAAAAAATTTACCTTTTAGTATTAATTAGCAATAGAATTGACCATATTAACCTTTACTATCTCACATAAACATTCCTAACACATATTCCAACACTATTTACTCCAAGGACAATATAGGAAAAAAATAATTAATTCATTCTTGAAATCTGAAAAAATCACTTATTTTGGACCGGAGGAGTATATATATATATATATTCACATTCAAGAAGAAAACAAAAATTCCTACAGCTTTTAAAAGGTCACAGGAGCTTCGTCGCCTAAATTTTCTGCAAACTATCTAAATATTTCCTTTACAAAAATTAAATAAAATCGTCAACATGAGAAAAAGAAATTAAGAAAAAAATCAAAGCCCTCTTTCCTGAAGTATATCGTATTTACTTCTCTTCTAATTTTACCATACAACTAGAAGTAAATCATTAAGACTTACACTAACTGCAATAAACAAAACAATCTCTCCCTCTCTCTCTTTCTGTTAGATCAAAAAGTATTAAGCCTTTTTGTTAAACTAATTAATGATAAATGAAGAATGAATCTTAGTTAAAAATAATAAATTCTAGATCAAAGAATGTAGGAAATTGGTAAGATGAACAACACGTTTGTATTCAATAAATGCGAATAAATATGATAACATAAACATGCAGTAAATGTAGATAATGACAATAAATGTAATAAGAAAGAATCTATCACCCAATTATTATATGATTTGGATGCTTCTTTCTCCTGAGAGCAACGTGGAAAGAAGAGAAGTGAAGATGGTTATCGAATCTTTGGATCTTGTGAACAAAGATCAAATAGTGTGCACTTGAATAAGATAAAAACAAGACAACTTTTGTATATTCTCTCAAGTCAACCTTTTCAATGTATTTTTTATCAGAAAGTGAAGATCCCCCTTTGTTCTTTCTCCCTTCCTATTTATAAGGGGTATTTCCAAGAAACCCTAAAAAGTACAAAATAAGAAATATTCCTTATGCCTATTCCTAATCTATCTTTCCGTTATCTCTTTATTCCAGTTACTCGTCCCCGACAATAACCTTCTTGAGGACGGCCTCCCACTATTACGCCGTGGTCGACCTCATTCTCGATCTTGTTTATCTGTCGCTACCAGGTCATCAAATTTAGACCAATACACCTCCGTCTCCTGTTCAACCTACTACTTTCGAACTTGGAAGCACTTATGCTGTAGGTGTTATATTTTTTACTTCCCTTTTGTACCTCCATCTCTTATCCTCTTAGTCCTTAGAGTAACCAATGGTAGAACCTGAAATGCATTTTTGAAATTTTAGAATTGTGTAATAGCCATACAAACTATCAGTAGATGTACTACAACTTGTTCCTATCAAATTCAAGCTGAAATTATAAAAATTGGATGTCGTTAGGCTAAAAGGGCTTTAATTAACTTAAGACGGAATACCTGCTCCCTAGTCCATTTTATGAATATTTCTCCGATGTTTAACAGGGAAAATGACACTGTATAGCCGCTATCAAAATAATAGATGAGGAAATGTATATTTTTGTGTGTGTGTGTATATATATTCTATATGTTATAAGCGAAAAATTTAAAAAATTTATACACATTTTCGACTACCAAATGTAAATAGTTTCTGACGCAAGCTAAAAGTGAAAAAAGCTCATGTTAATATGTAGACAATATGAAGAATTAACCCAAATAGCCGTCCATCAAACCACTTTAACTAAAAATAGATGATGGAGGTATAATACATGTATAATTTATGTATTATATATGTATAATTGTGTAAAATCAATATATAACTATGTATATGGCTAGAAAAAGTAAACAATGACTATGGACGGCTATTTTGTGTAAAGATCCCCAGACAATATTGATCCGTTAGTTAAGACATTAATATGGGCTGGAAAATATGGGCTTGCGTGGATTACTCATGGGCTACTGCCCATGTAACACCGAGAGCGTACCAATCACGAGATCAACGCGGTCCACTACTCCACTATAAAACAACATACATTATACGTTACAAAGAAGGGTTCAAAATTCAAAACAGCTTCTCAGAAAAGGAAGAGATGGCGGGAAACGAATCTCAGAAGCAATTCCTAACTCTAATCCGCGACTTCGCATCTGAAAAATCTCAAGGAGGTTAGTTTTTCTTCTTCATTTCTTCCAATAGAACACTTTTGAAATTTTTTCAATTGATGATTCAACGTATTTGATAACTGGAATTTGAAACAACTTAAAATAGATTTTGTAAGCTAATACTTCGGAATTTCAGAGCGAAGAATAACAAACCTGAAGAAACGAAGTCAAGAGCTTCAATCGGAGCTTGAAATTGCAAACACTGAGGTTGAAAAGGCAAAACATCAGAAGGAGACTGCTGACCAAGAGCTCAAAGGCTACGAAGTCGAATTGGCCAGGAATGAATCTGCTATTCAAACCCTAGAGGTTCTCAGTCTCATTCGTATTTGTATATAAGGTTACGTTTTTTGTTAACGTTTTAAGCTTATGGAAACATATTTAACTAGTTGAAATTTTAACTCCTGAAAAATACTTTTTGCGATTTTCTAAGAGATCCGTTTCAATTACGTTCTAGGAAAGGATCGTTTTTATTCAAGATGAATTAGCAGCCTACGGATCTGATGTAGAGGTTCTTAAGGTAAAGACGAATTTGAGGTTATGTTCTCCTTTAAGGCGCACTTAGTGCTCTGTTAGCTTGTAATGATTGTTGATGTTTGTAATTGTTTATATCAGATTTGTATTTGTACTTATTTATATTTGTAAATTTGAACATTATTTTATTGTATTGGCTTGCTAATAATGACGCTGCTTCTTCTTATGGATTCGTTGGTCAATTGATGATATCTGAACTGTGAATAGAACAAAGAAGCAGAAACTCGGTAATTAATTACATGCTTTCTTCAGTTAACCTCTCAACACTTTTTGTTCTATCACAATCACTTTGACTAAGTAGAAAATGTATCTTTAACTCAATTTAGCGTTGTGAAACGAATATCTCATTGAAATTCTCCTTCTAATTGTACCAATCGTTGCTTATGCAGAGATGACTTCATTGATAAAATGTTGGATCTTAACGCACAGATAAGGTACAGTTTGTTGAATTAAGTAATGGTAGTGTTCACTTCTATTGTGTGTCCTTAATAAGCAGTAATCTTTAACTATTGAAATGACTGTATGCGGTCAGGTTAGTTAGCTAGCTAGTTTGATAGTTTTTCGCAAAAATTGTCAATAAGGTTTAAAGCTCCAATGCTATAGCTTTTTTCAAACATTCAATAGCTAAGTACAGACAGAGAGATAAAATTCTCTTGTCAATCCATGCTGATGTTAGAAGTTAACTAAGTAATTGTTCTTCTTTTATGTAATTTGCATTTACACATACCTGGCCCAAGTAATACTTACTTGGCATTGCTTGGCTGCCGCTCTTATTATAGAAGATCTAATTTGCATTTATACATACCATGGCCTAAGTAATACCGCATGGCATTGCTCTAACGGCTGATTCAGTTTGTAATGCTTGAAGATTAAAAATCATCTATCTATATTGTTGTTTAGTCATGCTTATAATTTTTCATGTCAAGATTACTAGCAACAAGTAATTATGCTTTGGGGAGTTATCATAGCCGTTAAATGAGAAAGAGAAGCACTTGACTTTCTGCTTTAAAATCTACTTTTACAATGATTATGTGGTTCTTTTTTTTTTTTTTGCTTTTCAAAATAATTTGGTGATATTGTATGGTAACAGAAACAAAGACTTTTTGATTAAGCTTCCAGTCGTCTAGCCCATATTGTATCTCTATAGTTTAGTTCTGATATCAGAACTATGTCAATTGTATAAACTGGGTGTGATCAAGCAGTCTTAGCGCAGATTTAGCACGTATTCCCTCCTGTCGCAGTCATGCACATTAGTTGTTCTACTGACATAGTCTAGACATGGAGAGTCCAATACACAGTAAATGTTCTCCACTGTTGTGGTAGTATTTAAATCCCTGTTAGTGTTTCTTTAAATTCGCAGAAAAAAACTGTTATCTAGTGCCATTCTGGCGAGGGCACTTTATATCTCAAATGTTGTAATCAAAGTGACTAGTTAGCTCGACCACAGAAGATATTGTGGCCAGAGATAATTCTATCTGTTTCTGTTCTAACTTTGAGGCTTATTCATTTTGATTTTGTGACTACACTATATTGAGATCTAGCTGACCTGCTGTTAAATGGCTTAACTTTTTCTACTGAACTGGATACAGGAAATTCCATGAGACAAGAGCCTCTATATTCCAAAATTATAATTGCAGTGAGTCAGCATCAAAGCCTGGTGTGTTATCGCACATAGATAAGCGCTCTTCTTTTTGTGATGTGTTGGGGTGTTTCTTGTATTATATGGATGTTCAAATTTAAATACTTCAAAATTCTATTGTTGCTTCTACACAAAGCTTCTTCAAGCTGATAAAGAATTGTTTTGCACCTCCACAAGCAGGTCCAGCAAAAGCCAAAGCAGAAGATGCTGAAGCTGTCAAGAGAGACCTCCAGAATAAGCTGGCTCAGATAGTTTCCCAGATCACTAAGGAAGAAGAGGAATACCAAGTTGAACAGAATATTCATAGGCAGGCAAGTTATTATGTTTTTGTTATGCTTGTCTGTTCTCATTTCCTTTCTTCTGTTGCTGTATGTCTGGTTATTAGTATTTAGAGAAACAAGTACATCAAGCTGTGTGTTGTTTTTCAGCTTGAAGAGGAGTTGAGTATTTTGGAAAAGAAAGCATCACTGATAGAGGGAATCTCAAAAGAAAATATGGAAATGCAGGAGTTAGCCAGATATCCTTAAATTGTTATTGTTTGGAGTCCTGCTAATTATAGCTAATTGTTTACTAGGTTCAACTCATTGGTGGAAAGAGAAATGAGTCGACAGTGGATCTCAAAATTTTAAGAGATGTTCCACTTTTCTGCAAAAATTATCTTATTCTATTACTAAGAAATTCTTTCACACCTCAAAATGATACTTATGGCTGTAGCACCCATGCTTTAGATTCATCAACAATTATTGTATCCTTGACTGTGGAAGCAAGCAGACTTCTGAATTGGAAAACAGATGTGCTTCCCTTGGTGATGAGCTACAAAAGAGGTCGGTGTGTCCCAGTTGCCATAGGGACAACACAGAGGCATTAGGTGAAATTGTTCAAGCAGGCAATGGAAATTAGCTTCTTGCTAGTAGTCCCGGACATTATGCTGATGATAGTCAAAAGCAGGACGTTGAGGTGCTTACATATCTGCTCTTATGTCTTCCACTGGATTTACTTTTGGCTAAGCTTTGCTCTACTATAGATAGGGCTAGTTTGCATAACTGACATTCCTAGTTTTTCTACTCACTTCCTCTATACTTCCAAAGAACAAATGTAATGAAAGCTGTAAAATGAAAACATACTTTTATCACGAGGATAGTAGCAATTCTGTTCCTTCAGCTGTCTCTGGTATTTCTTAAAAAAAAAAGGTTAAATGTACTTGCCTCTGATCTCTAATAAAATTGTTGTCGCCGCCAATGTTCCACCTCCCATTGTTCGTGTTACAGGGGGCTTGAAAGTAAATCCACCAGCTTTTTTGAAGGATCGGAAGCGATTGAGTTGTAAGAATATGAATTTTTTAGTTCCTGTTTGCACACATGTTGGTCCTTATATATCCCTCACAATCAATGATAAGAGTGGAGATCTAGCATCTCTACTAGCCTTGCCCTGTATCTGGCTTCCTGCCAACATGTGCTCAACTTTAGAACTTTGTAATATCAGCTTTGTAAATTGACATTCAAAAAGTCATCCATAATCAGCTTGAGAGCCAAGAGACTACAGTGAACAGTGAGTCAGATACTTACATTTTTACTAGGAATCGGGGGGTTCACTGAAGGAGGAAATGAGACCGGACTTGAACGGGCACACTTTTGATCTTCAACATGTATAGAGAATAAAACAGTGACGGACGGATGTTCAGAGAACTTGCTTTCATTGCGGAAATAGGGAAAGCCTCTAAATAGTGTCGGGTTTCTTCATTCTTAGGGCTCGAATCTGAAATCTTTTATTAAAGATAGATGGACCATATCCATCCGACCACACCTCTTGGTGGTAAGGAATCCATTGTTGATCCCATTCTCGGAGGCTTCCCAAAATATACCCTATTACTTCATTAATGCAACAAGGGATTATCGATGGATATTTAAAAACCGACTAAACCATTGAACCGTACTGCATCGAATGATTTTTAGGTTTCATTTAATAAAATTGTAGTTTTATATAAATCTATAATCGTATCGATAACTAGGGTGATTT
Organism: Nicotiana attenuata; assembly: GCF_001879085.1. Taxonomy (NCBI): domain Eukaryota; kingdom Viridiplantae; phylum Streptophyta; class Magnoliopsida; order Solanales; family Solanaceae; genus Nicotiana; species Nicotiana attenuata. Next base: position 32,852,141 of record NC_031990.1, read on the forward strand.
TTATTTTATAAAAATAAACTGAAAAAATACCGGACCGTACCGAATAAATTTACATAGAAAAAATATATTTATATATTAAGTTTAAGAATAACAAAGCATTAAATTTTTCCTTGGGCCTTGATATTATGAAACGGTTACAAGCCACCAAGTAATTAAACTTAAAACCCTAATTCCCAAACCTATTATACTACTCCTATTGAAATTAAATTATTTCCAGCAATTCACTAGTAATACAAAAGATATTCTAGAAATTATGAGTAGCAAACTATAATATATTGAATATTTTCCTTTCGTATGAATTAAATTTATATTTTCGAATATTTAAGCTTTTATAGATTTTATTCTTGAGCCCCAACTTGCTTAATATTTTTTTCACTCGTGTGATTTATATTGTCTTTGCTTAGTTTTTTTACGTTGTTGTAGAATAGTTGATGGGTCTATACTCTGGTCATCTTTCATGTTTTCTTAATTCATCACCCTTTAAAATTTCTAGAAAGTTTTACTAAGTCCTGTAAAAGTGCTTATGTTATTGCATTCTGCTTCTACTTGTGACATTTAAATGACATTTTAAAAAAATACTGAAAATTAACCGAACCGTACCGATACCGAAGAGAAACCGACATGATTGGTACGATTTCTAAAAGTCTAATTTTGATTATACATAATATAATAACCGAAAAATTGGTATGATATAAATTTTATAAAATAACCAGTTGAACCGAACCATTGATACCCCTAAATGCAACTATTTCTTTTTGTTAAATAGTACTCCCTCTATTCTATTTTAGGGGGTAGCATTTTCTTTTTAATTAGTTGATAGTTTTCTTAAATTGAAAAAACTTCAACTTTACTCATAATGATAACTTTTTATAGTCGTACAAATATTATAGAATATTTAAAAAACATAAGTTGTAAATCTTACGGTCACACAAATATTATGATATGTTTAAGATCGAAAGTTTCAAAAAATATCTACTATTTTCTAAATTGCGTGCTCAATCAAACTAAATAAATGGAGTGGTAATTAGAGGTGGAGCCAGAATTTCAATTCTATGAGTTTTGGATTCTAGAACAATAATTGCTACTAGATTCCAAATTTAATATGTATACATATTTAATGAATTTTTCGATAAAAATACATTATTTGAACAAAAGTTATTGTGTTCGGTCCAATCCGTAACTCGATTTTTACCTCTGCCTCTGATAGTAATTTTTAAAGTAAATAACCATGTGAAATATGTTGACTTCGCCTTGTTTCGTGAAGCGCACATCAATAAGAATGCTTTCACGGCGATGTGCTTTTACCCCTTTTTTTTTTTTTTTTTTGGATTTTTACAAATACCCGATCATATTCATCGTTTACTTTTTTTTAGCTATATACATAAATTATACATTGATTGTTCACAATTATACACATATATACATAAATTATGCATATACTATACATCCACCAACTATTTTTGTTTAAGTGGTTAGATGAATGATTCTTTCTTCTTTTTCCGTCCAAATTATATTGGAGTAATATTCCTCAATTTTCACGTTATAGCTTCTAGTGTATGATTGTACTGCCTCTACCCTAGTATTTTTTCTGGTTAACGCCACTTGCAGGCAGTAGCTTTCAAACTTTAATATGCAAAAACATTTTGGTCCGTAGAGAAATTACACTCTCCTTGTGACAAAACCAATGACAACACAGAAACATTGATAAATAAGACTTTTTGAGTCGGCTATTAGAGTTATTCATGTAGTTATAATATTTATTATCATTGCTTTCGCAAAAGGTATTTTTATTTTTATTTTATGAACAAGAGCATTTTCTGTAGTTCTGCAATTTATATATATTAGAATATTTTGTTTATAAGTTAAAGCAATTATTTAACGAGTCCTGCCGCATTTCACGATTAACATTTTATTCAAATATTAGCAAATATAATTAGGCATTTTAAATAATTTGAATTACCAAAGTAATATTAATGTTAGCGTAAAATATTTAATTAATTGGGATTTTAACGTTGTAAGGCACTAAATAAGAATTTAGTTCATAAATAACATTACTTTTGGTTTATTTAAAAATAGCAGATTTAATGACAATTGTATTACAAGAAGCTTACGAGTAATAGTTATTAGGTTTAGAAACTAAAAATACTGACCCTCAAATTAAGGGGATCACTTTTAATTCTCATCGGTTTATTTCCATTCACTTTCGTGATTACTGTATTGGTATAAATTTGGGCGTCTTGATAACTGCAGATAAACAGGGTCGAGGACGGGGTCGACTACGGCATAATAGCGAGGATCTTTAGAAGGATTATCTCTAAGAACGAGCAAATGGAGTAAAGAAGTAACGGTAGGATAGGTTTAGAAATAGACATAAGGAATATTCCTTTGGACATTCTTTATGTTGTACTTTTTAGGGTTTCTTGGGGATATCCCTTATAAATAGGAAGAGATAGAAAACAAAAAGGGATCTTCACTTTTTTTATAAGAGCACATTGTAAAAGGTTGACTATAAAGAATATACGAAAGTTGTCTTGTTCGCTGACTATCTTGTTCAAGCACACGTTGTTTAATCTTTGTTCACAAGATCCAAAGATTCCTTATCCATCCTCACTTCTCATCCTTCCACGTTGCTTTCAGGCGGAAGAATCATCCAAGTCATATACTAATATTTGGGTGATAAAATCCCTTTTATTACATTTATTGCGATTGTCTACATTTATTACATGTTCTTATTATAACATTAATTGACAATCATTGAATTGATATATACCCGATATTCATTGTTCTCAAACACTATCTATACCGCTGATGTCCTTAAGTATTAGGAGTCCGTTTGGATTGGCTTAAAAAAAGTGACTTTTAAGCACAAGTGCTTAAAAGCACTTTTTGAGTGGAGCTTGTTTTATAAATAAGCAGTTACGTGTTTGGATAAAAGTGCTGAAGCTGAAAAAAAATTGTTGAAGTGTTTGGCAAACAAGTGCTGGTAAGCACTTGATTATGTTAAAATGACTGAAATATCCTAAAAATTGTTAACACTATAAAAAAGACGATTTTATTATAATATTTTATTCTAAATTGATGCATATACAAATAATTTATAATTTAGTTCACTTTTAATTTAAGTTGATTACCAAAATATAAATTATTTATTTAAATAACATGCAATAATTAATTATTCGACCAAAAAATGATTTTTTGCTCATAACTTCAAATTCTAGGGTAACATGTAAACTCATAGAAAGATTTTGAGTTAGAATATAGTTTCATCAATTTAAAAAAGGAGGGATTCAATAGCTATTTTTTAAAAATGTTATGGAACCAGAAAAAAAAAACTAAAAGAACAATATTTGCAAAATATTAGAATCTATCAAACATTTTATTTATAAAGCTAGTGTTGCCTTTACGTTTAGGACATCAGCGAAATTGAAAGAGTTTGGAATATGAAGCAGAATGATTGAAAACAGCGATTAGATGACACAGGGATTTAATTAATAAGGGAAGGGTAGTTTTAGGGTTTAGAAAAGCATATTTACCGAAAGAAATATGATTACCTCGATAAGATATTCCCTTCATTCTTCCTCTATGTTGTCCTTATAAAAGAGGGGGATTCTAACAACCTTTCTAGTTATTTCGTTCTGAAACCATTAAAAGAACCCCCAATAATTTATTGGGCACTGTACGAAATATTTGAAATACAGGAAAGAAATACCATTCAGGTAATATTTCCAAAGGGGTTGCAAATGGATCTGCCGGTTCACCAATCATTGATGGTTCTAAAACGGCTAAGCCTACATTACATGCAATAGTACCTAGAATTACTACTGGAAAAATATATAAAAGATCATTGGGCCATGCGGGCTCTCCATAATAATTATGACCCATACCTTTAGCCAATTTAGCTCTTAATACAGGATCATTCAAGTCAGGTTTTTTTGTTATAAAAGGGATAGTAGGGTAAATTATTTGGTCAAACATAAGGAGCTTGTAAGCCAAAAAGCAATAAGTTGGGGTGGCCCAACTTATTGCTTTTGGCTTGTTTTGGATATTTTAACTTAAAAGTATTTGGCTTAAAAGCACTTTTATAATTCATCCAAACACTCAAATAAGTCCAAATGTGCTTTTAAGCTAGTTTGACCAACTTTTAAGCCCATCCAAACACCCTCTAGATCTAGAATTTATTATGTTTAACTAAGATTCACTCTCTATTTCATTATTAATTAGTTTAACAAAAAGCTTAACTCTTTTTTGTCAAGCAGTTTGGCACCGTCTGTGGGGAGGTTTTAGTTAAAATTTTAGTTTCTTCTAGATCATAAAGAAGGACAACCATCTTTTTCTCGTTTGCACGAACTAACAATGGCAGGAAAAGGAGATAAAAGACAGAAAGCAATAGTGGGTATCACTACCAACATCTTGAACACCATCAACGAGGATAACAAAGAAGACGAGGAGAATGTGACGCCGAGTGCTACACCCAGGCGGAGTGATTCTCCTCCTCCTCATGGAAGTGTAACCGCTTCAAGCAAAAGGGGAGCTTCCACGTCCACGGCTGAGGAAGCGCCACCAGCAGTGAAAAAATTACTGGAGGAGTGGCTGACAAGTACTCTAAATAACATACTCGACAAACCCGTTCAAAGGGCGAATAGAAAATGCTGCGCCAGCGGATACCACAACGACCACCGGCCAACAACCCGCTCCCCCAACAGGTAACACTCACACCGTTGTTGATGCAGGTAATGATGCACTTGCATCCATTCTAAAGAAAATGGAAGAAATGGAAAACAAGAACGAAGCACTCTGCGACCAGATGAGGGAACATCAAGAAAGGGTCGATAAGATACCGGGCACCCCAAAACTGCTACCAAAACGGGATGTCGGTCGATTCGTCGAACAACTATATAGCGAGGAGGCAGACCCGCACGCCATACCCAAGACCTTCAAAATGCCACCGTATTTGAAGATATACGACGGCACCACAGACCTCGAAGATCACATCATTCATTACGTCACAGCGGTAAAAGGCAACGACCTTTCAAAGGAACAGGTACCAACAGTGTTGCTGAAGAGTTTGGTGAGACCCTAACGGGGGGAGCCTTAACCTGGTAATCACAATTACCAGCACATTAAATAACAACGTTCGAAGAAATGACCGACAAGTTCTTCACCGCCCGCGCCGGGGCTAAGAAGGCGGAGGTCAGGGTGAATGATATATTCACTGTTAGGCAATCGCCTGGCGATGGACTCAGGGACTTCTTCGCTCGGTTTAACAGAGTAAGAATGAGCTTACCAAATATATCAGAAGGGATGGCGATGGCAGCTATCCAAAATGGGTTAAACAAGAATAGGTCGAGAGCGACCAGAAAGTTACTAAGCAGGCTCATGAAATACCCTCCCACCACTTGGGAAAGAAATTCATAACGCCTACTGCGCCGAGGTGAGAGCAGACGATGAAGACCTTAACGGTCCAACCCAACGGTTAACGTCGGTCCAAATGAAGTCGAGAAAAGACCGTCGTAATGACGATCGAAGAGACCAGTCAGGTCCACGCCTCAACCGAGACAGGCATCAACCATATGTTAGAACAACCATCCCATCATCCCCTTGCCACGACAAAGGGCCGTCTAGGCCGCATACAGAGACTCCGAAACGAAAGAGGTATGCCTCCACTTTTATCTGCTCACAATTTTTGTGTTTCCCCTTCAGAAATAATGTACGCACTAGAGAAACTCGGCTCGAAGGTGAAATGGCCACAGAAGATGAAATCCGACCCAAACACCAGAAAGTCGAATGTCCTCTGTGAGTTCCATCAGGAGCGGGGCCACAAGGGCGAGGACTGCATAGCCCTACGGCAAGAAGTAGTGAACATGCTTCACCAAGGGCACCTGAGGGAGCCGATGAGTGACCGAGGACGAGCCTACTTCGGCCGCGGACGAGAACAACACCAAGGTCCTCCAAAGCCACCCTCCCCTGCCCGCACCATCCAAATGATCATCAATGGGGGCGATGAAGCAGCAATCAACCATGTGAAGTTTACCACCACACATAAATTGAAGCGGTCGATCACCCACGAACGGTATGATGACCTCGAAGACAGTATCATCCTCGATAAGTCAGATACCCACGGTTTGACTTTTCCTCACTTCGATGCTCTTGTCATTACCTTACGTATTTCGGATACCGATGTAAAAAGAATAATGGTAGATGACGGAAGTGGTGCGTGTATTATCCACCCTCGAGTTCTCACACAAATGAGGCTCGAGGACGAGATAGTACCACGTTGCATAACACTAACAGGTTTTAACAATGCAGTTGAGCGAACCTCAAGGGATATAACACTACCCGTTCTGGCTGGGGGCGTCACCCTAGAAACAACGTTCCATGTCATGAACCAGGACACAACTTACAACGCCATCATAGGGCGGCCATGGATACACGCCATGAGGGCCATCCCGTCCAACCTGTATCAAGTAATCAAGTTCCCTACTCCATGGGGGATATTTAGCATCCGAGGCAAACAACCGCACAGCCCAAGAATGCTATCGCATCGCTCAGGATTGTACATACACTCAACAGTTAAAGGGAACAGACTCAGAAGCATAGCAATTACCAAAGTCGGGGTCCGAACTCGGCGAACAAAAATATGTCATCAGGTACCCCGACGTCGTGGAAGCTGCAGGGTCGACGATAGAAAACCTCGATCCCGTCCAACTAGACAACAACGACAACAACAAAAAGTCTTACATCGGCCATAAACTCTCAGAACCAGGTAGATTTCATAAATTTTTAATTGACAACGCCAATTTGTTTGCTTTCTCCCATGCAGATATGCTAGGCAACCCGAAAGACGTTGCCACACACAAGTTGAACGTCGATCCACTCTACCCTCTAGTACGGCAAGTAAGAAGAAAACTCAACGCTGCAATCAACGAGGCCGTCAGTGATGAGGTGGATAAGCTACTCGCTAACGGCTCCATCCGAGAATCAAAATACCCCTAAGGGGTCGCCAACGTAGTCATGGTGAAAAAGAAAAATGAGAAGTGGTGGATGTGGGTGGATTTCACGGACCTAAACAAAGCCTGGACGAAAGACTCCTTTCTGTTGTCTCATATCGATAAGCTCATCGACGCAATAGTAGAGCACGAGTTGTTAAGCTTCTTGGACGCCTACTCAGGTTACAACCAAATCCTCATGGAGGAGGAGGACCAGGAAAAGACTACTTTCATCACCCATCAGGCAACGTACTGTTACAGAGTCATGCCATTCGGGTTGAAGAACGCAGGAGCGACTTATCAAAGGTTGATCACCAAGATGTTCAAGGACCAACTCGGCAAAACAATGGATGTTTACATAGACGACATGTTGGTCAAATAAAAAAGGAAGGAAGACAACATCGACCACCTGAAACAGGCCTTCGGTATACTAATTCAATACGACATGAAGCTGAACCCCGAAAAATGTGCCTTCGGCGTAACTTCGGGCAAGCTCCTCGGCTTCTTGGTATCACAAAGAGGCATCAAGGACAACCCCGACCAAATCAAGGCCATCGAGGGAATACCTGAAGTATTGACCAGCAAGAAACAGGTGCAAAAACTGATAGGCCGCATAGCTGCCCTGTCAAGGTTCATCTCATGATCCTCCGACAGATGCCACAAATTCTTCAACATGCTCAAAAAGGACAGCGGTCTCCAGTGGAATTCAGAATGCATCGAGGCCTTAAGAGAACTAAAGGCATACTTGTCATCGCCCCCTCTACTCGCCAAGCAGAACCTGGCGAGCGCCTCTTGTTATACTTGGCAGTATCAGATGTCGTAGTAAGTGCAGTATTGGTCGGTGAAAACAAAGGTGCGCAATCTCCATTCTATTACATTAGCAAAACCCTGGTCGACGCCAAAACAAGGTACCCCCACCTCGAAAAATTGGCCTTGGCATTGGTCATAGCTTCACGAAAGCTTAGACCCTATTTTCAATGCCACCCTATATCGGTGGCGACGACCTTCCCCTAAGGAGCATCCTATATAAACCCGAACTGTCGGGGAGATTGGGCAAGTGGGCCATAGAATTGAGCGAGCGCGATATAACATATCAGCCGCGAACAACGATAAAATCGCAGGTACTCGCCGACTTCGTCGCCGATTTTAGTGCTAAAATAATGCTCGAAGTCGAGCAAGAAACTTCTTGTACCTCTCCCAGGTTACCCGACCTATGGGTCCTATACATCGATGGCGCTTCCAACGCGTCAAGATCTGGATTGGGACTCGTACTCGAGGTCCCAACAGGCGAAGTCATCCGCCAATCCATACGGTGCCCCGATATGACTAATAATGAGGCCAGTATGAGGTCGTAATTGCAGGACTAAAGCTAGATCTCAAATACGGAGCACGACGAGTCATCCTCAGATGCGGCTCACACTCGTTGTCAACTAAGTCACAGGGACTTTCCAAATTAAAGAGTAGAGGATACAAAAGTACCAGGCAGAAATTCATAAACTACTACCAGAATTTGACGAATGTCGACTCGACCAGATACCTCGAGCACAAAACATTGAGGCAGATGGCCTCGCCAAGTTAGCAGCGGCCACCAAAAACATTACAAAAGAAAACGTGGTCACCCTCCTCCACTCGTCAATAGACCAACTTGAGGTACACTCTGTAAATTTGACTTGGGACTGGCGCAACCGTATTATAACATATTTGCAGGAGGGAGTACTCCCATCAGACAAAAAGGAAGCCAAAAAAGCTTCGAATGCAGGCGGCCAGGTACAACATCATAAACCACGACCTATACAAAAGAACGTTTGGAGGTCCCTTGGCAAAATGCTTAGGGCCGAACTAAACAAGACGCGTCCTCGAGGAAGTACACGAAGGCCACTACGGTGCCCATACCGGCAACCGATCCCTCATTAGATGCCTCATTCGGGCGGGTTATTATTGGCCCACAATGAGAAGGAAGCCTCCGACTACGTCAAGAAGTGCGAGCAGTGCCAGAAATACGCTCCTATGATACACTAAGCAGGCAAGCACCTCCACTCGGTTACATCACCATGGCCGTTCATCAAATGGGGAATGGACATTGTCGGACCCCTTCTAGTAGGGTAAGGTAATAAATGATTTCTTTTGGTTTTAACTGACTATTTTTCCAAGTGGGTAGAAGCAGGTGCGTTCGCCCAAATATGCGATCAGGAAGTTATCACATTCATATGGAGAAACATCATATGTCGCTTCTGCATCCCCAAAGAAATTAGTTGTGACAACGGACCCCAATTCGCCAGAAAAAAGATCGCCGAATTCTTAAAAAAATGGCACATAAAGTGAATACTCTCCACGCCATATCACCCTGCCGGTAACAGCCATGTCGAACCCTCCAACAAAACAATACTAAATATCTTGAAGAAAAATCTTGAGGACGCCAAGGGACTATGGCCGGAATTACTACCAAAAGTACTGTGGGCATACCGCACCACGCCAAAAACAAGCACAAGAGAAATGCCATATTCACTAGTATATGGGACTGACTCCATAATACCAGTCGAGTTCGGAGAACCTAGTTTGAGATACTCCAATGAAAGTGGACCAAGCAACGACGAGAACAGGAAACAAGACCTCGACGAAGTAGAGGAGCGAAGAGACATGGCTTACATAAGAATGATAGCCCAAAAACAACAAGCACAACGGTACTACAAAAAAAAAGCCAAAGTACGACCACTCAAAGTCGGAGACTATGTACTCAAGGCCAAAACACAAGCGAGCGAAGATTCAAGAGAAGGTAAACTAGGAACCAATTGGGACGCGCCATACAAAATCACAGCAGCAGCAAACAAAGGATCATTCCAACTAGAAACAATGGAGGGAAAGCTACTATAAAACAATTGGAACGTCGCCCACCTCAAATACTTCAACTTCTGAAAACGGACGCCCTCCAAGTCGTACTCTTTTTTCCTCGCATGGGTTTTGTCCCAATTGGGTTTTCTCGGGGAGGTTTTTAATAAGGCGACAAAGGGGACGTCTCAAAGTTCAAGTTAATTCATCGCCCCGCCTGCCGACTACTTCTCCAGGCCGAACGATGAAGGGACTAGGTACACCGGAACTTCTCCAATATATGTATGGAACAAACAGAAATATGTAATATTCTCCAATGAATGAAATAAAGAGACATCTTTGCACCTCCACCAAGTCACTTTACATTTTACATTCGACCTCGCTCGAATCATTTTACATTCAACCTCGCTCGAATTACTTTACATTTGACCTCGCTCGAATTACTTTACATTCGACATCGCTCGAATCATTTTACATTCGACCTTGCTCGAATCATTTTACATTTGACCTCGCTCGAATTACTTTACATTCGACCTCGCTCGAATCGCTTGACATTCGACCTCGCTCGAATCATTTTACATTCGACCTCGCTCGAATCACTTTACATTCGACCTCACTCGAATTATATGATTTTCGACCTCATCAAACCTTGATCTCGTCCGAGCTAATTAATACTCGACCTCAAATCAGTCTATGTTCGACTCAACCAATATCAAACATATACAAATAACCGAAAAATCAGGGACTTCCCCACAAAGCAAAAAAAAGAAGAGGAAAAGAGAACGGGAATCCAGAAATACATAGCAAAAAGGGAATTGTTCCATTTCAATTATCGAATTACAATACTTTTTACAAAGGGCTCGAGGACGCCCTCACAAAAATAGCAAAAAAAAAAAAAAAATAAGTGCAACAGCTTCACGCCACATTATCCCCATCAGCGTACTCATCATCATACCAAGGATCAGAGGCAAGCCTATCCGCGATCGTCATCCTCATCCCCGCCAAGCGTACCAGGGTCGTAGCCACAAGCTTCACGGGCTGCACATGCCTTGACGCGGACGCCCTCAAGCTCCGCTTCAAAAACTTTCTCGGTAGCCTTCAGAGAATAGTACATGTCAAGTTGAGCCTCAACATGGACCCACATCTCATACAACTCCCGCGGCACACCGGGATCGGCAGAAGTATGAGATGTAGACGGCTGTGATTGCCGTCGAGTCTCTTCGGCCCTCAAGTTAATGACTTGCTGGTTTAACTCGGACAACTCCGCCTCCAAACCCTGGATCCGTTCTTCCAACCTCGCCACCTTAAGCGCCGATGTCTCCACCTCATTAACCCGCTCGGACCTGCAAACACGGATGGCGTCTTCTAGGGCCGCCGCTTCAGTCATAGCGACCATTCTGCCTTTCTCAGCCCGGCTCAATTCTTCGATCTTGGCACTTAGCTCACCCCTCAGATCGATAGCCCTTGCCTCCCTCTGCCCGAGTTCAGCCGTTAAGGACGCCACTTGCGTTTGAAGGTCGGCGTTCTCAGCCATCACCCCTTACTCACCTCGAGCTCGTCCTCTTTGGCCCTCAGCATTGTCTCAAGCTCGCTGCACCTACTGATGGACCTCATAAGCTCATCGTCCCTTTCCCTTAGCTCTTCATCCTTCTTTATCAGCTCATCGTCTTTCTGTTTGAGCCCATCACGAAGAGACTGAAATTCTCCATCCTGGCTAAGGAAGTCGGCCAGCGTTCGATGCTTAGTACGGAACTCCTTGTACTTGGAGGTCATCTTCTTAAAAGTGGTCATCCTCCGCTCCTCCCGCCGGTCACGCTCGATCCCCATGATAAGAGTCTGACATGCAAAATGAGAGGAGTCAGTGTGACACATGCGAAACAAATCCTAACATAAAAAATGCTGGCTATTTTTTGATTACCAGTCTGAAAAATGGCGCCAGTGCTATTTTGACAGAAATATTAGAAGTCCAAAGAAAAATGAAAGGAGGAGTAAAAGGCCCAAAGCAAAGCTTAAAGTCTTGTAATTTTTGGACAACCGTTTCAAAATTATAGGTACAACGTTTTAGCCCACTAAAGTTGCACCTACAGCAGTTGATTGAGAAGACCCAATATTGACCCATTAAGCCCAAAATCCACCATTTTGAGCAAAGGTCGTCCGCCATCTGCCTTCGTTTTGGCGTATCCCCAGTGGCCATACCATCTTCATGCTCTAAAGAATCTCACCATTTCGGGCAACTCTAAAGAACCCTCTCTTCTTTTAGCCTCTACCTGTTATGCGCGACTACGACAGAGGCGATGCTTTGTTCTTTCCGGAGTTTGACAACCGTTCAAGGTAGCTGTAGATAGTAGATCGTTGGACACGCTGGTTCGCTGCACTAAAAAGGTCAGTATCCTTTTCTTTTCTTTTTTTAATTATCTTTCTTTGTCCTGTTTTAGGCCGTAAAGCATTTCATATTTTGTGCAGTAGAAACCATCTTCTAGATTTCTGTGATTATCTGGTTATAGAAAATCACTTAGTTGCTTTTTCTTATGTATAGAGTCATATCCACCGAAATCACTGGTATGATAAAATGAGTGTAGTTACTGGATTTAAATTCCTTTAGCGTTCCTATGCTAGCAATATTTCTTATGTATAGAGTCATATCCACAGAAAATCACTGGTATGATAAAATGAGTGCAGTTACTGGATTTAAATTCCTTTAGCGTTCCTTTGCTAGCAATATTGTTAAAATATTAGAAAATAACTAAGTAGGATGTGTTACTGAATGTTTGTTAATGTGTTAAATCCGTCTTTGAGATTTGGTAATACACTGCCGAGCAGTGGTAATACACTGCCGAGCAGTGTTGTGAAGAGCGTGAAGCGAGGAAACGCGACAAGTCCCTTTTCACTTAAAGCGAGAAGCAAGCGCTCGCTTTTTTGACGTGAAGCGGAATTTTTAAGAAAATATTAAAATAAATACTGCATAGACAACACATGTAATTGTAAGCAAATATTCAATACTTCAATGTAAAAACTAAAGAGTAGCATCAACTAAAGACATCTAATTGCCATCTTGTTGGTCTCGCTAACTCTTGCAGAATAAGCCCAAACCGGGTCTTTCTTATTTTTCTTTGGTGCCATTAAAAGAACAACTAAATAACACATAAGAAAGGCAATAAGAACTAATAATAAATCATATGAAAAAAATGGCAGTAAGTATACGAAAAAGGGCAGTATAAATGAAACGATAAAATGGGCAGCATTTCAGCATTTTTATCACTGAAACAGTGCAAGAAAATGAAGAAGAAGAAGAAGAGGAGAAGAATGAGAAAGAAGAGCTGAAGAAGAAGAAGAGACCAAACTTGATGATCTTGAAGTTGAAAAGTGTAGAGAACTTGAACCCTAGGACGCCTTTGTTGTTCTCCGTTGCTGCTGCTCGATGGTCTTTTAAAAAAAGACATCCTTTTTAATTAAATACGCCGGCTGCCCAGTTATAAAGAGAAGCGCTCGCTTCTTACGCTTTGCATCGCTTCATCTCTTCTCGCTTTTTCAAGAGAAGCGAACGCTTTTGTAAATCTGCTATGCTTCAGTTAAGAGAAGCGCCAGATGCCTCGCCTCGCTTCTCGCTTTAAGCGAGGAAGTGCTCGCTTTTTACAACACTACTGCCGAGATTTTAGAGAACACGGCTATTGGCATGTCTTCATTAATTTAGGATCAAAAGTATAAGAGATATTACATGCTAGTCATTTATTATTATTTTTTGTACCTGGCTTATTGGAGAAGTTGTTTGTCTGTCATGTAGGAAGTATTTCCCTGTAGTTTGTCATTCCTCATTCTAACAAACGTTCTCATCAAATACTGTTGTTATCAATTTATGGTTATGAAGTAGAAGTGTTATGTTAAGAATTCTTTATTCTATGATCAACTACGTACGTAGTCATCAATAGAACTCATTAATTATTGAGTATTTAGGATTGATCATTTGTTAACCATTTTAATATCATATAAAGATGGAAGGGTATTCTGCTAACTTGCTCTCGGAGATTATAGCTTTCAACTTCGTTCAAATCATAGAGATCATGCACATTCTTGAAACTTTCCAGCTCTCCTCTGGTTCAGTCTTGTAATGAGAAAATATAACTAGGTAATTCTATTAATATTATGCTTGCACATCGAACTTCTATAATTTGTCAAAATACATGCCCTCAAACATGTGATTTATGCATTCCGAGCTGCCTATGAAGTATGAACACTCACGAGACAAGAATTGTTAGTACCAAAAAACTTGAGCCTTTGACCACTACTTTGAGAATTACTTATAAATATTTTAAATAGATGATATTCTAACGGAGGGACACTACCTGATATCTAATTTTTTTTAAAATAAAAATATTCAGTTTCTAACGGAAGTGGTTAAGCAACATGTATTACATCCTGGAGATTGACACATCGGACTTCAATTCCTACAATTTATACATTACTTAAAATTTTCAGTCTTTCCTTCTTTCTATCATATGCAACTATATTCAAATGTAATAAAAGTTAGGAAATGATATCACATACAATTATTATTCCTGATTTGACAGTAACTAGAGGGCCTTTTTCATGTTCCAATGATCCAATACAACGTATACGCCCTTGCAATACTAACATTATATGACTTCTAAATACTCATTTCACTCCACTTTGGACCCATTTCATTACTCTACAACTTGGTATTCTCTAAATTTAGCAGTTATGGTGGCTCAGGTTTCAGCGTTTGGGCATTTGTGTGAAGAACTTGGAAACAAAGGTGGGGACAAAAAGTTGTACAGGTTAACCGAGGTGAAAGAGGGGAAGACTCGTGACCTGGACCAAGTGAAGTGCATCAAAGACAGGGAAGGCAAAATATTAGTGGAAGAGACACATATTAGATGAAAATGGCGGATGCACTCCCATAAAATCTTCAACAAAGAGGGAGATAGGAACATTGTGCTGGATGATTTAGAGTATTTACGAGAGTCGTTGAGATTTTGGGTATTATAGGCGCATAAAAGTTGTGGAGCTTGAGGGGGCTATGTGTAAGATGAGCAGAGGAAGAGCGATCGGGCCAAATTAGATCCCGGTGGAGTTCTAGAACAAAGTGGACAGGGCAGGCTTGGAGTGACTTCCTAGTTACTAGGTTGTTTATTGTCATTTTTAGGACTTCAAAGATGCCCGAAGAATGGAGGTGGAGTACGGTGATTCCATTGTACAAGAATAATGGTGATATCCAAAACTGCAACAACTATAGAGGTATCAAGCTGCTAAGCCGCACTATGAAAGTTTGGGAGAAGTTGGTGGAAGTGAGGTTGAGGAGGAGTGTGTTTATTTATGAGAACCAATACGGATTCATGTCGGGGCACTAAACTACAGGAGCCATTCACCTTGTAAAGAGATTTGTGGAGCAGTATAGGGAGAGGAAGAGGGACTTGCATATGGTGTTCATTGACTTAGAAAAAGCATACGATAAAATCCCAAGAATGGTCCTAGGAGATGTTTGGAGCCGAGCGGTGTGCCTATAGCAGTGTTGTGAATAGCGTGAAGCGAGGAAAAGTGACAACCCCCATTTCACGAAAATCGAGAAGCGAGAAGCGAAGCGCCCACTTTT
Organism: Nicotiana attenuata; assembly: GCF_001879085.1. Taxonomy (NCBI): domain Eukaryota; kingdom Viridiplantae; phylum Streptophyta; class Magnoliopsida; order Solanales; family Solanaceae; genus Nicotiana; species Nicotiana attenuata. Next base: position 32,867,561 of record NC_031990.1, read on the forward strand.
TTGAAGTGAAGCGGAATTTAAAAAAAAACTAAGAATTTGGGCAGAAATTTTCTGGAAAAAAAATTCGCCAGCATTTCCGCGCTTTTTGGACGTTTAGAAAGAAAAAGAAAAAGAAAAAGAAGAAGAAGAAGAATGAAAATAAAAAGTGCAAAAGCAAAACATACCTGTTGAAACTTGAAAGCTGTTGTTGTAATGTTGAAGAAGAAGAAGAAGAACCCTAGTTTGCTTGAACAAATCGCTGCTTGAAGTGAGGAAGAAATCGCTGGTTTAGAACCCTAGTTTGCTGCTGAAGAAGTCGAAGAAGTGTCTAAAACAGAAGTCAGCGATTTGGGTCTTTTAATTGAAAACAGACGTTGGGTCTTTTAATTCAAAAAGCGACCGCTTCTTCCGCTCCGCTCCGCTTCTCGCTTTTTAGAGAGAAGCGGTCGCTTATGTGTACCTGAGCCGCTTTTAATTGGAGTAGCGACCAGCCCCTCGCTCCGCTTCGCTTCTCGCTTAAAGCGAGGAAGCGGGCGCTTTTCTCATCACTGGCCTATAGTTCACACCTGGGTGGTTAAGTACATATATGATGTTGTTTTGGCGCTTCAGCCAACCAGTCAGGTCTTAATTTGTTGCCAAAGGAACAAAGGTGTTTAATATCCTTAACACAACTCTAGTTGATAATTATTATCCCTTGCAACATCTTTTTTCCGTTGAGAAAAGCACATTTCTCTTATAGTTCATAGTTCACAACCTGTTCGACGAATTGTCTAACTAAACATGATTTATTTTTTCCATTCACCCTATTTGTTAAACTTATGTAGGTATGGATATAGCTCATTGCCACCTTGATGGAAATGCCGATGCTGTGGAGTTCTGTCCACATGAATCTTTTCACAACGTTCTTGCCGCTTGCACCTATACTTTACAAGAAGGAGATCAGCCTAGTAGAACTGGCAGTATATCCCTCTTTGATGTTGATGCTGAATCCAGTCGACTTAACTTGACACAGAGAGTACAAACAGCTGGTATTTTTGACATAAAATGGAGCCCAGTTGGTGGAAATGTGGGCCCATCACTTGCTCAAGCTGATGCTAATGGTTATGTGAGAGTTCACAGACTTAAATCTTGTTTAGATGGATCAGATATTCCTGGTATGTTTGAGTCTCCTTTCGTGTTATATGTTATAATTGTCAATATTGATAAATGTTGTGTGCTGGAGAAAACTAATTTAATTTTCTTTACAATATAGTGAATACCAAGTTGTAGAGTATTGGAACGAAATGGGTCCAAAGTGTAGTAAAATGAGTATTTAGGATTCATATGATGTAGTATTGCAAGAGCATAGTATGTTGTATTGGAACATGAAGAAGTCCTTCTGGTTACCTATCATATCAGGAATAAATAGCTGTATGTTATATCCTTTTCTTGCTTTTATTACATTTGTATATAGCAGTTGTCTATGATGGAGGAAAGAATTTTTTTAAAAATAATTTGTAGATTGTAGGAATGTAGTACGATGTGTCAATGTCCTAGATGTAATACATACCGCTTAACCACTTCCATTAGAAATTGATTTTTTTTATTTTAAAAAAAGAAAATAGCTATCAGGAAGTGTCCCTCAATTAAAAACATCTTTATAAGTAATTCTCTAGCCAAGTAAAGTGGTTACCTAGAGTAGTGATCAAAGACTCAAATTTTTTGATACCGACAATTCTTGTCTTGTGAGTGTTCATACTTCATAGGTAGCTTGAATTGCATAAATCGTAGGTTTGAGGGCATGTATTTTGACAAAGTGTAGGAGGCTGTATTTTGAAACAGCTTCTATACGTCTCCGGGCAGGGATAAGGTCTGCATACACACTCTCCTCCCCAGACTCCACTTGTGGGATTATACTGGATATCTTGTTGTTGTTGTTGTTGTAGGAGTTCAATGTACGTGCAAAATGTTAATAGAATTATATAGATGTCTTTCCTCACTACAAGACTGAACCAGAAGAAGGAAAGACTGGAAAGTTTTAAGAACGTGTAGATTGTAGGAATCAGAATACGTTGTGTCAATGACCTAGATGTAATACAATCTTCATAACCACCTTCATTAGAAATTGAATTTTTCTTAACTTAGCTATCAAAAAGTTTCCCTCAGTTGTAATGTCATTCTTTTTTAATCTTGGCCAAATATATGCGGCCCCTTAAACTTTTCTGATTTTTTCATTTAGACACGAACTTAGGCTACTATTTGTTGGGCGTCTAAACTCATTAAAAAGTGCACCAATTAGACAATTAATAATTTAGGCATAATTAGAGAAAATGTGTCTAATTGGTACACTTTCCAATTGATACTAGCCTGAGTTCGTGTGTTCAAAATGAAAAAGTTAGACAAGTTTAAGGGGCACATATGCATTTGGCCTTTAATCTTTATTAAGTAATTGGCTAGCCAGCTCTAGTGGTTACTCAAAGTAATAGCGAAAGTCTCAAATTTTTGGTAGTGATAATTCTGGTCTTGTGAGTGATCATACTTCAGTAGTGTGAGAATGCACGGGAGAAAATATTATTGATTAATTAATGACAATGATACAATGAGCCCTATATATATAATACATGTCCTACTCCTAATAAATATGGGATTAGGGTTATTTACTACTATTTAACTATCAAACTAACACTCCCTCTCAAGCTGGTGCATATAAATCATATGTACCGAGCTTGTTACATATATAACTAATACGAGGACCAGTGAGGGACTTGGTGAAAATATCAGCAAGCTGATCATTCGGCTTCACAAATTTTGTAGCAATATCTCCCGAGAGTATCTTTTCTCTAACAAAGTGACAGTCAATCTCGATGTGTTTAGTTCTCTCATGGAACACTGGATTTGACGCAATATGAAGAGCAGCTTGATTATCACACACAAGTCCCATCTGACTAATCTCACTAAATTTCAACTCCTTGAGCAACTGTTTGATCCAAATTAGCTCACATGTGGCCATAGCCATTGCTCGATATTCTGCTTCTGCACTAGACCGAGCAACCACATTCTGTTTCTTGCTCTTCCAAGACACCAAATTTCCTCCTACTAAGACACAATATCCAGACGTAGAACGTTTATCAGAAGGTGATCCTGCCCAATCAGCATCGGAGTATCCAACGATCTGCTCATGGCCTCGATCCTCAAACAATAAGCCTTTGCCTGGAGCTGATTTTATATACCGAAGAATGCGGACAACTGCATCTCAATGACTATCACAGGGAGAATCCATAAACTGACTCACAACGCTCACAGGAAAGGAAATGTCAGGTCTAGTCACTGTGAGGTAATTTAATTTACCAACCAACCGCCTATATCTTGTAGGATCGCTAAGAGGCTCCCAATGTCCTGGCAGAAGTTTAGAATTCGGATCCATCGGAGTGTCAACAGGTCTACAACCTGTCATTCCTGTCTCCTCAAGAATATCTAAAGCATACTTCCGTTGTGAGATCACAATACCTGAGCTAGATTGAGCGACCTCAATACCCAGAAAATACTTTAATCTGCCTAGATCCTTAGTCTGAAAGTGCTGAAAGAGATGTTGCTTCAACTTACAAATACCATTCTGATCATTGCCGGTAATAACAATATCGTCAACATAAACGACTAGATAAATACAGAGATTTGAAGCAGAATGTCGATAAAATACAGAGTGATCAGCTTCACTACGAGTCATGCCAAACTCCTGAATAACTGTGCTGAACTTACCAAACCAGGCTCGAGGAGACTGCTTTAGACCATAGAGGGACCGACGCAACCGACATACAAAGCCAGTAGACTCCCCCTGAGCAACAAAACCAGGTGGTTGCTCCATATAAACCTCATCCTCAAGGTCACTGTGAAGAAAAACATTCTTAATGTCCAACTGATAGGGAGGCCAATGGCGAACAACAGCCATGGATAGAGAAAGGCGGACTGATGCAATTTTAGCCACGGGAGAGAAAGTATCACTGTAATCGAGTCCAAATATCTGAGTATATCCTTTGGCAACAAGACGAGCCTTAAGTCGATCAACCTGGCCATCTGGACCAACTTTGACTGTATACACCCAACGACAACCAACAGTCGATTTACCCGAAGGAAGAGGAACAAGCTCCCAAGTACCACTCGTATGTAAAGCAGACATCTCGTCAATCATAGTATGTCGCCATCCGGGATGAGACAGTGCTTCACCTGTAGACTTAGGGATGGAAACAGAAGACAAAGATGACACAAATGCACAGTGGGATGATGAGAGATGATGGTAACTTAAACCGATATAATGAGGATTAGGATTAAGCGTGGACCGTATATCTTTTCGTAGTGCAATCGGTTGATTAAGAGGAGACAAGTCCGCAGTATTAGCAGGGTCAGGTGCAGGACGTGAATCAGCTGGGCCTGATCCTGGGGGCGGACGACGATGATAAGTCAGGAGTGGTGGAGCTGTAGAAGGTTGAACTGGACTAGGTGGTGGCACTGGAGCTATAGTTGGGGGAACTGGACTAGGTGGTGGCACTGGAGCTATAGTTGGTGGAACTGGACTAGGTGGTGGCACTGGACTTGGTGGTGACACTGGAGCTATAGGCGGTGGAGCTGCAACTGGAACTGTAGGCGGTGGAGCTATGGAGGAAGATGAATGGGAGATAGGGACTGAATCTCCAAAAGAAGGAATGGGTAGCACCTCAGAAATATCTAAGTGATTAACTGGACCGGTGAAGTATGATTGGTTTTCAAAGAAGGTAACATCAGCATACATAAGAAATCGCTGAAGGTCAGGAGAATAACATCAATATCCTTTTTGCGTTCTCGAGTAACCCAGAAATATGCACTTAAGAGCACGAGGAGCTAACTTATCTTTTCCTGGAGTAAGGTCATGAACAAAGCACGTACTCCCAAAGACACGGGGTGGAAGAGAGAACAAAGGTAAGTGGGGAAACATGACAGAGAATGGAACTTGATTTTGGATAGCTGAAGATGGCATACGATTAATAAGATAACAAGATGTAAGAACTGCATCCCCCCAAAAACGCAGTGGAACATGAGATTATATGTGTAGGGTACGAGCAGTTTCAATAAGATGTCTATTCTTTCTTTCAGCTACCCCATTTTGTTGGGATATGTACGGACGAGATGTTTGATGAATAATCCCATGGGAGTTCATAAACTACTGAAATGGGGAAGACAAATACTCTAGGGCATTATCATTATGAAATATGCGGATAGAAACCCCAAATTGATTTTGAATTTCAGCGTGGAAGGTCTGGAAAATAGAAAACAACTCAGATCGGTTTTTCATAAAAAATATCCAAGTGCACCTGGAATAATCATCAATGAAACTGACAAAGTAGCGGAATCCTAAGGTAGAACTAACCCGACTAGGACCCCAAACATCTGAATGGACTAAAGTAAAAGGTGACTCTGCTCGATTATCAAGATGCCGCGGGAAATAGGAGCGGGTATGCTTACCGAGCTGACACGACTCACACTCTAGAGTGGACAAGTGAGATAAGCCAGGTACCATTTTCTGAAGTTTTGACAAACTGGGATGTCCTAACCGTTTATGTAATAAATCTGGTGGATCAGTAACGGGACAAGTTATTGGAGGAAGACAAGATGCGAGTCCATGTGATTTTGCAAGGATAAGGTAATAAAGTCCATCTGATTCACGTCCGGTACCAATGATCCGCCCTGTACTGCGTTTCTGTATAAAAACAAGGTCATCAAGAAATAAAACTGCAGATTTGAGTGATTTGGCTAAGCGACTAACGACTATGAGATTAAAAGGACTACCAGAAACATAAAGAACTGAGTCTAAAGGTAAGGAAGGAAGTGGACTTGCTTGACCTATTGCAGTTGCCATGGCTTGAGACCCATTGGCCATTGTGACTGTTGGAAGAGATTAGGAATATGAAATACTAGTGAAAAGAGATTTGTTACCAGAAATATGATCAGATGCACTTGAATCAATGACCCAAGACTCAGAAGTTGAAGATTGGGAGACACAAGTCATGCTACTATTTGTTGGAACAACGGAGGCTAATCCTGAAGATGTTTGTTTACGTGCTTTGTACTGAAGGAACTCAATATAATCCGGTAAAGAAACCATCTGGATTGGATTCAATGCATTGGATCCAACGGATTGTGAGTTAAAGGCTTCTGATACGAATGCCATTATAATATTGTGCCGGAAAAAAGCAGAATTTTTTAAGGAATTACTGTTCTCGCCTGAAAACTTACTTTTCACGCCGGAAAAATGTCAAAGTGCTCGGAATAAAAAGAAAAAGGTATGGGTAGGCTCGGAATTGCTATGCGACCAGGCTGTCCTGAAGAAGCTCGGCCAAAAAATGGGCGCGTGACGGCGGAGACTTGCCGGAAAATATTTTTCGGCGGCGCGTGAGGGCGCGTGGGAGGTGGTCTGCCGGAGAAGTTTTTACGGCTTGGTCGCCGGAAGCTGATCTACCTCGTGGTGGTGTTGGTTTTTGCACAACACCGATGGAAATTATTTTTTTTCGAGAAAACAGCCCTAAAAGGTCGCCGAAATTGAAGCACGACGACTGGTTTGGGTGGGTTTTCTTTCCCGGATGTTTTCTCACTGCCGTCTGATACCATGTGAGAATGCACGGGAGAAAATATTATTGATTAATTAATGACAATGATACAATGAGCCCTATATACATAATACATGTCCTACTCCTAATACATATGAGATTAGGGTTATTTACTACTATTTAACTATCAAACTATCAAGTAGCTCGGAATGCATAAATCATAGGTGGGGTGGGGTTGGGGGGCATGTATTTGACCGAGTGTTAAAAGTCCAATATGCATGTTGAATATTAATAAAATTACCTAGTTGTCAGTTCTTATGACAAGAAGCAATGACCTATCTCCACCTTTACTATCTTACAAGAGATTATTTGCTTTTTCGGCGGGGGGGCTGGAAGCCTGGAACATATATGCTATTATGAATCTACTGATACTAAATTACTAATTGCCAAGTTCAGTAAATTCTAACAAGTATTATGATTTTGTTCTGATTCGTACCAGTACACGGACTTATATTTATCATATTGTCATCGGTTTTCTATTCTTTCATTTAGCCCTGGTCTAAGTTGCGCGGACTCTTCGATTTTGGTGTCGTCCCCGTTCCGATACGAGACGGGGACGGGAGCGGGAGTGGGATACGTCCGGATTCGGTCAACTGACTTCGGACACTTTGACCAGAGTCCATCGACTAATTTGGGAGAAAAATTGAGATTTTGATTTCTCAAAATCAAAAATAAAACAGATTTAGGAGAATGAAAGAATAATGTCCATCTTGGAGAATGAAAAATTAAATTCTTCAATATTCATGTAAGTTTTTCACAGAATATCTCTCAAAATTTACAATATTTGTATAGCTCTATTTTTTATTAGTCGAATCCCCGCACCCGTATCCATATCCGGATCCGCGTCCCCGAATCTTAAAATTTAGATTTTGCCGAATCCGATACTCGGATCCGTCCCCGTATCGGATACCCGCACCCGAGTCCGAGCAACTTAGGCCCTGGTGGTCCTTGAATACCTTTCTTCATTTAACACTGTACTTTTGCATTAACTGAAGCACTACCATGCTACAATGACATCATCTTCTTTCTTACAGGGAATCATTTGCTAGAGCTATGTGATGAACATGTCAGTTCCTCTATGTGCTTGTGTATAGACTGGAACCCATCCGCTACATCCCTCGCTGTGGGGCTTTCGGATGGGTCAGTCTCAATAATTTCACTCCTTGAGTCTCAACTAAGCATTTCTAGAGACTGGAAAGCACATGACTTTGAACTTTGGGCTGCCTCTTTTGATATTCACCAACCACAGCTGGTGTACACAGGGTCAGATGACTGCAAATTTAGTTGCTGGGATTTGCGAGATGATCCATCTAACTTGGCATTCCAAAATAGAAAGGTTCACACAATGGGGATTTGCTGCATTACTAAGAGTCCAAGTGATCCTTACACCTTACTCACCGGTTGCTATGATGAACACCTAAGGGTATGGGATGTAAGATCAATCTCAAAACCTGTACATGAGACATCAATCTCCTTAGGTGGAGGAGTTTGGAGAATTAAGCACCATCCTTCTGTACCTAACCTAGTCTTGGCAGCTTGTATGCACAATGGATTTGCAGTTGTTAAAGTTAAAGGGGATACAGCTGAAGTAATTGAAACCTACAACAAACACGGTTCCCTGGCATACGGAGCTGATTGGCAAAGAGGTTTAGGGAGGAACGGTAGGGGTAAGAATAATGTCATTGCTACTTGCTCGTTTTATGACCAGCTTCTTCGTGTGTGGATACCAGAAGGTGATATTCCTGAATGTGACACCGTGTTGTAGAATATGCTTTACAGGAAACAACCAAAAACAAAGTCAATTTCTTGAGGTGTGTGAGCCTGTGTCCACTGTATTATGGAATTTCAAATTGTATTTCTGTGTTTGGTGACTAATATTTATGGCTCTGTTTACACAATTTACAGCAATCTAAAGCAGAGGGCTATTATGCTAAAGTGGCTCAATAGTTTCTCTGGCCTCCATCACTCTGCTCATGGAATACCTAATCCTCTTTAAATTCTCAATTCTATTAGTTTCTTGTTAACAAGCATTTCATTAAATGTTATTATTGCTCGTAACAAAAATTAAACGACAACGTGATTGTTGTGCTCATATGCTATTCTTTATTTTAAAATTTTCATAGAGGCCTCAATAAAGTTGATGAGGCACTCACCTCTCCAGTTATAACTTTCTTTGGAATATCATCTTTGTTCCTTCCCAGCAGCAGTTGACATTCTCAAAGGAAAAATTACTCAAGAGGCAGGGATGTAGAATAAAAGCTTCTGAAGATAAACAAACTAGTACTAATATAGTTTTGGTCTTTCTTTTAGCTTCCTGTAAAAAATTGAATGAAGTTTTGCTCCCATAACTTGAGTTTGTTTCATTTAAATAATACTACATTTCTATAAGTAGTACATAGACTTGTTTCGGTTTGTTCCTTAACCATAATTTAATAGACAAACGAACTAAATATATAAAATAGGATAATAATTAACACAAAACTCATCAGATCCATTGTTGATGCATAGTGAAATGCAGCTTAAGATGGCTAGAGTTCCAAACGGCTTATGTTATGGATTATTTATAGTTTGGGATGAGAATATACATTTGCTTACCAGAGTCAACATTGACAAACTTTCAAAGCTAAATTGATTTAGGCACTCAAGCTGCAATCTACTCATATCAAAATAGCTAAAGACTTCATTTGGAGCTGTTGGTCTATGTCACATAAATTTACTCTCTTTTGTCTTCAGTCAGAAGACTCATAACCCAACACGTGTTGTCACGACCCATTTTCTGAATAAGCCGGGACCGACACTCGATCACTAAACATGACCGAGCGAACCATCTCTGCTTATCAAATCTATTATAACTCCAAACTTTATATGCAACAACGCAATACTCTAACCAAATACTTTTGATTAATTTAAATATTTAAATAAATCAACTCCAAAACTTTATTCGTAGTAACTACTGAATTACTGCTAAGTTATTATCAAAATCATCTGAATCTTAACCCAACGACTATGTCTATGAAGCCTCTACTGATAAACTGGCGCACTGCTCAGGACATGAGATTTCCTGGCCAATTCTCTAAGTAAACAAAGAAATAACTAAATAAAGATGACTCTAAGGAATACTCCACGAACAAAAGCGGAGCTCACCAATAGCACTGGAAGAGAAGGAAGTCCTAACCCGTAGCCTGCTCGCCTGCAAAATCGGTTCCTACGTTGTACCGCAGACCAACGTAGGTTCCCAAAAGAGAACGTCAGTACCATCCATTGTACTCAGTGAGTCTCAACAACAGGGGGCGAAACTTTAATAACATATACATTACGAGCAAAGGTTCTAAATGCATGTAAAACATAAAGCTTATAAGAATGATTCTTGTTAGAAATATGCTTTAGAAGCTGCTCTCACTAAAATTATTTTACTGTTTCAGCTATTTACTGCAGTAATTTAGTTTGAATTTGAAATAATTTTGAACTAGTCTTTAGGAGTGAACTAGTCTCTAGGAGTTAGTTATTTTCAGCATATTTTGTGCTGATTTTTAGGTCTTTTAAGTTAGTATTTCTCTTATAAATTGTAGTCCAAATGCAGTAAAATAATATAGTATTTTCAGCTTCAGTTCCTTTTACATCTATTCCAGTATATTTTTTTATTTTCTTGTCATCTTCCCAGTTATTTCCCTTAATTTCTTTTATCAAGGACCAACAATTGGTATCAAGAGCCATCTTCTTAAGGGGCCTAAGTAAAATCTTTTCTTGAGTGAGATGGAGACTGAAATGAGTTTTTCTCAATTGGCTCCTCCAGTCTTTGATGGTGAAAATTACCAACTGTGGGCAGTGAGAATGGAGACTTACTTGGAGGCTTTAGATCTTTGGGAGGCCGTGGAAGAGGATTATGATGTTCTTTCGCTGCCTAACAATCCCACGGTGACCCAGATCAAGAGTCACAAGGAAAGAAAACCAGGAAATCAAAGGCGAAAGCAACTTTGTTTGTTGGTGTGTGTGCAAAAAATTTCACGAGAGTTATGACTCTCAAATCAGCAAAAGAAATCTGGGATTATCTGAAGGGAGAATATACAGGAGATGAAAGAATACGAGGCATGAAGGTGTTGAATTTAATAAGGGAATTCGAGTTGCAGAAAAATGAAGGAATCTGAGACTGTCAAAGAATACTCAGATCGGTTGCTTGGCATTGTTAACAAGGTAAGATTGTTTGGTACTAAATTTAAAGATTCAAGAATTGTTGAAAAAATTCTTGTTACGGTGCCTGAAAAATATGAAGTATCCATAATTACCTTGAAAAATACAAAGGATCTATCCAAGATTACCTTGGCAGAATTGTTAAATACATTGCAGCCACAAGAGCAAAGGAGGCTTATGAGGCAAGATGGTATGGTTGAAGGAGCCCTGGCAGCCAACCACAAAACTCAAAGCAAGGGTAATAATGTTAAAAAAAATTACCCGCCTTGTCAGCACTGTGGCAAAAAAGGTCATCCACCATTCAAATGTTGGAAGAGGCCAGATGCAAAGTGAAAAATTTGCAACCAACTTGGTCATGAAGCTATAATTTGCAAAGGCAAATATCAAAAGCATGAAGCAGATGCCCAAGTCGCCAATGAAGAAGAAGAAGATCACTTGTTTGTAGCAACTATTCTTTCAACCAAAAAATCTGATTTTTGGTTGATTGACAGTGGTTGTACAAACCACATGACATATGACAGAAATCTTTTCAAAGAGTTCACGTCTATAGGAAATAAGAAAGTCAGAATTGGAAATGGTGATTATATTCTTGCTAAAGGAAAAGGAACTGTTGCAATCCCGACAAATTCAGGTACTAAGAAAATTTCAGATGTTCTTTATGTTCCTGATATTGATCAAAATTTATTAAGTGTTGGACAACTAATGGAAAAAGGATTTAAAGTATCCTTTGAAGATAAATATTATTTCATTTATGATGCAACTGGACTTGAGATTTTAAGGGTTAAAATGAGAGGTAAAAATTTCTCATTTGATCCAACCGAAGATGAAGAATGGAGCCAAAAGAATCTACTAAGTGCAGGTAATTCTCCAACTGAGGACATATGTGAAAATAAGGTAAGGAAGAAGTTGTCAATATTTCAGAAAATGCAATTCTGGAAGAAAGTTGACAAGTCTCAAGGCAAGATGCAAATGAAGCTGAAAAACGAGCCAACTTATTTCATTAACAATCATGAGATGCAGCAAAATACAGAAGTGAACTCGATTCACTGCAAGTCCAAAGATCAGTTGGCAGATTTACGTACAAAGTCGCTTCCAGTTAAAGGTTTACAAGGGACAAATTCAGAATTTGCAGCTTCAAAAGCAAGGAGGAGTGTTAGAAATATGCTTTAGAAGCTGCTCTCACTAAAATTATTTTACTGTTTCAGCTATTTACTGCAGTAGTTTAGTTTGAATTTGAAATAATTTTGAACTAGTCTTTAGGAGTTAGTTATTTTCAGCATATTTTGTGCTGATTTTTAGGTCTTTTAAGTTAGTATTTCTCTTATAAATTATAGTCCAAATGCAGTAAAATAATATAGTATTTTCAGCTTCAGTTCCTTTTACATCTATTCCAGTATATTTTTTTTATTTTCTTGTCATCTTCCCCGTTATTTCCCTTAATTTCTTTTATCAAGAACCAACAATTCTAAAATAATTGCATAATAGCAGTTTATGAATATTCTAAAAGAAATTCTTTTCTTTTTCTTTCTTATAAAAAAAATACTTCACTTTATACTGTGGGAGTTCCAACTATCCTGACTTAATTCTATCTTACTCACCGTGTGATCGGCACGGGTTCGATCCCAACCTGATCGAATAGGCCCAATCCACGAGGTGCCACTCGCTTCATGGTTCACAACGCTCATGTATCATACCTTAGCATGGCTAAGTAAATTCTCAGCAACGAGACCCTCGGCTCGTGTGCTCCCTACTTTGGCACAAGTAGTTTCAGGAAGTCAACGCCTTGGTCAGGACCCTCGGCTTGGACGATGACCCCTTCTCAGAATAAAGGATACTCCCAAAAATCTTTTCTTTCTAAAACTTCTTGTGACTTTTCAAGTCTAAATCTTTTCTTTATAGAACATCATGTACATGCTCATGCTGGTATCCTCAAATGTAAAGCATGTCATAAGAATGAAATAATCATGTAAAAGTATTTCTAAATATTCTTGCTTCTTCATAAATTTTCAAGATGAAAATAGCATATAAGAATAACACAAAAATCTGAAAATTTATGTACATATATCGTAATAAATCATCTAAACTTTTGCTAGAACAATTCTAAGTTAATAGATACTCACTCGCTCCAATTAAGTAAATATAAACTCTTTTAAGCAATTCATCAAACACCTTGTATGCATGCTTTTGTGAGTTAAACCACTTTAGTAAAGGGTTATATCAACTCACCTCAAAACTTCTCGAGCCAATACGTAGGCCCCAGTTCAATTGACACCAGTCAAACAATCGATTCTACAACAATCAGTGCATTTTAATCAATTTTAAAGTTTTACACCTAAATATGAAATTTACTGTTGATATAGAGGAAGAAGGGAATTAACTATTCACTTCTTACTTATTACCACGGTAGGATAATTAACAATAGGGAATTTTATATACCTGAGTTCAAGGATTAGTGGTTTGTAAAGAACCCTAAGATTTTCCGTTGCCTGCGTGAGTAAGCAGCTCTGTTTCGTGGTTCTCTGTTTCGTAAGCGAATAGAACTAGTGTTCTGTTTTTTCGTGGCTTTGGCTTTCTGCTTTTACGTTGGCAGTGTTTTGCTTAAGGCTTGAAGCCTTTGTTTTCAACAACCCATTTTATGGGCTTTAGGCCCTTTTCCTTTTTTTTTTTTTAATTTTAACTAATAATTAATGATACCCACCTTTAATAATTAATATTAAAATTATTCATATTTCCCTAATTGTATATCCAATTATTTAAGTGTGTATATATATATATTTTTTTTTTCTATGGGCAAGAAGAAAAAAAAATAATTTAATTCTATAATTAGCGTGTCTCGAAACTTTTATAAATTTGAGGAGTGTTACAATCTTCCCTCCTTAAAAACATTCGTCCTCGAATGTTACTAGGGCCTTATTCTTAAGCTAACAATCATTCCTTAGGTCCTTGAACCTCTTAAATTTTCTTAGCACTACTCACTCTTGCAAGGGACTCAAAACTTTGGCTAACTCCCTAAATTTTCAAAAATTTCGGCACAGTTTCCCTTGTAAATTGGACTATCCAAAAAAAAATATCCCTGTCACAAATACCACAACTACACCAACAACAACCAAATATACCGTAACAGGCCATTCATAGGCACCATACACAGCTCATAAATTAATTACTTACACTCCGGCAACGAGGTACCACAATAATCAACAAGAATCTAAAGCACAACACTTTAGCAAAAGTAAATCACTTTAATGAGTTAAATGTACTCTGGCATGACACTAAATTATTAAATAACTAAATATACTCTGACAAAAATTAAATTACTTCAACAACTAAGTTTAATCTACAAAGACATAAACACATGCTAACTTGTATTTAATAAATAAAATATAAATGCCAATCCAAACCTAGGTACACATACCTTTTTCCTCAAATAAATATGGATATTTCTCCCTCATATCTTCCTCGACCTCCCACGTAGCCTCTTTTGAATCATGATTACTCCACAAAACTTTTACCGATGCTAAATCTTTTGTTCTCAACTTTCTTACTTGCCTATCAAGAATTTCTATAGGTACCTCTTCATAAGTCAAGCCTTCTTTAATTTCTATGGTATCGGCAGGTATTATATGCGACTCATCATGAATGTACTTTCTAAGCATAGACACATGAAAGACAGGATGAACAGAGGACAACTGAACGGGTAGCGCTAGCTCATAAGCTACGTTTCCTTTCTTTTCTAGAATTTCATAAGGTTCGATAAATCTAGGACTAAGTTTCCCTTTCTTACCAAACCTCATAACTCCTTTCATTGGTGAAACTTTCAAAAACACCTTATCACTAACCATGAACTCTAATTCACGATGTCTCTTGTCAGAATAAGACTTTTGACGACTTTGAGCCGCTTTCATTCTTTCTCTGATTAGCTGAACTTTCTCTAAGGCCTCACAAACAAACTTTGGACCGATCAATGACACCTCTGCTGGTTCAAACCAACCCACTGGAGACCTACATCTTCGCCTATACATCGCTTCATAAGGAGCCATACCAATGCTGGCTTGATAGCTGTTATTGTAGGCAAATTCTATAAGTAGTAAGTGATCATCCCAATTACTTCCAAAATCTATAACACATGCTCGCAACATATCTTCGAGAGTCTGAATGGTCCTTTCTGCCTGACCATCGGTCTGTGGATGGAAAGCGGTGCTCAAATTGACCTTGGTACCTAATCATTTCTGAAATGCCTGCCAAAAATGTGTCGTGAACTGAGGGCCTCTATCAGATATGATTGAAACTGGAGTACCATGCAATCAGACTATTTCTTTGATGTACTACTGCGCATACTGCTCTGCCGAATCTGTCGTCTTTACTGGTGGGAAATGCGTGGAATTTATCAGTCGATCTACAATAACCCAAATTGAATCATGCTTACGGTATGTGTGAGGTAGACCTACTATGAAATCCATATTAATCATCTCCCATTTCCACTCTGGTATTTTTATATCTTGAGCTAGGCCACCAGGCCTCTGATGCTCGGCTTTGACTTGCTGGCAATTCAAACATTTAGCCATATGATCTGCTACTTGCTTCTTCATGCCTTTCCACCAATACAACTCTTTCAAGTCTAGATACATTTTGGTAGCACCTGGGTGGATAGAGCACCTCGAGATGTGAGCTTCTTCCATTATGGCCTTTCTCAGACCATCTACATCAGGCACACATAATCGATCATTCAACTTCAAAACTCCGTCACTTCCTAGAGTGAAAGCAGCGATTTCTTTGTTTCTGACTCCTTCTTTTAACTTTAGTAAGTACGGATCTTCGTCTTGCTTAGCCTTAACATGCGCAACAAGGGAGGATTGCGCTAAGGCATAAGCAGTTATACCCCCTTCTTCGGTCTCATCCAATCTAATTCCATCATCTGCCAGTTCTTGAATTTCTCGACCCAAAGATCGCTTTTGTACTGCAAGATGGGCCAAGACACCCATTGATTTCCTACTAAGTGCATCTGCTACCACATTAGCTTTGCCCAAGTGATAAAGGATATTGATGTCATAATCTTTCAATAGCTCGAGCCACCTTCTCTGTCTCAAATTTAATTCTTTTTGCTTGAAAATGTACTGGAGGCTTTTGTGGTCTGTAAACACTTCAGAATGCTCGCCATAAAGGTAGTATCGCCATATCTTTAGTGCAAACACCACTGCTGCAAGCTCCAATTCGTGTGTGTGGTAGTTCTTTTTATGATTCTTTAACTTCCTGGAAGCATAAGCAATAATGTTTCCATTTTGCATAAGAACACAACCAAGACCAACTCTGGAGGCATCACAATACACTGTGAACCCACCCGAGCCTGTCGGTAAGGTTAACACAGGTGCAGTGGTCAACCTCTTCTTTAACTCTTGAAAACTCTGCTCACAAGCATCTGACCACTGGAACTTAACTGCTTTCTAGGTCAACTTAGTTAATGGAGCTGCAAGTGAGGAAAATCCCTCTACAAACCTTCTATAGTAGCCTGCTATCCCCAAGAAACTCGTGATTTCGGTTGGCGTTGTCGGCCTAGGCCAGTTCTTGACTACTTCTGTCTTCTGAGGGTATACTTTTATGCCTTCACTAGATACCACGTGGCCTAAGAATGACACTGACTGCAACCAGAACTCACATTTTGAAAACTTGGCATAAAGCTCATTCTCCTTCAAGGTCTGCAAGGCTATTCTGAGGTGTTCTGCATGATCTTCCTTGCTCTTAGAGTATACCAAAATATCGTCTATAAACACGATAATAAAGGTATCCAGGAATGGCTTGAAAATTCTGCTCATGAGGTTCATGAATGCAGCTGGGGCATTTGTCAACCCGAAGGACATTACTAGAAATTCATAGTGCCCGTAGCGAGTTCTAAAGGCTGTTTTAGATATATCCTCTTCTCTGATTCTCAACTCTACCAACATTTAGGAAAAGTCTCATTTTTCTCATACTTTAGGATCGTGCAGTAGATCCTACCTCTAAGAAATTATCTAATGTATTCGTTTCACCAAAACTCGCAGAAATGGCTCGTACTCGCAACTCTGACACACGACACTCGAATGCTTCTCAATAAACTATTGCTACTATTGTGGCTCAAGGTAGAACTAAGAAGGCTTTAACTCAGAAAAGGAAGGGTGGATCCACAAAGGGGGTCCAAGTACCCCGAGTTGAACATGAAGAAGGGGTGGAGCATGATGATCCAGTACCTCAGGATCCAGTACCGCCCCCAATAGCAGCTTCGGCTCAGACAACTATATCTCCAGAGGTGGGTCAGATGTTTAATGCAGTCGACAGTGCTATGGAGATGTTTAAAGCCTTCATGGCAACCAGAACGAAGAAGAGAGATGAATTCCACCTCAATCAAATAGACAGACAAACAATTCTGAGTCCTCAAGATGAATGAATTTTTGAAGTTGAGTCCTCTAGTGTTCCATGGTTTATAGTTGATGAAGATCCAATGTTGTGGCTGGAGGGTGTCAAGAAAGCCCTCCGAGGGATGAAGGCATTTGATGATGAAGCTGTGGAGATGGCTGCTTATCAGCTTAGAGATGTGGCTGGCGCTTGGTTTGAGATGTGGGAAAAGGAAAGAGATGAAGATGATGGTCCGCCTACTTAGGAAGAATTTAGAGAGGCCTTCATGGCTAACTTTATCCCGGAAGAGGATAGGGAAGCTAAGTCTACAGAGTTCGAACAGCTCAAGCAAGGAATAAAAGTGTGCAAGAGTACTACATGGAATCATAAAGGTTGGCTAAGCATGCTTCTCACATGGTTAAGACAGAAAAAGCAAAGATTCACGGGTTTGTTGGCGGTTTGCTTCCACGATTAAGGAACCGACATCAGCTGCAGACGGTAGAATGACTCTCATTTTCAATATTAGAGTGAGGATTCGCGCAGCACTTAGAGAAGATAGACCAAAATGAGAGAAGAAATAGAGCAAAACAAGGAAGCCCGGACAGCGGGCAGGTTTAATGTACATCAGCGAGCGGGAGGGGGTCCTCACCCAAATGAAGAGAAGTCATAGAACCCAGCCCCCACGCCACCGCCCCTCCACTCCAGATCAGCCCCGCCTCCCCGCCGTCCGGCGCCCCCCCATCTTCTCTCAAGACCCGCCACCCTCCCCACCCCCCCACGCTTTCCGCCGACCCCCACCACCGCTCCCCCCCTCCCACCCCCCTCCTGGCCAGAATCAGAATTCTTAGACATCACCTCCCCATAGCTGACGTCATTGCTGACACATTCGATCCACAAGGTTTTAGTAGCGCAACAATGTAAGCCCCGCGCACAGCACAGTTCAGCGCCTCAAGCCTCGCACAGCTCGCCGCTTCCCCTCCCCACCCCCCCTGCCGCTCCCTGCTATCATTTGTGCGGAGAATTGGTCCACACACCTACAGACACGGCCCACGCACCAGTTGCCTAGATTCTCCTCCTCACCCCAGTGGTATGCGAACCTATGAACCTCGTCACCTTAAGCACACTAGTTCCTCACTACTCGCACGAGTGCAGCCGCACCCAGATCAGGCTCGTGGGACGTTGCTCATAAATCAGGCACCCCTCCCGGCATGAGGCAGGACAGAGGTGCATCTGATTTACTCGGGAGGGAGGCACAATCCGTTTATTTTCTGAACTTGATCGTCAAGTGCAGTAGGCAATCTGCAGAAGTTATTAACAGGTTACTGCTTTAGTACTGCATCAAT
>NC_031990.1:32886072-32970506 GCF_001879085.1 Nicotiana attenuata
TCTAGTTTCTCTCAGCATACTGCGTTGCATCCACTCAGGCTCGTGGTTGCTCATAATCAGAACCTTGCATGGGGCAGGCAGAGGTGCAGATCGAGTTACTCAGGGAGGGGGACAATCCCGTTTATTTGCGACACTGATCGTCAGAGTGCAGAGGCATCTGCAGAAGTTATTACAGAGGTTACTTTTAGTCTGCTCACATAATGCTTATGCCATAAATGGTCATCAGGTTCAACGTTTTCATATGTGACTCCATACGTTGCAATTAACCTCGGACTAGAACCTGAACAACTTAGTGATCCATTCTTAGTATCTACTCCAGTTGGCGAGTTAGTAAGAGTCACAAGAGTCTATAGAGGTCGTATTGTTTCAATCAAGGTCACAACACCGAGGCCGATCTCATAGAATTAGAAATGGTGGATTTCGGTGTGATCATGAGTATGATTGGTTGTCTTCCTGCTATGCCATGTTAGATTGCCGTTGCCAAAGATATATCAGGGTTCCAATTTCCAAATGAAAGAAATCTTAGAGTGCGAAGGGTAGATTCAGCATCGCTTGTAGGTAAGTTTATTTTTACATTAAGGCACGATCAGTAAGGGGTGTTCTCGCGCTTATTTGGCTTCAATCATCTAATCCAGAATCAGAAACCACCAGCTCTTCAAGTCTGTGGCCAATTGTTAGAGAATTTCCAAAAAATTTTCCAGATGGACCTTCTCCGGACTTCCTCCTGAAAAGAATCATAGACTTTGGCATTGATCTCATACCCAGGCCTCATCCCATATCTATACCTCTCTTATAGGTTGGCTCCAGCAGAACTTAATAAGAGTTGATAGAGAACAGTTTGAAAGACCTACTTGACTAAGGGCTTCATTCAGGCCGAGTGGTTTCACCGTGGTGGGTGCCCCGGTCTTGTTTGAAAGAAAGAAAGATGGTTTTCTCAGAATGTGCGTCGACTATCGGCAGTTGAATAAATTACCATTTAAGAACAAAGTACCCACTACCAAGAATTGATGATTTATTTGATCAACTTCAGGTGCAAAGTACTTTTTCAAAATAGACTTGAGGTCGGGGATACCATTTAACCTCCTGTTTATAGTATGACGCGCTTCATACTCATAAACAAGACTCTACTAACACGGCTTTATAGACCCCTAGGACTCCATAAACCAGAGGCTCTGATACCAAGTTTGTCATGACCCATTTTCTGAACAAGCCAGGACCGGCACTCGATCACTAAACATGACCAAACGAACCGTCTCTGCTTATCAAATCTATTATAACTCCAAACTTTATATGCAACAAGGCAATACTCTAACCAAATACTTTGATTAATTTAAATATATAAATAAATCAACTCCAAAACTTTATTTGTAGTAACTACTGAATTACTGCTAAGTTATTATCAAAATCATCTGAATCTTAACCCAACGACTATGTCTATGAAGCCTATACTGATAAACTGACGCACTGCTCAGGACATGAGATTTCCTGGCCAATTCTCTAAGTAAACAAAGAAATAACTAAATAAAGATGACTCTAAGGAATACTCCACGAACAAAAGCAGAGCTCACCAATAGCACTGGAAGGGAAGGAAGTCCTAACACGTAGCCTGCTCGCCTACAAAATCGGTTCCTACGTTGTACCGCAGACCAACGTAGGTTCTCAAAAGAGAACGTCAGTACCATCCATTGTACTCAGTGAGTCTCAACAACAGGGGGAAAAACTTTAATAACATATACATTACGAGAAAAGGTTCTAAATGCATGTAAAACATAAAGCTTATAAGAATGATTCTAAAATAATTGCATAATAGCAGTTTATGAATATTTTAAAAGAAATTCTTTTCTTTTTCTTTCTTATAAAAAAAATACTTCACTTTATACTTTGGGAGTTCCAACTATCCTGACTTAATTCTATCTCACTCACCGTGTGATCGGCACGGGTTCGATCCCAATCGGATCGAATAGGCCCAATCCACAAGGTGCCACTCGCTTCATGGTTCTCAGCGCTCATGTATCATACCTTAACATGGCTAAATAAATTCTCAGCAACGAGACCCTCGGCTCGTGTGCTCCCTACTTTGGCACAAGTAGTTTCAGGAAGTCAACGCCTTGGTCAGGACCCTCGGCCGGGACGATGACCCCTTCTCAGAATAAAGGATACTCCCAAAAATCTTTTCTTTCTAAAACTTCTTGTAACTTTTCAAGTCTAAATCTTTTATTTATAGAACATCATGTACATGCTCATGCTGGTATCCTCAAATGTAAAGCATGACATACGAATGAAATAAACATGTAAAAGTATTTCTAAAGATTCTTGCTTCTTCATAAATTTTCAACATGAAAATAGCATATAAGAATAACATAAAAATCTGAAAATTTATGTACATATATCATAATAAATCATCTAAACTTTTGCTAGAACAATTCTAAGTTAATAGATACTCACTCGCTCCAATTAATTAAATATAAACTCTTTTAAGCAATTCATCAAACACCTTGTATGCGTGCTTTTGTGAGTTAAACCACTTTAGTAAAGGGTTATATCAACTCACCTCAAAACTTCTCAAGCCAATACGTAGGCCCCAGTCCAATTGACACCAGTCAAACAATTGATTTTACAACAATCAGTGCATTTTAATCAATTTTAAAGTTTCACACCTAAACATGGAATTTACTGTTAATATAGAGGAAGAAGGGAATTAACTATTCAATTCTTACCTATTACCACGGTAGGATAATTAACAATAGGGAATTTTATATACCTGAGTTCAAGGATTAGTGGTTTGTAAAAAACCCTAGGATTTTATATATATTTTTTTTCTATAGGCAAGAAGAAAAAAAATTAATTCTATAGTTAACGTGTCTCGAAACTTTTATAAATTTGAGGAGTGTTGTGTAATACTTCATGTTCTATCCAAAATTTTGTTCTATCCAACTTTTCTTCTCCAAGAGAACAAAGAGGCAGAAACTCAGGCAATGAGTCTTAAGTTTGCACTACCACACACAAACTTCAGACAAAACAAAATAAGTCTGAAGTCTACACTATCGAACACAACCCTATAAATCTGAAGTTTGCACTATAACATACAAAACTTCAGGTAAAATACGTCTGAAGTTTGCACTATTGCACACAAACTTTAGATAAAACAAA
Source organism: Nicotiana attenuata (assembly GCF_001879085.1). Lineage (NCBI taxonomy): Eukaryota > Viridiplantae > Streptophyta > Magnoliopsida > Solanales > Solanaceae > Nicotiana > Nicotiana attenuata. Next base: position 32,889,223 of record NC_031990.1, read on the forward strand.
ATAAGTCTGAAGTTTGTACTATTGCATCTAAACTTCAGACAAAGTAAGTTTTTCCTAACTTATGGCTTATGCTTAAAAGCCACTTAGAATAAGCCCAACCAAATAGGAACAAAATTTGTCTGAAGTCGCAAAAGTTGGAAAACTCATTAACTGACGCAACATATATGAAAGAAGCCTGATTCACCTTTCGTTATATTAAATTGGGTACAATTTAATTTTTTTTTTCAAAAGTAGGTTCAGGTTAAATAGCTGGTTGCAAATAGAAATAGGGTATGGGGTGAAACTTCCACATCACGAGATCAATGCAGGGCCATTGTCAGCTTGTTTGGATGGTTGTTACGTATCGTTTCATAATGTATCGTATCGTACTGTATTGTATTGTATTGTACTGTATAGTTTGATAAATACAATGTTTGTATAGATTGTGCCGTTTGCCGTCGTTTCATGATATCACGCAAATTATGATACAAGGTAAAATTATTATATAAAAAGGTAGGGTAAATGATAAAATAAAATTATTGAATAATAATGAAGGGTAAGATTGAGAAAAAGACAAGGTAACGACGCGAACTCACCAAATTTGCCCATTTCGTCGTTATGTAACGACGGATTTAACGATACGATACAATAAAATTTAACTAACAATCAAAATAAAAATTATATTTAAAGAAACAATATCATACAATACAATGGTAACAACCATCCAAACAAGCTGTAAAAGTAACATACTATATTACAGTTTAGAGTTCGAAATTTCGAAACAGCTTCTCAAAGAAGGAAGAGATGGCGGGAAGTGATTCTTAGAAGCAATTCCTAACTCTAAATTCTAATCCGCGACTTTGCATCTGAAAAATCTGAAGGAGGTTTGTTTTGCTCCCTCATTTCCTCCAATAGAACTCGTGTTAAATTCTTCAATTGATAATTCAACGAATTTTGAAAACTGAAATTGATTTTGTAATCTAATATCTCGAAATTTTCAGAGCGAAGAATAATAAATCTGAAGAAATGAAGTCAAAAGCTTCAATTGGATCTTGAAATTGCAAATGCTGAGTTTGAAGAGGCAAAATATCAGAAGGAGTTTGCTGAGCAAGAGCTCAAAAGCTACGAGGTTGAATTAGCCAGGAATGAATTTGCTATTCAAGCCCTAGAGGTTTTCAATTTCACTCGTATTTGAATTCGCTGATATTTACTGGTTAACTTTTTAAGCTAATAAAAAACATATTTAATTAGCTGAATGTTGTATGGGTTCGAATTTGGTCAATCACGTCTCAATGGTAGCAGGACCAACCATTAGGTATCAACGTGTCGGTATAGGGGGAAGAGGCGACCCAGGAAGGAAAGGAGAGACGTCCTCGCGTCGTCGTCGGTTCCGTTATAAAATATACTTTTCCTTTTGTCGTTCCTGTAATGAGTAAAGGATCCTCCATTATCCAGGTCTTGTAATTGTGGGATCCTTTTAGAGAAACAAGAAATACAAATCCTCTCTCTTTTTCTCTCTATTCTTTATCTTTCTACTTATCTATCTCTTCTACTGTGGCAAGTCCATCCTCCTAAAAACTATGTTAGGGTTTATTATTTTCGACTACCATTTACCCCTTCATCTTTTTGATTGATTTGCTTAAAAATAGTTAACATCTTTTGAGTCAAACAATTTGGCGCCGTCTGTGGGGATTTCCATAGTCAAAATCATAGTTCTCATCTAGGATATCAAAAGCAACGATCACTATTCTTCATACCCCATAAGAACCAACAATGGCGGAAAAAGAAGCAAGGTTGAAAATGATAGCAGATGTCTCAAACAACCTCTTAGGCTCTCTCGACGAAGCCAATAAGGAAGATACCGAGAATATAACACCAAGCGGTACACCGGAGGGGGAAATCTCACCCTCTTCGCACGTGGATATGACAGTCTTGCGTGAGAGAGGAGTTTCCACGTCTACGGCGAAAGAAACACCACCAGCAATCAAAAAGCTGCTAGAGGAATGGTTGACGAGCGCCCTAAGCAACATGCTCGAGAAACCCCCTCAGGGAAATGCCGAAGATTCACCAACGGCGGAAATCGCAATCATCACAGGCGAGCCGGGCCCTACACGAACGAGCAACACCCGCACTGTCATCGACGCAGGTGGTGATGCACTCGCAACTATCCTAAAGAAAATGGAAGAAATGGAAAATGAGAACAAAGTGCTTCTTGATCAAATGAAAGAGCACCAGGAAAGGGTCGACAAAATACCTGGCGCCCCCAAGCTGCTACCAAAACGCGATGTGGGAAGGTTTGTCGAGCAACCGTACAGTGAGGAGGCTGCTCCTTACACCATCCCTAAAACCTTCAAAATGCCACCATACTTGAAAATATACGATGGGACCACGGATCCAAAAGATCATCTAATCCATTACGTCACCGCGGTAAAAGGCAATGACCTGTCAAAAGAACAAGTGCCATCCGTACTGATGAAAAAGTTCGGTGAGACTTTGACAGGAGGGGCATTAACATGGTATTCACAGTTACCAGCACGGTCGATATCGACGTTCGAGGAAATGACAGATAAATTTGCCACCGCTCATGCAGGAGCAAAGAAGGCTGAAGCTAGGTCAACGACATCTTCGCCATCGGGCAAACAGCGGACGAGGGACTCCGAGACTTCCTGGTCGATTGATGATATTCTGAACGTGAAAAGAACAAAGAGGCAGAAACTCGGTAATGACATGCTTCCTTCAGTTAACCTCTCAACTCTCTTTGTTCTATTACAATCACTTTGGCTAAGTAGAAACTGCATCTTTAAGACTTTAACTACATTTAGAATGTCTTTGCAATTGTCTTTCTTATTGTATCTATCACTTCTTATGCAGAGATGGCTTCATTGAGAAAATGCGTGAACTCAATGCACAGATAAGGTACTGTTTGTTGAAGTAAGTTATCGGTAGTTTTCACTTCTATTAACACGGATGTCATCTTATTTTAGTTTTTATGTGATTCCATTATGTGGCATATGATTTTTTCCCCTGCAAATATTAGGAGTTAATTTTTGTGTGTCCTTAATAAGCAGTAATGTTTTACTATTGAAATGGCAGTATGAAGTCTGGCTAATTAGGTACTACCAGTAGTTTTTTTTTTTAAAATTAAATTGCAGATAAGGTTTATAGCTCTTATACTGTAGTTTTTTCAAGGGGAGCCTTGGCGTAACCGGTAAAGTTGCTGTCATGTGATTAGGAGGTCACAGGTTCGAGCCGTGGAAACATCATCTTGCAGAAATGCAGGGTAAGGCTGCATATAATAGACCCTTGTGGTTCGGCCCTTCCCCGGACCCCGCGCATAGCGGGAGCTTAGTGCATCGGGCTGCCCTTTCATACTCTAGTTTTTTCCAACATAGGCCAGCTCAGTGCAGGCTCGGAGATAAAACAGTCTCTAGTCAATCCAGGCTGATGTTAGAAGAGCTAACTCTTACTTGGCTGCTGCTAATATTTTAGGATCTAATTCATTTATACATGCCATGGCCTAAGTAGTACAACGAACTTGGCATTGCTTTAATGGCTGAATCAGTTTGTAGTACTTGAAGTTTGAAGATGATCAATGTATATTGTTGTTTAGACATGCTTACAATCTTTGGGTATGTCATGATTACTAGCAAAACGTAATTATGCTTGGGGGGTGATCATAATTTGTGGCTTCTTTTTAAATGAGAAAGACGAACACTTTGGCCTTCTGAATTAGAATCTACAGTCATACAATGATTATGTGGTTTTTGTTTTGCATTTCAAGATTAATTTGGTGATATTGTATAGTAACAGAAACAAAGAATTTTTTATTAAGCTGCCAGTCCTCTAGCCTATATCATATTTCTTGTTCAGTTCTGGCTCAGAAGTATGCAAATAATATGAATTGAACGTGATCCAGCGGTGTTATCACTGGAACCAGTACATATTCCCTCCATTGGCACTCATGCACATTAGTTGTTCAACCGGCAAAGTGTAGACATGGAGATGCAGAGCAAATATTCTCCACTGTTGTGATAGTAATTTAAAACTCCGAGTTTCTAATTTGGCAGAAAACCTGTTAATTGATGCCAGTCTTGTTAGTATACTTCTTTTCTTGAGGGAACTGGATATCTCAAATTTAGTTATCAAAGTGACACATTAGCTCGAGCACAGAAGATTTAGTGGCCAGATATAAATATATCTGTTTTGCTCTAACTCCATAGCTTATTTCATTTGAATTTTGTGACTTCACCATGTTGAGATTTAGCTGACCTGCTATTAAATGGCTGAGCTTTCTTCTACTAAAGTGGAAGAAGGAAATTCCATGAGACAATAGTCTCCACATTCCAAAATGATAATTGCGGCGAGCCAGCATCAAAGCCTGGTGTGTTTAACGCACACAGATAAGCGCTCTTCTTTTTTCGATGTGTTGGTGAGTTTCTTCTATTATAAGGATGTTCAAATTTAAAGATTTCAAAAATTCTATTGTTGTTTTTCTATACGATAGCTTTTTCAAGGGGATCAAGAATTTTTATAGCTTCACTAGCAGGTTCTGCAAAAACCAAAGCAGAAGATGCTGAAGCTGTCAAAACTGACCTCCAGAATAAGCTGGCTCAGATAGTTCCAGATCACTAAGGAAGAAGAGGAATACCAAGTTGAACTGAATATTCATAGGCAGGCAACTTATTACGTTTTTGTTAAGCCTAACTGCTCTCATTTCCTTTTTTCTGTTGCTGTATTGTCTGGTTATTAGTATTAGGAGAACTTAACATGTTGAGCTGTGTGGAGTTTTTCAGCTTGAAGAGGAGTTGAGTGTTTCGGAGAGGAAAGCATCACTGATAGAGAGCATCACAAAAGAACATATGGAAATGCAGGAGTTAGCCAGATATCCTTAAATCGTTATTGTTTGGACTCCTTTACTCATAGCTAATTATTTACTAGTTCACCTCATTAGTGGAAGAGAATGAATTTGCAGTGGATCTCAAATTTTCATGAGACGTTCCACGTTTGCTGTTGCAGTCTAGTAATCTCCTATTGTATTACTGAGAAACTCTTTCAGACTTTCACACCTCAAAATGTCAAAATGACGCCTATGGAATGAGCACCCATGCTTTAGATTTGTCAACTTTTTTTGTGTCCTTGACTGGAAGCAAGCAGCCTTCTGAATCAGAAAACACATGTGCTTCCCTTAGTGATGAGCTACAGAGGTCGGTATCTCCCAGTTGTCATAGGGACAATGCAGAGGCATTAGGTGAAATTCTTCAAGCAGGTGATGAATATTAGCTTCTTGTAAGTAGTCCCTGACATTAAGCTGATGATAGTCAAAAGCAGGACCCTGAGGTGCTTACGTTTCTGCTCTTATGTCTTCCACTGGCTTGGCTAAGCTTTGTTCTACTATAGATAGGTCTAGCTTGCAAAATTGACACTCCTACTTTTCTACTCATTTCCCCAATACTTCCCAAAGAACAAATTTAATGAAAACTGTAAAATAAAACACTGTTACCATGAGGATAGTTGTATTTCTGCTCTTTCAGCAATCTTTTGCATTGGTAAAGAAGAAAGTTAAATGTACTTGCCTCTAATATCCTAATAAAATGGTTGTCACCGCACATGCTCTACCTCCCATTATTGTGGTATTATGGGGGTTTGAAAGTGAATCCACCAGAATGCTTTTTTGAAGGATTGGAAGCGATTGTCGTAAGAATATGAATTGTTTTGTTCAGCTGAATAGGAAGTCATCTATTGGATTTTCTGTTTGCACATATGTTGCTGATCCTTATATATCCCTCACAATCAATGATAAGACTGGAGATCTAGCATCTCATTTACCCTTGCCTTGTACCTGGCTACCTGCCAACATGTGCTCAACTTTAGGACTTTGTAAATTGACATTTAAAAAATCATCCATAATCAGCTAAAGAGCTAAGAAACTACAGTGAACAATGAGTCAGATACTTACAGCTTTACTAGGAATTGTGGAGGGGACTGATGGAGGAAATGAAACCAGACCTGAACGGGCACACTTTTGATCTTCAACATGTATAGAGAATAAAGCAGAGACGGGCCGATGGTCAGAGAACTTGCTTTCACTGCGGAAATAGGAAAGCTGTTTAACTCCCTTACCATACCATAGGATCCTATCGCACCTGCCATCAACAATCCAAATGTCACGACAGTAAGTATGAGCACATAATGACTAGCAATGCTCAGTACTTGGTCAGATTCCTATAGAGTCTTTCTTTTGTTTAATTTGTACCTTCAGTTTGGACTAAGGGATTAGACCTGAGGTTTTTCAATTTTCTGGGGATAGCAACGAGTGCCTTTTCCCGAGGGGTGGGAGTGTTTAACTGTCAAAAGTACTAGGCAAAAATGTCATGTAATGATGTACCATGCTGGAGTTCTTTGCTTCTCCCCAGCTCTGCTTGGAAGTCCACCAGAATAACGATTGCAATTGTAAGAAGAATATTTGTATGTTGGTGCAAATTCTATATTTCCCTCTTTCCAACCCTGAAACACTCCACCTTCTTCTAATTCCTTCCGCAACTGGTCAAACTCTTGCAGGGCACTCCAATTTTGCTGCTTTATAAATTCCCTTGCTAAGTTGTCTTCCAAGTATAATCTGTAGTTGAGATCTCCAAACCAAAATATCTGGCTGTTCTACAAGAAAATACATCTTGTCATCTTAGGAGAAAACATGTCATCCTTTTGTTATGCAGTGGAGTTTTAGTAATTATAAAAGATCTGCTTAGCCTCTCAGTTCTATATCTTTACTTTGAATCCAATTACTTTCTGGCTCTTTATTTTTATTGCTATGATCATTCTTGTAGTTTGATTCCGAAAGGAAATCCCTCTGCCTATGCTTTTATATTGAACATACTATGTTGAATCTATGTCACAATGGTGTTGACTAATACATTCATGTTAGGACAACTCTTGTAATTAGTTGTGTATGAGAAAGACTGACTTACTCATGTCCTAAGATGGTGAGTGGAAGATTTTTATGTCGGTCTTCAGGCAGCCGAGAGAAAGATGTTCTCCTAAAAATTTCCGAGACTTGATGGTTCCTTTTCCCTTCATCACCTTTCTTTTCTCCTGAAGCTAAGTGAGCTGCCACAAAACAAAAACTAGTTCCTCCTATGGACATGCTCACAGAGACTGATCCTTTGTTTCCCAAATAGCCCATAATGCCACAGGCTACTGAAGAGACTTTCACCTCCGAGACACGATATTTCTTTAGCAATGCCCTTCTCATCCACACACTAATGAAGACACCAACCATCTTCTTGCTCGCCATCAATTTGTACCTACCAACACGGTCTGAAAGCTCAATTTTGGTTCTAGTCTGACCTCTTGCTGTACTTGATATTTCGTAGTCACTCCTTAGTCTCCTATCCGATTCAGCAGCTCCATCATATTGATAATTATCATTCGTGACTGGAATTATCATGGGTGTCAACCAGGCACCTCCATACTTGCTATTTAGAGTTTTACCGATGAGCGAGTTCCAGTTAGTAGCTTCTGTTGGATCTTCTGCTCCGATTACTGTTTTAGTCTTTAGAGGTACTATTTCCTGAAAGCTGCTAGAGGAAAAGCTTTCTTAAATGACCAATTCTTTAGTGTGATGAGTAAAGAATGTTGTATTTTGAATTTTATACATACCCAAGAACGTAAATATCAGCTGGTTCTTTCAGATGGAGCCACTCAATCAAATCTAGAGCTAGACTTCCCACTGGAGATCTTCCTGCAACATTCCATGTACCAACAAAGATTCTACAGAGCAAATATCGAATTATTTCCCCAAAAATGTATTATCCTGTTAAGCTTTAAAGTCTATAACTTGATATACAAGCCGAAATGCTCACCTCAATTCATTGTTTCTAATGCATGGTTCCATGTCCAGTGACCTACCAAAAAAACCATCCATGCACTCATCATCTTGTTCGTCGTTATCTGTTGAAACCAGCCAAAAGAAATCTGAATACATAAAATGAATTAAACGAATAACGTCAAGGCAAGACTCGATCAAGATTACCAAGAAATGAAATAGACCTGAAATTTCGCTTAAATGGGATGCATCAGCTTTGCTTCGTCTTTTGATAAACCACAACCGAATTGCTTTTCGTCTTGATTTTCGTTGCCTGTTTCCCATGATTTGAAATAAAGTCCATTCCTCAAACTGAAAGAGATGACATCTCTTTCTTGTCAAGTTGGATAGCTGAAGAATATACACATGGCTGGCTTTTAGGCTATGGGTAAAGCTATTATTGTATTGGTCGCCTTGATAGAAGAAAATGTCATGGACTGGACGAAAAAGACAGCCCTAAGAAGGTCGAATACCACCTAATTTAAGCGATAACACCAAGAGTTGAAGAGAAAGAACGAAATGTCAAAGGTGGTTGAATTGCACATTTGAGAAGCTTCTCTAATAGTCTAATTTATTTTCACTGAGTAGTTCAACCAGGAAGAAATTAGAACAGAATATAGGCCGCACAAGGTTCTATCAGTTTTACGATTATGTTGTACTTTTACAAGAAGTTCATTTAAGTCTCGTGTGCAACTTTTTAGCTGTGACTACAAGTTATCATACCACATGGCCAGATCAAACTGTCTAAGACGTGCATTTGTTAATTACTATCAATCAAGCACGATAACTAACTAAACTAAGCCTTTTTTACAACCGTATATATCTGCATTATTTGCGTGAGCTGACTTATCGTCTCCCAAGCCTCGAATTCATCACTAGGGTGGCAAACGGTCGGATCAGGTCGGATATAAACGGGTCGAAAATAGGTAATACAAAAATAGATAAATTATCCGACCCGATCTATATTTAATACGATAAAAAATAGGTTAACCAGCAGATAATATGATATCCATATTATCCTTTGCTTTTTTAATATGGTCACTTGTGGGAGGATGCCTAGTCTCTTAAACTTGAGGAATCCCCAATTTAAGGCTTTACAAATATAAAAGCTAAACTCATTAATTATCCATTTGTTATCAATTTTCTAAGTGAATAATATAGTTCTTATCCATATTTGATCCGTTTCTAAAAAGTTCATTATCCAGCCCATTTTTTAATGAATAATATAGGTGGATAACTGCTTTCTTTTAACCATTTTGCCACCACTATTAATCACGTAATAAGATAATTTTTCATTATATTCCCTTTACAAAAATTTCAGCTGCCAATTTTGCAACTGTCAAGCTTCACTACCAAAAACATGGATAGGTGAAGTATAGCAAAGATGCTGCAGTACCCTCTATGGTTGAACAATTTTAAATATATTTATATTTATATTAAGTTTGTACCTGCTACAACAAACTAGTAAGTGGCATATTAGTGTTCGATGTTTATTGATCTAAAATCTTAGAATCATCTCTGACCATTTGGCTCGTACTGTCATGAGTAGTAAGTCGGATTATCAGTAATTAAGCTGTAAGTATTGTTTAATTTATCGCGTGGCCTCCATCATTAAAGCATAAGATGTGAATTATTATTGAGAGAAGGTCGTGAAACGACCTATTACTTCAAGGTAGTAACTATCATAATAAATATTTCTTGTCCAAGTTGAACCATCTACCAGGTGTATGGTGACAGATTCTTCATTCTTGGCGTGGAGTTTTCAAAACTTGTTTTTTTATACTAGTATGATTGATGGCATTTTTTTAGTCTTTCTTCTTTCTTGGAGTTTTCAAAAGTTATTTTTTATACTATTAGATGCAATATCTTAATATTCAGATATACATTTAGATTCATACATCTTAATCTTATAAAAATAAATGAGGGTGAAATATTGAGATGACCTTAGGGTCAGGGACATTAACTAGTAAAGTGGTCCACGGATCGGAGAAGTAGAGTATCTGGATTGCTTAAAAGAAATGTATGATTAATATTTAACGACGATGGATTTCGACGTCCGACACATCAATAGCAGTAGCTTTCTCGGGTTGTGACATTCTACCAAAATTAATTACTATAACTTTGATGGGATTGAAGCCGGCCATTACGGAAACGTATAAGCCTTTCTTCATAGTGAGATCTTCTTCACATATAAAAATAAAATTGGAGAATGGAGAGTAAATAACATTCAAAGTTTGTACTTGACTTGCTCCTTTTTTTTAAAGTTAGCTAAGAGAATGTCGTGCAAGCAAGCTAAGTAGAATTAATTAGAATAAAAATAGTGCAAATTGATCAGTTTAAGAATAAAGCAAGAAGGTCGTGAGGTAATGTGATTTTTCGTCTTAAGCTTATTCCTTTTGAACTATGTGCAAATGGAAAGCGGGGCCTGCCACCATTAAAATACAACAAAAATAATACTATACCCCTACTTTGTGGGGGCAAGTACACATATAGTTATTCTTAGGGATGCTATTTAGAGATTACCCAATATTTATTTTGTACTGAAATTTTAAACTAAAAATCTTAATTTATGACAATTCAAATATTTTTGTCCTAAAAATTTGAACTGAAAAACTGAAGTTTAGGACGTGCTGAGTAATTCTTAAATAGTATCCCTTTAGAGTGGCTACCTGGTACCATTTATGTAGAGATATTATTTCCGGTAGATCTTCAGCTCATAAGAATGACTTTGTACTCGTAACATTGCTCTTCGAACTATGGCAATTTTGCAACTGCAATTTCTCGAAGAAAAAAATCACATTGTTCATCCCAAAAAAGCTGCCAAAATAGTCAACTCATCTACCCCTCTTGCTTTTCCTTTCAAAAAACACTTGGAGACGTGAAATTAATAAGTATTTGTTGCTCATCCCTCTCTTTTAGAAATGTCAGTCAAGCCACATCCCCCTTTATTCCCTTGAGAGTTTTTTATTGTTAGTTTAACTCAAGTGGAACAAGAAGAAAAGAATTTGCAATATTTATTTATCAAGTAGTAATAGAAGATACCCTGGTTGATGATTTCTGGGCTAACTAGAATGAGATGTTCATGTTGGTAGGTCAGAATTTAGGACATATGCTTGGTTGGCAGATATCTAGCTGTAGGGACGGACTGGCTCTTTGGGCTGAATTCGTAGCATGAAATTTGCATTATCTATTTGTGGCCCTTCACCAAATCAACACAAGCTATGTTAATAATGTAGAGATCCCCTGTCAGAATATAGACGCAGAAGAAAAAAGACCAATTGATCATTGATCAAAGGTATCCATTGATTTTTTTGAATTACATTTGTTATTCAGAATTCACTGGCCCGACTAATCTAGATTTGCGTACAATAAGACTCATTAAAGGAGAAAATGCTCCTTATCAGGGTTTCTTCATTTCCAAGGCTCAAAATATCTGGTTAAGGATAAAAAAATCACATTCATCCCACTACACCCATCGGTAATAAGTTATTCATTGTTGATGGTCTTCGAGGCTCCCCAAGTGTATATCGTACTTAATGCTCTTATTTCTTTTTTATTAAATAGTACTCCCTCCATTCCAGTTGATGTGGTAGCATTTTTTCTTATCCATTCCACTAAAACTAAGAGATTTTTAAATTGAAAATATTTTAACTTAAACTATCAGTTTTAACTTTAATGATAATCTTTTATAGCCACATAAAAATTAATATTATTTTTAATAAGTAAGTTTTAAAATTTTGTATTTCTTTCAAACTCCATCGTCAATCAAACTTTGCTAAATAATTTGACACAGATGCATTACTAATTATTAAATTAAATAACCATGTGAAATCCGTTGACTACGCCTTACCCGCGATGTCCTTTTAACTTTGTTTTTCCCCAAATTATATGGAGTAATTTTTCCTCAATTTTCACGTTATAGCTACTCTTTGTACCATCTACTCTAGAATATTTTTTCAGGTTAAGGCCACTTGCACGGGTGGAGTTAGAAGCCCGAATATAAGTTCGGCTTTACTCAGTAACTTTTGTTCAAAGAGTGTATTTGTATAAAGAAAATTCATTATATATATATATATATATATATATATATATATATATAACTCAATTATTAACACTTAAAATTATTGTTCTAAAATTAGAACCTATAAAGTAAAATCTTAGCTCTTCATCTGCTTGTAGTTGCTTTCAACCTTTAATGCCAAACCATTTTGGTCCATAGAGAAATTACACTCTCCTCCTGACAAATCAAATGACAAAGTGATGGAAGAGGGTCAGTAACACTTAAAACTTTAAGGCCCAATAGAAATTTCTGTAGAATAGGTACACTACAATTTTGGGCCCAACGGGCTAAACCCTAAAGTTATGCAGACCCACATGAGTAAAGTGATTAGTGATCGTTGAGGGAAATTCAGAAATAGCTTGATTTACAATTACTATTTGAAAATTTACACAGCTTCAAAAGTAATTGAAATTTAGGTACCTTTTCATGTAAAAATAAGATTTAAACCAAAATACCCTAACAATTTCGGAAAAATTTCAGTATAATATACTGGAGTACTAATTTTTTACATATGAAATTCCAGCATAATGTGTTAGAATTTCATAATATGATGGAGTTCCAACATAATATGCTGGACGTTTATATGCAGGTACTCCATAATCCAGCATATTATGCTAGAACATTCTGTGTTTCAACTAGGGTATTTTGTTCAGATTTTATCTCCGCATAAAATAATGGTTATTTTTCAGTGACTTAACAAATATTGACTATTTTTCAATTACCGATTCGAAACTAACTAGCACATACTATTTTCATGGTATCGTTAAAGTCTTTCACACAAAGGTCTAACTCTTATACATTGATAATTTAAAAATAATAGTTAATCAAGTATTTTAGAGAAAAGAATATACGTAGCACTACGCGTGCTCTTCTAATTGCAGACTAGAATGTGCTAGTATGATAGCTGCGAAGATTATGTAATATTAATTTTACCTTCACGCTTACTGGCAATACTCACTTGAAACAAAAAGGTCTGCTGAAACATGTAAAGTAAAAAGACACTGTTCCTTTTAAAGTTATCTAAATATCATTGCTATTTTATCTTACTTGAGTTCAAATTTTGAAAAGATGATAACAAATATTTACCCGCATTCAATGTTTATATTAATATACAAATAGGGGGCGTGGAGATATTACGTACGAAGCTTTACTCTTAGGCGGTTTCAATATTTATATTACACTTAACTTTATTAGTTAAAAATAAAAGTGAAAATTCATGTCACTTTTGCATTCATTTGTTTGTTTGGATGCGAATAAGTTTTTAAAGAATATTTACTCTTGCATTTGAATAGAAAATGCTTCATTGTGAGAAACATCAGTTTTTGTTCTTTGCTCACAATTCTAGATTGTACCTGAAATATATTGTGAGGATACACAGACCTTCAAAATTGTGACAATTGGAACAACAAGAGAAACCCTTTAGTTGTTACTTTTTTATTTTGGTCCAAAATAAGTGCCTATTTATATAATCAAGAAAAAATTCAATTTGTTTTTATAAAATTACTCTTATGTACATGTTCCTAGAAAATTTTCATACTCCTCACATTAAATATTTAATTAAGGATAGTTTAGTCATACTAGGTATTTTTGTATAGTATTTAATATTTTCTTAATGAGCGTGACAAAAGCAAATTGGTCACTTATTGTGGACTGGAGGGATTACTAAATAATGCTCCCTCCGGTCCACAATAAGTGACCAATTTACTTTGGACACACCCATTAAGGAAATACTAAATTCTAGACGAAAATAGTTAGTGTGACTAAACTACCCTTCATTAAATGAAGCACCATAGTTATAGTAGCACTTACTTCTCTTTTTCTCTTTTCAGATGTGATGAGTAAATGACTTTTGAGTGATACGTACACAAGGGTAATTTTGAAAAAACAAATTGAATTGTTTCTTGATTATATAAATGGACACTTATTTTGGACCAAAATAAAAAAATAAATTGATTAGTTATTTATTGTGGGCCGGAGGGAGTAGTTGAAGAAAATAAAATGGTATGTGTAACTTGTAAACTAAAGATCAAGATAGGTCTTCTATTCAGAAAAAAAAAAATGTTTAGCATTACAAAGAGTAAATAAAATGCTATTTTGAATGTGAAGAACCACCTTGATCACCAACAAGACTAGTTGGCCTAATTAATAAATGGTGGTAAAATTTTTGTCACCTCCTTTGAGTGTAATTGGAGTTCGAATTCTGCAGCTTTTGCTATAACTATAAGCCTTTGCATCAGATATTAAATGTTGTCTGAACATTGCTATAAATGCCTCTGCTCTCTCATTTAATTCCTCCATTGAAATTTGCTGAGTTTCATCTATAGATTCATCTAATTGGTCTTCTTTGTTTTCCCTCTTGTCTATTACTATTGTATAATCCTCTTTGACTTCCTTTGTTACTTCTTCAAATACTTCATCTACTAAAGGCACCACCAAACGTTTCTTGCATTCTTCCACCCTCTTCTTCTGTTGAAGACATAATAAATGTAAATAAATAAAATTTGCAAAATCATGTGTTGCTTTGCTGCTAAAAAAGAATCAGACTCGCAGAGGAACATGTTGAAGACATAATAAATAAATAAAATAAAGTGTGCTCTTAAAATATATGTTGTTTCAACTTTTCGAAAATAATGTCACATCCTATCAGATCCTCCAAAAATACACTATTTTTTAAGGATCCGACACGCGCACAAACTGCATTTTTAAGAGTTCGAGCAACATAGCTTAAAACAGTTCAAGCGTTTAAGCTAGTGTTTGAACATAAATTTAGCTGAAACTTTGAAAAAAATAAGTTTTTGAAGATGAGATGAAAAATAGTGTTTGAAAGTTCAAATTGTAACAGCCTAGCACATTAGTGATATTGTCCGCTTTGGGACTAGTCCCGCACGGCTTTAAAATGTGTCACTATGATCTAAAATCTGTTTAGATATATACCCAGCATGTAGTTGGGCATGCATTTTATTTCAAAAGAATTTGAAGTTTTATGAGTAAAAAAAACTTCAAAAAAAAATACACTAGAGTCGTTTTGGGATTTGAAGATTTTATTTTGAAATCTGCCAAAAAATGGTTAAAATCTATAAATATTTGAAAATAAATTTTAAAAAAAGAGCTTTCAAATTTTCTGGCCAAACTGGAACTAAATGTAATGGTCACATAATTCAACATGTTCTCACCTCAATCTTGGATTGTTCAGTAGTGTCACTGATGCATTCTGGGCTGGTTTCTTCAACTATTGGAGTAATTGGTGTACTTCTAGATGTGAAAAGAATAGCTAAAAGCAAGAGATTAAGAGCAAGAAATGCAATTACTCGCCACTGCTCTACAAAGGAAACTAACATAGCACGTTCCAAACATGCCATTAAAGCAGCTACTCCAGCAGCAAACCATACTGCCTGTAATTTATCTTGTTTCTTTCTATCCTCCATTCCTACAACCATCACCATTGCTATTTTCTTAACACAATGTTACAAAGAGAATGGGGTAAAAGGGATTTTTATAGAGAGGGTAGAAGGGAAAAATAAGGCATGAGTTTGGTGTATATTTACGTGAAATGCCATAGTTTTTAATCATCAAGTGATGTGACAAGAGAGAATGTCTTTTGAGGGACAAGAAAACATTCTCATAAACTATCACAGAAACCTCTGCACTCTGCTTGCTGTATCTTATCATTTGCTTCTACTGATTTATTCTATCTTTACTTAATTGTTTGTTACTGTTTGGCTTTTTCAATTTCAGGCGTGCACCGGCTTTTTTACCATTAACATGATACCAAAAAGTAATTTAAACTTAAGGATAATATTACTATGTGTCTATGCAAGTGATTGGATCAACTTCTTTAATAAACTAATGCTTTAGAATATTCTCATCTTATACCAATCACCACCTTGAAATTTGAAATCCTGCTTCTCTACAATAGTTTTTCCTTCTTTTTTTTCCCCCACATAATTTGTTATAAAAGGACACTTTTGTTGATGCATTAATTCAATATTTCTCTCTAACTCTGAATTAGTTTGAGGCCTCTGCCCCTTTTTGAATATGTATTATTGCGCCCTTATCTTTAGAGGGTGAGATTGGCGGCGTTTCTTTTATAGTACATTTAACTCTTGTAAAATCTTTCATCTGTCCGAGCATCCAATACTTAAAGTAAGTGAGTTTTAAATTGATAAGTAGCATAGGTATTAAAGGTGAAATGGTGACTATTGGTCATGATAATTCGAACATTAATATCCATATTCAACAGGCAATGCATTACAGTATTAGGCATATGAGGCTGAGGGCATGCTAAGTGGGCGTTTGGACATACGAATAGGAAAATTCCAAAACAGGGTGAAAACTTTTTTTTTTTTTAAGTGAAAATGGAATTTGAAATTTAGAGTTGCGTTTGGATATGAATATAGTTTTGGGTCGTTTTTGAAGTTTTGTGAGTGAAAATTTTGAAAAACTGCTTTTTAGAGTTTTTTAAATTTTCGAAAATTTTCAAAATGCTTCTTCAAATGAAAATTAGAAATTTTATGAACAAACACTGATTTCGAAAAAAAGTGAATTTTTTTTTAAAAAAAGAGAAAAATTTCATACGTCCAAATGGGCTCTAACAACTGAATGAATATGAATTTGTGGTGGCAAAATAGTTAAAAGAAAATAGTTATCCATCCATATTATCTATTCAAAAATAGGTTGGATGAACAACTTTTTAAAACGGGTCAAATATGGATAAGAACCATATTATCTACTTAGAAAATGGATAACTAATGGATAACCAATATATAACTAATGGGTTTAACTTTTACACTTGTAAAGCCTCAAATTGAGGGTTTCTTAAGTTGTAGACTAGGAATTCTCTCAAAGTGATCATATTCAAGAAGCCGTGGATAATATGGATATCCACATTATTCGCTGGTTAACCTATTTTTTTATCCGTATTAAATATGTGTCGGGTCGCATAATTTATTCATTTTGCCATTACCCGTTTTCAACCCGCCCATATATGACCCAACCCGCCCGTTTGGCATCCCTAAGTAGGATTAAAGGGCGTCGGCTTAGCGGTCAATGAAGTGTGTTGAGAACCATAAGGTTTTAAGTTTAAATTTTAGCGGAAGTAAAAATATTAGGAGATAACAAATACCTCGTGGAATTAATCGAAATGTGCGCAAGTTGATCCTGAAACGGCAGGTGGTTAAAAAATAACTGAATGAATAGGGAATCCTATGTGATAAGAGAAGTGGATGGAATGTGTCAACAGTACATGGGAGAGCTTAAAGGCACGCCAACGTCCTTTGATGTTTTCCATTAACACAATATGACCCCACTTGTGTCCGATATGTGCACATCATCACTATTACTATCCAAACATATTTTTGTTGGTTCAGGTCAACCATGTCCCTCAAACACCGAATGAGTAAAATCCTACTAAGTACTACTTTGTTCAGCTACTATTACTTGAATTTCTTCTACTTTGTTGCAACATAGAAACAAGACATCATATTGTGGCCACAGGCCATTGGAAGGAGAAGAATGAAAGAAACGATTATCACTATCCATGAGCCCACAAAATAGCAAGTTCAGAACAATCCAGCAGAAAAAAGAGGATGAGTAGGACAAAGTTTACATTTGATGTTTACTTGAACAGTTTCAAGCTATGTTTTGAATAACTTGTTGCATTTTGAGCCTGGGAAATAAGAACCATTTTGTTCGGGAGCACTTTATTCCTTTAGTGGACCTTCCACACAAAATAATCAAATCAATTGTGTTAGTGAATGTTGGACTCCGAGAGGTTAAACAAGAAAAAATAACTTGTTCTTGTTGCCATAAACTCACATTGCTTTGCAAAAAAGATGAAAAGATGTCCAAACTGGCTGGTGAATTACCATTTAAATAACACACGAACAATCATACATCAATATGATTTTAAGTTGAATATTATCAGCGGCTGGGACTTGTCCTAATCAATTGTAGTTCTTTTGTGTTTTAGCTCTTCTTGTATTATGTTGTGAATTTTATTTATCAAATGTTTGCGTTATATTCGAAAAGAGACATGTTATTTACGAGTAGCCCTGTCTTGTAAATGTTTGCTTATTGTTGGGTGTTTTTAGTGAAAAGTTACCCAACAAGGTAAATAGAAGTAGAAAATGTTCCTTAAATAGGGCTTTTTTCTTCTGGCATTTGGTCACGGTCAAGGTAGTAGACAGTGGGCGTCTCATGCAAATGAGTCACAGACTTGACCTTTTCTTCCTTAATGTAAATTCTTTTTTATTATTTGAGCTTCTTCCACACACAACGCCTAGAGGAAGAAATCTTTCTACAGAAACTGCTCGAGAATATGTGAGATCATGTTTCTGGAAAGCTACCAAGCTAAGATCAGGTTCACCACTTTGCTTGTGCCAAAAGCAGTTTGTCATGGATAGTTTTTGCCTAAAGATAAACTGGCTTATACACCTTCAGTAGGTTGAAACCCATTGTGCTGTTTCCTCAAGATAAAGAATAAAAGAATAGATAATGACACTCAAAAAACAGCTCAACTATGATAATGCCTGGATAATTACACGATGATCCCGCCAAAGATGGAAAAGAACAGCGCATCTACTATATATTAAGCCATTGATGCGGTATCAGGAAATTGAATAAATATGCGACTACATTGCCCAAAAGCCTTATAAATTTATGGTCTTCAACACCCATAGGGACTGCAAAACTACTACCACCAGCTTCTTCCTGACAGAGAGACAAGCTGCAAGATTGGAGGAAAACAATATTTCCAGAAATTTCAGACATCTAGAAAAGCTATTATAAGAAATAAAAGGATCAATGTATATTTATATATATGAATCCAATCGAGTAGATGCGGATAAAAGCTGAAACACCAATTTATAAAATGGTTTCACTAGCTTCTATTGTAGCTTAGAAGATTTCCACCTAGAACTCTGATTCTATTTCAATTAATTGGTCCTCTATTTAAGAAACAAAGAACTTGTCTTGAGAATTGCAAGTATGCAACAGCATTAAACTAGATGATCTCAGTTCCTAAGTAGCATTATTTGAAAATAAATGGTAACATTTAATTAAGACAATACTACTTCCAAAAGACCTTTTTGTCTGAATCATATGCCTCTGTTAACTTACTCATAGAAGACTTCCAGATACTGGGGTATAGAGATATCAACTTTTCAAAGATGTGTCATCAGGACACAGCATAAAACAATAAGCACAATTCAAAATGTCACAGAGCAAATAATATGGACTCCTGAAATTATTGAGATTTACTACTACTAACCTGACGAGCAACCTGCACCAACTGTTTACTTCTTAAAGGCGAATCCTTCAACGGTTTTGAATCCTTCAATCTTGGATCAGTGTTTTCTATCTCTGCAGACCTTTTCTTCATTGAGCTTACTGGAGAAGGGTTCTCATTTGGATTCAACAAGGAATCCTTCTTACGCTTTCTGCTGAATGTAAACCTGAGAGGTGTCTTGTTGTTACCTTGAACAGGTGATTCCTTACTTCCTTCAGATGCTTTGTCATCTCCAAAGATAGATTCAACTGGTAACATGGTCACGTCAAGCAGTGATTTATCATCACCCTCCTCTACAATCACCGAGACATCTATCAACTCTTTGTCGTCGTTTGAATCTGCACTTGCAGACTCTCTACATATCTTGTTATCTGTTAGAAAACCTGCACCCTCTTCAATATCGCCTTCATTTGTTAATTTAGTGGATTTCATGGTGCATTCAACTGCATTACACTTGCTATGAGAAAAAGATGGACACTGCTGACCAGGTCTGGTCAGGTGATTAGAGTGGGAGCTATGTGACAATGATGCAGGAAAACTGTTGTCCAAGTATTTGACGCGTCTTTTCCTAATACTTCTACGAGCAACAGCAATGGTTAGATCCTTGTTTCGTGGCTCTCTTTTACCCAACAAGAAAGAACTTCCTGCTGCGTTTTCTCTCTCAGTATTAGTGGAAGGACTATCAGGACTGTCATAATAAGCGCCTGCATGCAAGTATCTTGCAGAACGAGAAATTGTTGTCAATGGTCGTTGTGATAACATGAGCTTATTACAACGAACCTTGCAAGAGCTATTTTTGGTTTTGCCATATTGAGCTTTTCTTCGTCTTTTTCCTCGGAATGTATAGGGCCGCTGCTTAGAGGAAAGGCCTTTAAGTGGTTTTTCACCAACTAAATTCTCTATTTTCTTAGCTTTAGTCACTGGCACATTGTGTGCTCCAGCATCTCGTCCACTTGGTTCAGTAACCTGTGTAACTTCAATGGGAAAACTTGGATCATCTCCAGAATGCAATCTCTCATCTGCTAAGCTCATCTCTATTGAACAATATCCATTTTGATAAATCTCAGGCTCATTGCTTTTCACAATCTCTGCAGCCAAAATATGATTGTCTGTTGAGTAATTGCACAATGCTATGTCTGACATGAGTGCTGATTTGCAGACATTGGATCCCAATTCAGTAGGGAAATTTAATGACTCAAAATTATTTAGCTTTGACTGAATACTCTTGCGACACACCAAATCTTCTTTTACATGTGGTCTCAAGTAATGGAGATGCTTATTCTTCTCCTCATTCAACTGCTCCCGCACATTGTATAATTCTGCTCTAAGATCTATTATCATCCCTTCCGCTTCATTAAGCTGAGCTTCTAATTCATCAATTCTTCTTTGCTTATTTTGGGACAATCTTTCAGCTTCAGTTGTCTGCAATAAAGGTAAGGCAGACCACTTGAAACTGTGAGATACAGGAATCAACATCCTGCTAGGATATACTATTTATGTCTTTCTAGTGAAATCACTTCAAAGTATATAGAAAACCAATAACAGACAAGTACATAGTACAGTTGTTTCACCAAATGTCTCAGCTTTTAAATCCTCATGCACGCATTTAGATTCAAAAAAGAAAAATCTGGTGCCGTGCTAATTAAGTCTCCAAGTTTTTGAAGGGAAGAAGCAATATCCAGCTACATTACCAGCACCAGCATAATTTTAATAGTGACCTCTGTGGTACTTTAACTCCATTGATGTTAGACAACGGAGAACATTTGTACAATAAGTAAGCTTTAAATTCTTTTGCCGTTGGACTCACTGAAGTCATTATAAATTTTTCTTCCAGTTCCCTCAGGTTTTTCCTTCTAAACACGCCTGGTTGTCTTGCAACTTCAAGTTACTAATACTCTCGTTTTTTTTTTTTTTTTTTTTTTTTGTGGTTAACATTGCTGGTATAGCACTCAATCTGTTATGAGTTCTATTCAGTATAATGCTACATTTTCAACAAAATTGAGAAGTCACCATTAGTCATATCTTTAGGGAGTGCTATATAATCGAGAAAGCCTATCAATCATATAGCTTGTAGAAGGATATATGACAAAACACATTAAAATAACTGCAACAGTGTATTGGTTGAAATAACAGACATGTGAGGACGAACATAATCAAATAATTGTTATGTTTATCGACTGAGCCTTTGTTAAAGTGTCCTACGCAAAACAAAACCAAAGGAAAAAACAAGAGATGGAGAAAAATATAGCATTACTCTCCTAAACTCTAAAGACAGATAAATCTAATGGAGCACTCATTATACTATACTAAGAATAAGATTATTCAATGTATAATTGCTTCAAAAACAAAAGTTAAATTCGGTATAAATGAAGAGACATGATAAGTCGTCAAACCAAACAATTCAATCAATCAAACAAGTAAGCAACTTAAGTAGAATATTCACAATTTGGAACTACCTTAGCATCAATCATCGATTTCAAACGAAGAAGCATTCGAAGGGCTTCCTCTTTAGTGGAATGCAAATCCTGCTGAAATTTAAGGGCTTTTTGCTCTGAGACCATGACCCGCGCTGCCGCCTCCTTTGCCATATTCAGAATTATCTCCGCATATGCTTTCTTCAGAGCCTCCATTTTCTACTACCCAAACAAACACTGATCCAACAAATACTTAGTTAAAATAATTTAATACAAATATTTATTTATACTAAATAGAATTCATCAATTCAATGTCACAAATAAAAAGGGGATCGAATAGTATTCTACCTTACTGATTTAAAATGTTAAATCTGCTTCTATAGCTCATCCATGGCCGTAATAATTTGAACAGAATTTACCCTTTTTTTGTGAAGAGAATCGCCGCTTTCAGTTCACACTTTTGAGGTGTTTTTCAGTTGCTAGTTTGGGTAAGTTAAAAAGCGCGCATAAAATTGAGAAGGTAGGCCCCACGAAGGGCGAAATGCTTTTGAAAATTTTCAAAATTTGAATTATAAGTTTATAACCCTCAATTCCTCGTCCTCAACTCAACATCCAAACATCGGAACATCTTTGAATTTTTTTTGTTTGAGTTAAAATTACATCTAGTGATGGTATAAAACAAATTTACATAATTAAATTATTTATTAAGTAATTATAGATAAAAATTACAATCTATTAAAAATGATAATTAATTTATCAGTATATAAAACATTTTTTTATGGAATATCTTTAATTAATCTTATTCTCAAGCGTTTGATGTTTTCGGACAAAGCAGTAATAGGAGTAACTATTTTTGTTTTGTATAAGTGTCTATTTTTCTCAAAAAATCAAAAGATAGTCAAAACATTAAACTTCCTGGACTTAAAATAAGTGTTTTTAAGTTTTTGAAATACTTTAAATTGATATCTAATAATAATCAACAAGATTATTTTTGACTAAATATTATTCATTATAACTCTTCAAATTATTCTTTTATCTTTCCTCATAACGTTTAGATCAGTTATTGGAGCGAAAATAGATTTGGAAAAAATATAAGTAAAAATGGCGTGTGGTAGCTACTATTGAAGGTGATATTTATCTTTTATCCAGCAATTCTAATATGGAGCAAAAATAGCCACTACTGTATTAAAATTAATATGAAAAGACATTTTTACCCTTTCTTCTATTGCTTTTCTTCTCAAACCCTCGCTTCTCTCTGAACTCAGAACTCCGGTTGAGATGGCTTCGTCGTCGGCAACAAAATTCGAAAGCTTTTCTCAAAGTTGAAATTCTCAGTTCTCAAGACAAGAAAAAACACTTTTCTCTTCTTTTTTGTTGTTGATAATTAGTTGTGCTCTTGAACTCAAACTTTGTTGTATTGATTATCTTCAAGCTATTGTTTATATAAGCAAAATTCAGAGCTTGTGTGCGCATACACATAATTGTATTGGTGTCGAATTTTAATTAACAGGGCACATTCTGTCATGTCCTTGATGAGAAGATTAGTTTTATACGGGTACTAGAAAAAAAAAGTTTTTGGATGGGGTTGTCTTTTTTTTGTTGTTGTTGCTTTTAAAAGATAAATCCCTAGGTACTACTGCTCAAAAGTTAAGGGCACTTGTCCTGAACTTCGAGTTCCAAGTTCAAAAGTTAAGGACACTTGGTCCTGAACTTAGAATTACAAATTCAAAAGTTAAGGACACTTGGTCCTGAACTTAGACTAACAAGCTCAAAGTTAAGTACAATAGGTCCTGAACTTAGGCTAAGAAGCCCAAAAGTAAGGACAATAGGTCCTGAACTTAGACTAACAAGCTTAAAAGTTAAGGACACTTGGTCCTGAACTTACAGTTACAAGTTCAAAAGTTAAGGACATGTAGTCCTGAAGTCCTGAAGTTAAGTTCAAAAGTTAAGGACATGTAGTCCTGAAGTCGTGAAGTTAAGTTCAAAAGTTAAGGACATGTAGTCCTGAAGTCCTGAACTTAGAGTTCCAAGTTCAAAAGTTAAGGACATGTAGTACTGAAGTCCTGAACTTAAGTTCAAAAGTTAAGGACATGTAGTCCTGAAGTCCTGAACTTAGAGTTCCAAGTTCAAAAGTTAAGGACATGTAGTACTGAAGTCCTGAACTTAAGTTCAAAAGTTAAGGACATGAGCAGAAGGGTATTTTCGTCCGGGCAGTTAAAGTTTATTAAAGCAATGGCTAAAGACTAAAAATATTTTAAACAATTACTTAAAAGTAAATACATGTGTTATTGTAGCTAACCGTGCACTTCTCTCAAAATAATGCATTTATGGTAGACATTTAATTTAGACCAAAATAAATTTAGCTAAACCGACACTGTTTGGATCGGATGGAATATTTTCTACAAGTATAGCTGAATTTATAGTTAGACAGGTGGTCCCAACCTCGGTTCAAGACCAGCCCGTATATCAACTCTATCTCCTATCATATATGACTAGCTAACTATATAGGAGTTAAGATTGTGTACTAGTTAAGGTTGGTTTTTATTTTCAATTTAAAAACTAGAAACTTCTCAAAAAGAGCAGAAAAAGAAGAAGAAAAGTTTTGAAACTCCAGTTTCGACTGTATAATACAGTTAAATTAGAGACTTAATTAAAAGTTTTTTGCTTGTTCTTCTTACGTTTTTGAAAAATTCTACATTCCTTAACAAATTTAGCCAAACTTTTCTAATCTTTTTTTTTTTTTAATTTTTTCCGAATATATTAAGTACTATTCTTTTTATAATACTTTTTTCTATTTCTCCTATTCTTATTTTTTAACCTTCGAATATGTTTGCTTATGGTGTGCTTCCATATAATTTTGTAACTTCTCATATTTTGCTTCTTTTTTTATTTTTTTTATTTTTCTTAGTTGTTAAACGCAATTTTGTGTTTTACTAACTTTGTTTTCTATTTATTAGGATAAAATAATTACTAATAAAAAATACCTTTTAAACTCATATTTATCTTTTTGTTATTTAAAAAGTGTAAAAACCCATAATTTTCATATTTTACTCATATAAGTTGGTAAATTTTTAAATTCATAATTGAAACTTTTATTAATTATTTAAGTTACGATAATTTTTTTGATGTAAATTACCAATTTATAATTATTTAGTATTTTTATTTATTAAAATATTATTTATTTGGAAGATACTTAGGCCTCATTTGTTTTTTTTAAGATTAAGACGTCTAAATCTGAATACACATATGAATATCAAGATGTGTATTAAGATTAATACATCTGAATCTGAATATACATCTGAATATATTAAGATGTGTATTAAGATTTGAATAGAAATAATTAAGACCGTTTGATTTGTAACATTTGAATGTATAAAATTTATCTTTATTTGAAAATTAATAAACATAAAATTCAAATGAAATACTAACTAATCTAATATTCTATCAATAAAATATATAGTTTTTTAAAATATTATAATTGTTGGTGGTGATGGCTAACGGGTGAATGTCGACTAGAGGCGGTGGTTGGTGGTAGTTTTGGTTGATGATGGTAGTTCATGCTAGTAGCTAGTAGTGATTAGTAGTGGTGGCGATTATGATTGAGGATGGTGGTGGTGGGTGGTGATAGGTAATAATGGCGGGTGGTGGTAATAGTTGTGACTGAGGAAGGTGGTGGGTGGGTGGTGATAAGTTATAAGATGGGCAGTACCGGCTGTGGTTGTTGATGGTGATGGGGTGGTCAGTTGTGGTAGTTGAGGTGGATGAGTGTTGATTGTGGGTGAGAATGATGGTGGTTGGAGTGGTGGGGATAGTGGGTGGTGATGGTTGTGTGACGACCCAAAGGGTCATCACCTGTTCTTCTTACCCATTCTATGCTTCCGAGGCGTTGAAAACCTCATTTATAGTCGCCTCGTTTTGCGTGCACAGTCCGGGTCGTAGCCGAAAAGCTTAAATATGAAATTATGTGAAATATGCTAAATTTTGATATTAAAATGAGCAAATTTGACTTCGGTCAACATTTTGGGTAAACGGACCCGGACCCGTGATTTGACGGTCCCGGAGGGTCCGTAGGAAAATATGGGACTTGGGCGTATGCCCGGAATTGAATTCCGAGGTCCCAAGCCCGAGAAATAAATTTTTGAGTAAAATTGTTTTCTGAAAATAATTAAGGAAATTGGAAAAGATATTTGATTAGAACGTAATGGTATCGGGCCCGTATTTTGGTTTCGGCGCCCGGTACAAGTCTTATATATGGTTTAAGCACTTCCTGTAAAGTTTGATTGAAAACGAACGTCGTTTGACGGGATCCGGACCCTAAATGGGAAATTGATGTTTAATAGGAATTTTGAGAAATCTCATTGATCTCGAGGCTTAATTCGATGTTCATGATGTTATATTGGTGATTTGATCACACAAATATGTTCGCAGGGTGTTTTTGAGGTAGTGTACATACTTGGGTTGGAGTTTCGAGGGCTCGGGTGAGTTTCGAGTAGGTTCCGGGATGCCTTAGACTTAAAAGATCAGATATTGCAGGTTCAGGAAATATTGCAGGCCTCTGAACCCTCTTGCGCGGTCCGCGAGAAATCGCGTGCGGCCGCGGAGGGGCCAGCGCGGCCGCGGTCGCCTTTGAGCGGTCCGCGGTGGATGCTGCGCGGCCGCGGTCGGCCTTGTGCGGTCCGCACGGGGCTATGATCTGCAGGTCTTCAGGGAAGCCTGTGCGGCCGCGGTCCGCACAGGGAGCTTCAGAGGGGTATAAATAAACGGGAATTTCAGTTATTTTACACTTTTCAAAACCCCAAAACATAAGAGGCGATTTTCCAAACAAACTTTCTTCTCCAAAACGATTGGTAAGTGATTTCTAACTCATTTTCTTCACTCCTCAACATCTTCTAACATGATTTCAACTTCAAATCAAAGATTTTCATGGGGAAATTGGGTGTTTTGGATAGAACCTAGGTTTTTTCAAGGATTGGGGAGTTGGACCTCAATTTGAGGTCCGATTTCAAAATAAATTACATATTTGGGTTCGTGGGGGAATGGGTAATCGGGTTTTGGTTCGAACATCGGGTTTTGACCACGTGGGCCCGGGGGCATTTTTGGCCTTTTTGGATAAAACATGGGAAACTTATTTTTATGCATTGGGCTTGATTCATTTAGCATGTATTAATGTAATTAAGTAACTTGTGACTAGATTCGAGCAGATTGGTGGTGGAATCGAGGGGTAAAGCCATAATTGAGACTTGAGTTGAATTCAAAGCATCGAGGTAAGTGTTTGGTTTAACCCTAGCTTGAGGGACTAGGAGTTGAGTCTTATTTGCTAATTGCTTCTTGTTGAGTACGACGTATAGGCATGGTGACGAGTATCTATACGTTGGTGTCTAGCATGACCGTGGGTCTTTAAATTGTGAATATCTGGATTTCATTGTAATGATGATTCCTATTTGTTGTGAAAAGCTTGTGAAAGGAAATTGTGATCTATGAACAACGAGGAGCATTGGCTCAAGTTATATTTCAGTTGTAAACATCTATGAAATGGTTGAACCCTTTGGAGCATTGGCTCAAGTGGTAAGGTGAGATATGAAATAAAAGTGAGAGGAAGAGAAAGAGTATTTAAATTATTCCCTTGCCGGGATATTATTGTTATTGATTGTTTTTCCCTTGCCGAGATGTTGATATCATTGATGTTGTACCCTTGCCGGGATTTAATTATTCAATTTTGTTCCCTTGCCAGGATTTCTTTTATTATTTTGTTTATCCCCTTGCCCCTTGTTTGTGATTGTTGTTTGGGTGAGGAAGAGTGTTAAAGCACGAAGGGTGATGCCGTGCATTGTTTGTTTATTGTGAGGAAAGAGTGTAAAGCACGAAGGGTGATGCCGTGCGTTGTTTGCTTATGGTGAGGAAAGAGAGTAAAACACGAAGGGTGATGCCGTGCCGCACGATGTACCATTCCGTGCCGATTCTATTGATTATATGTGAGGAAAGAGAGTAAAAGTACGAAGGGTGATGCCGTGTACATTTTATTATATCATTGCTTGGTGAGGATGAGAGTAAAAGCACGAAGGGTGATGCTGTGCACTTGTTGCTTTCTGTCTCTTTATTAATGTCTGAGTTGTGTTAATTCCTTCGTTGCTGGATGACTTTTACTTGAAATTGTTATTTCCCCCTAGCATGTTTCCCTTCCCATATTGATTACTTGTCTCTGTATTTCGATTCCGCTGTATATGTATATATAACTGCACAGGTTTATGTGGTAGTCCGGTCTAGCCTCGTCACTACTTCGCCGGGATTAGGCTAGGCACTTACCAGCACATGGGGTCGGTTGTGCTGATGCTACACTCTGTGCTATTTTGCACAGATCCAGGTTTCGGACAGCAGCAACAGTAGTGTGGGAGCAGGCCTTCAGTCCAGCGAGACATTGAGGTAGCCTTGCAGGCGTCCGCAGGCCCGATGTCTCCTCTATCCCTTATTTTAGTCTGTTATCTCATTGTATTTGAGACAAACAGTTTATGTTCTCTTTCAGACGATTGTATTTAGTATTCTTAGTAGTTCGTGAGTATTGTGACACCAGTCTTGGGTAGAGGCTGATGTTGAATTTTCCGCATTTCTATTCGGTTTTCTATAATTTAAGACTTTCGCTTATTATTTAATTTCGTTGCTTTTATATTATTGCCGATAATTGTTAAAAAGGGATTATGTTATTAATGAAAAAGTAATTAAATTTGGCTTGCGTAGCTCTCATTAGTAGGTGCCATCACGACTCCTGAGGGTGGGAAATCCGGGTCGTGACAAGTTGGTATCAGAACTCTAGGTTACATAGGTCTCACAACTCACGGACAAGCTTAGTAGAGTCTGAGGAATCGGTACGGAGACGTCTGTCTTTATCCCCCAGAGGCTACTGAGTTAGGAAAAGTTTCACATTTGTTCTTTCTTGTCGTGCGGTTTGGTCTCTCAACGCTAATTGAATTTCTACTCTGTTCTTTCACAGATGGCGAGAACACGCGCTTCCTCATCTTCTGATCAGCAGTCTGAGCCCTAGGCAGCTCCCACTAGGGGCAGAGGGCGAGGCCGAGGCCGTGCTAGAGGCCGATGTAGGGGCAGAGCTCAGCCCCGAGCAGCAGCACCAGTGGCGGAGCCTCAGGTTGACTTCGACGAGGAGGTTCCGGCCCCAGCCCCAACAGCTCCGGTGGGCCCAACTCAGGTCCCAAAGGGGTTTATTGCTACCCCAGTTCTTCAGAACACTCTGGTCCGATTGGTGGGTCTCATGGAGAGTGTTACCCGAGCAAGTTTGCTTCCTGTAGCACCAGCCGTCTCTCTGGCTGGAGGAGGCCCCCAGACTCCTGCTACTGGTACTCCAGAGCAGGGAGCTCCCCCGATTCAGACTCCAGCCGTTCAGCCAGTTGGAACAGCTCAGCCGGGTGTGGTAGCCCAAGCCGGTGATGGGGCAGCTATGTCTGCCGATACTTTATGGAGGTTGGATAGGTTCACCAAGCTCTTCACTACTACCTTCAGCGGTGCATCTACCGAGGATCCTCAGGATTATTTGGACAGCTGCCACGAAGTTCTTCGGAACATGGGTATTGTTGAGACCAATGGGGTTGATTTCGATACATTTCGATTGTCTGGATCCGCCAAGACTTGGTGGAGGGATTTTTGTTTAGCTAGACCAACAGGATCTCCAGCCTTGACCTGGGAGCAGTTCACGCATATATTCCTGGAGAAGTTTTTCCCTATTACACAGGCCTATCGGAGGCAGTTCGAGCGTCTCCATCAGGGATTCATGACAGTCACCCAGTACGAGACCAGGTTTATTGATTTGGCCCGCCATGCTATTGTTATACTTCCCACTGAGAGGGAGAGAGTGAGATAGTTTATTGATGGACTCATTCGGCCTATTCGTCTCCAGATGGCTAGAGAGGCTGGGAGTGAGAAATCCTTTCAGGAGGCGGCCAATGTGGCCCGGAGGATTGAGATGGTATTGTCACAAGGGGGTGGTCACAGGGCAGATAAGAGACCCCGTCAGTCAGGCCGATTCAGTGGTGCCTCATCTGGAGGCAGAGATTCGTACGATAGGGGTCATCCTCCTAGGCCCTTCTAGTCAGCGCTTCAGGTTTCTCACGGTGCCTCAGGTGGCTGTGGTTCTCACGCGCACTATTCTGATCAGTATCCATTCAGTGCACCGCCAGCTCCTATCAGTGCACCGCCACTTTAGAGTTTCCGTGGTGGTCATTCAGGTCGACATGGCCAGCAGACTCAGCAGCCGAGGACTTGTTACACCTGTGGTGAGGCGGGTCATATTGCTAGATTTTGTCCTCGAGCACCGAGCAGTTCTCAGCACCAGGGTTCTCGTGCCATGGTTCAGGCATCAAGTGTTCCACAGCCCGCCCAGCCAGCTAGAGGTGGGGGTAGAGGTGCCAGAGGTGGAGGTAGAGGTCATAGAGGTGGAGCTCAGGCCGCCAGAGGTGGAGGCCAGCCAGCAGCAGGCCGTCCCAGAGAGGTAGATCAGAGTGGTGGGGTCCAGCCCCGATGTTATGCTCTTCAGGACAGGCTCGAGGCAGAGGCTTCAGATGCGGTTATCACAGGTACGGTTCTGGTTTGTGGTAGAGATGCTTCAGTGTTGTTTGATACGGGGTCTACGTAGTCGTATGTGTCATCCTATTTTGCCCCGTATTTGGTCATGCCTAGTGATGCATTGAGTATTCCTGTTTATGTGTCTACGCCGGTGGGTGATTCTAGCGTGGTCGATCGAGTCCATCGTTCGTGTGCTGTGGTGATTGGGGGTCTTGAGACTCGTGTAGATTTGTTTCTTTTAGATATGGTCGACTTTGATATTATATTGGGGATGGACTGGTTATCACCCTATCATGCTATCTTGGACTGTCATGCCAAGACTGTGACCTTAGCTTTACCGGGTATGCCTCGATTAGAGTGGAGAGGGACTCCTAGTCACTCTACCCGCAGTGTTATATCGTATGTGAAGGCTCGGCGTATGATCGAGAAGGGGTGTTTGGCCTATTTAGCCTAGCTGAGGTTCCTTCTATTGATTCTGTGCCCGTTGCTTGTGAGTTACCTGATGTTTTTCCTTCAGACCTGCTGGGTATGCCACCCGACAGGGATATTGATTTCTGCATTGATCTGGTACCGCGCACTCAGCCCATTTCTATCCCCCATATCGTATGGCCCCGCCGGAGTTGAAAGAGTTAAAGGAATAGTTGCAGGATTTGCTTGAGAAGGGTTTCATTAGACCCAGTGTCTCACCTTGGGTTGCGCCGGTGTTATTTGTCAAGAAGAAGGATGTGTCAATGAGAATGTGTATTGATTACCGGCAATTGAACAAGGTAACGATCAAGAATAAGTATCCACTGCCAAGGATTGATGATTTGTTCGACCAACTTTAGGGTGCCAGGGTATTTTCCAAGATTGACTTGCGATCTGGCTACCATCAGTTGAGGATTAGGGCAACCGATGTCCCTAAGACAGCTTTCCGCACTCGGTATGGGCATTATGAGTTTTTGGTTATGTCATTCGGGTTGACAAATGCCCCAGCAGCTTTTGTGGACTTGATGAACCGAGCGTTCAGGACTTATTTGGACTCATTCGTGATAGTTTTCATTGATGATATATTGATATATTCCCGCAGCCAGGAGGAGCACGAGCAGCACCTTAGAGTGGTTCTTCAGACTCTGAGGGATAGTCAGTTATATGCCAAGTTCTCCAAGTGTGAGTTCTGGCTGAGTTCAGTTGCATTTCTGGGTCATGTTGTATCAGTAGAGGGTATTCAGGTGGACCCAAAGAAGATAGAGGCAGTCAAGAACTGGCCTGGACCAGCATCAGCTACAGAGATCGGGAGTTTCTTGGGATTGGCAGGCTACTATCGACGGTTCGTGGAGGGGTTTTCATCCATTGCAGCCCCGATGACCAGATTGACCCAGAAGGGTGCCCAGTTCAGATGGTCGGATGAGTGTGAGGCGAGCTTTCAGAAGCTCAAGACAGCTCTGACTACGGCACTGGTGTTGGTTTTGCCCACAGGTTCAGGGCCTTATACAGTCTATTATGATGCTTCCCGTGTTGGGCTTGGTGCAGTGTTGATGCAGGATGGCAAGGTCATTGCCTATGCTTCGAGGCAGTTGAAGATTCATGAGAAGAACTATCCGGTTCATGATTTGGAGTTGGCAGCCATTGTTCACGCATTGAAGATTTGGAGGCATTATCTGTATGGTGTGGCATGTGAGGTGTTCACGGATCACAAGAGTCTTCAGTACTTGTTCAAGAAAAAGGAATTGAATTTGAGGCAGAGGAGGTGGTTGGAGTTGTTGAAGGATTATGATATCACCATTCTATATCATCCGGGGAAGGCTAATGTGGTGGCCGATGCATTGAGTAGGAAGTCAACCAGTATGGGCAGTGTTGCTTATATTCCGGTCGGTGAGAGCCCGCTTGCTTTGGATATTCAGGCCTTAGCCAATCAGTTCGTGAGGTTGGATGTTTCGGAGCCTAGTCGTGTGTTAGCTTGCACAGTCGCTCATTCTTCATTATTGGAGTGTATCCGTGATCGGCAGTATGATGATCCTATCCGTGTGTCCTTAGAGACACGGTGCAGCGCGGAGGTGCCAGGCATGTTACCTTAGATGATGATGGAGTTTTGAGATTGCAGGGTCGAGTATATGTGCCTAATGTGGATGGGCTCCGAGAGTTGATTTTGGAGAAGGCCCATAGCTCCCGGTACTCTATTCATCCGGGCGCCGCGAAGATGTATCAGGATTTGCGGCAGCATTATTGGTGGCGTAGAATGAAGAAGGATATCGTAGCATATGTGGCTCGTTGCTTGAATTGTCAGCAGGTTAAGTACGAGCATCAGAGGCCTGGTGGTTCATTTAAGAGGATTGAGCTTCCCTAGTGGAAGTGGGAGCGGGTTACTATGGACTTTGTTACTGGACTTCCGCCGACTCGGAAGAAGTTCGACGCAGTTTGGGTCATTGTTGATAGGCTGACCAAGTCAGCACATTTCATTCCTGTGGCAGTCTCCTATTCTTCTGAGAGGTTGGCTGAGATCTATATTCGGGAGATTGTTCGCCTTCATGGTGTGCCCGTATCTATCATTTCGAACCGGGGTACGCAGTTTATCTCGCGCTTCTGGAGAGCAGTTCAGCGAGAGTTGGGCACGCGGGTTGAGTTGAGCACAACATTTCTTCCCCAAACGGACGGTCAGTCCGAGCGGACTATTCAGATTTTAGAGGATATGCTCCGAGCTTGTGTTATTGACTTTGGAGGTTCGTGGGATCAGTTCTTGCCCTTAGCGGAGTTTGCCTACAACAACAGTTACCAGTCGAGCATCCAGATGACTCCTTATGAGGCTTTATATGGTAGGCGGTGTCGGTCTTCGGTCGGATGGTTCGAGCCGGGAGAGGCTCGGTTGTTGGGTACGGATCTGGTTCAGGAGGCCTTGGACAAGGTCAGGATTATTCAGGATAGGCTTCGTTCAACTCAGTCCAGGCAAAAGAGCTATGCAGACCGCAAGGTTCGAGATATGGCTTTTATGGTTGGTGAGCGGGTACTGCTCCGAGTGTCGCCTATTAAAGGCATGATGAGATTTGGGAAGAAGGGAAAGCTTAGCCCTAGGTTCATCGGTCCGTTTGAGATTCTTGATCGAGTGGGAGAGGTGGCTTATAGACTTGCTTTGCCGCCGAGCTTATCAGCCGTGCATCCAGTATTTTATGTGTCAATGCTTCGGAGGTACCACGACGATCCAGCCCACGTGTTTGATTTCAGCACTGTCCAGTTGGACAAGGACTTGTCTTATGAGGAGGAGCCGGTGGCTATTCTAGACCGGCAGGTTCGTCAGTTGAGGTCGAAAAGTTTTCCTTCTGTTCGTGTTCAGTGGAGAGGTCAGCCTCCTGAGGCATCGACCTGGGAGTCCGAGTTCGATATGCGGAGCCGTTATCCTCATCTTTTCCCCGACTTAGGTACTTCCTTCTTCTGTCCGTTCGAGGGCGAACGGTTGTTTTAGAGGTGGAGAATGTGACGACCCAAAGGGTCATCACCTGTTCTTCTTACCCATTCTGCGCTTCTGAGGCCTTGAAAACCTCATTTATAGTCGCCTCGTTTTGCGTGCGCAGTCCGGGCGCGTACCCGGAAAGCTTAAATATGAAATTCTGTGAAATATGCTAAATTTTGATATTAAAATGAGTAAATTTGACTTCGGTCAACATTTTGGGTAAACGGACCCGGACCCGTGATTTGACGGTCCCGGAGGGTCCGTAGGAAAATATGGGACTTGGGCGTATGCTCGGAATCGAATTCCGAGGTCCCAAGCCCGAGAAATGAATTTTTGAGTAAAATTGTTTTCTGAAAATAATTAAGGAAATTGGAAAGGAAATTTGATTAGAACGTGATGGTATCGGGCCCGTATTTTGGTTCCGGCGCCCGGTACAAGCCTTATATATGGTTTAAGCACTTCCTGTAAAGTTTGGTTGAAAACGGATGTCGTTTGACGGGATCCGGACCCTAAATGGGAAATTGATGTTTAATAGGAATTTTGAGAAATCTCATTGATCTCGAGGCTTAATTCGATGTTCATGATGTTATATTGGTGATTTGATCAACAAATATGTTCGAAGGGTGTTTTTGAGGTAGTGTGCATACTTGGGTTGGAGTTTCGAGGGCTCGGGTGAGTTTCGAGTAGGTCCCGGGATGCCTTAGACTTAAAAGATCAGATGTTGCAGGTTCAAGAAATATTGCAGGCCTCTGAACCCTCTTGCGCGGTCCGCGAGAAATCGCATGAGGCCGCGGAGGCTTTGAGCGGTCCGCGGTGGATGCTACGCGGCCGCGGTCGGCCTTGTGCGGTCCGCACGGGGCTATGATCTGCAGGTCTTCAGGGAAGCTTGTGCGGCCGTGGTCCTTTTTGCGCGGTCCGCACAGGGAGCTTCAGAGGGGTATAAATAAACGGGAATTTCAGTTATTTTACACTTTTCAAAACCCCAAAACATAAGAGGCGATTTTCGAAACAAACTTTCTTCTCCAAAACGATTGGTAAGTGATTTCTAACTCATTTTCTTCACTCCTCATCATCTTCTAACATGATTTCAACTTCAAATCAAAGATTTTCATGGGGAAATTGGGTGTTTTGGGTAGAACCTAGGTTTTTTCAAGGATTGGGGAGTTGGACCTCAATTTGAGGTCCGATTTCAAAATAAATTACATATTTGGGTTCGTGGGGGAATGGGTATTCGGGTTTTGGTTCGAACCTCGGGTTTTGACCACGTGGGCCCGGGGGCATTTTTGACCTTTTTGGATAAAACTTGGGAAACTCATTTTTATGCATTGGGCTTGATTCATTTAGCATGTATTAATGTAATTAAGTAACTTGTGACTAGATTCGAGCGGATTGGTGGTGGAATTGAGGGGTAAAGCCATAATTGAGACTTGAGTTGAATTCAAAGCATCGAGGTAAGTGTTTGGTTTAACCCTAGCTTGAGGGACTAGGAGTTGAGCCTTATTTGCTAATTGCTTCTTGTTGAGTACGACGTATAGGCATGGTGACGAGTATCTATACGTTGGTGTCTAGCATGACCGTGGGTCTTTAAATTGTGAATATCTGGATTTCGTTGTATTTCCCTTGCCTTAATGATGATTCCTATTTGTTGTGAAAAGCTTGTGAAAGGAAATTGTGATCTATGAACAACGAGGAGCATTGACTCAAGTTATATTTCAGTTGCAAACATCTATGAAATGGTTGAACCCTTTGGAGCATTGGCTCAAGTGAGAAATAAAGTGAGAGGAAGAGAAAGAGTATTTAAATTATTCCCTTGCTGGGATATTATTATTATTGATTGTTTTTCCCTTGCCGGGATGTTGAGATCATTGATGTTGTACCCTTGCCGAGATTTAATTGTTCAATTGTGTTCCCTTGCCGGGATTTCTTTTATTATTTTGTTTACCCCCTTGCCCCTTGTTTGTGATTGTTGTTTGGGTGAGGAAGAGTGCACTGTTTGTTTATTGTGAGGAAAGAGTGTAAAGCACGAAGGGTGATACCGTGCATTGTTTGTTTATTGTGAGGAAAGAGAGTAAAGCACGAAGGGTGATGCCGTTCCGCACGATGTACCATTCCGTGCCGATTCTATTGATTATATGTGAGGAAAGAGAGTAAAAGCACGAAGGGTGATGCCGTGCACATTTTATTATATCATTGCTTGGTGAGGATGAGAGTAAAAGCACGAAGGGTGATGTCGTGCACTTGTTGCTTTCTGTCTCTTTATTAATGTCTGAGTTGTGTTAATTTCTTCGTTGCTGGACGACTTTTACTTGAAATTGTTATTTCCCCCTAGCATGTTTCCCCCTTCCCATATTGATTACTTGTCTCTGTATTTCGATTCCGTTGTATATGTATATATAACTGCACAGGTTTATGTGGTAGTCTGGTCTAGCCTCGTCACTACTTCGCCGGGGTTAGGCTAGGCACTTACCAGCACATGGGGTCGGTTGTGCTGATGCTACACTCTGTGCTATTTTGCACAGATCCAGGTTTCGGACAGCAACATCAGTAGTGTGGGAGCAAGCCTTCAGTCCAGCGAGACATCGAGGTAGCCCTGCAGGCGTCCGCAGGCCCGACGTCTCCTCTATCCCTTATTTTAGTCTGTTATCTCATTGTATTCGAGACAAACAGTTTATGTTCTCTTTCAAACAATTTTATTTAGTATTCGTAGTAGTTCGTGAGTATTGTGACACCAGTCTTGGGTAGAGGCTTATGTTGAATTTTCCGCATTTCTATTCGGTTTTCTATAATTTAAGACTTCCGCTTATTATTTAATTTCGTTGCTTTTATATTATTGCCGATAATTGTTAAAAAGGGATTATGTTATTAATGAAAAAGTAATTAAATTTGGCTTGTCTAGCTCTCATTAGTAGGCGCCATCACGACTCCCGAGGGTGGGAAATCCGGGTCGTGACAGGTTGATAATGGTGGCGGCTATGATTGAGGATGATGGTGGCGTGGTGGTGGGGGTGGTGGTGGTGGTTGAGTATGATGGTGGTGGTGACATGGTGGTAGTTGATAATGGTTGGCTGTGGCGACAGTTAATAATGAATATGTGATAGTATCTTAATGAAATTAAGTCGCTGTTATAGATCTTAATCATACAAACCTATTCAGACCCGTTAAGTGATTGTGAAGTAAAAACAAATAAACACACTTAATGATTAAGATCTGAATAATTAAGATTCAGAATTTAAAAACAAACGCACTTAATGTCTGAGATCTAAATAATTAAGATTCAGACCTCCATTAAGTTTAAACAAATGAGGCCTTACTGCTCTTACAACAAGAACAAACTCAGTATAATTTTACATGTGGGTCTAGAAAGCTACTTACTATTTTACAGATTTTTATTTGTCAATTGATATAATATATTTCGACAGGCTAATATGAAAAAATTAGCTGTTAATACGAATAAGAGAAACTCTGTTATAGCCATTTCTGTACATTCAATGTACTCTACAGATAGAGGAATACATAGAATTGAACATAGTAAATTATAATTGAATGATTTCGTTGAAATTGTTCGTTTGGAAATTTCCCGAAAAGCTAATCATAGGTTCTTCTCTCCATCGGAACAATAGGGCTGTTATGCTCATTACTAAACTTGTTGAAGAGATGAAATATAACCAATGTATATCTTTTTGATCAGAGGTTGAATCGATCATCAGAAGAAGAATTAGGCCAAAAATTAGGATACATTCTGGGAAATTCAAACTTCCAACGAAGAGAAGCAATTGAAAGGCTTCCATAAAAATTCTCGTAGAATCGAAAATGAAGTTTTCATTCTGTACATGCCAGATCATGAATTAGTAACTGCTTTCAATTTTCAAAAAAAAATCCCAATTGTGTCGAACTTTCCATTTTTGGAATAGTTACGAAATCTCCATACACTTGTCCAACCAAACATGACAGTGAGAATTACATTGTAATTACGTTCTAGCAAACAAACATATTTTGTGATTACTATATTGTGTAATTACGGGGTGTGTAATTACTATCCCAAATAATTATACATGTGTTTACCCTTAAAATTGGATAATAATTGAATTTGAATACGGTTTTAAGGATACGTGATATAAATTGATACAAATTAAGAAGACAGATTAATATTGAAATTAACAATAAGAAAATAAATGCAAACCACAAAATTGAACGGCCTTAGCTTATGAGTTTGATCACCCTCGAGCCAAGAAATGTCTCAACTAGTGTTAGAACTGAACAACAAGATGATAAATACTAGAAATGATCAGTGTATTGCTTTCTTTGTGTGTTACAATGTGTGTTAAATGATCAGGACCCCCCTTTATATAGTGGGGGTGTTCTACTTTTGGTACAGTTCTATACAAGGTGGAAAATCTCATGATTTGCTAATTAATCGGCCCCTTCTTGATACGTGTCGAGATTTCCGCCATGATCCTCGATCTATTACGGATATTTCGGCTTTCCGTTATTTGGCTCGGTAATTTTTCCTCGATCTTGCTCGGTCTCTAGGTCATGAGCTTGACGATCTAATCTCGCGCCTTGGTTCAATATAACCGGAGCTCGAGTTTTGACCTACCATGTTTCAGCCTCCATTGGTCAAACAATGGACGAACCCAGTTTCGACCGTATATAGATAGCCTCCTCGTTTTTCGGAGAGAAGATGACGAGAAACAATATGAGCTTACGAACCTCGCTCCGATAGATCATGACGCAAGCGACAAAAGGTCATTAAAACTTCCCGTCGGTCTAGTATCCAAGGCATTAAATGTGTGTCAGTGTTGGTCGATCACTAGTGGTTTTGAACCGTCATTAGCAAACTATAAATATCCCAATTTCAACTCATTCAAACTTTTATGTTCAAAAAAGCTTTTTCTACTCTTGTTCTTTAAGAATCTCTTCATTCTCCACCTTTTGTGACCAGGTTTCTTGAACTTTTTGCAATCTTCTCCTTTTCTTCATCTCTGCTTAAAATTGGCGAAAACTTTTAAGACCGTTCCATACACTAGAAGAAAAATGACCATTAACGAAGAGAAATCTGGTCCCTAAAAGTATGTTTCTGGTCCCGGAGAAATCTGGTCGCGACCCGTCGTTATTGCCTCTGCCACTAAAGGTCAATAACGGCGAGGTTTCTTCACTGGTCCCTAATGTTTTAATGACCGGCAACCTTCTGGTCTCTAGAAACACATTCTAGAAATCATATTTCTGGTCCCTAAACACCTTAAGCATAAGGTATCAGTTGGTCCCTATATGTCTATACAGACCGAAAATCTGGTCCTAAAAGGGATATATAGAACAAAATAAATATATGATTTTTTTGGTCCTGCTATAAGAATATTATAAAATTTATTATACAGAAAATCAATCGAATATCAACAAATTGAATAAATATCGGATTTCATACATATAATTAATTACAAGTATTGTATTAACATCTCAATAGTATACTGTACGACCATGGTATAAGTCAATATATTGCTTACACAACCCCTTGAGGAAAAAAGAAAAACTAACATCCATAGTGAAAAGATATAAAGCTTTACCTTTTCAAAAACTAAATCCTTCAAAAATAAGGCAACCTTTTGCCTAACAGTCCTACCAAAATGATAATCAACTTGTTAACTTGTATGAAGTCTTCAACCAAGCATCTTCACTTGTATGCTAGTCTTCAAAAGCTGTAAAAATTAGTAAAAAATTATCAAGTAAGGAATACTTCAAAAATCGACCATAAAAAGTTAATTAAATAATGAGGCGATTATTGTTGCTAAATTGAACAACATGTTCTGAAGCCAACAACAATATAGCCAAGCTTAATTAATAAGAAACTAGAAAAGTAAAAGAAGAAAAGGAACAACCATGCTCTAAAAATAAGAAACTAGTAGAAACGGTAAGGAAATGAGAAAGTTCATCAATGACAGCGAAGCAATGAATCTCAAAATATTCAAATGATCTCCATGGAATGAACACACAGAAAAAATGGCAATCTTGCTTAGATGAGAGGTAAATAGATGGAATTTATTTATCAATATTACACTCCAAGATCCAAGTGACACTTAGCCTAAGGAACAAAATTAAAGTTTAAAATGCCATTGGTAGAGATAAACTATACCATCTTCTTTCAACATCCTTTCTAGTGGTATATGGTAGAAGATTCTAATATTAGTTAGGAAAGCTTGAGTTTAATGAAAAAGGAACAAACTCAATTAAATAATTTGCTTCAGAGGTTTCAGTTATATTGCTCATCAATGCATCGATCATATATACATATAATAGTGAATAAATGGAATAACAAAATTATCTGTTTATAACAATCTACACTGATGAGATAAAATGCATTCTAATGAAGCCCAATACATACCAATCAAATGCTAACAATGAACGAATACTGCAAAATAATCTTATACCCACTCCACTGATAGCTCAAGTATTAGATACAGTCGGCCATATTTTTCCATCACCACAGTAGAACCCAAGAGAATGAATCAGTAATCTAAATTTGGATATTCCAGGTTCATAAAAGTTCATTCACTTCAAATATAACTAACGCATGCACTTAAATCACGAGGATTCACTTTTTATTTTTAATTGACTCATTTTTACATTAGCATATAAATACCAAGATTGATAGAACTTATAAAATAGCCAATTGTAAATCACAAAGCACTATCTTAAATGGTTAGAAGCAATCAATCTGACAATCTGACAATGGTTCTCCAAAACTTTAGCAAGATGATGAGATTATCATAGCCAGTGGCGGAT
The DNA here is from genome assembly GCF_001879085.1 of Nicotiana attenuata. Taxonomy (NCBI): domain Eukaryota; kingdom Viridiplantae; phylum Streptophyta; class Magnoliopsida; order Solanales; family Solanaceae; genus Nicotiana; species Nicotiana attenuata. The sequence goes on from NC_031990.1 coordinate 32,929,591, forward strand.
CAAGAGTATAGTTACTGGGTTCGCGGGAACCCAGTAACTTTTGCGTAGACCCTGTATTTTTATTAATAAATTCATTAAATATCTATAAATATCTAGCTGTGAACCCAGTTATTATTATATATTAATTTGAGATTACGACAGGAACCCATAAACTTTAAATCCTGGATCCGCCTCTGATCATAGCTTAGTACTACCCAAAACATGCAAACAAGTCCGAAAAATAATTACTCAAACTACACCAATAATGATTCAAGAAAAAGGATAATGGAATTCATACTTGAGTTAGAATCAATAGGACTTGCATGATCTTGATGCATGCGTTTCAATCAAGCAACACTTTCGACTAAATAATCTTATTAGTTATCAAGAAAATAGTCTTGTTTTTTCTCCCCATAGTGGGTCATCCACCCCAAAGAATAGCTGTATAAAATTAAGAAGTTCAATGAATAAAATTTTATGTACCCAAGATAAAAATTACCCAGTGAATGTTGAAAAAAAAAAATAGAAAACGCATAACAGGAGATGGAACAAAGAGTATTTGAACTCCAAAAAGCTTCAATATATCAGAGTCATCTTTCAAAGATTTCAATAAATAAAATTTTTACCATACTCCACCACTAAAAGTACTATTCTCCAACAGCCAATTGTTAACTGAAATAAATTTTGCACCCAAGAAGATAAGGTGAAAAGCAAGCCCCTCTCATTCTTTGTCTCTGGTTTTGAGCTTCTAAGGTTTAACGTTTCACTGTCATATGCATGTAACTTTAAGAGTTTCCTTCTTTCAACAGATAAAAGTTCCAACGACTGTTAACAATTCCTTTCTGGCTTGGAAGAATAACAAATATTTGCTACGGCAAAGAAAGAGAATGGAATATACATGGCATAATTGTTTAACAAGCTTACATGTACATGTTTCAAAAACTTTTTATCGCTCAAGAGTGAGCATCTTGTGTAGAAAATTTGCTATGTCCCTCACAAATCTTTTCTTTTTATACTCCTAATGTAAGAAGCTATATGTAATGAATAGAAACAGAGAAAAACAAATGCAACCCATTAAAGTCGCCCTTTTCCTTCTGTAGAAAACGTAAATATAACCATAAACAGTATAATTTTACACCTAAATCAAGAAAACAACTGCAAAGCCATGAGAAAGAACCTATCATGGAGTGTGGAAGACCACCAAATTTTCTTGGCAAATCTAATCCTCCATCGAGTTCCCGTAAATTCACAATTTCTGCAATAGCTAAATCTAGTCTTGAATAGGACATCAATCTCATTATGGCGCAGTCACCATTCAAATCACTGAACCAACAAAATAAAAATTATACAATGATTTTAAATACAAAACAACAAAACTGTTAAGGTTCTCAATTCTCAGCCACGCAAAGGTATGTATCATTTTTCTTTCCTTTTTGAGAGTGAATTAAGTAGATGAATATCTTGTGAGAGAGATTCATTCTGCCTAGCCAAACCATAGCTAGAAGGAGCCACAAGCAGATGAACTAGTTTCATAAAGCGGCGTTATATCGGTCAAACAAACAGAGAGTTCCGAAAGGGTTACCTGACACAGTTGAACTCCTAAAGCTTTAAATCTTCACTAATTATAAGTTCACAAAAAGGGTGGAACCCAACCCTAAAAAACTTCAACAGACCATAGCTGAAGAACCAGATCTAGAAAAGCCAAGTAAACTCTAGCTTCTATTCGACAACGTAACCCAATATTAGAAGCAAACGATAACAGCTAAACTAAAAACCTATTTCGAATTAAATTGAAAATACTTTAAAGAGATCCTAACCCACAAAATGGAGAATTTCACAAAATAAATAAGAACCCCTTGAAGCTTCAATACAAAATATAGAAAAAAGAAAAATATGTAGATTGAAAGATGAGAAAGAACAGAACCTGAGAAATTGCAGCTTGAATAAAGAGATTTAAGGCTGAGAGAAAATTTTAGAGGGCGAGAGTCATTCTTTTGGAGATGAATTTGAGAGATGGAGGAGTCACGAGGGTTTAGGCCCTTTAGGATTTTAGTGAGATGAGAGGAGTTACAGTCCGAGTGTTTTTACGTTTTTTTCATTTTTCTAGATGCATAACTAAGTGGCGCTTTTCCTCAATTAAAGTATAGGGACCAGAATTTTATATTTTATGGACCAGAACTTGTTACGTCGTTAAATAAAAAGATAAAATGGGAAAACAATGACTAGAGAAATATCTCGTCCCAATAAGTATACTTTTAGGGACTAGATTATTAACTCATCGCTAAAACTTGGTCGCAAATAAGACTTTTCGTTGTAGTGATAGAAAGAAAAAGCCTCATCATCACGGCCTGTCGGCGATGGGACTACGGCAGAGCCACTCCCTGAGGAGTTTGTTCCAGAAGAGTGCCTGATCGGTGCTGATTTCAAGATCGAAAAACTTACTCGATACCGGGTCGATGTGAGCCGATCTCGAGATAGATATGCACTATCACCAATGATCTCCTCCCCAAAGTCAAAGAGGATTGTAACTAGGCCGATAAACATGTGGCGATGCCCTCGCCTGAGGAATCAATTACTACCCACGTAGAAAGCTTTTTAAGTGTTTACACTTACCCCTTCATGTTGGGTCCTTAGACCCTATCATTACTGCCTTCTGTAAAAGGTACGAAGTAACCCTCAGTCAAATTCACCCCTCTTTCTGGACGATAGTGATCATTCTTCATTTTTTTGTGAGAAAAAACGAGGGATGTGCCTTTACCCTCAATCATCTTATGCGCATGTACAGTACCCGACTATATCGAGGGGGATTAATCAAACTTGCTCTCCGGGGTAACTAGGGCTCCGTTCTCGAGCATAGATGAGGATCGGGACCAAGGCTGGATGGGCCGATTAGTTCGAGTGAGGACCTCGGACTTGATCCCTGCCGAGGATATGCCATTTCCCGAGAACTGGAACATGAAGCGTAAGTATAACTTCTCTGTTATTATTGTTTCTTTCCTTTCCTTCCTTCTTATCGGTGTTTTTGCGGTGTAGCCGTGTCTCGAATTCTGGATGCAATTCCCCATTTCAAGGAATGGGTCGAGGGTCTCGTGTCACAGAGACCATATTCCGAGCGCACATGGCGCGAATTATCGAAGGGTCGATGGGAGACCCGTAATCATGGTAAGTTTTCTTTTTCGATTCAATAATGTTTGATTTTCTCCCTGCACTATCGAATCCTTCTTGGCTCTGTTTTTCTTTTGTAGGTCTCCCCGAAGATGTTGCTATGAGGCCTCCATCCGTTGATGAGGATGTTCCTCTCGAGTCCCCTGCTCTGAGGCAGGGAGATGAAATGAAGAGAAAAGGGGCCCCGAGTTCCCTGAACTCGGAGAAGAAAAACCGAAGAAGAGGTCGCGCAAGCCTAAGGGAAGCACCGGTGCTCTATCCTCAGACTCAATCCACCGTCTAAGGGATGAGTCCGAAGAAGAAGAAGAAGAAGAAGAAGAAGAAGAAGAAGAAGAAGAAGAAGAAGAAGATAAATCCAAGCTGGTGGTCCGCGTGCGGGCCGGAAATCACGATACAAGAGGCTTCCGAACCGGCGAGCGCTAAAGTTGAACCACCTTGGCATGAGGAGGTCGACGAGGGAAGTCTAGCCATTGTTCCCGAACAAGAAGGTGGTAAGGCCACGCCGCCCCTAGCTAGAGAGGTCTAGAGGGAGACCGGGGCTGATATTCCTCGAGCAGAGAAAAATGCCCTGAAAGATGTGCTCGGGGTGATTGACATTATCGGATCTCCTCAGTTCTCAGATGCCATGATCTATGAGGCCGGTATGTTAGAAAGTCTTGCTTACGAGGGGCCTCAGGGAGCGACAGATATCCACACCTTTTTAGATGGGTTAGAGTCTACTGCCTCAGAGGATGTCATTGGGCTCCGAGATTTACCGATGCTAAAGAAGGTACCATCGTCGGGAGCTAGTGGGTCTTGCTCGAGCCCAAAATTAGTAGACCGGTTCCCGGCCCCAAGTGTCGACCCTGACCGAAGACGGTCAATAGTTTTCTCGGTTCCGGAGGATGCCCGAGTTTTCTCTGCCCCCGTGGAGGTCGCTAGCTACCTTCGGTGTTTGGTAACCGAAGAAGATCAGGCAGTAATGGACACGGTGGAAACCCCCTTCCTATTCAATGAAGCTCAACAAGCATTAAATCGAGTAACTTTGTGTGCCTTTCTCCTAATGTATTTTAAATTTAAAGTTGTAAATAACCATAAGACCTTCCTTTTTGTTTGCAGGCTTTGGTGCTGCACCATGAGACTTTCCTCCGATACCGGGAGGAATTAACTCATCACGAGTCCGAGGTTGGGTCTCACTGAGAAGAGGAACACCTGCAATCTTCTCAGTGAGAAGCTTCTGGCCGAGTTAGAATCGGCTCGGAGGGAGCATACCGAGATGGCCGAGCAAGTAATTCGAGTACTTCACGATAGTGAAGACAAAATGGACATAGTGACTAACGATACGATCCTGCAGTTCCGATAGAGGCTTGAACAGATCGGGCAGCTCAAGGCACAAGTAGATACAATTCAACCCGAGGCTGAGGAGTTCAAGAAAAATATGTACATCTTAGCCTCAAAAAAAGAATATGTCCAAGAACAACTGGAGTCGACCGAGACCCAACTCCGGGCTGCAAAAGATAAGATCTCGGTACAGGTCAAGAAAATCGAGGAGCTTCAATCCCAATTGGACTCAGCTATTTCTGATAAAGAGAATTTGGCCAAGGAACTCGAGGCAGCCAAATTAGAGGTGGTTGTGGCCAAGACCGAGGCTAACGCTAAAGCAGCTCTGTACAAGGCTGACGCCGAGGCGATTCAGGCGCAGGCTAAAAGTATGGTGGAGCATGCAAGGTGGCAAGATCGAAGGGAAGCCCTCGAGGGGGCCCATGCTCATAACTTCGATATACTGGCTGAAATCGAGAATGCCAAAGCAGAAGAAGCCAGGGCCCAGAAACTGGCCTTTCCCGAGGAAGATTTCGAGAGTTTAAGCGAGTCTGAAGGCGGGGAAGATCCCGAGGATGAAGATGCTGCCTCCGATGAAGGCCGGGCCACTTAGGACATTATATGTTTTTATTTTTTGCTTCTTTGCATCTTTTTAGGCCGTTTCGACCGTTGTAGGTTTTTATATTAAGCCATTCTGGCCTTTATAAAAAGACTATTGGGTAAATATATATATAAGGCTTTTTTTCCCTTTAGGGTTTCAAATTTTTCCTTTGCTTCATTACTTGTATTCACAAAGGTCGGAATGCATTAACATAAAATAACTTAGGTTGTGAAAGTTCGAACAAACCCTGCCTTTACATTATTCTATTTTGAAGCGTCTTGGGGGTTCGGTGTTACCGGGAACTTTCTCCCAAAGTAGGTAACTCAAATTTGTCGAGGGTAGCCTTTAGAACCGGTTATGAAAAATTTCTTTTTGAAGGCCTATCTTTTGTTACGATTCTCAAACGTCTTCGAGCCGTGTAAATGTGCCCGTAGCCTTTTAGTTCGGGCATCGCCTAGTGGGCTTGCTTTCCCGCATTTACAGGCTTGCCTAAGTTAACAGTCCCCGAGTGGGTATGGTCGTGGCCTTTAAAGTTCGGAGGTTGCCTAAGAGGTCTTAAGCCCCCCATGTTTAATAGCTAGATCTGCTCGAGTTTGTTTTCGAACGGCAGTCCCCGAGTGAGGGATTGATCATCCAAACTCTGGTCATAATCGGCCCTTGAGCTCGTTATCTTTAGGAGTTCGGAAGTACGAAAAACATTAATGGGATGTAAAGAGGAAATTTTCTAAAACATAAGATAATTGCAAGGAAAGTACTTCTCTTTATTCTTGTGCAAAACAATTATACATGCGTACATATTTTATGCCAGGGCTCGAGCAATCTATGTGGGCACGATTCGTTTGACTGTTTTGCCCTTACAACAAATCCTACCTATCGAGGCCCTTTTATTACAAAGTAATTTCCTCGCAAAAGTCGATATCCAAGGGTAATGCCCACCATTATTCGAGGTTGATTGTAGAGGAACCTCGGATACTGTTAATGCTATCATTAACACCGATTCGTGATCGACCTTTGATTCTAAGTTAGCACGATCCACTGTTGCCTCGTTAAAAACCTTGCCGAAAAATCCATTTGGGACGAAAACGGTTCAAGGCAAAAAGAGTGCAACGCGTGTTTTCAGACCTAAAGACTTTGTGCCGCTGCTTGTCGATCGCCTGCAAGTGTTAGTCCAAAAATAAAAGGAAATGAAATGGGGTTGTACCTTAGCAGTAATATTTTTTTAGGTGAGTTTCTCCGTTCATCATTCCGAGCTTATAGGATCCTTTCCCTGTGACCTCGAGAATCTGGTATGGTCCTTCCCAATTCGGACCCAATTTCCCTTCGTTCGGATTTCGGGTGTTTGGCGTGACCTTCATTAGCAATAAGTCCTCGATATTGAAGTATCAAACGTTGGCCCTTCAATTTTAATACCTCTCGATCCGTTTCTTTTGGGCGGCCAATCGAACAAGGGCGGCTTCACGCCTTTCCAATAGCTCCAGGCTCGTATTCATGGCCTCGTCATTTGATTCCTTTGTTGCATATTGGAATCTGATACTTGGATCCCCGACTTCGACTGGTATTAGAGCTTCGGTTCTATAAACCAATGATAACGGGGTATCCCCGGTGCTGGACTTTGAAGTTGTGCGATATTCCCAAGAACTTCGGGCAGGATCTCTATCCATTTTCCCTTGGCGTCGGTCAACCTTTTCTTAAGGTTTTGGATTATGGTTTTATTGGTCGATTCGTCTTGTCCGTTCCCACTAGGGTGATAAGGTGTTGAAAAGATCCTTTTGGTCTTATGATCTTCGAGAAACTTGGTCACTTTGCTGCCGATAAACTGTTCCAGTTGTCACATACAATTTCGGACGGCATCCCAAACCAACATATGATGTGGTCCCAAATGAAGTCAATGACTTCCTTCTCCCTGACCTTCTCGTATGCCTGTGCCTTAATCCTCTTAGAAAAATAGTCAGTCATAAATAAAATAAATTGAGCCTTACCCGGTGCCCATGGAAGAGAGCCGATGATGTCCATTCCCCACTTGATAAATGGCCATGGCGACAACAGTTCCCCCGGTTGATGAATCATCGGAGCATATCTTTGTCACTTGTCACATTTTTGTACGAACTCTTTCGCATCTTTTTCCATGTCGATCCAGTAATAGCCGGTTCTGATCACCTTTTGAACCAATGATCCGGCGCCTGAATGGTTTCCACAGGTGCCCTCGTGAACTTCCCTTAGAACATACTCGGTATCTCCCGGTCCCAGACATATTGCTAGCGGGCCATCGAACATTCTTCTGAACAAGGTTCCGTCCTCGGACAAGATGAATCGGGCTTTCTTTGTGCGCAGGGCCCTCAATTCTTTTGGATCTTAGGGAAGTTTCCCGGTCTTCAAATACTCTACGTATTTATTTCTCCAATCCCAGGTTAAGCTAGTGGAGTTTATTTCGGCGTGACCTTCTTGTACTACCGACCTCATGAGTTGTACGACTGCCCCAAGTCAAGCTCGTCATCTTCGACCGACGATCCTAAGTTTACAAGGGCATCAGCCTTACTATTTTGATCGCGAGGTATGTTCTCCAAATTCCACTCTTTGAACCGATCTAATGTTACATGTAACTTATCTAGGTACCTTTGCATTCGTTCTTCTCTAACTTCAAAAGTTCCGTTTACTTGGTTTACTACAAGGAGGGAGTCACACTTAGCTTCGATCACCTCCGCCCCCAAGCTTCTTTTGCCCAGTTCGAGACCTGCAATCATGGCCTCATATTTGGCCTCGTTGTTAGTCAACTTCACATTTCTAATGGATTGTCTAACTATGTTGCATGTGGGTGGCTTCAGTACGATGCCAAGTCCGGACCCCTTTACGTTCGATGCACCGTCCATAAAGAGGGTACATATTCTCGAAGACGTCCCTAAGTTTAGCAACAACTCTCTTTCGACTTCAGGTATCAGGGCCGGCGTAAAGTCAGCCACAAAATCTTCCAAAATTTGAGATTTAATGGTTGTTTGGGGTTGATATTCAATATCGTACCCGCTAATTTCCACGTCCCATTTGGCCTATCGTCCTGAGAGTTCGAGTTTATGCATTATATAATGTGTAGGTTGTCACAACACATATAGGATGGAATTGAATATATGGTTTTAGTTTTCTAGAGGCACTAGCAAAGCGAGTGCCAATTTTTCTAGGTGAGGATATCTAGTTTCGGCCTTACTAAGGTCCTGCTAACATAATAAAGTGGAAATTGCGTACCTTGTTCTTCCCGGACTAGGACTCCACTTACCGCTATTTCTGATACTGCTAAATACAAGTATAGTTGTTCGTCTGCCCTCACTGTGTGAAGCAACGCGAGCTCGATAGATATCGCTTAAGTTCTTCTAAGGCTCGTTGGTATTCCGGGGTCCATATGAAGTTGATTTTCTTCTTCAGTAATGAGAAAAATCGATGGGTCTTATCAGAAGACCCCGAGATGAATTACCCCAGGGCGGCAATGCGCCCGGTTAGCCTTTGTACGACCTTCACATTATCCACTACCGTGATATCCTCAATAGCTTTGATCTTGTCGGGGTTGATCTCGATTCCTCGGATGGACGCCATGAACCCGAGAAATTTACCTTATCTGACTCCGAATGCGCACTTTTCTTGATTCAGCTTCATGTTATACTTCTTCAATATACTGAAGGTTTCCTGCAAATGCTTTAAATGGTCCTCTGCTTGCAGGGACATAACTAACATATCGTCAATGTAGACTTACATAGATTTCCCTATTTGTTCTTCGAACATTCGATTTACTAGGCGTTGGTAAGTGGCACCGGCATTAATGCCATTACGTTATAGCAGTATGTGCCATACTTAGTGATGAAGGAGGTCTTTACTTGATCATTCGGGTTCATCTGTATTTGGATGTACCCGGAGTAGGCATCGATCATGCGATCGATGTTAGGAAAAGGGAAAGAGTCTTTGGGGCATGCCTTATTTAAATCTTCATCACTAAGTATGTGCCATACTTAGTGATGAAGGAGGTCTTTTCTTGATCATCCGGGTTCATCTGTATTTGGATGTGCCCAGAGTAGGCATCGATCATGCGATCGATGTTAGGAAAAGAGAAAGAGTCTTTGGGGCATGCCTTATTTAAATCTTTATAATCCACACACATTCTCAGTTTGTTTCCCTTTTAGGGGACTACTACTACGTTTGCTAACCATTTTCGGTATTTGACCTCCCGGATGGACCCTATTTATGGAGTTTAGTTACCTCGTCCTTGATGAATGAATGCTTGATCTCGGACTGGGCCTCCTTTTCTGCTTTACCGGATGGAATTTCGGGTCCAGTCCCAACTTGTGAGTAGTGATCTCCGGCGGGATTCCTGTCATATCGAGATGGGACCAAGCAAAACAATCCTTGTTAGTCATAAAAATTTGAATGAGTTTTTTTCCTGAGCTTGGGGACAACCCCGCGCCCAGGTGTCATGACCCAAAATCCAACTAGTCGTGATGACACTTAACCCAACCCTCTAGGTAAGCCAATTAACAACTATCCAATTCTAATGAAATTTAATAAGACAATTAAGTAAAAGAAAATATCTGAATCCTATACATTTTCCAAGGACTGGTGGTACACATCATGAGCTTCTAAGATTAGAATATACAAAGCTAGTATGAAATAAATACATCTGTTCGAAATGTACATAAACAGAGTATTATGAATCTAATATTACCATGAACAAGAGGCAGCTATAACCGGAACGCAGGTAGATCTTCAAATCCAGCTCCAGTCAAACACAACAACGTCATCATCCAACATCTGCACGCAAGGTGCACAAGTTTAGTATGAGTACAACCGACCCCATGTACTCAATAAGTAACAAGCCTAACCTTAGGTTGAAAGTAGTGACGAGCTGGAGCAAAGGTCGGGTCCAACACCAATAGCCAACAGTCCATAACAACGTAAAACAAGTAAATAAAGAAGTAATTCAGAGATAAAATGCTTAGCTTAATCATGGTTTCTGATAAATAGTTGTGCCTTTAAAGTATATCGGTGAAAACCCAAGTCATTTACCGAAGTTGCCAAAAATATGTGTAAGTTTGAAAACAGTAATTTTCCCATAAATCCTTTCAACAATAAATAAGATGTTTCATTTTCTTTCCAGATAGCCAGTGTAAAATGCATCACAGTGCCCATATGTCAATATGTGTGAGAAGTCATGAATGACGTGATACCATACAGCATGAGGAAATACATCTCTATGATGGTATATCATGTATGCATGTCAATGCAATGTATCTCAGAGATGAACTCATGTACTCACACTCTCAGAGTACTCAATCTCACTGGCTCACACATTCCACTCATCATGCTCAATCACTCAGTATTGTATATGGCCAATCCGGCCCAGGGAATATCCATCCCGAAATATATACATCAACTGACTATCAGTCACTCAGTACTGAGTTGGGCTAATCCAGCCCGTGGAGAAGATCCATCCCCAGGTATATAAATGCTTTGGACAAGATCCATATCCAGGGAAGATCCATCCCTAAATATAATCAACCGCGCTCACTGGGTCTTTTTGCATACTTTAAAGGGGCTCCTTCAGCCCAAGCGCTGTCATAAATCAGTATAACCGCTGCGGCGTGCAGCCCGATCCCATAAATGTCACTCATAATCAGGACCTCGGCCTCACTCAATCATCAATCTCTCTAGTCTCTCTCTCACGGGCTCACAGTGTCATGAAACTAGCCCGAAAATGATGATATGATATATCAATAAATAGCAACAGAGACTGAGATATGATATGCATATGAATGCGTATGAACGAGTATGTAATGCAATGAAAGCGGATAACTCAACAACAAAAATGACCTCAGTGGGTCCCAACAGGATAAGCATGTAGCCTAGACATGGTTTCTAACATGGATCACAGCTCAATAACTCAAGTACATAGAAATTTCATGGTTATAGGTAAGATCAGGCAACTACACAGTACCACAGAAATAACGGAGTTACAATTTACATGGTGCACGCCCACACGCCTGTCACCTAGCATGTGCGTCACCTCAACGCCAAACACATAACATGTAATTCGAGGTTTCATACCCTTAACATGAAGTTTAGAAGTGTTACTTACCTCGAACGAGCCAACCACGCGATGCTCCAAAAATGCCATCACACGTGTACCGACCTCTGAACAGCTCAAAACTAGCTAAAAGAAACTCAAACACTTCAAATAAATCCCAAGAAAACAATTCCAATTGATAAAGGTCGAATCCTTAATCAAAACCCAAAACCGGCCAAAAGTCACACCTGGGCCCATGCCACAGAAACCGACAAGACTTCCAAAATCCGATAACCCATTCAATTACGAGTCCAACCATACTAGTTTCACTCAAATCTGACTTCAAATTGATGTTCAAAACTCAAAAATTTGCATTATGAAACTTTAGGCAAAACCCCCTAATTTCTCTTCAAATTTCATCACCCAATTGCCAAAATGAAGATAGATTCATGAAACGTAATCAAAACCGAGTGTAGAACACTTACCCCAATCCTTGTGATGAAAATTGCTGAAAAAATCACCCTATTCCGAAGTCCATAACTCAATATGTGGTAAAAATGGCCAACCCTCAAACTTATAGCATTCTGCTCAGCGATTTTCGCTTTTGCGGACACATGAGCCGCTTCTGCAGCATCGCTCCTGTGAAACAAGCTCTGCTTCTACGGAATCCACTAGCCAGCTGACCCCTCGCACCTGCGGATCTCTATCCGCTTCTACACAACCGCAGGTGCGAAGCTAAACGCGCTTCTGTGCTAAATCTCGCTTCTGCACCCAAGACGTTTGCTTCTGCGGGTCGCAGATGCGCCTGATAACTAGTGATTTTGATACATTTTATACTCCTTCTTGCTTATGTTTTGATTGGAAATTCGTACAAAATAGTCCCAAAATGCTCACAAGTTGTGCTTGATTGCAGGTTTGATCAACAAAGTGACAAGATGTCAAAGATCAGCTCAAAGGGAGTGAAACTTGCACAAGCACTAAGACAAGACAAAGCTCAGGCAGAACAAGGCCAGTGCGGCCGCACTACATTCTGTGCGGTCCGCACTGGGAGATTCAGAGAGCATGATTTCCAGGCAAAGAGGTGCGGCCGCACTACCATTTTATGCGGCCCGCACTGAGATCAACGCGGCCGCAGTCCATTCTCTGCGGTCCGCAGTGAGGAGAATCAGAGAGTTGCAATTTCCCAGTGTCAAGTCAATGTGGTCCGCGGTCCATTTAATGCGGACCACACTGGAAGCTTCCGCGGCTGCAGTCCATTCTCTGCGGTCCGCAATGCCCAAGTTCAGAGAGCAGTTTTGTCAAGTCCAAAGCCCTAGTGCGGACCGCTGTCCATTTTGTGCGGTCCGCACTAACCCCGCAGGGGCATTTTTGTCCAAAATTGTCAGCTTAGTATAAATAGCTGCTTTTCCATTTTTAGGTCAAGCAGATAGATTTGACTGGTAGCTGCGCTTGTGACTTCAGTTTTCTTAGTTATTTTGGGCAATTTTATCTTCATTTAACATTGAATCTTCTATTTTATCTTAGTAATTAATTAATATGAATTGTTCTTCATCTATTTCTTGTTTTTCTTCTTTAATTATGAGTAGCTAGACCCATAAGCTAGGGTTGTGGCTCAACCCTAGTGTGGGTAATTGATGGGTCTTGTATTTTAGGGCTTGATTGACTATGGGTGTTTGCTATGTAGGCTAATTCCATGTTTAATTGTTAAATTAGTGGTTGCAAACACTAGTTTGTGTTTAGTTGACTTTTGCTCTTCTTGAGAAAGAGAGCCTAAGTCTCTAGAATTAGTCCAACAAGGAATTGGGGCGTACTCAAGAGAATTTATAGCCCCAATTAAAGGGTTAAACCGAGAGATCGTAATACCAGACTTGAACCCTAGTTGCTTGTGCAAATTTGCATACTCAATTGGTCTTGAGAAAGTCAATTCGGGCAAAATCACTCAAACCACCGAGAGGTGTAAAGTGGGTAAAGTCGTGCAACGGTTATATCATACTCCCCAAATATGTCAAACGTGCCTTAGACTCAAGTACCCATCAATTGACCACCTAGGCGGAGGTCACTACCCTAGTGCCTTTTAAACCATTGAACAACCCGTAGCATTATAACTCTTAGCTTAATCTAGTTGCATTTACCATTTGTAGTTTGATAAATAGTAGAAGTAAAACAAAAACTTCAAAAATGTTTAGAAGTGTGATTTGGAATACATACGCAACTCTACACTAGATAGATACTCGATTCCAAATTCTAGCTCTCTGTGGTTACCGATCCCGACCCTAAATCGGGTAATAGCTGCTCCGACCCTCTCTCGCTGCTTAATTAGTAGTGCGGGGTAGGCCGCGATCACTTTTTGTTGCCGTTGCCGGGGATCGAACGGTTTTGGCTATCTATGTAAATAGATTTGTGTTTTGTTCTTCTTTCCTTCTTTGTTACTAATTTGTTTGTGTCAATACATCAGGTACAAAATGGCATTAAATGCTAATGACCCTCTTGGAAACGCGAATACGGGGGAGGAGGTAGATGACAATGGAGATGAAGAGGTGCCTCTTGTACCTCAAGGACAACGTAGAGGCCGCCAGGCCAATACAAATGACAATATTCCAGACCCTCCTCCGCCACCTCCAAGAGTGGCTCCTAGAGTTCTTCCCAACCAAGACTATGCGAGTGCTATTGTTCCGTCCTGGATCCGGGTGGGCAATTTTCAAATAACCAACGTGATGCTGACATTATTGGAGCAACATGGGTATTTCACAGGTGCTCCCACTCAGAATGCGTACAAACATCTCAAGGGGTTCGTGGATACCTGTTGGGGGAGCAAGCAGACCAATGTGTCCGAAGATGCACTTCGATTGAGGCTTTTCCCATTCTCACTTAGGGGGAAAGCATTGGATTGGCTTGAGCGACTTCCCAACCATTCCATCACAACTTGGGATGAGTTGGCGGATAAGTTCATTGCCAAATTTTTCTTACCGGGACACATGGCAACACTACAGGATGAGATCTTAGCCTTCAAGCAGGAGCCTACCGAACCATTGCACGAGATTTGAGAGCGATGCAAAACTATGGTAAAAGAATGCCCCAACAATGATATGACAGAGGCAATGATACAACAGACCTTCTATCGGGGCATCAATACAACGAATCAGTGCATAGTGAATTAATTGGCTGGGGGAAATTTCATGAAGCTTCCTTATGATGAAGCTTGTGCTATTCTAGATGAAATGGCTGACACATCCTCCGCTTGGCAAAGTAGAGCCATTGTACCACAGGGTGACTCCACGGTCACTCATTTGCGCAAAGAACTACATGACCATGGTCAGGCTATAGCAGAACTTACAACAACAATGAACCAACTAGCAAAGGCACAGTTGCAACAAGTTCAGAATCCTCGCCAAGTAAATGCCGTGGAGGGTGTTAACATGCTTGTGAACAATAGAAGACAGAGAGGTCAACAGAACCAAGGGAGTTCGGATCAATTCGATAATGATTGTGGTGGATTCCAAGATGATTGTTATGATGGGCAGAACGAAGATGTGCAATATGTGAATAATTACCAAGGCCAAAGAGCCAACCAACAACAACAATGGCGATCCCAGGGCAATTGGGTAACCAACAACAAGGTAACAATAACTGGAACAATCAACAACAAGGGAACAACAATTGGGGAAATCAAAATAACAACCGGAATCAAAATAACAACCGGAACAATCAGGGAAACTGGGGCAACAACAACAATTGGGGTGGAAACAACAACAACCAAGGTGGATGGAACAATAACCCAGGAAATCAGGGGCAAGGCTTTCAAAGGCCCACAATGTACCAACAACCGAGTAACCCACCACCTTTTCCATCCCAGGGTCCTAGTACATCCAACAATGAAATGGGTAGAATTGAAATGATGTTCGAACAGATGATGAAAAAGAATGCGGACTCCGATGCGCAACTGGCTTCTCATAATACTTTCAATTAGGAATTTGGAGGTCCAACTAGGACAAATCTCTCAGTCTTTAAACACACGCCCTAAGGGTGCTCTACCAAGTGATACGGTAGTGAACCCAAAGAGAGGGAACAATCATGTTATGGCTGTGACCACTAGGAGTGGACGAGGTGGTGATGTTAATGCCTCCAAACAAAAGCAAGTTTTGGGTGAAGAAGTTGAGTTGCAAGAAGATGAAGTTCCTTTGGTGGTTGAGAATGTGGTTGATGAAAATGTGAATGAAGAAGTGAGGATCAATATTCAAGATGCCGAGGTGGAAACACAAAGTGACGTGAACCCGTCTAGGGAGCACGTAATAGACATGCTCGAGCCGATTGTGCCAAAAGCCTAGGCACCCTTGCCTAGGCCACCCCCCCTTATCCTCAGAGGCTAGCCAAGCAGAAAAAAAAGGAGAATCAATTCAAAAAGTTCATTGACATGATGAAGAGCTTATCCATTAATGTTCCTTTGGTAGAAGATTTAGCGCAGATGCCTGGCTATGCTAAATTCATGAAAGATTTGGTGACAAAGAAAAGATCAATGGACTGTGAAACTATCAAGATAACCCACCAAGTTAGTGCTATAGTACATTCAATGGCTCCGAAGTTAGAGGATCCCGGTGTTTTCACTATCCCCTGCACTATAGGGAGTGCAGACTTTGCTAAAGCTTTATGTGATCTTAGGGCAAGCATCAACTTAATGCCTTACTCAGTTTTTAAGACTTTGGGTATTGGGCCACTGAGGCTAACTTCCATGCGATTGCAAATGGCAGACAGATCAATGAAGCGACTATTGGGTATTGTTGATGATGTGCTCGTCCGGGTGGATGATTAGGTCGCAGCGGACTCAACCTTAGGAAGAGTGGGCGCTAATACTTTTACCCAATAGTGGTATCGGGGTCAATTTCCACAGGGAGCTAGAAAGGGAGTTGGATATTTGTTTAGCCTAGAATTACGTGTTTGCTTCTAATTGATCTTCTATCATTTTTGGGTTTTTGTGATTATCAACTACAATTTAACAACTACTAATTATAATGCGAAGAGATTTAATCTAGATTGTATGCAAGATAGAGAAAGGCACTAAGGTCGTGGCATTTACCTAGGTGGTCAACTAACGGGTAGAGATTCCTAATACGAGAATGATGATTATGGGGCTTATGATATAACCGTTGCACGATAGCACTCACTCTCACACCTCTCGGTAGAAAGAGTGATTTTTCCCAATTGACTCTCTCGAGACCAATTAGGTAGGCTAACAAACCAAACAACTTAGGGTTCAAGTTGGGTAATCACTCTCTCGAGGTCTTGCCCGTTTATTGGGACTACCATTCTCATGGGTCCATCCCAATTCCTTGTTGGGTTAACTTTGGAGTCATAGACACTCTTTCTACAGAAGAGTCAAGACTCACTAAGCTAGACTTAGTGTTTGCAACCACCAAATCCTAGTTAAAACACAAAATCAACCCAAATATCAAACACCCAACATCATTCAAGCACTAAACAATCACACCCATTACCCACACTAGGGTTGAGCCATAACCCTAGCTAATGGGTTTAGCTAGCCATAATAGCAACAGAAATTAAAGAAGAAGTAGATAAAATCAACATAATAATTAACTAGGAAGTTAATTTACACGAATCCACGTTAAAACAAGATTAAAATGCCCAAAATAGGCTAAAACTTGAATCTCACGAGTGCTGCTGCTATCTGATGTCTAAAAAACTTGACCTAGAAATAATAAAATATTTTATTTATACTATGCCAGAAAAATCGGACAAAAATACCCCTGCGGGGCTGGCGCGGACTGCGCATAAATGTAGCGCGGCCGCGTAGGGGTCTTGGCCTTCGATCATTCACTTCTGGAACTGGGGACGCGGACCGCACAAAGAAGTAGCGCGACCGCATAGGCTAATGAGCGCGGACCGCACAACACTGAAGCGCGACTGCGTAGACACCAGCGCTGACCGCGTAGAAATGAGCGCTGACCGCGCTTGGAGACTCCTGAAATGGGTGCTCTCTGAATCTCCTAGCGCGGCCGCGCAACAAATCAGTGCGGTCCGCGCTAGGCCCTCCTGTCCCTACTTCAATGATTTTTGATACTTGAGTAGGTTTCACTCCGTTTGGAGCTGATTCTTGACTTTCGTCATCTTGTCGCTCAAACCTGCAATCAAGCGCACTTTGTAAGCATTCTGGGTCTATTTCATGACAATTCATACATAAGGCATAGGCAAGTATGGGCATAAAACGTGTTAAAATCACAGTTATCAGTGGACAAATTTATCTTGCCAGCTGATTTTGTGATCTTGGATTGTGAGGTAGATTATGAGGTCCTGATCATATTAGGGAGACCTTTCCTTGCTACGGGGAAGGCTCTAGTGGATGTGGAAGCAGGGGAACTCACTTTCAGAGTGGGTGATGAAAAGGTCGTCTTTCATGCGTGCAAGTCAATGAAGCAGCCCAATTGTACAGAAGTATGCTCATTTGTGGATCTTGTTACGGCTGTGATAATTGATGATACTAGTGCAATGATTAATGTTGAGGACCCTTTGGAGGCCGTATTGTTGAATCTTGATGTCAATGATGATGAGGGCTGAGTGGAGTGCGTGAATGCTTTACATGGAATGGGCTCTTATTCTTATGAGCCTAGGAAACTCTCTTTGGATTTTGAAAATAGAAAGACCCCTCCAACGAAGCCTTCAATTGAGGAACCCCCGGTGTTGGAGTTGAAGCCGTTACCTCCATACCTCAGGTATGAATTCTTGGGCTCTAATTCAACTTTACCAGTTATTCTTTCCTCTTGTCTTACTAACATGCAGGTAGATGCCACATTGGCTGTGCTCAAAAATCGGAAAAAGGCAATTGGATGGACTCTAGCTGATATTCGGGGAATAAGCCTCGCATTCTGTATGCACAAGATTATTCTGGAAGATGATGCAAAACCCTCCTTGGAACATCAAAGGAGGTTGAACGAGGCAATGCAAGAAGTTGTGAAAAAAGAGGTGATCAAGTGGTTAGATGCCGGTGTGGTGTATCCTATCTCTAACAGCTCATGGACTTCTCTGGTGCAATGTGTGCCGAAGAAGGGTGGTATGACCGTGGTGACCAATGCTAATAATGAACTTATTCCAACCCGGACAGTGACTGGATGGAGGGTGTGCATAGACTACCGCAAGCTGAACAAGGTGACCTGCAAGGATCATTTCCCATTGCCTTTCCTGGACCAGATGCTTGATCGTCTTGCTGGGCGTGCCTTCTATTGCTTCTTGGATGGTTATTGAGGGTACAATCAAATTTTGATAGCTCCCGAGGATCAGGAGAAGACAACCTTTACTTGTCCATATGGCACCTTTGCTTTCTCGCGGATGCCCTTTGGGTTGTGCAATGCATCGGCAACATTCCAACGGTGTATGATGGCCATTTTCACCGACATGGTGGAAGATATTTTGGAGATGTTCATGGACGACTTCAGTGTTGTGGGTGATTCATTCAACAAGTGTTTGAACAATTTGGATAGAGTGTTGGCCCGGTGTGAAGACACCAATCTTGTGCTAAATTGGGAGAAATGCCACTTCATGGTTGAGGAGGGCATAGTTTTGGGTCATAAAATTTCAACGAACGGTATTGAGGTTGACAAAGCCAAAATTGAGGTGATTTCAAGACTTCCTCCCCCCACTTCTGTCAAGGGGGTTAGAAGTTTTCTTGGACATGCGGGGTTCTACCGGCGATTTATCAAGGACTTTTCGAAGGTTGTTAATCCTTTGTGCAAGCTGCTAGAAAAGGATGCAAAGTTTGTGTTTGATGAGGGATGTATGCAAGCCTTTGAACTTCTCAAGCATAAGTTGACCACCACCCCGATCATTACCGCACCCAATTGGAGCTTGCCTTTCGAGCTCATGTGCGACGCGAGTGATGTTGCGGTTGGGGCAGTTTTGGGTCAAACAGTGAACAAAATATTTCATCCGGTGTACTATGCGAGCAAGATAATGAATGAAGCTCAAAGGAACTACACGGTGACTGAGAAAGAATTGTTGGCTATTGTGTTCGCAATGGAAAAATTTTGGCCATATCTTATGGGAGCCAAAGTCATAGTGCACACCGATCATGCAGCTCTTGGGTATTTGATGACAAAGAAAGACTCCAAAGCTAGACTGATGCGATGGGTCTTATTACTCCAAGAGTTTGATTTGGAAATTGTGGACCGGAAAGGTAGCGAAAACCAAGTGGCGGATCATTTGTCCCGCTTGGAAGAAGAAGGAAGGTCGTGTGATGGCCTAGAGATCAATAATGCATTTCTCGATGAGCAGCTACTTTCTGTGTCGATGAGTGATATGCCATGGTTTGCGGATGTTGCTAATTACCTTGTGACCGGCATCATCCCGTCTGAGCTCTCTTCTACCAAAGGAGGAAGCTCAAACGGGATAGTCTGGACTTCTATTGGGATGAGCCATACTTGTTCGAGATTTGCACCGATGGAGTGATCCGGAAGTGTGTACCTGAGGAGGAGCAATCTAGCATTCTAGAGGCTTGTCATTCCTCCCCCTATGGTGGCCATCATGGAGGGGCGAGGACAGCTTCGAAAGTTCTAAGTTGTGGATTTTATTGGCCAACTGTGTACAAAGATGCAAGTGATTTAGTGAAAAGGTGTGACCAATGTCAAAGAGCAGGCGGTATTTCGAAGAAAGATGAGATGCCTTTAAACACCATTCTAGAATTGGATATTTTTGATGTATGGGGTATCGATTTCATAGGCCCATTTGTAAGCTCGTGCGGGAACACCTACATTCTTGTAGCGGTTGATTATGTCTCAAAATGGGTCGAGGTTGTGCCTTTGCCCAACAATGAAGCTATGAGTGTGGTTGCATTTCTAAAGAAGAGCATTTTCTCAAGGTTTAGCACTCCTCGTACAATTATTAGTGATGGAGGATCGCATTTGTGCAATAGAGCTTTTGACACCTTGCTTGCCAAGTATGGTGTCAACCACAAAGTGTCTACTCCTTATCATCCCCAAGCAAGTGGCCAGGTTGAAGTGTCCAACAGGGATTCAAGAATATTCTGTCTAAAACAGTCAATGCAAATAGGACCGATTGGTCTAAAAAGTTGGATGATGCTCTATGGGCTTACCGAACTGCATACAAGACTCCAATTGGTATGTCGCTGTATCAGTTGGTGTTTGAGAAAGCTTGCCATTTACCGGTTGAGTTAGAGCATAAGGCCATGTGGGCGTTGAGAAAGTTGAACCTTGATTGGGATGTGGCTGCAAATCTTCGGGTGGAGCAACTTAATGAACTTGATGGATTCCGTTTCCATGCCTACTCCAGTTCGTCCTTGTACAAGGACAAGATGAAATACCTTCATGACAAATATGCTCGTGGCAAGGAGTTTAGAGTAGGTGATTTGGTGCTCTTATTCAATTCTCGACTAAGGTTGTTCCCGGGAAAGCTAAAGTCAAAGTAGAGCGGACCATTTGAAGTAGTGTGTGTGACCCCGTTTGGTGCCCTTGATTTAAAGAACAAAAGTGGGGAAGTTTTTAGAGTGAATGGGCATAGGGTCAAGCATTATCTTGGAAAAATTGATGACAGCCACGTGGTGACACTCCTTCATTTCAAATGATGTGATGGTAACTTGCGTCGTGCCGCGACGTTAAATCAGGCGCTTCTTGGGAGGCAACCCATGTGTTTTCTTCTTGTTTTTATTTGATTTTCACTGTAGTGTAGGATTGATTTTTGGGATAACTGGTTGTGAGATATTATAGGATTGTGTCGATGCAGTACAGGACATGGTGGAAAAAATGAGCAGGTCTCTGAAGTTGTCAGTGCGGCCGCAGTCCATTCTGTGCGGACCGCACTGAAGAAAGAGTAAAAATACAACTCTCTAAAGTTTGCCACTGCGGCCGCACTACATTTTGTGCGTTCCGCGGTGGACCACTGCGGTCCGCGGTCCATTTTGTGCGGACCGCAGTGTGTTGCCTCCTCATACTTGCATATTTTTGTACAGTGCGAACCTTGGTCCATTTTGTGCGGTCCGCACTGGGGTAGGTAAGCTGGGCCCCAGGGCTTTTTCTATAGATAGTCCTTGAGGCCCACCTTTTACACTTTTCGAACCTTTGCATCTCAGAGCCCTAAATCATTGTTCATCACGCCCGTTGCTCGTAATTCATTGCTTTGCATCGTGAATCTTCATCTCATCTCATTTCTGGTACCTTAATTTCTTTTTAATTGCTTTACTTTTGTTATTCCTCTCTTTTCTTTTTGTTTTTCTTGTCTTTTATTTTGTTCCTCCCGTAGCTTTTTCAATTAGTTAGGTTCAGGTATTTAAATTTTTGTTTAATGTAGACTTAGGTAGCTCAATGCAATGGGTAAGCATGTAGGGACATTACTTGGGTGTTAATTAAGCTTAAAATAAAAAATTCTTGAAACCCTAAGTTAGTGTCACAGCAGGGCACCCTGTGCGGATCGCGGTCGTTTTTGTGCGGTCCGCGGTGCCCTTGTGCGGTCCGCACTACCATTTTGTGCGGACCGCACTGCTTAGTTGTCTGAAAGCTAAACCTCAGGCACTGCGGCCGCACTATATTTTGTGCGGACTGCAGTGGCCCAGTGCGGCCGCACTACCATTTTGTGCGGTCCGCACTGCCTAGATACAGAGAGTGGGTAGTCTGAACCCCACCTCTGTGCGGACCGCGATTGATTTAGTGCGGTCTGCAGTGAACCCAGTGCGGTCGCGGTTGATTTTGTGTGGTCCGCACTGTGTAACTTCTGCAACATTTCTGCAAGTTTTCTTCTCTGATTCTGCAACTCTGTTCTTAACTGCTGCAACCGATACTAACAAGTCAATTGAATTGTGTTTGCAGACAATGGTGAAACAAAGAGGTAAACAACCGGGCAGAGGAGAATCCTCCTGGGGAGAGAAGCAGAAAATGATAAAACTGACTGCTCAAGCCCGGCAAAATATTAAAAGGATAAGAAAGCTGATAAAAACTGCTGATAGAGCTGCTTCCCACTCCTCGGGGAGTGAGTACGAGCCTTCCCGGGAGATTTTCTCAGATTCAGTCCCAACACACATCCCTAACTGGCCGGAGAGGTTTAGACTGAGAGACACACCTCCAGCATCACCCGCTGCCCAAGCATCAGTGAACATTTCTTCTGGGTCGTCTGATGGCTCAGGTGAAGGTTGTGGGGAATACTCCACCTCTCCCACAACTTCATTATCCAGAGAGGGTGCAGTAGGTACTAAGGAGGAAGTAGGGGGAGAAGAAGAATTAGGAGAAGGAGGTGAACCACAGGTGGGGGGTTTTGCTAGAACTAGGAACCCGGAGGTGTGGCAAGATCGGTTCGTTAGTGAAGTAGCATACCATAAATTCCGGGAATGGTGGCCGGTGAGGAAGTTGATCCCGGAGAGGAGTTTCATAGATAGAGACTTGCTACCTCACAACCCCAGTATGATGAGGCAGTTTAGGGAGAGAGTTGGCTGGGCGCACTTTTTGTCCGACTGTGTAGATGCCAATGAGCACTTGGTCAAAGAATTCTACGCCAATGTGGCCCACATCAAAAAGGGTACAAAGGTGACCAAGGTGCGAAACTTGAAGGTATTGTTTGACGGGAAGACAATCAACGATTACCTTGGCTTTGATGAGGAGGATGAGACACTGTATATGGCTAAGATGGAAATGGGTGAGAAGGTCCGTCCCTGGTTGGCACAGTACCTGGCAATCCCAGGTACCACCCCCGATTGGTTGACTGCGGGCGTCAAGATTCTGAGGCGTAGTTTGAACTTCAAGGCAAAAGGGTGGGAAACGTTTGTGTGCTGCAGACTGGACCCGACTACTCATGACAACACCCTCCCTCTTCACC
Source organism: Nicotiana attenuata (assembly GCF_001879085.1). Taxonomy (NCBI): domain Eukaryota; kingdom Viridiplantae; phylum Streptophyta; class Magnoliopsida; order Solanales; family Solanaceae; genus Nicotiana; species Nicotiana attenuata. The sequence continues at coordinate 32,952,492 of NC_031990.1, forward strand.
GGGCAGTGTTGGTGGCTTCGATCATGGCGGGGTACCCAATCAATGTGGGGAATGTGATGTCAAGAATAATTTCAATTGTGGGTGTTGAGCATGACAGAAACTACCCGTTCCCCAGTTTTCTCACCATGTACTTCAGGGATCTGAAAGTGGAAAAGAGGCCTTTCTACATCAAGGTGAAAGCGAAGGCCCCATTTTCGTGGTATAGCATGCAGGGGGATGATAACCCCAAGAGCAAGAGTTTCAAGAGTACAGTTACTGCTCCAACTGGCCAGTCTAAAGAGCCAGTTGTAGTAGTGACTCCAGTTGAGCCTGCCTCTACTTCCACTGCTATGCCTCCTGGTCCATCCACCTCAGCTGCACCGGAGATCCCATCTTCCCGGGCCCATCCTATCACTGCCCACCGGCTGAGCCAGGCACTTCTCAGTATCAACAACTGGATGCAGACTGCGTCATCCCACTTTCTTTGGGCCAGCAAATGCGTCTGGCATGCTTTGCAATATATTACAAATGAATTATCTTTTTTTTTTATGAACCTCAAGTTCATATTATCTTATTCGAGGATCTAGATGTACAAATGATAATTCATTCCACGTAACTTTTCCTCAATTGTTTATCATGTCTCTCCCTCATGTTAGAAAAACTAACTTGTTTTCTCACCTTTGAGAATCCACCTTTGTGCGTTATGGTGTTAATCAAAATATACCTTGCACATCAATAATAATAAGATGGAATTATTTGGTTTCTGACCCTGAACCACTTGTGAGGGGAGAATGTAATATACTTTCGTATATAACGTATATCAAATTGATATAAGTAACTTTGTTCTCATAAGCAATAGCTTAGCTATTAAGTGGAGGCACTCAATAAATTATTTTGTTAAACCAACTGTGATGTAAACCAACTTATCAAGATGAACTTCTTGAGTAGAAAATCTGGAAATTATGCTCAAAATTAAATTATTGAGCAAGTTATCTCGCAAAACACCATGTTGCGGGTTAATAATAATTGCACATGTAACCATCTCATAGATGCATCTTATGTGGTATACATGGCAGGTGAATGGGCCCATATTCACCTTTGATATTTCCAGCATTCATGGGATTCAATCCCAATTTTAGTTGGTATATTAATTAATGAGAACATGCAACATAAGAGAATTCGTAAAGAACTTTCTAGTTCTTTAATATTTACCCATATGAATTCTCTTTTATTTTTGCACATCATACTTAAATTGATATGGCTAAATCTATTATTCCAACTAGATAAATTATCAATATTGATAAACTTTAGGTTTACACATGACATGTGCAATTATCAATAAACTTCAAGTTTATTATGATATGGATTTTTATATCAATAAACTTCTACTTTATCGTGGCATTCTTTTATTTGTGTAGTACAAACTGGAGAATAAAGCGGGTAGCTTTTCACATACATATTACCCCGCTACAAGTTGTAGTAATAGAATATATTAAATCTTTCCTTTATTTATAGTCTCAGTATGACCAACCGCTTTCGCGAATACTTTAGAAACTCAATTAAGTTTCTTTGAGACTTACTACAATACAATGCCTTATTGATAATCAATTTTTATTCCTCCAAAATAGTACTAATTGGCTCTTCCAAAATATTTTGGCGTGAATAGGTACGTGACCAATGACCATTCATGGCATAACAATGATATTATTTTCTTATATAATCTCAAACCTCCTTCTAGAGGTAAGTGTGTGTCACGACCCTAAACCCGGACCCGGTCGTGATGGCGCCTCTCGTGAAGACAAGGCCAGCCGACACACTTCCAATTCACTTTAAGCAATTAAAATAATAAATACTAAGTCTTTAACAGAACTAAAGTCCCAAAAATAAATAGTGAACAATACAAATTGCGGAATTAAAACCAACACAACCCGACATCGGGGTGTCACCAGTCATGAGCATCTAAAATAATACTACAAGTCTGAAAGTCTACTCCACTACTACATAACTGAATCAGAAAGGAAAAAAGATAGAGGGAGAATGCACTGGGGTTGCGAATCGCCGGGCATCTACTTAGTGAATCTCCAGAATCTGCTGAACAACTCTCAACCCTCGCTAGCAGGACCTGTAGCGCCCGAATCTGCACACAGGGGTGCAGGGAGTAAAGTGAGTACTCCAACTCAGTGAGTATTAAAACATTTTCTGATAACATCACAACGATATTAATAAAACGAGCCATTTAAAATAAAAGAGGAAGTCTTAAAAACATAGATAACTGAAAACCAAATGCAGAAGTTTAAATACGACTCTACCCAGATCCGGTGTCACTAACTCACGAACTACTAAAGAGTGCTAAAAACAAGTCTGAATAGAAGTACATCAATGTTTGTATCGGTACAAGGAAAACAAACTAATAACATGAAAAGGACTCGGCCTGCGACGTCAGCTAGGCTACTCGAAAGTCCCTGGACTGAAGTCAGCTCCCGATCAAATCCTACTGCTGAGGCCCAAAAGCTGCTCCTGGATCTGTGCAAAAAGATGCACAGAGTGTAGCATCAGCACAACCGACCCCATGCGCTGGTAAGTGCCTGGCCTAACCCCGGCGAAGTAGTGACGAGGNATGGCGAACTGAAAAGCTGCTGATCAGAAGACTGCGACTGAGAGCCACGACCACCTGAAGTACCTGTGAGACCTGTAGGGCTGACTGAAAGGGCCTCAGAGGATGGCCTCTACCATAAGAATCCCCACCTCCAGACGAGGTACCACTGAATCTACCTGCATGACGGGGCCTCTTATCTGACCCATGACCACCTCCCCGTGCAAGATCCATCTCAACTCTACGGGCCGCGTTGGCCGCCTCCTGAAAAGAAATCTCACTCCCTGCTCCCATAGCCATCTGGAGACGGATCGGCTGAATCAACCCATCAATAAACCTCCGCACCCTCTCTCTCTCGGTGGGGAGTATAACAATAGCATGGCGTGCTAGATTAATGAACCGAGTCTCATACTGAGTGACTGTCATAGAGCCTTGCTAGAGACGCTCGAACTGCCTGCGAAGAGCCTCTCGCTGAGTAACTGGGAGAAACTTCTCCAAAAACAACTCTGCAAACTGGTCCCAAGTCAATGATGGCGACCCTGCTGGTCTGGATAAACAATAGTCTCTCCACCAAGTCTTGGCGGATCCTGCTAGACGAAAAGTGGCGAAGTCGACCCCATTGGTCTCCACAATACCCATAGTCCGAAGAACCTCATGGCAGCTATACAAGAAATCCTGGGGGTCCTCTGAAGAAGCACCGCTGAATGTGGTGGTGAAGAGCTTGGTGAACCTATCCAATCTCCACAAAGCATCTGCGGACATAGCCGCTCCATCGCCAGTCTGAGTCAGAATACCCGGCTGAACTGCCACAGCTGGCTGAACCACTGGAACCTGAGCCTGGGGAGCTACCTGCTCCGGAGTACGTGTAGCAGGAGTCTGAACTCCTCCTCCAGCCTGAGAAGTGGCTGGTGCTACTGGAAGCAAACCCGCTCTAGTGACGCTCTCCACAAAGCCTACCAATCTGACCAGAGCGTCCTGAAGAACTGGGGTGGCTATGAACCCCTCTGGGACCTGAGCTGGGCCCACCGGAGCTACTGGGGCTGGAACCTCCTCATCATAATCACCATGAGGCTCAACCTCTGGGACTGCTGCTCGGGGCTGAGCTCTGCCCCTGCTTCGGCCTCTGGCACGGCCTCGGCCTCGCCCTCTGACCCTCGTAGGGACTGCTGCTGGGGGCCCAGGCTGCTGCGCGGTAGAAGAGGAAGCACCTGTTCTCGCCATCTGCGAAAGAATAGAGTAGAAAGACAATCAGTATTTGAGAAACAGAATCGCACGACAAGAAGGAACAAAAGTGAAATTTTCCTAACTCCGTAGCCTCTGGGGGATAAATACAGACGTCTCCGTACCGATCCCTCAGACTCTACTAAGTTTGTCCGTGAGTAGCGAGACCTATGTAACCTAGTGCTCTGATACCAACTTGTCACGACCCGGATTTCCCTTCATCGGGAGTCGTGATGGCGCTTACTGTCGGAGCTAGGCGAGCCAAGTATTAAAACATTTTCTAATAATATCACAACGATATAAATAAAACGAGTCATTTAAATAAAAGCAGAAGTCTTAAAAACATAGATAACTGAAAACCAAATGCGGAAGTTTAAATACAACTCTACCCATATCCGGTGTCACTAACTCATGAACTACTAAAGAGTGCTAAAAACAAGTCTGAATAGAAGTACATCAATGTTTGTCTCGGTATAAGGAAAACAAACTAATAACATAGAAGGGACTCCGGCCTGCGGACGTCAGCTAGGCTACCTCGAAAGTCCCTGGACTGAAGTCAGCTCCCGATCAAATCCTACTGCTGAGGCCCAAAAGCTGCTCCTGGATCTGTGACAAAAATATGCACAGAGTGTAACATCAGCACAACCGACCCCATGCGCTGGTAAGTGCCTGGCCTAACCCCGGCGAAGTAGTGACGAGGCTAGACAGGACCTACCAAAAACAACCTGTGCAGATATATATGTATATACAAGTGCAACGAAATAACAGCAGAAAATACCAATTAAGGCGGGAGGGGACATGCTTAGGGAAAATACAGATGAAAACAACTTATCACAAGTAAACACGAAACTACATCAGATCTCATAACCTATATAAGTGGTCGGCGTGCCATACGATCCCATTTCATAATATATAACTAGGTGGTCAGCGTGCCACACGATCCCATTTCAGCAAATATAAGTGGTCGGCGTGCCACATGATCCAATTCATAATATATAAGTGGTCGGCGTGCCACACGATCCCATTTCATAATATATAAGTGGTCGGCGTGCCACACGATCCCATTTAAGCAAATATAAGTGGTCGGCGTGCCACACGATCCCATTTCATAATATATAAGTGGTCGGCGTGCCACACGATCCCATTTCATAATATATAAGTGGTTTCACGGCAAGGGAGAATACGACTAAGCAGTTAAACCCCGGCAAGGGAGCAACAACAATAACTTACATGTCCCGGCAAGGAAATAATCACATCTCTTTCTCTTACGTTCATTTCTTACTTTTTAATCAAGTCAAAAATCGAGCCAACGCTCCAAAGAGTTTACACATCATATTTTCCTTCTCATTCTCTTCATATCATATAGAAACCATCAATTAACAAGGAAGAGTCACTACAGAATCCCAATTAAGCACAAATAAAGACCCACGGTCATGCTAGACACCGGTGTATAGATACTCGTCACCATGCCTATACACCGTACTCAACATTTAGCAATTAGCAAATAATACTCTAATCCTATTCCCTCAAGCCAAAGTTAGATCAAACACTTACCTCGAATGCTCCAAACTCAACTCAAGCCTCTAGTATCGCTTTACCCTTCGAATTCACCACCAAACCGCTCGAATCTAGTCACAAATTACTTGAATGTATCAACAACTGCTAATCGAATCAATTTGAATGCATGAAAATGAATTTCCCAAAGTTTTACTCAAAAATTCCCAAAACGCCCCCGGGCCCACGTGGTTAAAACCCGAGGTTCGAACCAAAACCCGATTACCCATTCCCCCCATGAACTCAGATATGTGAGTTGTTTTGGAATCGGACCTCAAATTGAGGTCCAAAACCCCCAAATTTAGGAACCCTAGTTCTACCCTAAATTCCCAAATTCCCCCATTAAAATCTTTGTTTTGAAGTTGAAATTATGTTTAAAGATGTTAAGGAGTAAAGAAAATAAGTTAGAAATCACTTACCAATCGTTTTGAAGAAGAAGAATCGTTTGGAAAATCGCCTCTTATGTTTTGGGTTTTGAAAAAGTGAAAAAATGATTGAAAATCCCGACTTTATATACTTTACTGAACACCTGGCGCGGACCGCACAAAAATTCCCCGCGGACGCACCGAGGAAGGGAGGGAAAACGACTCTCTGAACCTACCCAGCGCGGACCGCACTGATTTGGTGCGCGGCCGCGCTGGTTGAATGGACCCAAGACCCCTCTCTGAATCTTCCAGCGCGGACCGCGCTGATATGGCACGCGGCCGCGCTGGTCAAACATTAATTCACTGGCCCTCTGAACCTAGCCACGCGGACCGCGCAGAAATGCACCACGGCCGTGCGGCTTCCAGCGCGGACCGCGCGGAAATGACCGCGACCGCGCTGGGGGCCTGCAACACCTGGACCTGCAATTTCTGATACTTTTAAGTCTAAGACCTCCCGGGACCCACTCAAAACTCACCCGAGCCCTCGGGGCTCCCAAACCAAACATACACATAACTCCAAAAACATCCTACGGACTCATCCGTGCCATCAAATCGCCAAAACAACATCGAATTAGGCCTCAAGACCCATGATTTCCTTCCAATTTCCATGAAACATCAAATTTTACTGTTTCTAGCTCAAAACACGTCAAATGACGTCCAAATCTAACCAAACTTCACAGCAATTGCTTAACTCATATTTAAGCCTTGTGCCGGGCGTCAGAACCAAAATACGAGCCCAACAGCACAGTCTTCTAAACAAATAACACTTTCCAATTCTTTCATTATTTTCAGAAAACAATTTCACATAACAATTTGTTTCTCGGACTTGGGACCTAGGAATTTGATTCCGGGCACACACCCAAGTCCTAAAATTTCCTACGGACCCTCCGGGACTGTCGAATCACGAGTCCGGGTCCGTTTGTCCAAAACGTTGATCGAAGTCAAACTTAATCAATTAGAACATCAAAAATTTATTATCTTCCTCATAAGTTCATATTTTAACTTTCCGGCTAGTGCCCGGACTGCGCACACAAATCAAGGCAACCCCCAAGTGAGGCTTTCACAGCCTCGGAAGTACAAAGTGAGTGGGGAAATGCGGTGATGACCCTTTGGGTCGTCACATTCTCTACCTCTAAAACAACCGTTCGTCCTCGAACGGACAAAAGAAAGAAGTACCTGAGTCGGGAAAAAGATGGGGATAACGGCTCCGCATGTCAGACTCGGACTCCCAGGTCGATGCCTCAGGAGGCTGACCTCTCCACTGAACATGAACAGAAGGAAAACTCTTGGACCTCAACTGACGAACCTGCCGGTCTAGAATAGCTACCGGCTCCTCCTCATAAGACAGATCCTTGTCCAACTGGACAGTTCTGAAGTCTAACACATGGGTAGGATCGCCGTGGTACCTCCGAAGCATAGATACATGGAAAACTGGATGCACGGCTGATAAGCTAGGCGGCAATGCAAGTCTATAAGCCACCTCTCCCACTCGGTCAAGAATCTCAGACGGACCAATGTACCTAGGGCTAAGCTTGCCCTTCTTTCCGAACCTCATCATGCCCTTCATAGGCGACACTCGGAGCAATACTCGCTCACCAATCATGAAAGCTACATCTCGGACCTTACGGTCTGCATAAGTCTTATGTCTAGACTGAGCTGAACGAAGCCTCTCCTGAATGATCTTGACCTTATCTAAGGCCTCCTGAACTAAGTCTGTACCCAACAGCCGAGCCTCTCCCGGCTCGAACCATCCAACTGGAGACCGACATCGCCTACCATAATGCCTCATATGGAGCCATCTGGATGCTAGACTGGTAGCTATTGTTATAAGCGAACTCTGCTAAAGGCAAATACTGGTTCCACGAGCCTCCAAAATCAATGACACAGGCTCGGAGCATATCCTCCAATATCTGAATAGTCCTCTCGGACTGGCCGTCCGTCTGAGGATGGAATGCTGTGATTAACTGAACCTGGGTGCCTAACTCTCGCTGAACTGCTCTCCAGAAGTGCGAGGTAAACTGCGTACCCCGGTCCGAAATGATAGATACCGGCACCCCATGAAGGCGAACAATCTCTCGGATGTAGATCTCAGCTAACCTCTCCGATGAATAAGTGGCTGCAACAGGAAAAAAATGCGCTGACTTGGTCAGCCTATCAATAACGACCCAAATAGCATCAAACTTCTTCCGAGTCATCGGAAGTCCAGTAACGAAATCCATGGTAATCCTCTCCCACTTCCACTCGGGAAGCTCAATCCTCTGAAACAAACCACCAGGCCTCTGATGTTCATACTTAACCTGCTGACAGTTTAAACATCGAGCCACATACGCAACAATATCCTTCTTCATCCTACGCCACCAATAATGCTGCCGCAAGTCCTGGTACATCTCCGCGGCGCCCGGGTGAATAGAATACCGGGAACTATGGGCCTCCGCTAAGATCAACTCTCGAAGCCCATCGACATTGGGCATACAAACTCGCCCCTGCAATCTCAAAACACCATCATCACTTAAGGTCACCTTCGTGGCACCTCCACGCTGCACCGTGTCCCTCAGGACACACAAATGGGGATCATCAAACTGCCGATCACGGATACGCTCCAATAATGAAGAACGAGCGACCGTGCAAGCTAACACCCTGCTAGGCTCAGAAATGTCCAGCCTCACAAATCGATTGGCCAAGGCCTGAATATCCAAAGCAAGCGGTCGCCGACTGACCGTAATATAAGCAAGACTACCCATGCTGGCGGACTTCCTACTCAATGCATCGGCCACCACATTGGCCTTACCCGGGTGATACAAGATAGTAACATCATAATCTTTCAACAACTCCAACCACCTTCTCTGCCTCACATTCAACTCCTTCTGCTTGAACAGATACTGAAGACTCTTATGATCCGTGTACACCTCACATGTCACACCATATAGATAATGCCTCCAAATCTTTAAGGCATGAACAATAGCCGCCAGCTCTAAATCATGCACTGGATAGTTCTTCTCGTGGATCTTCAACTGCCTCGAAGCATAGGCAATGACTTTGCCATCCTGCATCAATACGGTACCAAGCCCAATACGGGAAGCATCACAATAGACTGTGTAAGGCCTTGAACCTGTGGGAAAAACCAATACCGGTGCCGTAGTCAGAGCTGTCTTGAGCTTCTGAAAGCTCGCCTCACACTCATCCGACCATCTGAATTGGGCACCCTTCTGGGTCAATCTGGTCATCGGGGCTGCTATAGATGAAAACCCCTCCACGAACCGACGCTAATAACTTGCCAACCCCAAGAAACTCCGAATCTCAGTCGCTGAAGCTGGTCGAGGCCAATTCTTGACTGCCTCAATCTTCTTCGGGTCCACCTGAATACCCTCTGCTGATACGACGTGACCCAGAAATGCAACCGAACTCAACCAGAACTCGCACTTCGAGAACTTAGCATATAACTGACTATCCTTCAGAGTCTGAAGGACCACTCTGAGGTGCTGCTCGTGCTCTTCCTGGTTGCGGGAGTATACCAGAATATCGTCAATAAAGACTATCACGAACAAGTCCAAATATGGCCTGAACACTCGGTTCATCAACTCCATGAGTGCTGCTGGGGCATTGGTCAACCCAAATGACATGACCAAAAATTCATAATGCCCATACCGAGTGCGGAATGCTGTCTTAGGGACATCGGATGCCCTAATCCTCAACTGGTGGTAGCCAGACCTCAATTCTATCTTTGAGAATACCCTCGCACCCTGAAGCTGGTCAAACAAATCGTCAATTCTCGGCAACGGATACTTATTCTTGATCGTCACCTTATTCAATTGCCGGTAATCAATGCACATCCTCATCGACCCATCCTTTTTCTTCACGAATAACACCGGCGCACCCCAAGGAGAAACACTAGGTCTAATGAAACCCTTCTCCAACAAGTCCTGCAACTGATCCTTTAACTCTTTCAACTCTAGCGGGGCCATGCGATACGGCAGAATAGAAATGGGCTGCGTGCCCGGAGCCAGATCTATACAAAAATCAATATCCCTGTCGGGCGGCATACCCGGCAGGTGTGAAGGAAAACCTCGGGGAACTCCCGAACAATAGGAACCGAGTCAATAGAAGGGACCTCTGCGCTGGAATCGCGAACATACGCCAAGTAAGCTAAACACCCCTTCTCGACCATGCGTCGAGCCTTCACATACGAAATAACACTGTGGGTGGCATGACCTGGGGTCCCTCTCCACTCTAAACGGGGCAAATCTGGCAAAGCCAGGGTCACGGTCTTGGCGTGACAGTCTAAGATGGCATGATACGGGGACAACCAATCCATCCCTAATATGACGTCGAAATCCACCATGTCTAAGAGTAATAAATCAACACGGGTCTCAAGACCCTCAAACACTACCACACAGGAACGATGAACTCGGTCGACCACAATAAAATCACCCACCGGTGTAGATACATAAACAGGAATACCCAAAGCATCACTAGGCATAACCAGGTAGGGTGCAAAATAGGACGACACATATGAATACGTAGACCCAGGGTCAAATAGCACTGAAGCATCCCTATCACAGACCAGAATAGTACCTGTAATGACTGCATCTGAAGACTCAGCCTCTGGCTTGGCTGGAAGAGCATAACACCGGGGCTGGGCCCCACCTCCCTGAACCATATCTCTGGGACGATCTGCTACTGGCTGACCCCTACCTCTGGCGGTCCGAGCTCCACCTCTACGGTCTCTACCTCCACCTCTATGATCCCTACCCCCGCCTCTAGCTGGCTGGGCAAGCTGTGGATCACCTGGTGCCTGAATCATGGGGCGAGGACCCTGCTGCTGAGAACTACCCGAGGCTCGAGGGCAAAATCTGACAATATGACTCGGGTCACCACAACCATAACAAGCCCTTGTGCTGAGACTGCTGGCCCTGTCGACCTGAATGTCCTCCTCGGAAACTCTGAAGTGGCGGTGCACTGATGGGCTGCTGATCAGAATAATGCTGCTGAGAACCACCACCGCCTGAAGTACCATGAGAAACCTGGAGTGCTGACTGAAAGGGTCTCGGTGAATGGCCTCTACCATAAGAATCCCTACCTCCAGACGAGGTACCACTGAACCTACCAGAATGACGAGGCCTCTTATCCGACACATGACCACCTCCCCGTGCAAGAGCCATCTCAACTCTACGGGCCGCATTGGCCGCCTCCTGAAAAGAAATCTCACTACCGGCTCCCATAGCCATCTGGAGACGGATCGGCTGAATCAACCCATCAATAAACCTCCGCACCCTCTCTCTCTCGGTGGGGAGTATCACAATAGCATGGCGGGCAAGATCAATGAATCGAGTCTCATACTGGGTGACTGTCATAGTGCCCTGCTGGAGGCGCTCGAACTGCCTGCGAAGAGCATCTCGCTGAGTAACTGGGAGAAACTTCTCTAAAACCAACTCTGCAAACTGGTCCCAAGTCAATGATGGCGACCCTGCTGGTCTGGATAAACAATAGTCCCTCCACCAAGTCTTGGCGTATCCTGCTAGACGAAAAGTGGCGAAGTCGACCCCATTGGTCTCCACAATACCCATAGTCCGAAGAACCTCATGGCAGCTATACAAGAAATCCTGGGGGTCCTCTGAAGAAGCACCATTGAATGTGGTGGTGAAGAGCTTGGTGAACCTATCCAGTCTCCACAAAGCATCTGAGGACATAGCCGCCCCATCGCCGGTCTGAGTCACAATACCCGGCTGAACTGCCATAGCTGGCTGAGCCACTAGAACCTGAGTCTGGGGAGCTACCTGCTCCGGAGTACGTGTAGCAGGAGTCTGGACCCCTCCTCCAGCCTGAGAAGTGACTGGTGCTACTGGAAGCAAACCCGCTCGAGAGACGCTCTCCATAAAGCCTACCAACCTGACCAACGCGTCCTGAAGAACTGGGGTGGCTATAAACCCCTCTGGGACCTGAGCTGGGCCCGCCGGAGCTGCTGGGGCTGGAACCCCCTCATCATAACCAACATGGGGCTCCACCTCTACTTAGTGAATCTCCAGAATCTGCTGGACAGCTCTCAACCCTCGCTAGCAGGACCTGGAGCGCCCGAATCTGCACACAGGGGTGCAGGGAGTAAAGTGAGTACTCCAACTCAGTGAGTATTAAAACATTTTCTAATAACATCACAACGATATTAATAAAACGAGCCATTTAAAATAAAAGCCGAAGTCTTAAAAACATAGATAACTGAAAACCAAATGCGGAAGTTTAAATACGACTCTACCCAGATCCGGTGTCACTAACTCACGAACTACTAAAGAGTGCTAAAAACAAGTCTGAATAGAAGTACATCAATGTTTGTCTCGGTACAAGGAAAACAAACTAATAACATGAAAAGGACTCCGGCCTACGGACGTCAGCTAGGCTACCTCGAAAGTCCCTGGACTGAAGTCAGCTCCCGATCAAATCCTACTGCTGAGGCCCAAAAGCTACTCCTAGATCTGTGCAAAAAGATGCACAGAGTGTAGCATCAGCACAACCAACCCCATGTGCTGGTAAGTGCCTGGCCTAACCCCGGCGAAGTAGTGACGAGGCTAGACAGGACCTACCAAAAACAACCTGTGCAGATATATATGTATATACAAGTGCAACAAAATAACAGCAGAAAATACCAATTAAGGCGGGAGGGGACATGCTTAGGGGAAATACAGATGAAAACAACTTATCAGAAGTAAACACGAAACTACATCAGATCTCATAACCTATATAAGTGGTCGGCGTGCCACACGATCCCATTTCATAATATATAACTAGGTGGTCGGCGTGCCACACGATCCCATTTCAGCAAATATAAGTGGTCGGCGTGCCACACGATCCCATTTCATAATATATAAGCGGTCGGCGTGCCACACGATCCCATTTCATAATACATAAGTGGTCGGCGTGCCACACGATCCCATTTCATAATATATAAGTGGTCGGCGTGCCACATGATCCCATTTCATAATATATAAGTGGTTTTCCGGCAAGGGAGAATACGACTAAGCAGTTAAATCCCGGCAAGGGAGCAACAACAATAACTTACACGTCCCGGCAAGGGAATAATCACATCTCTTTCTTTTACGTTCATTTCCTACTTTTTAATCAAGTCGAAAATCGAGCCGACGCTCCAAAGAGTTTACACATCATATTTCCTTCTCATTCTCTTCATATCATATAGAAACCATCAATTAACAAGGAAGAGTCACTACAGAATCCCAATTAAGCGCAAATAAAGACCCACGGTCAGGCTAGACACCGGTGTATAGATACTCGTCACCATGCCTATACACCGTACTCAACATTTAGCAATTAGCAAATAATACTCTAATCCTATTCCCTCAAGCCAAAGTTAGATCAAACACTTACCTCGAATGCTCCAAATTCAACTCAAGCCTCTAGTATCGCTTTACCCTTCGAATTCACCACCAAACCGCTCGAATCTAGTCGCAAATTACTTGAATGTATCAACAACTGCTAATCGAATCAATTTGAATGCATGAAAATGAATTTCCCAAAGTTTTACTCAAAAATTCCCAAAACGCCCCCGGGCCCACGTGGTTAAAACCCGAGGTTCGAACCAAAACTACCCATTCCCCCATGAACTCAAATATGTGAGTTGTTTTGGAATCGGACCTCAAATTGAGGTCCAAAACCCCCAAATTTAGGAACCCTAGTTCTACCGTAAATTCCCAAATTCCCCCATTAAAATCATTGTTTTGAAGTTGAAATTATGTTTAAAGATGTTAAGGAGTAAAGAAAATAAGTTAGAAATCACTTACCAATCGTTTTGAAGAAGAAGAATCGTTTGGAAAATCGCCTCTTATGTTTTGGGTTTTGAAAAAGTGAAAAAATGATTGAAAATCCCGACTTTATATACTTTACTGAAGACCCGACGCGGACCGCACAAAAATGCCCCGCGGCCGCGCCGAGGAAGGGAGGGAAAACGACTCTCTGAACCTACCCAGCGCGGACCATACTGATTTGGTGCGCGGCCCCGCTGGTTGAATGGACCCAAGACCCCTCTCTGAATCTTCCAGCGCGGACCACGCTGATATGGCACGCGGTCGCGCTGGTCGAACTGGAATTCACTGGCCCTCTGAACCTAGCCACGCGGGCCGCGCAGAAATGCACCGCGGCCGCGCGGCTTCCAGCGCGGACCGCGCGGAAATGACCGCGGCCGCGCTGGGGGCCTGCAACACCCGGACCTGCAATTTCTGATACTTTTAAGTCTAAAAATAGGTGAGGATATCTGCTCTGCATCTCCCGCTCGTTCTCCCAGGTAGCCTCCTCCACGGGCCGACCTCTGCACTGCACTTTCACTAAAGCTATATCCTTTGATCTCAACTTTCGAACCTGACGCTCCAAAATAGCTGCTGGCTCCACATCATAAGTCAGTTCACCTTCCAACCGAACCGTGCTGAAATCCAGAACATGAGACGGATCCCCAATATACTTTCGGAGCATAGAAACATGAAATACCGGGTGCACACTCGACAAACTGGGTGGCAAAGCAAGCTCATAAGCCACCTCCCCAATCCTCCGAAGTACCTCAAAAGAGCCAATGAACCGAGTACTCAATTTACCCTTCTTTCCAAATCTCATAACACCCTTCATGGGCGAAACCTTCAACAAAACCTTCTCACCAACCATGTAGGACACATCCCGAACCTTCCGGTCCGCATTGCTCTTTTGTCTCGATTGCGCTGTACGAAGCCTCTCCTGAATTGCCTTCACCTTGTCCAAAGCATCCTGTACCAAATCTGTACCCAATAGCCTAGCCTCACCCGACTCAAACCAACCAATTGGAGATCTACACCGCCTCCCATACAAAGCCTCACATGGAGCCATCTGAATACTCGACTGGTAACTATTGTTATAAGCAAACTCTGTGAGCGGTAGAAACTGATCCCATGACCCTCCGAAATCAATGATACAAGCGCGTAACATGTCCTCCAATATCTTAACTCGACCTGAGTACCCAACTCTCGCTGTACAGACCTCCAAAACTGTGAAGTAAACTGAGTGCCCCGATCTGAAATGATGGAAACTGGGACACCATGCAAACGAACAATCTCTCGGATGTATATCTCTGCCAACCGCTTGTAGACATGTAATTTTTGACCCTCCCCAAGATTTTATATATTTTAGCACTTAAATATTTAGTTTAGGCCTAATATAGTTATTTCAACTAATTTTGACTCTTTTACTTTATTTTATCACAAAAAACAAAAATTACAAAAAAATTAGTTTCATTAATGTTTTGTAGTCATTTTTAATTTTGAAAAAAAATACCAAAAATAGGTTTGTTTTAATAGTTATTTTATTTAAGTAGGATTAATTAGTAAATAAGGTAATATTTCAGTCTTTTCGGAGAAAGAATAAATTTGGGCTCAAACGACCCATATTTAGGCCTAATTTTCGGACCTAGCCCATAATTCTCAAGCCCATAATTCTCAGGCCCATTCCCCTTAACCTAAAAAAACCTACAAATACTAACCTAGACCCCTAGACCTAATCAGCTGAAAATACACAAAAATACGCCTAAGACCCTAGGACCTAATAGAGGAATCCGCCGTTTTGACCATAACGAGAACCCCCCCCCCCTACCCCCCCCCCCGTCAAAAAATCTCTCAACACCACCACAGCGGTTAACCAACACAGCCGCAATTCCTCCACGAAATCCCTCCATTGATAGCCAAAACGGACGCACCCCAGCCTCTTTCCATCAGAACCTACCAGAAAACGTTAAGTCCGGCGACGTTTTTATTACAAATTCCGCCAGCCTTACTGTCACGCCCCAAACCGAGGGACATGACTGGCGCCCGACCGGGTAGCCCCAGTCAAGCGGACATGGGTGCCTTTCCTAACCCACGTGTTACCCCATATTTTCCTTACTCAATATTCCAAGAATTAGCCATATAAATAATTAAGAACACCTTTTGTGAAGCATATATACGTACATAATAGTTAATGAAATTACCAATTCATTGCCCAACATATGAAACATAGATTTACACGAGTTCTTAACCCACATCTACTGTCTACGGAGCCTCTAATAGTACAACAGAATAATACAGTATTTGCCGGTAACAAGGCTCCGGCTATACCTTACACAAAATAAAATAAAACTCCGGAAACAAAGCGACCTGAGCCATGCAGGGCCCCGAGAGGAAAGGGGCTCACCAAAAAGCTGATGGAAGACGAAGGGGGAGCTACGATCGGTGGGCTGGAGTACCTGCTACGGATCCACCTACAATCATAACACGAATGTAGCGCTGTCACACCTCCTTTTTTACACACCTACCCCAAAGGATAAATGTATAAGGGAGTTTTTCCATTTAAAGTGACATTATTCGAAATGGGATTATTTATTTATCAGAGTCGCCACTTGGGATAGGATTGGCTTTTGGTGTCCCAAGTCACCGATTTAATTTAAATCCCAAATCGAGGAAAATTTTCGACTTCCCAATTGGAGTTTGCGAACCAGAAATTCTGTTGACCCGAGGGAAGGTGTTAGGCACCCCCGGATCCCGTGGTTCTAGCACGGTCGCTTAAATTATTATAATTAGCTAAAAATCTTATTTTTATACATATTTTAACTTACGTGCTTTTTTAAATTTAAACCGCTTTATTATTATTATTAAGGAGATTTGCAACGTCGTGAAAACGTGTTTCGAACCGCGTCACATAAATGCACCCGCGATTTTTGACACATTTCGACTTCGTTGGGATTTGGATTTGGGTCACATAAATGTGCACCCGAGTTTAGGAAAGTAATATTATTAAACACGCGCTTAAAGCAACTACGCGTTTGCACTTTGCTAGGGCCATGGAATTTGCTAAATGGCGCACCTCGATTCTAATTTCAAAGGATTGTACTCAATTAAAGCAAACTATGGATATTCTTATTTAAAACTGATTATCACAATCACGTCACGGGAGCCGTACCCGTAATTGTGATGATTTAACTACGTGCCTAAAGCAAACTATAATATTTTATTTTTTCTTACGTTGAGATTATTGCGAACGAAATCAATATGCACGCCTACATCAAACAAAATGCAACAGAAGAGATGTCTAAAGATAGAATGATTTTCATTTCCAAATACAATATTTTTCCTTTATAAAATCATAACGAAACTGTTAAACAAAACATAAAGCTAATTCCCTTGTTAAATTAAATCCATCAAAAAATATAACGCAATAGCCAATCTTTGTAATGTATTTAACATTTAAATAATAACATCCCTAATTGAATACTACAATAGCAACTGATTTATAATTAATACTAACGTTTTCAGAATCACAAACATGAACATCGTGAGTGTTTTTCAAAGCTTAACAAACATATTAATACATATGCTTCCTCCTCAATTCAAGATCTCTATAGCTACTAGTATTCAGTACTAAGAGGAATTTAACATAAACATATAGAACAATAACAAACAATGGGATCTTGTATAAATAAAAGCTTAGAAACAGATTAATCACTAAATATAAGATAAACAGCAGAGAAAAGTTAAGGAACAAAACCTCAGCCGCTTTTATTCATGAAACTCGAATTTAAAAGAAAGGTTAGGACGAACATGCCGGAAACTGAAACTCCGAGTGAATCTTGAAAGCAAAATCGACCGAAACGAACCAGAAACTTGGCCGGCAACCTCTGACTGGAGCCGGAACCGTTAAACAGAAACCTTACCGGCGACTTCTACAGTGGCTATGTGACTGCTTTTAGTAACAGTTTTGGCTTGTTTCGACTGACTCCAAGCGGGATCTGGTGTGGAAATTTCGGCTGATTTCTTTCTTTGTAGAAGAAGCCCAAAAATGGCTATTTGTGTTTTTAGTCCCGCAAGATCGGCGTGGGGGTCTTTTTTGTTTGCTGAAAATCAGCGCCGATTTCCCTAGGCTCTAGGCTTTAGGCATTAGTCTAGGTATTATCTTTTGCTCATTCCTTCTTGTGTTTGTGGTATAGGTAGTATTATATAGGGTAGGGATTAGGTTAGGGGTATGGGCCTAGGAACTATGAGCTAGGTATTTTGGGCCAACGCTAAAAATGGACTATAAGATTTATAAAAACGGGATAAACCAACCTAAAACTAATTCTTTCTTCTAAAATTATGTACAATTATAATATAAAAATATAAGACTAATTTTAATTAATTGAACTAAACTATAAAACATAAAACTATTTTTTTTTGTGTTTTCAAGATTATAAAAATAAAGATAGGGTACTATTTT
>NC_031990.1:32971648-32978847 GCF_001879085.1 Nicotiana attenuata
TTTTTGGCCGGGATTTGGAAAGAAAAAGCTCCACGGTTTTTTGGCCGGGAGATCCTCGATTTTTTTGGCCGTGATTTGGAAAGAAAAAGCTTCATGGTTTTTGGCCGGGATTTTGGAAAGAAAAAGCTCCACGGTTTTTGGCCGGGAGATCCTCGGTTTTTTGGCCGGGATTTGGAAAGAAAAAGCTCCGCGGTTTTTTGGCCGGGAGATCCTCGGTTTTTGGCCGGGATTTGGAAAGAAAAAGCTCCGCGGTTTTTTGGCCGGGAGATCCTCGGTTTTTTGGCCGGGATTTGGAAAGAAAAAGCTCCGCGATTTTTTGGCCGGGAGATCCTCGGTTTTTTGGCCGGGATTTGGAAAGAAAAAGCTCCGCGAAGCTCCACGGTTTTTTGGCCGGGAGATCCTCGGTTTTTGGCCGGGATTTTGGAAAGAAAGAGCTCCGCGGTTTTTTGGCCGGGAGATCTTCGATTTTTTGGCCGGGATTTGGAAAGAAAAAGCTCCACGATTTTTTGGCCGGGGAAAAGCTCCACGATTTTTTGGCCGGGGTATTTAAGGAATGGGATCCTATGCTACCATGATTTGTTTTCTTTTGGGATTTTCATTTTTATTTCCTTTCTTCTTTCTTTTTCTTTTGTTTTCGTCTTTATATGTTTTCCTTTTTATTTAGCAAAACGCATGAAAGGATTTGGGGGAAACTTCCTTTTTGGTCGTTTTCCTGCTGCAAAGCTGTTTCAGCGCTTGCGTATTTCATTTCCTTTTGGATTGCACCTGCTTCTTGCACGGTTGTTTTGAATTAGACTTGTTTTCAACAAAGAATAATTTGTTAGTTTGAAACGGTGGTTGGTTTTGTGGCCTTGATCATCTCAATTGCTTGATCCCGGCCCCATTTCCGTTGAGAACTTTGTTGTTCGTTTGCCTTGAGGGTGAATCTCTTTTCAAACCGACCGGGTTCAGCCTTAGGACTTCATGATGACTCGCCCGTGTGGGCTCTAGCCTTTTCACTTTATTCTACCCTTGCCTTTGATTTTGACTTCCCTTCTTTTCCAATGTTTTTGCTTTGAAAGCATCAACCACCATGGGCAGTCGGGATTGAACTGACGCACTCGCTGAGGCTGGGTATTTTCTTCGACTCTGACCAAGCGGAGCCCTGTGAAACCGGTCCTGTCACCTTTTCTTTGTAATTGTTACGGAATCAAAGTTAAACCGAAAGGGATTCAAAGAACAGTATGCAAAAAACAAGCATATGATTTTAAAGAGAAGTGTCCCTTTCGGGGAAAAAGAAGGACTTATCTGGGGTGTGCATGCTGGCTTCAAATGAACATGACATGCTTCTTGGACTGGACGCCCGGCCCGCACAAACTTTCTAGCTTCCATTGTTCCACATTTCAAAACCAGGGAACCTTGCCAAGACTCTTTCAGTGATGAGATGTCTTCTTTTCGGCTGACAGCGCCCTTTGCGGGTTTTTGCCAATTGACCTCTGTCATTTCTCTTGTCACCATCGCCCGATAGTGCTCTTTGCGAGTTTTCACTAAGCGGACTCTCTCATCTTCAGTTTCTCTACTCACCATCGCCTTATGGTGCCCGAAGGTTTTCACCGATAAGACTCTCTCATTTTATTTCTCTCAATTTGCATTGTGTCAGATTCCAACAATAACGTTTTCCATTTCCCTGCCTTTGCCAATTGATCGGAAGGACTTGGACAAGGTTTTGGGGTAAAGAGGATTTCGGGCGGAACTACAACTTTGGAACCATTTTGGCGGATTCATGGCCGAACCATTATATCATCTGCTCCAGTTTCATTTTTTGGGAAAATTGGGATTTTTTGTTTTGGTGTGACTGAACCCCAGCGAGAGGCTGCCTACGTACCCTTTCGGGATCAAGTCAAACGTAGTTCAGGCAAATAATTTTTGTTTTTGTTTTTGCTTTTGTTTTGGTTTTTGTTTTCTTTTTCTTTTTCTTTTGCTCTTTTTCTTTTTTCTTTTTTTTGTTTTTCTTTTCTTTTCTTTTTTTTTTTCTTTTCTTCTCTTTTTTTTTCATCATATTTTCTTTTCCTTTTCTTTTTTCTTTTTTTTTTTTGATAATACTTCCGGGTTCCAAAGAGGGTAGCCAAAGAAGGGTAACCGGCTCAAATGGGTTTACGAAGGGTTGATAGTGTTTGGATAGCGAGAAGGAAAGCCTTCGTCATCTCAATTGCATAAAAACCAACATCGCAGGAGGCCTAGACATAGTACCTTTTTATTGCATCTGTATTCACAGCTGTTTCGGGATCATTTCCTTTGATATCTTCCAAATATAATGCTCCTTTCGGCAATATTTTCCGGATGATGTATGGACCCTTCCAATTAGGAGCGGATTTTCCTTTTGCTTCCTGGTGATGAGGGAGAATGCGTCTAAACACGAGTTGTCTCACTCCAAAATTCCTGGAAGGCACCTTCTTGTTGTAAGCGCGGGCCATTCTTTGTTGGTACAACTGCCTGGGTATTCCCTGAGTACAACACACTCTCTTGTTGTAATGTGCGAACCAATTTTCCTTCAGTTATTCCAATTCTTTGTTTTATTTCCTCAAAGTTACCTTTTCGCATTTTGACTCTTGATTTATTATGTCGAAATCTGACAGCGTTTCGGGATCTAGGCATGAAGTCCGCAAGCATGTCATGTTATTTAAAGCTGCATTATTAGAGCTAAAGAGAAGAAATGAAGGGGGAAAAATAGCAAAATCAGAAAGAATAAAGAAAAATGAACGATGAAATATTGATTTCATTTCTTGGAATTTTGAACATAACAGGGTTCACATTCGGGAATTTAAAGACAAGAAACTATAGGAAACATCCGGGTAACACCCTGGAATGACTCGGGATGCAGAAAAAGTAGCAGGACGGGTCTACCGGGACCCCCGCCTGATCGGGCATGGCGTAGCCTTCTAGTTTTGAAGCTTGGCGCTTGGTCCCATGTATAACACCTCAGTGGTGCTAGTGCCCTCTCCCGGCTGGACCATGTTGGCTTCGTAGAGCATTCTCCTTATTGCCCTACGTATTTCCTCACTTTCTTCAGCCATGAAAACCCCATCATCTTCCTCTTTACCGTACTTAGGCTTGACAAAAGTTTCATACAAATGTACCACCTCATAATCAGCCATTTGCATTTTTTGGAAGAACACTTCTGCTTCCTCAGCACTCACAGGTTTCTTAGGCGGGAAACGCCTTCTGGTGGCATTGTTTATTTCCTCTACATTTGAACATTTCTCAACAGGGGGGTTTTCTAACAGCTCTCCCAAGATCTCTTTACCCTTGTACGTAACCACCGTCTGATGATAATTCCACGGTACCGCAGCAGGGTTCGTCATAGGCTTCTGTGGTACGCGTCCAATAACCACTGGCTCATTCAGCCGAGGTGGTTTAATTGTCCCCCGCACCACATAGGCTTGCTTTTCTGATTCTGTCTTGGTGATCTTGCTCTTCTTTTCCCTTTTCTCTTGCTTCGGGGCCACCTTTGGCTTTCTTTCTACATCAGCGATAGCAATTATAGCTTTTAATGCTGGATCAAATTCTTTGTCTTCACAGATCATCCCGATTACCGGCCCGTTGTTGTGAGCGAGCAGCGGATTATTGTTCACATTTAGGACATCCTCATCCCTCAACACAATTTTCCCTTGCTCTATTAAGTTCTCCACCGCTTGTTTCAGAGTCCAACAGTCATTTGTATGATGGCTCTCTGCCCCTGAATGGTATGCACACCTGACACCAGCTCTGTAGGCAGGCGATGCCGGGTTTTGTCTGTTCTGAGGGACCGGCTGCAGCAAATTCATTTGAACAAGCTTCGGGAACAAACTGGAGTATGGTTCACCGATTGGTGTAAAGTTTGGTCTTCTGGGTGGTTCCCGAGGACGGAAATTATTTTGTGNCATAGGCTTGCTTTTCTGATTCTGTCTTGGTGATTTTGCTCTTCTTTTCCCCTTTCTCTTGCTTCGGGGCCACCTTTGGCTTTCTTTCTGCGTCAGCAATGGCAATGATGGCCTTTAATGCCGGATCGAACTCTTTATCCTCGCAGATCATTCCAATCATAGGTCCATTATTGTGAGCTGGCAAAGGATTGTTGGTCACATTTGGGACCTCCTCGTCCCTCAGCACTATCTTCCCCTGCTCTATCAAGTCTTCTATGGCTCTTTTCAATGTCCAACAGTTTTTTGTATCATGCCCCTCAGCTCCTGAGTGATAAGCGCATCGGACACCCCGCTGATAGGAAGGCGATTCTGGGTTTTGCCTATTTGGAGGTATGGGCTGCAGCAGACCCATTTGAACAAGCTTCGGAAACAGACTGGAGTAGGATTCACCGATTGGTGTAAAATTTGGCCTCCTGGGTGGTTCCCGAGGACGGAAGTTATTTTGTGGAGGGCGGGGGTTATAGTGGTTTTGGTGAGGAGGCTGATTTCTTTGAAATGGAGTTTGGTTTCTATTGGCATGTGGTTGCGGCCGAGCAAAGGGTTGAGCATTCATGACCGCATACGGTTGAGGAGCATAAGCCATGTCATGGTGAGGGTAGTGATATTGAGGGGTTCTTTCAGAGAAGATGGGTCTAGGGGCCCGGTGTCTTCTTGCCCCTGATGCTGCCATAACCGTTTCTTCTTTCTGTTTACCCTTGGCCATCCCTCCAGACTTGCCTTGAATGGCTTGGGAGGTTGCTCTAATGGCTGAGTGGCTCAAGATTCTCCCTGTCTTCAGACCATTCTCCACCATCTCACCGATCTTAATAGCCTCTGCAAAAGGTTTGCCCATGGCTGACATCATGTTCTAGAAATAATCTGCTTCCTGGGCCTGAAGAATACGGTGACCATTTCCACTTCATCCATTGGAGGTTTCACCCTCGATGCTTGCTCACGCCACTTAATAGCATATTCCCTGAAATTTTCTGAGGGCTTCTTCTTCAAATTCACCAAGGAGTTCCTGTTTGGCGCAATGTCTATGTTGTATTGAAACTGCCTTACAAAATCTCTGGCAAGATCGTCCCAAATGTGCCATCGTGAGACCTCTTGGTCTATATACCATTCTGAGGCAATGCCTACTAAGCTTTCTCCGAAGTATGCCATCAACAACTCCTCTTTTCCGCCAGCCCCACGCAACTGATTGCAATACTTTTTAAGGTGAGCAAGGGGATCGCCGTGCCCGTCATACTTCTCGAACTTCGGCGTTTTAAAACCCATGGGCAAGTGCACGTGAGAGAACATGCACAGATCAGTATAAGAAACACTCTTTTGTCCGCTCAAAACTTGCATATTCTTTAAACGCTGTTCAAGACTTCTCATTCTTTTCGCCATCTCATCTTGTTCAGGAGCTTTGGGAGTTTGATCTTGTCCTGGCGTAAGCTCAAATGGCGGTGGCTGAGGGTAAGTGTATGTGGGATATTGAGGAGGATCTGCTTGAAAGATGGGATTTTGGAAAGTGAAGGCCGATGGATCAAAAGCGGGCCTTGGAAGTGAAGGTTGTGTGGTGGCGGAGCATGGTGGAGCAGTAAAAATATTGGGAGTTGCTCCTGATGTGAACACCTGGGGGCGTACCTCAGAAGGTGTTCCTATGAAGTGAGCAGACGGGGTATTCGGGTGACTGATGGGGATGTTAGAAGTACCCCCGGTTCTCGGGAACAATTCAGGAAAGCCAGGGAAAGCACTTGGAGGCTCTCTGCCATTAGTCCATGCGTCCCACATCTCCATCATTTGGAGACGTAGTATCCGATTTTCTTCAGTTGTGGCGGACTCGGAGGCCGGGATCCCTGAGATGGGGCTGTCCTCAGAGATGGGAACTGCGGGCAAAGTCATTTCTGTAGACATTTCCACACTTCATTTCGAACTAGTAAAGTATTGATGCGATGCCAGCTTACCACAACCAACCACCGTTTCTAAAAGCTAGGCTGGAATTGACAGCAACACACGGTTAGTTTGAGACAAGTAACGGATAGGTAATCGCACATTGGGGTGTGATGCACCTATACAGTTAAACGGTTGTCTACGTGTTTGCAATGGTTGCATGTGTCATCCCGGCTTTTTTGTTTTTTTTTCTGTCTCTTTTTTTTCTATTTTCTCTTCTTTTGATTTTCACTCTTTGTTTTTCTTGCTTTTCTTTCTCTTTCTATTTTTCTCTCATTTGTCTTTTCCCTCTGTTTTTCATTTTCTGCTTTTTCCCTTTTCTTTTGCCATGGTTTTTCTCTCGATTCTTTATTTTCTCTTTTTGCGTTTTTTTTTTCTTTTATTTCCTTCCCTCGTATTTTCCTTCTCTCTTTCTCTTTTCCTTTAGGGTTACGATCGAATCCTATGGAGATTGCCTACGTATCATGACCCCGCATGAATCAGACCAAGCGTAGTTCTTGCAAATAGGGTAAATAAACTAACTCTTTTTTTGGAATTTTGAAAGGAATGCTTTAAAAGAAAAAAGGGAAACATATATTTTTGATTTTTGATTTTGATTTTTCTTTTGATATTTTGAAAGAAAGAAATACTTTTGTTTGAATTTTTGTTTGAATTGGAGCAAAAATATTTTTCGGACTCAATTTTCGAAATTATTTATTTTATTTATTTATTTATCAAAGAAAGACATCTAAGGAGTATTTTCATAATTTATTTTGACCTGTAAAGAAAAGTGGCTATTTTTCAAAAATTTTATTTAAGCAAACAAAGACTCGGTTTTGCAGAGACGGCCTTTAAGCACTTCTGGGAGGAAGATTTTAAGGCTGTGCCCGCTAACCATTGAAAATGACCCAAGGTGGTTGTTCTTGCAAAAACGGCCTTCCGGCGCCCTTTTGGGGACATTCGGCTTATTTTAAGCAAGAATGGCTTCACCTGACTTATTTGTGACAAAAATTAAAATTTTGGTATTTTTGGCTATTTTTGCAAAAGGGTGGTTGGACCCGATGAGGGTTGCCTACGTATCTCACATCCGGTGAGAATCAAACCAGCGTAGTTCGGTCAGATTGGAAATGGAGTAACTAAACTAACTTTCTCTTTTTTTTTTTAATAAAACCCAGTACCATGGTAGCTTTTAAAGGCAAAAGTAAAAACATTTTTAGATTTTTGATTTTTTTTTTTTTAGATTTTGAACTTTGGGAATGTTAAAAGTAAAAAGAAAATACTTTTTGTTTGAGTTTTTTACATTTGTTTTACTCTTTTTTCTAAGGTAAAAAAGAAAATATTTTTAGGATTTTTGGATGTAACCTC
>NC_031990.1:32980438-32994671 GCF_001879085.1 Nicotiana attenuata
ATTTAATTTAAATCCCAAATCGAGGAAAATTTTCGACTTCCCAATTGGAGTCTGCGAACCAGAAATTCTGAATAAGGAATTCTGTTGACCCGAGGGAAGGTGTTAGGCACCCCCGGATCCCGTGGTTCTAGCACGGTCGCTTAAATTATTATAATTAGCTAAAAATCTTATTTTTATACATATTTTAACTTACGTGCTTTTTTAATTTAAAACCGCTTTATTATTATTATTAAGGAGATTTGCAACGTCGTGAAAAAGTGTTTCGAACCGCGTCACATAAATGCATCCGCGATTTTTGACACATTTCGACTTCGTTGGGATTTGGATTTGGGTCACATAAATGTGCACCCGAGTTTAGGAAAGTAATATTATTAAACACGCGCCTAAAGCAACTACGCGTTTGCACTTTGCGAGGGCCATGGAATTTGCTAAATGGCGCATCTCGATTCTAATTTCAAAGGATTGTACTCAACTAAAGCAAACTATGGATATTCTTATTTAAAACTGATTATCACAATCACGTCACGGGAGCCGTACCCGTAATTGTGATGATTTAACTACGTGCCTAAAGCAAACTATAATATTTTATTTTTTCTTGCGTTGAGATTATTGCGAACGAAATCAATATGCACGCCTACATCAAACAAAATGCAACAGAAGAGATGTCTAAAGATAGAATGATTTTCATTTCCAAATACAATATTTTTCCTTTATAAAATCATAACGAAACTGTTAAACAAAACATAAAGCTAATTCCCTTGTTAAATTAAATCCATCAAAAAATATAACGCAATAGCCAATCTTTGTAATGTATTTAACATTTAAATAATAGCATCCCTAATTGAATACTACAATAGCAACTGATTTATAATTAATACTAACGTTTTCAGAATCGCAAACATGAACATCGTGAGTGTTTTTCAAAGCTTAACAAACATATTAATACATATGCTTCCTCCTCAATTCAAGATCTCTGTAGCTACTAGTATTCAGTACTAAGAGGAATTTAACATAAACATATAGAACAATAACAAACAATGGGATCTTGTATAAATAAAAGCTTAGAAACAGATTAATCACTAAATATAAGATAAACAGCAGAGAAAAGTTAGGAACAAAACCTCAGCCGCTTTTATTCATGAAACTCGAATTTAAAAGAAAGGTTAGGACGAACATGCCGGAAACTGAAACTCCGAGTGAATCTTGAAAGCAAAATCGACCGAAACGAACCAGAAACTTGGCCGGCAACCTCTGACTGGAGCCGGAACCGTTAAACAGAAACCTTACCGGCGACTTCTACAGTGGCTATGTGACTGCTTTTAGTAACAGTTTTGGCTTGTTTCGACTGACTCCAAGCGGGATCTGGTGTGGAAATTTCGGCTGATTTCTTTCTTTGTAGAAGAAGCCCAAAAATGGCTATTTGTGTTTTAGTCCCGCAAGATCGGCGTGGGGGTCTTTTTTGTTTGCTGAAAATCAGCGCCGATTTCCCTAGGCTCTAGGCTTTAGGCGTTAGTCTAGGTATTATCTTTTGCTCATGCCTTCTTGTGTTTGTGGTATAGGTAGTATTATATAGGGTAGGGATTAGGTTAGGGGTATGGGCCTAGGAACTATGGGCTAGGTATTTTGGGCCAACGACTAAAAATGGACTATAAGATTTATAAAAACGGGATAAACCAACCTAAAACTAATTCTTTCTTCTAAAATTATGTACAATTATAATATAAAAATATAAGACTAATTTTAATTAATTGAACTAAACTATAAAATATAAAACTATTTTTTTTTGTGTTTTCAAGATTATAAAAATAAAGATAGGGTACTATTTTGGTAATTTTTTTTTAAGATTAAAAATGACTATAAAATATTAATAAACCTATTTTTTGTAATTTTTTATTTTCTTGTAATAAAATAAAGTAAAATAGTAAAAATTAGTTGAAATGGCGATATTAGGCCTAAACTAAATATTTACATGCTAAAATGGGTAAAATTTCGGGGAGGGTCAAAAATCACATGTCAACAAGTGCCCCCGGCAAAAGGGACGTCAGCACATTTGAATTGTACTGGTATGTATAAAAAACTTTACCCTGAGTAACCTCAAACCATATACAAGTATCAAAAAATAGAGGGAAACAACAATTGAATACACACAAGGAAAACAATCAAGGCAAACAAGTTGACAATCTCTCCTTTCCCCATCATCATTTCCATATTTTCAATTTCACAATGTTCTCATATTTCATTTCAATAGTGATATCGATCACTTTCCACCCTTATTACCTCGGCCACCCTTATTACCTCGGCCACCCTTATCACCACAACCCACACCTTATTACTTCGTGTTGCGGCGCGTAACCCGATCCCACCGAGCTATCATAATTCACAAACAATACCACAACAACAACAATTTACAAGGAGAACAACAACAAGTTTCAGGAACAACAACAACAAATCCCAATAACAACAGCAACACATCTCAAGGAACAACAACACAACTCACACAGGGTTTATATGACTATTAATGCCATTTCCATCTTTTTCAACAGCCCGCTGTACCATTTAAATCACAACAATAATTTTCCACAACTAGCCACAAAGGATGTTACCACAGTTATCTCAATTTCACCAATTTCGTTTCCTTTCCATCATTTATTCCACAGTTCTTACCACATAACACATTCGCAATCACAACTTGGTTTATTGCCATTTACTTGCACAATCATATCGGACGTCTTAACCAACAACGTTAAGGCACAATATTTACATGAATTCACAAATGGTTCACACAAGTAAACATATACTACTCACAGGAGTTTAACTTCACAACTAATCCATGAAGATATCACATACCAAGTATTTGGACACCAAACATGGCGATTTTACAAAGGTTAAAGTTAGCCATACATACCTGGAGCTGAATTCTTTTTTAATTTCTACTTCCAATTCACCAAAAATCTAGCAACGTCAATATAGTGCACAAATTAATACACATAGCTTAGAATTCAAGGTTCAAAATCACTACCCGAACATATTTAGGCTATTAACCCCTTCTTTGTACAAGTCTTTGCTCCCACCCAATTACCCCCACTAGGTTTTAGGTTATAGAAAGGAATGCATGTATGAGTTCAACCATTATTTCCAAGAACCAATGCATGAGACTAACCCCCCTAGCTTAAACCAGAAATCCAATGAAAAGGGTTAGGGATTTTACCTGCAAGAAAAGGGGGATGAAGATAAGCTTGAAATTTCCCGGCCCGGATAGTTTTGAAGAATCAAATTGATGGAGATGACTTCCTCTCTCAAGAACCCTCTCTTCCTCTCTCTTATTTTGTTCGGAAACTTGTTAAAAATGAGGGGGTTGGGGTGTTTTATTAAAAAAGGGTCGGGTATAAGTTTTTAGAAAAAATTGGGGCCGAGTCAGGTCTGCGATCGCAGACACGAAATGCAGTCCGCATAATGGACCGCAAAAAGTGTCCCCAAAACCTGATCCCACTGTTCGAGTATGCGGCGGAAATGCGGTCCGCATATCAATTATGCGGTCGCATAATGGACCGCATTTTTTATCTCAATTTTGACTGACACACTGCCTTATCTGCGGTGGAAATGCGGTCCGCATATTGGTTATGCGGTCGCATAATGGACCGCATCTTGACCTCAATTTTAACCAAACCACTGTTTTACTATGCTGTAGGAATGCGGTCCGCATACTAGATCTGCGAACGCATTCTGGGCCGCAGAATGGTATTTTTCTAGAAAAATTGATTCTTTTGATTTTTAAAAGCTTAGATCAATACCAAGGGTCCGAACCGCGGCGAGCTTGCGAGGTTTTGAGCCCAAAATTTCTACGGGGCCTCACACTTACGTGGGAAAAAAAGGTCAAAACAGAAGGGGGTTCGAACATGGTTTGAGGGGAGGAAAAATTCGGGCTTAGATTGAGAAACAAAAGTAGATTTGAAGGAATTCTTTTGGCCTCTTAATTAATCCTCTACGCTTTATTTCTGCTTCTCCTCACAATTCCAAAATACGTACAGACAAGAACAGTAGAAATGCTTCTGCTAGTTGGTGATTGAGTTTTCATAAATACCAAAATATATAGAGATATTACAATTAGTTCTTCCTTGTGATTTTAGTTTTCAAATATGGAGTTTGGGTGATACTTGAGACGCCGTCGAGTTGAAGTGCCACTCGTGTTTCCAGTCGCGGTTCGCAGATCGTCTTTGCTAGCTGTTGCTCTTCTCGGTCGATTTTTCAGAGCCGAAGTTCTGTATCTACGGATTCTTCTACACTAATTAAAGAGATTTTACTCCTGAGGTCCACTCGTATTTCTTATCTATTAGTTACCCATTTTGATTTCATATATGTGATTTCTTGCTAATATTGCTTTGTTGATTAATTTTGTGAGATTTCTGTTTGACTGATGATATCTATCATAGAAAATGTTTTTCCCAATCAAAAGTTGATGGTTTGGTCAATTGCCTGATTTGCTAATTGTGTTGATTAATTACGTCCTTTTGTCCGCAATCTTTTGGCTAGTATTAAGCTAATATAAATTTTTATCATTTTTCTTCTCTTTCTTGTTCTTTCTTTGGTTCCTATTTTGAAGGTCGATTATGTTACTTTAGGAATATTGAATGAATTTTAGATACATGTGGGCCATGGGAGGTAATTTTGTACATAGAAAAGAAATTGGGCTCTAATTATTTTATTACTTTATCCCGTCTCTTTACATTATGCGCTTAAAATCGCTAGTAGCATGTTTAAGCCGTCAACATCCGGTAGGCGAACCTTAATATTGTGATTGTGTACACGTTCGCATGACATGATTACAATTCTAAAAACCAATTCGAAGTATGCGTTCGCGCAACTTCGATCAAATCTTTTTAAAAGCAAAATTGTAGCTAATAGGCCGTTAAATTAATTTTAGTTCATATAGTCCAAGGTGTGCCATCCACCATTTAATCATACATGGTCCTCGTATTAATTTTATGACTTAGATATTAAAAATAATATTCGTAGTTTGCTTTAGGCACGTTTAATATACCATCATGGTTGTGTACACGTTCGCGTGACATAATTACGATTCTAAAAACAAAACCGGAGTATGTGTTCGCGCAACTTCGGCCAAGCTTTCTTAATAATAATAAAGCGTTATTAATTGTGGACACATTCACGTGACATAATTTTTAACGCGCCAAACAAATAGGTACATGTATGCGTGACCCATTTTTAGAATGATTTCTTGACTAAAAGAAGGCAAATGCACATAGGTTTAAAAATAAGTAATTAAACAATTTAAATGAGCCAAGTATGATCACATCGACCGTGCTAGAACCACGGAACTCGGGAGTGCCTAACACCTTCTCCTGGGTTAACAGAATTCCTTACCCGGATTTCCGTGTTTCGCGGACATTTAAACAGAGTCAAATCTCCTCGATTCGGGATTCTAAACCGGTGACTTGGGACACCATAAATTATCCCAAGTGGTGACTCTGATCTTTAATAATAATCCCGTTTCGATTGTCACTTAAATTGGAAAAACTCCCTTATATACCCTTCCGGGGGTAGAAAAAAGAGGTGTGACAGCTCTGGCGACTTTGCTGGGGATCGAACCCAGAATCTCTGGTTCAGGGTTCAAGAATTCGAGCTTGTTAGATGTAACAACCCGACCGGTTGTTTGCCTTTTTAGAACCCCGTTCCCCCAAATAACACTCTCTGTGCTTGCTTTAACTAATTTACGACCTGCGGGGATGGTTGGTTCGGGATTTGGAAGAGTTTGGATTGAAATATGCACAATTGACTCTTTAGGATTTCTTAAAAGGCTAAGTTTGACTTTGGTCAACATTTTGAGAAAATGGGTCCGAATTCGTGTTTTGACGATTCCGGAGGGTCTGCAGGAAAATATAGGACCTGGGTGTATGCCAGGAATCGAATTCCGAGGGCCCTAGCCCGAGTAATGAATTTTTATTTGAAATATTAAACTGAAATTCTATGGATTTAGAGAAACTAATTAATGATTGATCATATTGGTATTGGGCTCGTATGTTGGTTCTGAAGCCCAGTATAGGTCCAATATAACATTTAAGACTTGCCTGCAAAATTTGGTGTCAATCCGGGTAGTTTAAGGGCGTTTTGGCCCGTTAGAGGAAAATTAAGAACTTGAAGTTCATAAGTTTGATTCAATTGGTTTTAGGGGGTGATTTTTAGATTTAGCGTTGTTTCGGGTGTTCCGAAGGTTTGAGTAGGTCCGTTTCATGATTTCAGACTTGTCGGTATGTTCTGGCGGGGCCCGGGAGCCCCGAGCGTCAATCGGACGAGGTTCGAGTGAAGTGGAAATTTTTTAGAAGTGCTGAAGCTGCTGCTTCTGTCATAACTGCACCTGCGGTTGGTGGACCGCAGGTGCGAGACCGCAGATGCGTATCGCAGATGCGGCCCAGAGCTGGCCAGGCCAAATCGCAGAAGCGGCTCCCTAGCCTCAGAAGCGGCTACGCAGATGCGGCTTCAAGACCGCAGAAGCGGTCCCAGCCCTTTTAGCCAATTTCGCAAGTGCGGTCCGTTCTCGCAGATGCGGTCCCCTGACAGCAGAAGCGAAAACTACTGGGGCAGTGAGCTTCATTTAATTCGAGCTCCAGCCATTTTTGACCATTTGGCACACGGGTATTGAGCGATTTTGGAGCTCTTGAGAAGGGATTTTCACATAGCATCGTGAGGTAAGTTCATCCCCCTTATTTCTAAGTTTAATACTCGAGTTTTGGGTAGATTAACACCTAAAGATTTGAAGAAATCGAGGGGCTAGAGCTAGACCTAGGGTTTTAATAAAACTTAGATTTTACCACGAAATTTGTTATAAAATGAACTATAAATTATATACTAATGATCCTTAGGTTATAAAGAACAACTTCCTTCGAAAAATTTCAGAATCCGGGCACGTGGGCCCGGAGTCGGGTTTCAAGAAACTTGTGGTAAGGTTTGGGAAATTGCTTAAATAGCTAGAATACAATCTTGTGAACTTATATTGATTAGTTCCTACCTCATTTAACTAGTTTTGGATCGTTTGGCTCCGAATTGAGGGTTTGGGCTCGTTGTTGGCATTGGAAGTGCACTTTGGAGCGAGGTGAGTCTCCTTTCTAACCTTGTAAGAGGGAATTGTCCCCATAGGTGTAATAATTGAATAATTTGCTACTAAATGCGGGGGCTACATACGCACTAGGTGACGAGAGTCCGTGCGTAGCTACTATTATGTTAATTGTCCGGGTAGTCTAGGACTCGTATCATGCTTTATTGGTGAATGTCTCTATATTTCCTTGCTAATGTGACCACTTAGGATATGCTAGAGACTTGAAAAGGAAAATAAGTGAATGTATGCACTTGTGGATACTTGTATGAGTTTATTTGGAAATAAATGCACATTCATGTGTTTTCTGGATATAATTGATATTTGTGGATCGGCCGATCGTCTCGGTAGAAATAGATGCATCTATGGTTCGCACCATTCGACCCTCTGGCAGTGCACAATTTATTTTCTGTTGGATCGGGCCGTCGACCTCGGCATAATGTGCGCATGATACCTATGTGAAACTTCATCTATGACTTGTCCTGCTAAATAATTGAAATGTGATTGGTTGACTGCAAAGCTGTTTAGAACATGGCTCATTATCTCTTGCTATACACTGTTGATTTTCTGTGACTCTCATGCTTAGCATAAAAACTTATTATATTATTTGACCCTAGTGGTATCAAGTCGACCTCTCGTCTCTACTTCTTCTAGATTAGACGGGATACTCTGTCACGCCCCGAACTATGGCCTGGGCGTAACACGGCACTCGGTGCCTGACTGCATGCGACCGTTGTGAGCACGTGATTTTTGCCCTATGTATGAATTATTCCCAAAATTCAAACAAAATAATTTCTTTTCATTATTTGCAATTTTTTGAATTTTGTGGCATTTTTGTGTTAATTGTTTGCATTTGTTTGTGCATGTTTATTTTATTTAATTCATGAAAAATACAAAAAATATGTTGCATTTGCATTTAGGATTTAATTTCATATTTAAGGATTATTTAGTGGTTAAGTTGTTTTTAGAACAAAATTTAAAGAAAATAACAAAAATAGTCCATTTTTGCATTTCTTAATTGTTAGTTGTTGAATTTGTCTTGAGTTTATTTTAAATAGGAATTAGTTAGCTTAATTTTGGAAATAAATTAGGTTTCATTTTAGTTTTATCATTTTATAAAATCAGAAAAAAATAAATAAATACAAAAATACAAAAAAAGCAAATAAATAAATACAAGAAAACAAGCAAAATATAATAAAGAAGGCTGCCCTGAATTGGGCCACTGTCAATAAATTCGGAGTCCAGGTATTTAATCAACCCCCAGGCCCAAAATAAACCCCTGAAACCCGCCTGGTCCATACCCATTCCCTAACCCGGCCTGCCCCCGTCCCAAAACGACGTCGTTTCGGCCTATTAAATCCGGACCGTCGAGGTTACAAGATCTAACGGTCGAGAAGCCTACATCCATAACTATATAATTGTCCCTAAACGATACCCCCCCTTCAGACCCCCTGCCTTCATCTCTCTCACCCCCTGTATAACCACCACTCCGCCTCCGTTCTCCGCCGTCAGCCGCCGGCCGAAATCGTCTCGCCGCGGCGATCGTCCAATCCACCTCAAATTTACACCGCTTACTCCCGTAACCTCCTCTTCCAAACTCCAAACCCCATGTCTCAAATCCCCTCCCTTCTCCTCGAATGTTTGAATCTATGGACACCGGCCTCCGGCGCCACGACGGCGCCGCCCCAAATCCTCCCAATCGATACCCCCTTAACCACCAAGACCTCCTCATGCTATATCTGTCTTCCTTCCCTTTCGAATATCGACCACGCTTCCCAAATTTTGAATCTAAGAATTGAATTGAGGATTGATCCGGAACTCAAGCATGCAAGGCCCTTCCTCAGTTTCTTAGTCAACCTGCCCCAGGCTACGCTTTTATCAGTGCCTGGACAAAAGAAGGGTGATTGACATTGTAGCAGGGTTAATTGAGTTCAACCTTGAATCCGAGTCGGTGGGTGAGCTCTTATTTTACTTCATCTTTTTTCTCTCTTCGTTGTATTGTGTCCTGTTCATATACTTGGCCTTTTGCTTCATCTCTTCTTTTTGTTTGTATAATCAAACTGCTATTCGAACAAGGTTTCAGATTAAATTGAGTATTGTCACTCTGCTATTTTGGTTGTTCGTAGTTTGCGTTCAAATCCTAATTTCTTTACCTTTTAATTACCTTTATGATTGAATGATTTAGAGTGTTAGGTTTTGATTAATTTTTGTTAATACTGTCCTGCCTCGATCTTTTCTAGTTTGATTTTGTGTTGATTCATGAGCACTTTTGATAATCTGATTTAGTTTCAATTGCCTAATTACCGGTTCACTGATTCTTAAGTTTAATTGCTTGATTGTTTAACTAGTTTAATTTTTAGGATTTTCTGGTTATAGCTGAATAGGATAGGATCTTGTTTAACCACGGTTAGTTCTTGACCAGTTACTAGGGTAACAGGGGAATGGTCTGGTGTAGCTCAGTAATTCCAAGAGGGTTCAAAGGGTAGTTTAGGCATGAAAAAGGGTAGTTTCATTAAGATTGGTAAAATCAAAACCAAGGCAAGGATAGAATAGGAATTGTAATGGGTATAGACCCTTCTAGAGTGGGCTTTAGTATAGATTTTAATAAAATAGGTGTAGTTACTTGTGTAACAAGTCAAGAAACTAGGGGTAGAAAATAGAATTAAGATAGGGACTAATGGGTAAAGTGAAAATCTGAAATTGGACCCTAAGTTTGCCTATAAATAGGTATTCACTTGCCTTGTACAACAAGTTTTTGAGCTCCAAAATCCTCCCCAAAAATTTCCTCTCCAATTTCAGACCTGATTTGAAATGCAAACCTTCAAAATCCAAAAACAATAGAAATCTAATAGAGAAATCCCCAAAAAATTACTGTTATATTAGTGTCACTTAGGTCATTTTCAGATTCGATCATTGAATTCAGTTCTCTAGCTCATATAGGATGAAAGCTACTTGAATTGCCTTGTGTTGTGTTCAATATTTGAGGATTGAAGACAGTTTGAGTCATCTAGGCAGTGGGTTTGGGAGATTCGAGTCAACTGTGATCTTAGTTTGAGTGTCTGCTTTCCTGTGTTCATTTCTGGGTATCCGAGTTGGTTTTGGGTTGCTTTAATAATAGAAATTGTTGCTGTGTTTGATCTATCGCTGGAGTTTCAAATCTGTTTCTGACTTTGCTGTGTCGACTGATTTATTACTGAATTTTGAACTTATTCCTGGGTTGCTGCTGAGAACTGTTACTGCTGCTGATCTTTCTTCTTCCTATTGATCACTGACTCCCAGGTACACGCTTGAATCGACTCTGCTGTAACTTTGAGCTTGAAATGGAATACAATTACTCACTTACTTGATCCTGAAATATGCTGCCTGGACTGTGGGTGTTGGTAGTTAAATAGGCGTTAAATTTAATTGTACAGCATAGTTTAGAATCGATTCGTATGTGTATAAATCTGGACTGTATAATTAGGACTGGATCAGACTGTTTCCGATACTGTTGAGACATTTGGAATTGATTGTAGTTCATGGTCTCAATATCTGAATATTGCATATAAAGGTTAGAACTAGAAGTCCTGAATATGAGCCTATTTTATTGAAAAACTGCAGCCCGTTGTATTAATTCGAATAGGCCTGTTAATAATTTAGGAAATGGAACAGAATGATCATTTAGTGAGCAAGTAACTTGAACAATTATGTGTTAGTTTCAATAATGATTCCCAGATGTTTGGATTAAGGTGTTTGCATGGAAAGTATTGAAATGTGTTTTAGAATCCGAAATTGTTTAATTCCTTTAAGGCAAAATAACATGTGTTGTAAAATCAAACGCGAAGACTACTTCCTTGTGTTGTTGTGCGGTATCGAACCAGGGAATTCATTTCTGTTTGAAGCTGGCCTGCGTTAAAATTGGGCTCTCTCACGAGCCAACTTGGATTGATACTAATTTGGAATTCAAAGTAGTCTTACGCCTGTGGACCACTGTGTCCCATGCTGGACCCAATGTTGATTTCACGTCGCTGGGCCTGGCTTCACTTGGAGCCCGATTGCTTCAGGCATTAAATCTGCAACCATGTTTAATCACATCAGGTTTATTAGTTGGGCCCTCGGTCCATTTGTGCTAGACTGATCCCTTTGCTCGAAATAAGTAACTCTCCTCGTGTGAATCATTAGTCAGTCGAAGGGAAGCCTTTAATCACATTTAGTTCTAGCGGATTAAGCCCATTAAAAAGATTGAGGTGAGCCATAATTAGATAACTCGTAGTGCGTGGCCCTCATGAATTAGTTTAAGACCGTTAAGCTAGAATAAATTGAGGCGCGCCAAGCCCGATAAAATCTCAGATGCTTGGCCCCGTTCAAATATTTCTTTTAAAACAATTAGAATCCGAGGCGTGCCATTTAGCAAAATTTCATGGCCCTCGCAAAGCCAAAACGCGTAGTTGCTTTAGGCGCGTATTTTAATAATATTACTTTCTTAAATACGGGTGCACATTTATGTGACCCAAATCTAAATCTCAACAGAGTCGAAATGCGTCAAAAGCTACGGGTGCACTGGTGTAACGTGGTTCGAGATACATTTTCACGACGTTGCAATTCTTATTAAAAAGACATAAAGTAAAAGCGGTTAAAACAAAAGGCGCATAGGTTAGAATATGTTTTAAGATCAGATAAAAACAAATACAACAATTGAGCGACCATGCTAGAACCACGGAATCCGGGAGTGCCTAATACCTTCTCCCGGGTTAACAGAATTCCTTACTCGGAGTTCTGGTTCGCGGACTGTTAACAGAGTCATAATTTCCTCGGATCGGGATTCAACCGGTGACTTGGGACACCATTAATCTCCTAAGTGGCGACTCTGAATATTAATAATAAATCCCGTTCCGACTGTCCTTTAATTGGAAAAACTCCTTTACACCCTCACAGGTGTAGGAAAAAGGAGGTGTGACAGCTCTGGCGACTCTGCTGGGGATGAGAACCCGGAACTTTGGTTCAGGGTTCAGAATTCGAGCTTAGATATATTGTTGTATTTGGATTCATCTGATTTTCCTACATGTTTCATGCTAAATGTGCAAAATGTTGCTTTTTACCGCTTTGATATTATCTGAACTGTATATAAACTGTGCCGAAACCCTTCTCTTCTCACCTCCGGGGATGTGCTTACTGGTTGAGACTCCCTATTCTATTAGTGTCAATACCCAGAAATAAGAAAGAGGCCGGACAAGTTACTAAGCCGGATGGCCTTTTGGTTCCCGGTAGTAGCCCCCTCCTCGACTCGAGTTGTCCGCTCGGGTACACAGTCTAGAACACATACCCAGGTTTTGAGCCTAGAAGAACTTGACTTCATGCCGGATCCCTAGTAGGACGTTTATCGGCATCACGTGCATTTTGACTTAGGGGACTCAACACAGGGGTTGGGTCCGTCTAGGACAGGTGTACCCGGAATAATGGACCATCCTGCTGCATCCTACTTGTGCATTTATCTGTTTGGGACCCGCATGCTGACCGACTTTGAATATCTGGGAAAAATTGGAAAAACCAAAAGAGAAAATAGCAGTGTAGAGAGTTAATTTCCTATATTAGAAAACCCAATGTCCAAGTAGTGCCGAAATGCTGCCAAATTTTTGAGAAAATGAAAAAAAAGAGAAGGAAAATGGAAAAAAAAAACAAAAAGAGTTTTATTTTCATATTAGTTTATTTTATTTTGCCACTGCAAAGACAATATAAAAAAAAAAAAAGAATCTTGCTTTCAGAAATAGTGTATTTGCCAACAAAAACGAAAGAGTCTTGTTTTCAAAATAGTTAGATTTATTTGCCCAAACTACGCTGGTTTGATTCTCACCGGATGTGAGATACGTAGGCAACCCTCGTCGGGTCCAACCTCCCCTTTTGCAAAAATAGCCAAAAATGCCAAATTTTTTAATTTCATCATGAATAAGTCGGGTAACGCCATTCTTGTCAAAAATAAGCCAAATGTCCCCAAAAGGGCGCCTGAAGGCTGTTGTTGCAAGAACAGCCACCCTGAGTCATTTTCTAAACGGTTAGCAGGCACAGCCTTAAAATCTTCCTTATGAAGTGCTGAAAGGCCGTATCCGCAATACCGGCTGTTTGTTTAAATTGGAAATTTGAACAGAGATTGTGCCATTTTCCACTTTTAGGTCAAAATAAGTGATTAAAATCACCTTAACAAATGTGCAGGATGAGCACGACTCAAAATGAATTATTTTCAATCATGCATAAAATCCCTTTGGAGTTACGTCTGTGGTGGAACGATTTAGGTGGAGAAGGGCAAGATGCAGTCAAGAAACATTTGAAAGGGCTTACCGGTTTGCTCGATATTGTGCCTCGGGGAGATATTATTAGAGCACTGGTTACATGTTGGGACCCAGCACATAATGTGTTCCATTTTTCGGACTATGAGCTTACCCCGACATTAGAGGAAATAGCTGGCTACATTGGAAAGGATTAGGTTCCGTTGAGGCACAAATACTTGGTTGCCCCCAGAGTGGTAGCCGTGCACAGATTTCTAGACTCTTTGAAGATAGTCAGAGCCGTCCATAACACAGATTTGGCAAATGGCTTTTGTACTCTAAGTTTCATATATCAGCGATACGGCCATATTGGGGGGTTCAACAACCCAGAAAGTAAGATATGTAGCAAAGGAAACCGCCAAAAGTGGGAAGAGCATCGACGTTTCGCCTTTATGGTAGCTTTCCTGGGGCTCCTGGTATTTCCAAGGAAGGATGGGAACATTGACATAAAAATGGCTGGGGTCGTCAGCACATTAATTACTCAAGCCAAAAGTACACTGGCACCTATGATATTGGCTGACATCTTCCGTGCTCTTACAGCTTGCAAGGCCGGGAAAGCTTTCTTCGAAGGGTGCAGTCTATTGTTACAAATGTGGATGATCGAGCACCTGTGTCATCGCCCTCAGTTTTTGAGCTATGGGTCTCCAGACAAAACATGCATAGAAGAGTTTTACACGAGGATTAAAGGGGTTGAGTTGCCAGAAGGGGTCACAGGTTGGACCACATATTTTCGGTCCCTCACTGCTAACCAAATAGAGTGGACACTGGGATGGTTACCCGTTGCTGAAATTGTATACATGCCGGCAGCCCGGCCACATTTCCTTCT
>NC_031990.1:32994771-33074282 GCF_001879085.1 Nicotiana attenuata
TTACCACAGCCGATCTTATCGAGCTTGGAATGGTGGATTTTGATGTGATTATAGGAATGGATTGGCTTTATTCGTGCTTTGCTAAACTTGACTGCCGAACGAGAGTCATGAGACTCGAGTTCCCTAATGAGCCGGTTATTGAGTGGAAGGGGAATGGTGTGGTGCCGAAGGGTAGGTTTATTTCCTACCTTAAGGCTTCGAAGATGATTAAGAAGGGATGTATCTATCATTTGGTCCGGGTGGCGGACACCACTTCAGAAGTGTCTACCCCCGAGTCCGTGCCAGTCGTGAATGAGTTTCTTGAAGTGTTTCCAGATGAGCTTCTAGGGATTCCGCCAGATAGGGAGATTGATTTCGGGATTGATGTATTGCCAGATACGTAGCCAGTATCTATTCCACCATACAGAATGGCTCCAGCAGAGTTAAGGGAGTTAAAGGAGCAGCTGAAGGATTTGTTATAAAAGGGGTTCATACGGCCGAGTGTGTCGCCGTGGGGTGCTCCGGTTCTTTTTGTCAGAAAGAAGGATGGGTCGCTCCGGATGTGTATTGATTATCGGCAGCTCAACAAAGTCACCATCAAGAATAAATATCCTTTGCCTCGGATAGATGATTTGTTCGACCAATTGCAAGGTGCAAGGTTCTTCTCCAAAATTGATCTACGGTCCGGGTACCACCAATTGAAGATTAGAGAGTAGGATATTCCTAAGACCGCTTTCAGAACTCGCTATGGTCACTTTGAATTCTTGGTCATGTCTTTTGGGCTAACCAACGCCCCGGTAGCTTGTATGGATCTTATGAATCGGGTCTTCAAGCCATTTCTAGACTCCTTCATGATTGTTTTCATTGATGACATCCTTGTTTATTCACGGAGCCGGGAGGATCATGCCGATCACCTCAGGGCAGTTCAGCAGACTCTTCATCAGCACCAGTTGTATGCTAAATTTTCAAAATGTGAATTTTGGTTGGAGTCTGTTACCTTTCTGGGTCATGTTGTATCTAGTGAAAGGATTCAGGTAGATCCCTAGAAGATTGCAGCAGTGAAAGATTGGCCTAGACGCACGACCCCGACGGAGATCCGTAGCTTCTTGGGTTTAGCAGGGTATTATCGGAGGTTTGTGGAGGGATTCTCTACCCTCGCCTCCCCATTGACTAAGTTGACGCAGAAAGCAGTTAAGTTCTAATGGTCCGACGCTTGTGACAAAAGTTTTCCGGAATTGAAGTTGAGGTTGACTTCGACGCCGATATTGACCTTGCCAGAAGGCACGTAAGGATTTGTGGTTTATTACGATGCCTCCAGGGTCGGTTTGGGGTGTCTGTTGATGAAACATGGGAAGGTTATAGCGTATGCTTCAAGGCAACTCAAGAATCACGAGAAGAATTATCCGACGCATGATTTGAAGCTTGCGGCAGTAGTGTTTGCTTTGAAAATATGGCGGCATTATCTTTATGGGTTCTATGTGGATATGTTCTCAGACCAGAAGAGTCTCCAATATTTGTTCAAGTAGAAGGAGTTGAATTTGAGGCATCGACGGTGGTTAGAATTGCTCAAGGATTATGATGTGAACATTTTGTACCATCCAGGGAAGGCGAATGTGGTGGCCGACACCCTCAGTCGGAAGTCTATGGGTAGTTTGGCTCATTTGGGAGGGTATCAGAGGCCCTTGGCTCGGGAAATTCATCAATTGGCCAGTCTGGGGGTTTGTATTTTGACCTCGGACGAGGGAAATGTTATGGTGCATAATAGAGCAGAATCGTCACTTGTAGCGGAAGTCAAGGAAAAGCAGTTTATTCATCCAGCATTGACACAGATGAAGGAGGCGGTTTTGAATAACAAGACATCGGCATTTTCACTCGGCGGCGATGATGGCGTATTGCAATGTCAAGGTAGGCTATGTGTCCTACATGTGGATAATCTTCGTGAAAGGGTAATGGCGGAGGCTCATAATTCCAGGTATTCTGTGCACCCAGGTTCTACGAAACTGTATCATGATCTCAAGGAAATTTATTGGTGGAACGGTATGAAGAGGGGTGTGGCGGACTTCGTAAAAGTTGAGCATCAGCGGCCCTATGGGTTAGCTCGGCTTATGGAAATACCAATGTGGAAATGGGAGATGATCAACATGGATTTCGTGGTAGGGTTACCTCGCACTCAGCGCAAGTTCGACTCAATTTGGGTAATAGTGGATCGACTCACCAAATCTGCTCACTTCTTGCCAGTCAAGTCCACCGATACCGCAGAACAGTATGCTCAGTTGTATATCAAGGAAATAGTAAGGCATCATGGCACTCAACTTTCTATTATATCAGATCGAGGGGCCCAGTTCACAGCTAATTTTTGGAAGAAATTTCAGCAAGGTTTGGGTACCCAGGTGAATCTCAGCACGGCTTTCCACCCACAGACTGATGGTCAAGCGGAGCGGACTATTCAGATGCTTGAAGATGGTTGCGTGCCTGTGTCTTGGATTTCAAAGGTAATAGGGATGATCACTTGCCACTTATAGAATTTGCTTACAATAACAGCTTTCATGCTAGTATTCAGATGGCCCCATTTGAGGCATTGTACGGAAAAAGGTGTAGGTCTGCGATTGGATGGTTTGAAGTGGGTGAAGCAGAATTGATAGGGCCAGATCTAGTGCACCAGGCTATGGAAAAAGTTAAGGGCATTCAGGAAAGGATGAAAACTGCTCAGAGTCGCCAGAACTCCTATGCGGACATTCGTCGAAGAGAATTGGAATTTCAAGTTGATGATTGGGTGTTCTTGAGGGTATCTCCTATGAAGGGAGTCATGCGATTCGGGAAGAAAGGGAAGTTGAGTCCTAGGTATGTCGGGCCGTACCAGATCGCTCAAAGGATAGGGAAAGTGGCTTATAGGCTGGAATTGCCCCCTGAAATGTTATTAGTGCACCCGGTGTTCCATGTGTCTATGTTAAAGAAAGTAGTTGGAGATCCATCCACCATCGTGCCAGTTGAGACTATCGAGGTTAATGAAGAGCTATCGTATGAAGAAGTTCCGATTGCTATTCTTGATAGGCAAGTCCGTAAATTGAGGAATAAGGAAATTGCTTCAGTGAAAGTATTATGGCGAAGTCAACGAGTTGAGGAAGCCACATGGGAAGCGGAAAATGAAATGAAGGAAAAATATCCCCACCTGTTTGAATAAGTCTAGTAGTAATTGTGCGAACTCTTAACTCTAAGCAAACTGATATTATGTCCAAATTGGTGCAAAGACACCCCATCTTTCTTTCTAAATGTTTTACTATTGTAACTCCTCAAGTTGTGCAAGAATTGTATGTGTTGTGATTATTTGAGTCATGTGCAACTCCTTTTGGTAAATGAAAGTTTTGTGATAACTGGATGGTTAATGGTAGTGTAGATTGGTAATGATAAATTGAAATGCATATAGTATGTTGAAGTGGTTAAATTGTATGGAACTCATTGAAGTGACTAATTTATGTGCA
Source organism: Nicotiana attenuata (assembly GCF_001879085.1). Classification (NCBI taxonomy): domain Eukaryota; kingdom Viridiplantae; phylum Streptophyta; class Magnoliopsida; order Solanales; family Solanaceae; genus Nicotiana; species Nicotiana attenuata. The sequence goes on from NC_031990.1 coordinate 32,998,230, forward strand.
AAATGTAACAAGTGATTGAATATGTGCAGGTGTTGAAATAATGAATTGTATACCAGTTATAGGGATAACAGGAATTGTGTAATGATGCTTGGAAATATGTTTCGGGGGCTCTCTGACAGGTAAATAAGTCTAATTACAAAGGAAACTCTGGCAAAAATTTTCTAAAAATATGGAAGTTGGTGAAAATTGGGAGTTTGCATATCATGCTTTCAAAACCAACTGATTTCCAAAATCCTCATTCGAGGATGAATGATTTTAAGTGGGGGAGGATGTAAGGCCCCGTGAAAATTTGTACTCAAAACCTAGTAGCACCCTTTGTACTGATCTAAGCATTTAAAAATCAAGAATCTAAGTTTTCCAGAAAAGTGCTATTAAGCGGTCCAGAATGCGGTTGCAAATCAAGTATGCGGACCGCATTTCTATCGCAAAGTGAGTCAGTGTGTTAGTCAAATTTGATGTCAAAATGCGGTCCATTATGCGATCGCATAACTGATATGCGGACCGCATAGTCATCGCATAATCATCTTGGAATTTTGTAAAGGGCAGTTATGCGGTGCATTATGCGACCGCAGAACGTGTATGCGGACCGCATTTCTGCCGCAAACCGAAATAGAATGATGAGATTTTGGGAGCACTTTTGCGGTCCATTCTGCGGGCCGCATTTCTTCTTTGCGATCGCATACCTGACTCGGGGCTCCTATTTTTCTAAATTTTAAACCCGGCCCTTCTTCAATACAACACCCCAACCCCTCATTTTAACACATTTTCTGAACATAACTAGAGAGAGGGAAGAGAGGGTTCTTGAGAGAGAAAGTCTTATCTTCATCAATTTGATTTTTCAAAGTCATCCAGGCTCGGAATTTCGAGTAATTATCTTCATCTTCGTTCTTGCAGGTAAAATCCCCAACCCTTTTCATTGGTTTTCAGATTTAAACAAAAAGGGGGATTCTCATGCATTGATTCTTGAAAAATATAAAGTTGACCCATACATACATGTCCTTTAATATTTAAAATCTAGTAAGAGGAATTGGGTAGGAGTATAAATTTGCAAAAGGGGCGATTGAAAACCTAAATAAGTTCGGATTGTATTTGTGAACTTCAATTCTAAGATATATGTGTTAAATTGTGAACTAGATTGACGGAACTAGGCTGTTTGGTGAATTGAAAGTAGAAGTTAAAAAGGGAAATTCGACTCTAGGTATGTATGGCTAACTTTAACCTTTGTAAAATCACCCTGTTTGGTGTAATTGGTATGCGTTTGTTATGTGGACGATTTGTGAATTTTGTTTGCTTCACAGGTATTAGGACAAGATGGCATATTTCATGAATTCTTGTGACTAAATTGCCTTGAACTTTGTTGGTTAACGCTACGATATGACGGTGTGAATAAATGGCAACAAACCAAGTGTGTGTGTGAATGTGTTTATGTGGTAAGAGCTATGAAATAAATGATGGAAGAAGTCGTGATTGATGCAATTGAAACAACTGTGGTAACATCATGTGTGGCTTGTCGTGGGCAATTATCATTGTGACTTAAATTGTTATTGTTGTTGTGAAATGATATTAGGGATGGCCTGAAACAATGTGATTGAACTGTGAACTATTGTTTTTGTGTTACATATGAATGTCCGGTCGAATCGGGTTGCGCGCCGCAAAACGAATTATAAGGTGTGGGTTGTGGTGATAAGGGTGGCCGAGGTAATAAGGGTGGAAAAGTGATCGAAATCACTATTGAAATAAACATATGTGAAAGTTGTGAAATCAATGGTGTGATGAAATAATGTTGAATGGGGAAAAGGAAAGATTGTGAAACTTGTTTGGCTTTAGTTGTTCCTTTCATGTGCATTTGATTGTTGATTCTATTAATGTTCGTTACTTGTGTATTGTTTTAGTTTACTTGGGGTAAAGTTTGTTCATACATACCAGTACAATTCAAATGTACTGACGTCCCTTTTGCCGGGGGCGCTACATTCGTGTTATAATTGTAGGTGGGTCTATAGCAGGTACTCCAGTCCACCGACAGTAGCACTCCATCACTTCCCGCCAGCTGAATTGGTGAGCCCCTTTCCTCTCGGGGCCCTGCGTGGCTCAAGCCGCTTTTCTCCCTGGAGTCTTATTTTTGGTATTTGTGTAAGGTATAGCCGGAGCCTTGTTACCGGCAGGTGTTATAAAACTCTTTTGTATCCTTAGAGGCTCCGTAGAGAGTAAACGTGGGTTATGTACTTATGTATTTTGTATATGGGCAGAATAACTTGTAAACCACGCTAAGTAACCATGCATGTTATGTCTAATTCGTAAAAAGGTGTTTTAATTATAAGTAGCCATTCCCTTTGATTAATGAGTAATGAAAACACGGGGTAGCACGTGGGATAGGAAAGGCACTCAGGTCCGATTGACTGGGGCTACCCGGTCGAGTGCCGGTCGTGCCCCTCGATTTTGGGGCGTGACACCATCCTTGATATGAGATATGTTGTGTAGGCACAGAAATAGTGCCTCAACTTCTGGGCCACCCAAGTCAGAGCACAGCAGGTGCGTTCCAAAAGAGAATACTGGGCCTCATACGGAGTGAACTTCTTGCTAAGATAGTAAATGGCCTGTTTCTTCCTCCCTGCTTCATCATGCTGCCTAGGACGCAACTGAAAGCACCGTCTAGCATTGCGATATAGATAGTAGAGGTCTACCTGGCTCAGGCGGGACTAAAACCGGTGGTGTGGACAGGTATTCCTTAATTCTGTCGAAAGCTTTCTAGCATTCATCCGTCCATTTGGTAGCGGTGTCCTTGTTCAATATCTTAAATATTGGCTCACAGATAACTGTAGACTGTGCTATGAACCGGCTGATGTAGTTGAGTCTTCCTAAGAAGCTCATCATGTCTTTTTTGTTCTTTGGTGGTGGCAATTCCTAAATGGCCTTGACCTTTGATGGATTCAGTTCTATTCCCCGGCGGCTCACAATAAACCCAAATAATTTTCCAGCGGGAACCCCAAATGCACATTTTGCGGGATTCAGCTTTAGGTTGTATCTCCGCAATCTGTTGAAGAACTTTCTCAAATCTTCCATGTGATCAGTGGCCTTCTTGGACTTGATGATAACGTCATCTACGTACACCTCGATCTCCTTGTGTATCATATCATGAAAAATGGTGGTCATGGCCCTCATGTAGGTGGCCCCTGCATTCTTTAACCCAAATGGCATCATCTTGTAGCAGTACATTCCCCACGGTGTAATGAAAGCCGTTTTATCAGCATCTTCCTCGTCCATCCAGATCTGATGATAACCAGCGAAACAATTCACAAATGACTGCAACTCATGCTTGGCGTAGTTGTCGACCAGGATGTGTATGTTTGTCAAGGGGAAATCGTCTTTCGGACTAGCCCAGTTGAGATCCCGGTAGTCGACACAGACTCTAACCTTTCCGTCCTTCTTTGGCACTGGCACAATGTTAGCTAACCATGTTGGGTATTCCACTACCCTGAGGACTTTGGCTTTGACCTGCTTGGTGACTTCTTCCTTGATTTTCAGACTCATATCTGGCTTGAACTTTCTGAGCTTCTATTTTACCGGCGGACATGTCGAATCAGTTGGCAGTTTGTGTTCCACAATAGATGTACTCAGACCAGCCATGCCATCATACGACCAGGCGAATGTGTCCTCATATTCTCTTAGAAATTCTATATACTCTTCATTTTCTGACGGTGATAAGTGAACGCTGATTCGTGTTTCTTTGACATTCTCTTCGTCTCCCAAGTTAACAATCTCAGTCTCGTCCAGGTTGGACTTTGGTCTGTTTTCAAAATTCCCAACTTCCTTGACAATCTCTCCCGGTATGTCATCTTCCTCTGAATCTATATCCGTTTGTCGCGTTGTCTCATTGCATGTCACAGTCGTTGGTTCATCAAGACAAGTAATAGTAATGCTGTATAAGTAAAGTAATGAGAGAAAATAATAAGAGTAGTGATATATAAGAAAAATAATCGAAATTCTTTGATAAATTCCATAACTGTTTTGAACATTGAAGATCTTATTATGAAATTTAAAACGCGAAAGGAAAGTCAACTAGTAAAAATAAAAGATAGTGCATGATGCTTGTTCAACCTTGCTACCCCGAGGCTCGCCGGGCTGTGGTGGTTTTGATGGTCCAGTTATTGAGGCATGCTCCTCTACTCACAGCCTGTATGTAAGGGCCGTCCTCCCCCTCCTCCTCGGGAATGACATAACAATCCATATCATCGTCTTCCAGGAACAAATTCCTCATCGCTGCCAGTGCTTCCTCTTCTTCCGACCCATAGATAACTTCGGCCGGCTGGAAAGTCTATTCCAAGTGTGGTATTGGCTGCTCCAATGGATAGTAAGGACCGCGCCATGGTGGCGACCAGTTGTTGAACTCTTCCCAGGTATACTCATATCCTAGACCAAAGGTGGTGCCATGTTTCTTGAGTTTGATAGGCTTAGCGATTCCTTGGAGGTTCTTGCCAAGTCCCTTGCCAGGTTCGTATCCGCTCCAGTTCAATATGCTTTCAATTTTGTTGTCCCACCATTTGTCTTTATCAACGGCATTGACCCGCTCGATGTGGTGATAAGTCTCCCCGCCTATCTTTCTTCTGCCTCCGATTGCTGGGATGGTTTGGCGACTGTATATGGGATTACTACCGTCGCCGTGGATGATTACCTCCTGGTGATTCCACTCAAACTCCAGCGCGTGATGTAGTGTTGACGCTACGGCCCCAGCAGCATGAATCCAGAGTCGTCCTAAAAGCAGATTGTAAGATGCCGGCACGTCTATCACTTGAAAGTCAAAACCAAGTAGGCCCCATTTGTAAACATAGGCTAATTTCCCCAATGGTGGACCTTTGGGAACTGTCAAAAGCTTTGACGTTGATAGCCCCGTCCTTAATCTCGTGCAGTCCCTTACCCAACGTCCTGAGTGTTACCAACGGATAAATGTTGAGGCTGGATCCCCCTCAATCAGGACTCTGGTGACAAAATAATCTTCGCATTGCACGGTGATGTGCAACGCCTTGTTGTGACTCAACCCTTCAGGTGGCAGCTCATCTTCATGGAAAGTGATCTTGTGACTTTCCAATACCTGGCCTACCATGTTAGCCATCTCCCCGCCGGTGATGTTGCTCGGTACATACGCCTCACTCAGTACCCTTAATAGGGCATTTTTGTGCGCATCGGAGTTCTGTAGCAAAGCAAGGATGGAAATTTGCGCCAGTGTTTTGTTCAGCTGATCAATGACCGAGTATTCCTTGGCCTGTATCTTTCTCCAGAGATCGTCGGGCCCGGTCTCGGTGATGGTTGGCCGACTAGAGGCCTGCTTGCTTGACTCAGCCAAATGTTCCGGGGTATAAACCCTACCGGTTCTCGTCATACCCTGTGACACAATAGCTTCCCCGAACATAACTTTGCCTTTCCTTCTTGCCTCGGCTGTGTAGTCCATGGTATAGCCTTTGTATGGAATGGTGTTATGGCTGACATTGCCACTGGAATTGGCGTGGCTATCTTTACCCCGAACGGAGCCTGTACCTTGGGCGGTAAAATTGCAACTTCGAATGGTGTAGGTGTCTTTGATGGAGACACGAATTCGACCTCAATTGGTGCTGGCGTCTTTGCAGATGATGATGCATTAAACTCAAGTGGCATGGACATATTTATCTCAGCGTCCCCAGAGGGCTGAATCTGGACTACAATCGGATTAAGGGTGACTATTGGCTTCTTTGGATCGTCACCTTCTGTGATCAAACCGATCGATCCCTTGGGGTCCCAATCATCCTCTATTTCAATCATGTGAACGCCTCCACCCTTGTGGTCTGGCAGAGGGTTATTGCGGACATTTGCAGCAGGTTTCTTTGCCACAATAATCTTGTTGTCAATTAGAGTCTGGATCTTATCCTTCAGAGAACGGCATTCGCCAATGGTGTGTCCTTTCATGCCCGAATGGTATGCACAGGATTTATTTGGATTAATCCACTGAGAAGGGTTTTCAGGAGCAGCAGGGATAGGGGTGACGTAACCAGCAGTTTTGAGTCTTTCATATAATTGGTTGATAGGTTAAGCAATAGCCATGTACTGTTTTGGGGGTCGTCGGTCAAAGTTTGGTCGGGGTCTAGGGAAGTTTGGCATGGAGGAGGGGACTGGTAGTGGGATAGTTGAGTGTTGTAGGCTTGGTAAACGTGTGCTCGTTGGGAATGTTTGGGTAAAGTGGGCTGGTATGTGGGAGGTTATTGGTAGGTGAGTGGTGGAGCTTGGGTAAGAGGGTGAGGGTGCTTGGTAGTTTGGAGTAGGCTGATATGTGAGTGGAGGCATTGGGTGGGTTTGGTATTTGACGGGAGATTCGGTTCTCTGTGCCACCATTACGGCTCCTACGTCCTTTTTCTTGGACACACCGCCTGACTGTAAGGCCTTGTTTGTAGCTTGTAAAGCCTCGAAATTATTAACCATTCCACTTTTGATGCCCTCTTCGATCCTTTCCCCTAGCTTGATAATGTCAGAAAATTTGTGGCCCTCGATCATCATCAGCCTCTCATAATATTGTGGGTCTTGGGCCCGAACGAAGAATTTGTTCATCTGTTCTTCTTCTAAGGCAGGTCTAACTTTAGCTGCTTCGGACCTCCAACGAGTAGCATACTCGCGGAAGGTTTCTGTGGGCTTCTTCTTTAGGTTTTGAATGTAGAACATATCCGGCGCATTCTCCGTGTTGAAGCTGAACCTGTCCATAAAGTCGGACGCCATGCTTACCCAGTTCGGCCACTTCTTTTGATCTTGGCTAATGTACCAAGATAAATCATCTCCCTTCAGGCTCCTCATGAAAAGCTTCATGCGGATTTTCTCGTCTTTTCCCACTCCGACCAGCTTGTCACAGTGTGTTCTCAAGTGGACCCTCGGATCCCCTGTACCGTCAAACATCTCGAACTTAGGAGGTTTGTACCCCTCGGGCAGTTCGATATCGGGCTGTATGCAAAGATCTTCGTAGTTCAGCCCTTCAACTCCCTTACTTCCTTCAACGCCCTGAATTCTGCCAACTTCTTAAGTTCTTCAGCCAAGTTCTTGATAAGAAAATCTTTGTCATCAAGCTCGGATATGTTTGAGATGGGTGGGGTGGAGTGGAGCACAGTCTCCACATAGATGGGGGTGTTATGGTCGATGTGGCAGTGATCATTTGTGGAGTTTTGTGGTTCTGGGATAAGCAGCGAGGTATTGTTGGAAGTATGGCAGGTGTTGCAGTGGTGGTGAGGAGCGGTGTGGTTCTGTTGCTTTGGGAGACTCTGTGGAGGTGTGGGGTTATGAGCATTTGCGAAGTTGATATCTGGAGTAGTGAGGGAAAATAACAGATTCGCCAAATTCCGGACTTGATCAAGTTCTTCCTGAAATTTCAGCAGCTTTTGCTCCAGTTGGGAGGCATTCTCCTTGGGAACCAAAGTACCATGACCGTGAGTGACCTCTACCCGTTCAGTTGAGTTTTCCTTTCTGGTGTTGTTCAAATCTTCCATCTTTCCTTTGTTCTTATTTTTGACGGGACTGAGAGGAGGAGTGGGTGGAGGGCCCTTGGATCTTGTTGAATAGGATGATGTTGCCAGAGTGCTCGAACTAACCTTTGGGGAGGGGAATAACCAAAACAAAAATAAAACAAAAAGGTAACCAAGTTAGTGAGGTTCGTGAAAAATCGATGCAATATTTAAACACATAATGCGGGAATGTAAATCGCGTCCTAATTTGGGGACCTCTTTGTGCCCGAGGTAGGCCAAGCGACAAGTTGATTTCGAGAACTTGGAATGCTAAATGCCTCATTTTATTGATAGAAAATAAGACGAATCCCAAATCGACACTAAATAACAGGGAAAATAAAGTCACTAATGGTCATTGGCCTTATTACAATTTAAATAGCGAAAAGATAAAGTCCTATCTACTTGGTCCTTGAAGGACCCTCCCCAGACTCGGAATCCCTGGCTTCGTCAAATAACTTCCCCAGCTCGCGAAGTCCCAGCAATAGGTAGGCTCTGGCCAGATGTCCGCCTTTGTTTCCCTTAGCATTCTGACAGTCTTCGACCCTTTTAAGAAACCTTCTTTCCAGCTCCACTATGCCTCGCTCCAGGTATCCTAGTCGCTTATTGGTATTGATGGCCATGTCCTTCCATTCCTCAACTAACTTTTGATTGGCTTCTTGTATTTCACGGTGCTCACTTTTGCATTCCCGAATTTTTTTGCGTAGCTGATTGTATTTAACATGTGCCTCGGCCTTTTCATCTATGATCCTGTGACCTCGAACGAACCCAGGTTCACCCAGACCATCATGATTATCCTCCAACCAACCGGAATACTAAGGAGTACAACCGGCATGGTATCGATCTGGCTCGATGGTATCCCTTCCCATGACGATCTTACAGTGCCACATATGCTGAGCTTGGCACTTCTAAGGACTATCGTCAGCCTGGAAGTCAGCCCGGAAATGACTTATCTTGTCGACCCTGGGTACAACCTGCTTCCTACCAGCTTACCTCATAACTCGGAGATGGAAGTAAGGGTACATTCCTCTCAGACCGATTAATATAAGAAAAGGTGCGTCTCGGGATCGGGCAATGAATTCTTCAGTTGGAAACCATTCGAACATCCATTGTACTTGCTCCTCGGTCAGATTATCAAATAGCTTGAACCATCCTTTGGCATCCTCTGGCTGAGCAAACATATCAGGGATATAATTCATTCGTTTTGGGTGATGGAAAGCGATATGATCGTCCCAGTCCCTTCGTTGGATCTCTTGTCAGTATTCACCCTTTTGTAGATGCTCCATGAGCCACAGCTGAAGTAGCAAATTGCAACCCTCGAAGTGACTAGCTCCCCGTTGATATTTCTCTAGGGCTCGGTATATTTCTGCGACGATCATTGGAACAATGCTCAATGGTTGCCCTCCAATTCCTTCCATTAAAGTTTTAGTGACCATGGCTAGTCGGGTGTGGATTCTTGCTTTCTTCATTGGAAACACGGTCAACCCCAGAAAACAGAACATGAATACAAAGACCCTTTGATGGATATGACCCAATGAGGTAATGGCAAACTCATCAGGATAGGTACGGTAGGATTTGCTGTGACCGTACCTCTCGTACAAATAATCGAAAGGGATATAGGATTCTTTGAGGCATATCAGTTCTGGATTCTTCTTTAGACCCATCATTTTGAGGAAACCCCTACCTTTGCGGTTCTCAGGCATAAATAAACCTGGAGTCTCCCATACTAAGCCGGCTAATCCTCCTATTTCTTCTAGCAAAGGCGTCATTAAATCTCCCCGAAGCGGAAGACGGACCTCTCACAATCCTAAAAGAGAGTAGCAGCTTCAATAATCTTATTGTTGGGTTGGATTTCTAGGAGGGAGGGTAGATTCCCTAGATATTTTCGGACAAGAGTCTGGTCACTGGAATGAAGATCTTTCCACCAGTTTAGCAGTCTCAGGTGGATGTTGGTAACCATGACGAATCTGGGGATTTCGTGCCTCATTATCTGCAAGAAAATAAGGTTAGGCCCTTTCCCCCACCGGAATCGACTATTTAACATCAATAATTGGCATAAAAGCATTTAGTTCTCCAAATAAATGCATAGAACGTGATAATGTCCGTTTGGGTTTCAGGGGAACCCGGTGGACCTTTGGATAAGGCTATCTTAAAGAGTCATTATGTGGACAACATAACTGACTTGGCTAGGTTTGACCATGATGCATGCACAATTTAAGTTGAGTGAGGCTTCTATGGTGTTTTAGACTGGTACCCTTGAGCGGACAACTCAAGGGGGAGAGGCACGGAACCGTCGACTACACCGTTGATCGACTGGTTTTATCGCAAATATGCCGTTTCCGGATTTAGGGGGCGATAATATAGGAAGAGCGCAACAACTCATTATAAGCGTTGCTATGGTATTTTTTTGGCACGAGTGGAATATGATGTCGAGCATGATTATGCAACAATTAAAGGCATGTTGTCACGTTTTTGCACGTTAAAGAAAGCAGTAAATACAACATTTTTCATGATTTAAGGCTGTAGTAAAGGAAAGCAGTAAAGAAAAGAAAAAAGGAGACAAGTTAGTTTTGCAATCGAAAAGAAAATTGAATTCTTAAAAGAAATAAACAAATAATTGTGCGTGAAGAAGCATAAATTCACAATAAAGGTCTGAAATGGTAAAAGCCTTAAAAGATCCCCAGCAGAGTCGCCATGCTGTCGTACCCCCTTTTTCTCGCGAAATCGGGTTTATGACATTTGGGAGGACAACTCATTCCTTTTGGGAATTGGGTTTGATTTAAAGAGTAGCCACCTAATGATTAGGGTGCATTAGGACACCAATGAGGTTTGATTTGAGTAACCAGAGATTAGGTAAGGGCTTGAAATTATTCTAAGGGGAAGGCGTTAGGCACCCCTCATAATCCATAGCATATAGACAAATAAGGCTCAAATAAGAGGGGCTTTTATCACATAAAGGTTTGAAAGTAAGCAAGGTTTGAAAGAACAATTAGGAAAGCTGATTTTTTTTTAAAATAAAGAGTTAAAATGCTTAAAAGAAAGAAATAAAGAATAAAGGGAGGGGGTCCTAGGTTTATTAATAATATGGATCACCCCACACAATGCCCGGTAATCACTCCTCAATGAGGGGCTACACGTGACATTATCGCGTGGTCATCATATCCATATCTACCCTTCCCACCCTGTTAAGGTATTAAAGCGCGGAATGGTCTCGCTTACCTATTGCATGCTACTACCCGTCCCAATCCTGTCAGTCCCAGGGGCATTTAGGACTACTAATCCTAAGAGAGGTAGGGATGTTAGGCTTATTTGTGGTTTTAAAGGCAAAAAATTCTAAGGCAACATACAAAACATATATAGCAAATTGGGGGGAAAGCACATAACAAGCAAAGGCCCAAATATACCCCCTTTAAACAAAAGAAGCACATAATTAGCATGACTTACACATACTAATTAGGGTCTGATTAAAAATTAAACATGCGAGGACTTAAAGGTTGAGGCAGACTGATTTATTACATAATTTAGATAAGAAGCCCGAATTAGGCCTGCCTGCTGGTTGTAGCTATTAACAGAAATAGATTTAATTTTACCCTAAGGCTTGCCTAAGTGTTGAGACGAGGTCCTATAGGCATGATATCTACTGAATTCATAAATAGTAAAGCTTGAAATAAACTGTTTGAATGCATACTCGTTAAACTTGCTAAGTGGGAATCAGATTATTAAAAGAGAGGCCAGATTTAAACGAACTGATTATTAGCTCTGCAACTGACAGCACCCTTATTACTGATTTTATATCCATATGTGAATGAAGTGGCACAGATTCGATTAAGAGTTCCTATAGACATGCTTTCTAAGCGTAGTTTATTTTGAACGTGGTGTAGAATGCAGAAGACTTGTTTTAAAACTTATGCACATGATATCTAGGTGCTGAACTGTTTGAAAACCTACGAACATGGTATCTAAATGCAGAAATTATTTTAAAACTATAGGCATGATTTCTAAATGCAGAATTTATTTTTAAGAACCTATAGGCATGATTTCTATATGCAGAAATTGTTTGAAACCTATGAACATGATATCTAAATGCAGAAATTTTTGAAACTACCCATTACTTTCTAATAAACGAGGGGGTTATCTATATACGGTCAAAATCGGGCTTGCCCTTTTTGTATGATTAATCGAGATCGGGGCGTGGTAGGCCACGATCCGACCCCATATCATACCTAACAGTAACATGAAGTTAGATTTCCAAGCTCGTGACTCAAGGACCGATCGAGATCGAGATCAGCCAAGATCGAGTTCGAACGGGATAGATATTGAGCAAGATCGAAGGAAACCTGCCGAGCCAAATAAAGGAAAGCCAAGATATCCGCAATCGGGCGAGGATCACGGTGGAAATCTCTGCATACCGAAGAGACTGATTAATCAGCTAATCATGGGATTTCTTACTATATGTAGGATTGTATTAAGGGTAGGACTCTNTTACACATACTAATTAGGGTCTGATTAAAAATTAAACATGCGAGGACTTAAAGGTTGAGGCAGACTGATTTATTACATAATTTAGATAAGAAGCCCGAATTAGGCCTGCCTGCTGGTTGTAGCTATTAACAGAAATAGATTTAATTTTACCCTAAGGCTTGCCTAAGTGTTGAGACGAGGTCCTATAGGCATGATATCTACTGAATTCATAAATAGTAAAGCTTGAAATAAACTGTTTGAATGCATACTCGTTAAACTTGCTAAGTGGGAATCAGATTATTAAAAGAGAGGCCAGATTTAAACGAACTGATTATTAGCTCTGCAACTGACAGCACCCTTATTACTGATTTTATATCCATATGTGAATGAAGTGGCACAGATTCGATTAAGAGTTCCTATAGACATGCTTTCTAAGCGTAATTGATTTTGAACGTGGTGTGGAATTCAGAAGACTTGTTTTAAAACTTATGCACATGATATCTAGGTGCTGAACTGTTTGAAAACCTACGAACATGGTATCTAAATGCAGAAATTATTTTAAAACTATAGGCAGAATTTATTTATAAGAACCTATTGGCATGATTTCTATATGCAGAAATTGTTTGAAACTTATGAACATGATATCTAAATGCAGAAATTGTTTGAAACCTATGAACATGATATCTAAATGCAGAATTTATTTTAAGAACCTATAGGCATGATTTCTATATGCAGAAATTATTTGAAACCTATGAACATGATATCTAAATGCAGAAATTGTTTGAAACCTATGAACATGATATCTAAATGCAGAATTTATTTTAAGGACCTATAGGCATGATTTCTATATGTAGAAATTGTTTGAAACCTATGAACATGATATCAAATACAGAAATTGTTTGAAACCTATAGGCATGATTTCTACCCTTTTTGCATACATAGTTACCCACCCTTTTCACTAGCCATCCCCAATAGTTTATTACAATTATTATAGCCCAGATCATTAGAAAAATATAAATAAAAGTACAACCAAGGAGAGCCTGATTCAGACTTCATGTCTGAAATATGAGGTAAACCAACTCCATGAGATCATGATCCAAAGCCTTTCTCCCACTTGAGTGTGTCAAAGTTCCCTAAGAGCCTCAAAGGGACTACGGGCAATGCTCATACCCAAATGTATTATCAGATTGGGACAAGTGCAGTATGGAAGGGCCAGCCCTCGGGTGTCCAAGTTCAGAGGGAGCTCAAAGGGTCCCAAGGCAAGGCTCACAAGAGGGGGGCAGAACTTAAAGACTAAGAAGGTGTGCAAGTGCAGAATAGAGTGCAAAAAGGGAAAAGGAAGGGGGAATCAATTACAGATAAGCACACAAGGGGATTTAGGGGAATAGGGGATTGTAAAGAGCCTGTCGTTTAGGCAAAAAAGTAGACTTTGGGCATGCCCAACAATGGGGAATGCTGGCACACCTATAAGCCTGCCAGGACACATACTGTTAGAGGCTAGGATCTCCAGGGGATCAAGTTCAATTCATGGACAATAACTTGCATACTGCCATGCCTCAAACCATAGCTTAAACACATAGGGGGCAGGGATTTGAGATTCATGATAGAACAGGCAGAAAGAAATCAATAAGCTATAATGCGTGTTGAACTATACATAAGCAGTAAACAAGGATACAAAAACAGTAAATAAACACATTGTTGTGGTGCTGAAAATTAAATCAGGACATACCAGTTTCAAAGAAACAAATAGAGAGCAAGCAACAGGTATTGTAACAGGCCACAGTGTAATCAAACAAAAGAGAATACTTTTTGAGTATAAGTGTAAGTTCAGAAAAGATTGTGTCTGATTGTCTGTGATTGTCAATGAAAGGGTCGTGCATTTATAGTGTGAAGAACAGATAGAAACAAGGTAAGAAAACAATTAAGGAACTGAATATTAATTAAAAAATCAATCAATACAAGACTTCCTTTAATTAAGGAATTCAGATTCAAACGGTAAAACTATTAAAGGAAAGAAATCAACTAAATATCTTGTGCAAAGTAGGCAATTAGGGGTAAATACATAGGGGTTTTAATTAAGGGAAGAATTTTGAAATACACGGTTTAAAACAAATAAGGTAAGGATCCATCAGTATTCAGTAAATCAAGGGGGTTAGAGATTTTGTAAGCATTGGTCCACGAATGAACCAAGTCAGAAAAACTAAGGAAAACTTTTGACTCAAATCGAGTAACAGGGAAGTCAGCAAACATGGAAAGAAAATCAATCAAACTTATACAAAGAAAGTCTAAAACCAATCACAATTGAAAGCCATTTAGAAGGGAAGTTCAGCACATATAAAGAGTACACAAGTATCAGGCATGCGAGGCTGAATTTAGGACAAAGTGAAAGTGTCATGCAATTGCAAAATAAGTAAGTAGTAGACTATAGGAATATGGTAATTCAGCGATAGCATGCGAAAAGGGGTCAAGTAAAGGTCTTATAGAGTTTAGCAAAAGTCAGAATCATACGAAGAAACAAAATTGAAGCAATGATTTTGAAACTTAATGAAGCAGTAGATGAAACAACTCTAGGAACTCAAATAAGTCCAAAAGATTAGGGTTTTTGAAATCAAGCAAGTTCAGAGATGAAGCACAAGCAAGTCACATAGCCAATGGTCTCAAAGCTCGGATGAACCCCGAAATTTAGGGTTCTTTCCATTAACCGAGTGCAGAGACGAAAGGACAAGTGATTAATGGAAAAGATATTAATTGAAACAGGTTCAGAGGTCTCAGAAAGGAACTGAGACCTTTAGCATGCTCTCTTAGTAGTAGGAATTCATGATAAGCATAGTAAAAGAACAGCATGCGAAACCAGTAGAAGAACTAGTAGAAGAAAAAAATAAGAACATGGTGAACAACTTAACAAGAACACAGTAGGAGAAAACAAGGTAGACGAAACACACAAATAACACAGTAGAAGCAACTAATAATAACATGGTAGAAGAACTTAACAAGAACATAGTAGGAGAAACATAGTAGAAGAAACACACAAGAGAAAAGAAAATCAGAGAAGCACACAAGAGAAAAAGAAAATCAGAGAAACATAACTCAAAAAATCCTAGGTCGGAAAAATAAAGGTTTTGAAAGCGATGGTTTTTTTTTTAAAGAAATATCAAAAATCGTTTTAAATGTTTAGGGAAAACCTGGATCTAGAACAGATCTAAAGAAATCATAAGAACCAGAGAAGCTAGGGTTTGGTGAGAAAGACTTGGATCGTTGTTGATCTAACCAGGAGGAGACGAGGCCAGGCTCAAAACTGACATGGCTTGCCGGAGCGAGGCCGGAGATGGCCATAAAACATGAATCGAACCGGGTCTTGATGAAGCTTCTTCGTGTTTAGACCATGAAACCCCAACGAACAGGTGTATAGGAGCCATAGAGGGTCGGTGGGTGGTGAAACCACCATGGACTCAAGCTAGGAGGTGGCCGGAGAAGATGGATGAAACTCATCGGAGCGGAGGGGGAGGGGGAAGGTTCTAGAGAGAAACAGAGATAGAGGAGAGGGTCGGTTGAGTGAGGAATGAGAGGGGTTTCGGGGGGGGGTCGTTTGGGCTTAATTAGGTAAGGGCGGATCTAGACCGTTGATCAAAATTGATCAACGGTCAAGATTTGATCCGGGTTGGGTCGGGAAGACTTAGGATTGGGCCTGGGTCTTGGGTTGGTTTAATTGGGTTGGGGTATTGGGTTTTAATTTAGGCTAAATTAGAAAGCCAAAATCTGGCTATAAGTTAAATAGCCCTTTTTTCACCATTTAATTTATAAAAATAGTAGATAAATTTCTGAAAACTAATTGGAAGCACTAAAATGATTTATAATATATAATTAACAATTTAAAAATACAAGACTTAATTTTATGAATATAAAACATAATTGAATCTTAAAAGGGCTAATATTGCAATTATATGCAATTTAGCTTAAAAAATACTAAATAAATTTGTAAAAATATGCAAAAAATTACCTCAGCTATATCTTAGCATAAATATAAAATTCTAATAAATGAATTACCAAAATAATAATTTTGGAAATAATTATTGGGTTTTTATGGATGAAAAGGGAAATAAATTAGTTTAAAAACCATAAAAAATTATGGGAAAAATAGTAAAATACTGGGACATACTTATATATGCATATATATGCTATTCTAAAGATATTTTGCATATAAGAATATACAGAGAAAAATTGGGTATCAACAGTAGCTCGACAAACATCATCTGATGGAGAGTCGTGGAACAACTAGGGCTGTTGGACCAGATCGTACCAGCGGTTCAAGTATTGAACGGGTTCAATATGGCATGCTAGACAATGAAGGGTGAAATCACCCTACTGGTCAACACGGCCGGGACCATTCAGCAAGAGAAGTTCTATGTGATCGAGCGGGATATTTATTCAGAAGACCGTGGGTTTATAGCATGAGGGCGGTACAATCGTCCTTGCACCAAGCGTTGAAATTTCCAACTCCATGTGGGATAAAAATTGTCTACGGGGAATAACCAACCGCAAAGGAGATGTTCGCCGTCGAAGAAGTGATCCCAACACCCACGGTCACAACATTAATTGATGGAGTCTTAATTCGTATTGTGGAGTTATTTCTTATTTTGCTTAATCGAAAGTGGAGCATGATATTGAATTTCTTTGCATCTTATGATCTAGATTAAATTCGTGATTCAAGTAGGTAATCAAAAGAGCCTCTTGAATTATTAATCGAACTAAAATAGGGAAATATACGTGAGAAGTTACCCTTTAGATCATAACCATCTTTTTATTGTTGCAATTGTTTACCATGCTTTAATGGATTAATTACTGAAATTAACGTTTAATCGAAAGAGGAACATTAACTTCAAGTGTAATCTGATTATCTGTTGAATTCGTGAGATTCAACAGTATTATAGAGTGAACTAACTCAATAATTGGATCCCGAGTCAATTATATTGCATTTTCCTAGTCAATTACCCTTATTTCTCTCATTGATACTTCTTTGTTGCTCATCTGCTGTCCTTTTTGATCAATTGTTAATTGTTTAACTTTTAGTAGTTAATCGTAGTAATAGTCATCAAATCAAGTGTTAATAAATTTTTCTGGATAGTAATTAACTGAAGATTATTCGAACACTATTTAAATTCAATCCTTGTGGAGACGATAATTAAGCTATACTATCTTTGACTAGAGAGCAATAATTTTGTGTTGTCTTTTGTGATCGTCAAGTTTTGGCGCCGTTGCTGGGGATTGGCAATCAATAATGTTTAAAATAGTTCTTAGTACCAATTCAGGAACCAATTTTACTTTATTGTATTCACGTTTTCTCACTAGTGTGCAGGATATAGGTTTAATTTCTCTAGTGTATGACTCGATCTTCTTCAAAGAAAATGATACCCTACAAACCAGGGTTGGAGAAACACCTGCAAAAATTGAGAAAAGAAAGAGAATTAACAGAAAATTTCTTGGATCATACTTCGACTCAAGATAACATTGCAAACAAAGAGATTGATGGAGTAGACTAGAGAGGCAGCACAACAAAAAGCTCCACAGATAGCAGCTGAGGCAACCCAGAGCTACTAAGGGCACTATCGAAGATGATGGGGGTCGAAGATTCAATCTAAACCGACCCTTCGTTGAAGATCAGTTCGAGAATGCCGCACCCAGGCCTGAGAGATCATTAGGTGATTATGCCAAACCAGTCTACAATCAAGGATTGTCAAATGTCAGACCTCCACCCGTAGCGGCAAAAAACTTCGAGTTGAAGCAAGGCTTACTTCAAACCCTCCAAAGCAATTGTATCTTCAGAGGGAAGGTGAATGAAGATCTGAACACTCATTTGATGGACTTGATAAAATCATGAACACCTTCCAGTATAATGGAGTATAAAAAGATGCAGTCTATCTAAGGGCATTCCCTTTTCTCTGAAGGATGAAGCAAAGCCCTGAGTCGATCATGACATGGGAAGATATGACTAAAAAGTTTCTTGACAAGTACTTCTCAGCTGCAAAAATAGGGTAAGTTTAGAAGGGAAATCCACAACTTGTGACAGAAGGACATTGAAACGGTTTTTGAAGCTTGGGAAAGATTCAAGGACATAGTGAGAAGGTTTCAACATAATGAAATTGAATTGTGGATACAACTTCAGGACTTCTGGGATGGACTAACACCCTCCCCACGAAGAACTCTAAGTACCGCATATGGAAGTCCATTAATGAAGAAAACTCCGGAGGAAGTCGTCTTAATTCTTGACGAGTTGTCTGAAGACGCTAACCAGTGGCCTGCTGAGGGTAATGACAGGAGAAAATATGTTGGGGTTCACCAGGTGGACTATAACACATCAGTGTAAACCCAGCCAGACACCATGGCCAAAGAGATAAGAAAGTTGACATTGGCCAAGATATAGAGTGAACCACAAGCAACATGTGACTTTTGTGGAATGAGACATCCTACACATGAGTGTCAAGCTTCAGTTGAGGAAGTAAACGCGGTAGGGAAATTTAATAGAGAAAACTACCAAGGTGGGAACAACTATAATGCTATGGGGCAAAAACATCTAGGTTTTTCGTTGAGTTCACCTAGTGGGAGTTTGAACTCATGGCAGTAAAATAATCCTAGATCCTAGGGTCAAGGACCACCAGGTTTTCGGTACAGTATGGAAGATCTCATGAAGGCATTCATCAACAAATCAGATGAAAAAAATTTGAGACTCAGGGCACAACCATCCGGGAGCAGGGCACGGCCATCCGGAATATAGAAAGACAAATGGGATAAATTGAAAATTTGTTATCGGAGAAGGCTCATGGGACTCTACCCTGTGACACTGAAAAAGAACCCAAAGGAAAAATTCAAAGTTGTATCTCTGAGAAGCGGCAAAATATTGGCTGAACTAGTTGTGAAAGCTAGACCAGAGCCTATAAACAAGCAGACTGAGATAATGGAAGAGAAAAAGAGTGAAGAGCAGAAAGGCCAGAGTA
Source organism: Nicotiana attenuata (assembly GCF_001879085.1). Lineage (NCBI taxonomy): Eukaryota > Viridiplantae > Streptophyta > Magnoliopsida > Solanales > Solanaceae > Nicotiana > Nicotiana attenuata. The sequence continues at coordinate 33,017,185 of NC_031990.1, forward strand.
GTGGGGTACAAAATGAGATTGAAGAAAGTAAACACATGCCAGCTCTACCATTCCCTCAAAAGATGAAGCGGGAAAAACTTGACAAATATTTTGGGCAGTTCTTGGAGATGCTCAAGCAACTTTATGTGATTATCCCCTTCACAGAGGTACTCACTCATATGCCTGCTTATGCTAAGTTGTTGAAGGAAATCCTGTCTAGCAAGAGGAAATTGGAGGAGACAACATTGGTCAAGCTGAATGCCCACTACAATGCCATATTGCAAAATAAATTTCCCCAAAAATGTGGGGACCTAGGAAGCTTCGCCATACCATGCTCATTGGGGAGTGAGAAATTTGACAAGGCCCTCTATGATTCAGGTGCTTCTATAAATCTAATGCCTTTGTTTGTGTTCAAGAAATTGGAAGGTGAGCTCGGAGTGATCAAATCAATATCAGTGTCCCTACAACTGGCTGACCAGACCACCATTTTGCCCGAGGGAATCTTTGAGGATATTCTAGTAGGGCTGGACAAGTTTGTGTTCCTCGCAGACTTTATTGTAGTGGATATGGAGGTGAACAAGGAGGTGTCGTTAATTATAGGGAGGCCATTTTTATGTACAGGCAGAGCTATCCTTGATATCTATGAGGGGCAGCTTATGCGCAGAGTGGGCAATGAGAAAGTGGTGTTCCAGATGAAGAGGATGACGAAATACCCTAGTGATGAAGTGTCTGCCTACTCGTGCTTCAAACTAGATATTGTTGGGGAATTGGCTGAAAAATATAAGTTTGACAAGCTTGTGGGGGATACACTAGAGAGGTGTATTACTCAGTCTAGCACAGTGAAGGATGAAGATCCTTAAATAAAGAAAGAGGCTGAAGCTCATAAAACTGAGGATCAAGTGGTTGATGAGGAGGAACTAAAAAAGGAGGCTTCTAAGCCTACTGTGGAATTGAAAGTGCTCCCTACTCACTTGAAATATGCTTTTCTTGAGACTAACAATTTTTCTGTGATTATTTCTGCTTACTTGACAGGTACATAGGAGCAAAAGCTGTTGGAGCTGCTGAAAAAGTACAAAAGGCCATTAGTTGGAGTATAGCTGATATTCAATGAATCAAACCAGCCATTTGCATGCACAAAATTCTACTGGAAGAAAATAGCAAGCTAGTGGTGCAGCCCCAATGCAAGTTGAACAAAAATCTGGAGGAGGTAGTGCATAAGGAGATCATTAAATTCTTAGATGCGGGAGTGATTTTCCCCATCTCTGATAGCTAGTGAATTAGTTCGGTGCAAGCATAACAGTGGTGAAGAATGAAGATAACAAATTGATCCCAACACAAATAGTCACAGGGTGGAGAATGTGCATTGATTATAGAAGGCTGAATGATGCAACAGGGAAAGACCACTTCGCACTTCCCTTTATTGATTAGATGCTCGAAAAAGCTCGACATGGATGCTACTGTTTCTTGGATGGGTACTCAGGCTACAATCAGATACCCATTGCCCCAGATATGTTGAGAAGACTACATTCACCTGCCTGTCAGGTATTTTTGCTTACAAGAGGATGCCATTTGGGTTGTGTAATGCACCAACCACTTTTCAGAGGTGCATGATGTCTATATTCTCTGATCTAAACGGAAAGTGTCTAGAGCTATTCATGGATGATTTCACCCTCTTTGGTGATGACTTTGATGATTGCTTGATGAATTTGGAGCTTGTGCTTGAACATTGCGAAACAACTCGCCTGGTTCTTAACTGGAGAAGTGTCACTTCATGGTGAAAGAGGGAATTTTCCTAGGCCACAAAGTGACTGCACATAGCATTAAAGTTGATAGTGCAAAGGTTGATGTAATTGCTAGGCTCCCTCCACCGAATTATGTAAAGAGCATAAGAAGTTTCTTGGGACATGTTGGGTTCTATAGAAGATTCATTAAACATTTTTCCAGCATTACCAAGCCGTTGACTAAATTGCTAGCGAAGGATGTCAAGTTTGTTTTCACTGTGGAGTGCTTAAGAGCATTGGAATTGATAAATGAAAAATTTGTGAGTGCTCCTATTATGGTGACACCTGATTGGAGCCAGCCATTTGAAATAATATGTGATGTGAGCGATGTAGTTGTGCGGGCAGTTCTGGGGAAAAGAAAAGATAAGTTGTTTATGCCTATCTACTATGCAAGTAGGACGTTGAATGATGCTCAAGTAAACTATGCCACTACTGAGAAAGAGTTCTTTGCTATGGTCTTTGCTTTTGACAAGTTTAGATTATATCTAGTGGGGAGTAAAGTGATTGTACACATTGATCACTCAGCCTTGAAATACTTGTTGAGTGAGAAGGAGTACAAGCTGTGTTTGATGCGGTGGGTGTTGTTGCTCCAAGAGTTTGACCTGGAGATCAAAGATAGGAAGGGCGCTGAAAATCAAGTCACAGATCATCTATCTCGATTTGAGAAACCTTCGTTGAGACAATTGAAATAAGGGAAGAGTTTCCTGATGAGCAGATTTTCTCCATTGTTGCAGAGTCTGAAAGACCGCCTTGGTATGCTGATGTAGCCAATTTTTTGGCTAGTGGATGGTGGCCGCGTGACCTCTCTCGTGATCAAATAAGGAAGCTTCAAGGTGAGGTAAAAAGTTATTTTTTGAATGACCCTTTCTTGTTTAAATTGTGAGCAGATGGTATGATTCGAAGTGTGTGCCTGAAGGAGAGATGGCAAGCATTTTGTCTCATTGCCATGATGGAGCGCCTGAAGGACACTATGGTGGAAATCGCACTGCAACAAAGGTCATGGAAGCCAGTTTGTATTGGCCTACTTTGTACAAAGACGCACAGGCGTATGTAGCTTTATGTGACAAGTGTCAAAGGGCAGGTAATATTAGCAACAGGGCTGAGATGCTGCTAAACTCTATTCAGGTATGTGAAATTTTTGATGTTTGGGGCATTGACTTCATGGTTCTGTTCCCATCGTCTCATTCATATGAATAAATACTAGTAGTCGTTAACTACGTCTCTAAATGGGTCGAAGTAATCCCTACTAGGACCAATGATGCTCGGGTGGTGTGTGAGTTCTTATGGAAGAACATCTTTACCCGCTTTGGGACACCTCAAGTGATTATTAGTGACAATGGGTTGCACTTTGTGAACAAGTAGTTTGCTGCACTGCTGTCCAAGTATGGGGTCACGCAAAAAATAGGAACCCCGTACCATGCCCAAACTAGTGGGAAAGTTGAAGTGCCGCGAGCTAAAACGAATTCTTGAAAAAATGGTTAGTGCTTCTCATAAGGATTGGTCTATGAAGTTGGATGAAGCTCTATGGGCCTATAGAACTGTGTTCAAAACAATCATAGGGACTTCACCGCTCAAATTAGTGTATGGAAAGTCGTGTCATCTACCTGTTGAGATAGAACATAAGGCTTATTGGGCAATTAAGATGCTTAATCTTGATCTTAGTCTTGCAGGTGAACACATATTGGTGTAGATGAACGAATTGGAGGAGTGTAGACTGGAGGCGTATGAAAATGCACGAATCTTTAAGGAGAAGACAAAAATGTGGCATGATCGCCTGATTAAGCCAAGGGAATTTCATAAAGGGGACAAAGTTTTACTATATAATAGTAGTCTTAGGTTGTTGCTCGGAAAGTTCAAGTCGAGATGGACAGGTTCGTATGTGGTGAAACATGTCTCACCATATGGCGCCATTGAGATCCAAGATGAGGAAGAGGATGAGAGATTTAAAGTGAATGGGCACAGATTGAAACATGTCTCACCATATGGCGCCATTGAGATTCAAGATGAGGAAGAGGATGAGAGCTTTAAAGTGAATAGGCACAGATTCAAACCATACCTTGTTGGACGATTTGACAAGCAATCCTCTAGCATCGCAATCAAATGAGCCTAAGTGACGGTGTCAAGCTGACGACTATAATTCAGAACTACTTCTAACCCTTTTTCTTTCTTTTGTAGAATAGTTTATATAATTGTAGATTAAGATTATTAGAGTTTAGGAGTTTTGATACTTACTTGGACAGGTATGAGCATGAACTGGACACAAAATAAGTATATAATAGAGAGGGGGCGCAACCCGTGAGCTAAAAATCAAAAACGAGGCGAACTCTATGAAAAATGGCCTAGCATGACACGTGGGAGCTCTGTGCTTTGCGCCGCTCAGTCCAAACGGACCTCTGACAAAAAATGCATGTACTCTATAAAAGACCACTGTCGCGCCGCTTGGGGCGCCACACCCAGCGATGCGGTAGTGAAATTTTTTTCCAGTTTTAATTAAAAAAAAATTTGAAAAAACTGGAGAAAAAAATGGACACCCAGTTACTCTAATACCCGACCCCTTCCCCTATTTCCCCCTTTTTTCACTTTAAACATCTATAACTATTCTCTCTCTCACTCCAAATCTCTTCTTCTTCAAATTTCTTCCACTCAAGTTCTCCCACCTCCATCACTCATCAAGGTAAGTTCTTCGTCTCTTTTTTTTTTCTTCTTTCCAGTTAGTTGTAGAATTAGATAGTTTTAGTTTGATTTCCTTAACCCTAGGTAGTTCATTTTTGCTAATCTTTTAGTTAATTTTTTAAATTTTGGCCTAAAATTATGCTTAAACTTGTGTGTTTTTCATTGTTCTTATGATTGTGGATGATTTGTGTTATGTTGTGGTGGCATTGGAGTATTTTGTGATAAAGTTTGGCGGGGGTGCCTATATGACCGAAAATTGGTGAATATTGTATGAATTTTAGAGCACTTTGTGTTATTGTTACAATATGGTGATTTTTTTGTTGTTGTTGTTGGGTGGTTGATTAGTGTATAAGTGTGGTGGTTCTTGACAATGTGTAGTCGAAAATAAAGGGGTTAACTTAGTGCCTACAGTGTGTTTGATAAAATACCTTGTTGAAAAAAATTGTGAAGTTTATTGGTTAATTGGAGGATAATTGTTTGGTGCTAATGTGATAATAGATTAGAAGGATGGGGTGGGCAGTCATGTTTTTATGTCATAAAACTTTAACGTGTTAGCCCGAGTGCTAATTGATTGACCACCCCATGCTAATGTGTTGCTAGTTACTAATTGGGGTGTCCAATTCATGCTAAGTACTTGTGTAGTGTTATATTGTAACTTCTTAATTTTGTTAGTAGTAAATTAGTATAACTTCTTATTTGTATTTTCTTAGTTACTAGTTTAGCGTCTTAATTTTGTATTTTACACTTGTATTTTTGTAACTAGCATAGTTGTAATATTATATTGGTGGTTGGGTGGGTTGTAGATTACTTGTGGCGTGCTTTCAATGGGGAAGTCTGAGTCCCCGATATAAATTGTGCTTGTGAACATGCCTATGACATAAGTGTAGGGTGCTTCCCCGTTTGGCTTGCTTGTTATTCTATATGTAGTGGCTAATGTGGTTGGTTTTGTGCAGGTACAATGTCTCATCGATCTAGAAAACTTGTTAATGCTGGTTCTGCTAGGGTTGTTTCTAGCATTCGTAGAGGAGGTAGACGGGCACCACCCCCTGCCCCAGTGGAGGAAGAGATGGAGCGCATAGGCTCAGATGCTGACGAGGTCCTAGTGTGCAAATTTGGTATTCGGGCTGTCCCAGCCCATGCTAGACATTGGTTCTTGATGTTCCTCCTTGCGGTGAACTGATCTCGTCCAAGTCACACCTCTATTCGAGGTTATGAACTATCTTAGATTGCACTTCCACAAATATGATTGTTTCTAGGTCTAATTTAAACTAAGATTGCAATACAAATAATTGAAACTAAGAAATTATGTTTTTGTTGTTATTTTCAAATATTGTAAAAGGCCTAGGGCTATGACCTTCACCTAGGTGTTAGTCCAATGGATTGTAAACTTTAAAGCTTGTTTCATTGGTCGGGGTGTATTATAGCTATCAACACTCAAGTACCCACTCAATACCTCTCGGTAAGAGAATGATTTTGCCCAATTTAGCTTTCTCATGTCCAAATGGGTATTGAACAAAAGTTGATCAAATGCTCAAGTCAGGTTTTATTATCTCTAGGTTCAACCATTTAATTGGGACTATCAAACTCTTGATTTCATCCCAAATTCTTGTTAGCCAAGTTTTCATAGACTAAGTCTCTCTTTCTCAAGTAGAGACCTAGTCAAATAGGCATGAACTAATATTTGCAATCATTAATTCTACAATTAAAAGCAAGAACAAGGATAAATAATAGACACCCAACCATAAACAAGCCATAAATCAAATACCCATTAAGTTTACACACTAAGGTTGGGTTACAACCCTAGTTAAAAATCTAGCTACTCATAATGGATTTAGAAGAAAACAAGGAAGAAAAGATGATAAAACTCATATTCAAAGATTAAAAGACAAAAATCCAATGTTAAATCACCAAACTAAGCTAAAGTTGCCTAAAGCAGTAAGAAAAAATGGCTAGAGGAGTTTCAATATTCAAAACTTGACCTATATTCGTGAAACTAATCTATTTATACAAAGCTGGAAATTTCGGACAAAAATGCCCTTTCGGAGGTTCTGCGGCCGCACAATTCCATGTGCGGTCCGCACTTCTTCTTCAGTCTTGACAGGAGTTCAATTTGCGGCCACACAATTTTGGAATACGACCGCATCTTTCATAATCTGCGGTCCGCACAATTCCTAGTGCGGCCGCACTGGGCCCTTCTGCGGACCGCACAATTCGAGTGCGCCCGCACAATAGTTGTGCGGTCCGCATTTCCGTTAAGCTTGAAATGTTAACTCTCTGAACTTCTGCTCTTGGTTAGCTTCTGCGGTCACACAATAATTGTGCAGTCCCCACTTTACACTGAGACTCTGAAAGATTTCCCTTTACATTCTGCGGCCGCAGATGGAGATCTGCGGTCCGCACTTGAGCCTTTTTGCCTGATTTTTGTCCTTGAGTTCAGATCACTCTTTCTTGAGTTGGATTGCATCTTTGTGGCTCATTTTCCAATATTCCTGCAATTTAGCATATTCATCAGTTTTCGAGGATACAATTAAACACTTTTGGACTAAAACGAAAGTAAAAAGGCGCTAATAAGTAGTCAAAATTACCACTTATCAACTCCCCCAAACTTATGTTTTTGCTTGTCCTCAAGCAATTAAAGTAATTCTCACCTCCACAAGTTAAGATCTGTTTCAGCTAATCTAAGGTGCATCAATCACACATCAATTGGGACCAATAATTACCCACAACATTTATGAATTATCAACAAGACAATGATTTGAATTATAAGCACTAATAGTTCTAATGTGACACTTGAGCATCAAGAGTTGACTTTATTCATCAAGAAACCTCTCTCTTTCATGTTGGTCATTGTGAATCCCAAACTCCTCCTCCTCTACTCTCCATTAGCATATCTCACTTAATAATGTAGCACTCAATTCAAGGATTTGTGAAAAGTTCGCTCATCTCTCTCAAAAGAATGTCACAAGTACGGCTCTAAGTATCATACGTTTGCCCCTCATGTAAATCACCACTAATATAAGTTCACTCGGCTTGAAATCACGTAGGGCTTTTTCGAAATGTAATGAAGGCTTTTAGGACTAAGGTAGGAAATTTTGGTATAGAACGGGTTCATCTTTCCTTAAGCACTCAATTGTCTCTTTTTGGCTCATGTTTTGCCGGCTCTTTTGAGGAATTTTCTTTTTCCTTAGGGGAACTAGAGAGACTTAATATCACTCTTTAGCCAATTATTTCTCAAGAGTGTTAAGGAAAGCTCGGGTGCCAAGAGAGGGTCACTACAAAATGGGTAAAGGCTTGTAAGGTGGTTATCAAATGAAAAAGGTGTTAGGCTCAATTGGGTTGACTAGGAATAGCAAGATTGGTGGGCCATGGAAAGTTTCAAGCGGGTCAAGGAGAGTCTACAATCACTTATCAAGCCAAGCAAAACTTAGAATTTCGCTTAGAAACACATTCGGGGCAAGTTCTAGACCATTCACACGGGTACTTGGACTTGCAACAAAACATCTCACCTCTCACACAGCTAGATTGTTAAAGAGGATAGAGTCGAGGTCCCACAACAACTGTATTCAAGATTGAAAATCACTAATGGTTCAACTAAACAACTCGATGATTGCTTAAGTCAACACAAGAGTTAGAAGGTCACTAACTAGAGCTATTTCTTTCCAAGAACTTGTTTTTAATCATAATCCCGTAGTTAAGTGTGTTGGTACCAAGCGAAGCATGCTTGACTCTTCTAGTTTTACTCAATTAGGTATTCTTATTCATTATTAATACTATTCTTACCTAAACATAAAAAACGGACTCAATCCCTTAAGAAGGTTGTCACGCCATTCATTGTTGGGAAGAGTCACCCGGTTCACACAAAAACCACCTTTGGAAGAACCGTGGCATTAAGAAAACCAAAGGCTTATTGATCACTTATAAATGTAAAGAAGCTACTAAATTAAAAAGAAGATATTAAAGTAAAGAAGAAGCTATTAGACTAAACATTGACTACTAAGAAAACAAAATAAAAAAGTTATAGAATAAATTACTAAAAGCATAAATGAATATACAAGATGAGAGAGGAAGAAAGAAAATATGTACATCAATAGAGAGAGAAGAATATGTACATAAATATAAAGGAAAAGAAAATGTTATCAGTTATTACATACCAATGTCAAATGTCATCAAATCAAATAAACTCCACCCCCCCCCCCCAAAAGAATAAGCATTGTCCCCAATGCTTAACAAAATAAAAACAAGTAAGGGAAAGAGTAGAGAGGACTCCCTATGTGGTCTACGTGTCCATAGCAGCATCACCTCCCTCAGGCTCCTCCAACTGGATCTCATCATCCTCTGCTCAGGGAGTAGCTGGGTTGGTGAACATCTGTAGCACCGCCTCAGCAGTGTGCGCAGTGAGGTCTGGCTCCTCAGACTGGCCAGCTGGTGCCTCTGGTGCTGATGGTTCTGCTGGTGCTGTTGGGTCTGCTGGTGCTGCTGGAGCTGTCTCCATCAGCAAATCAAAATGGAAGGTCACCAGCTGCTGCTATCCTAGTCACCTCTCGTCTCAGCCTGTCAACTGACTTCTTCAAAGCCTGGGATTTCCTCATCTTCCCAAGCTCCTCAATTGTTGTTCCATGTGCCACCAGGGTGTCCATGATAGTCTTCTGGTTCTCCAGAATCTTCTTGAAAGTGTCCTCCACTATGGGAGAAATCTAGGGTGCTGGGGTAGAACACTGTGCTGCAACAGTACTGGATAGGTCAGACAGATTTGCAGTAGGGGTCTGCATCCAGTTGTTGAGACTCGCCGGTGTCTGGGAGACTCGTAGTGCAGAAAGTGGATGAGCTGGTATGGGTACTGTCTTTAGAGTAAAAGTGGATGAGACTGATGTTGATGGCCCAGAAGATAGAGTTGGAGGAATGTCAGTTGTACTACTGGAAGGCCCGGCTGCAGTGGTAGGCATGTCAGCTGAATCTGTAGCTACCACCGAAGGCTCATCAGGCTGGCCCGCGGTAGTAGTCGGCTGACCCTTGTTCTTTGGGTTCCTCTGGTCCTTCAGGGAGTACCACGTGAAGGGCTTCTTCTCCTGAACCTTTGTGTCAAAAGTCTTTGACTCCACCCCCCCCCCCCCCATCCGTGAGATACTCCATGATGTTGTTGGGATACGGATAGGAGCTATCACCCTGCCTACCAACCTGAGACATATTGCCCGACATGATGGCACCCACATTGATTGGATACCCGTCCATAACGGAAGCCACTAGAACTCCCCTCGAAATTCGTAGATTGTTTTTGTTCTGGCTTGGGTCTATGCGACTGCATACAAAGGTCTGCCACCCTTTTGCTTCAAAGTTGAGGGTGTTTCGCCGAATAGGAACCCCTGTTGTGATCCATGGTGGTGGTGGTCCTAGAGCTGCAAAAATCTCGGCTAGCCATGGGCGAGCTGCATCACCCAGTGCAATCTTCTCCAAATACTGCGCCGGCTCCACATCCTCGAGCCTCAAATATGTGTTCGGTGATGTCTGATCAAATCTAACTTTTAGCTTCCTCACCTTAGTCACCTTAGTCCCCTTCTTGATATGCGCTACATTGGCGTAGAATTCCCGGACTAATTGCTCCTTGGCATCCACCACGCTTTGAGTGAACCATGTCCACCCTTTTCTCTCCCAAAACTGTCTTGCCACATTCGGGATGTATCTATCCAAATCTTTCAAAACAAACAGGCACTGAAGTGTGAGCGATCTCTGAGGCCACCACTCTTGGAACCTGTTGAAAGCAGTCAGGCTCACGAATCTGTCTTACCAAACCTCCTTCTTCTTCGACCTCTCAAGGCCGACAACTCCGATATCACCCCATCGACTGTCATCTGGAATATCATCATCAACATCATCATCATCTGTAACTGGTGCGGCGGGAGCATGAGTAAATGAGGGCTCTGAACCCTCCGAAGTGCTTGTTGAGGTGGAAGGCTCATCTCGGAGCTGAAATCTCCCCAGAAGCTGCCTTGGCTGAGACTGCATCAGGATGCTCTTGCACTGAATTGGCCTATGATGCTTCCCTATACGGGACATGTGAGCTGGACTCAGCAAGATCTGGGGCTCTCCCGGCTGTTGTTTCATTTGCTATAACCCTTTGCACGGAGAGTGGTATGGTACTCCTACCTCGGCCTCGGGAGGGTTTACCCCTCCCCTTGGATGTATCACCTCGTCCCCAAGATCTAACCATTGTCTGCAATAGATAGCAATAGGATTCAGTTAAGTTTCAAGTTTAGAATATCAGACAATTGCAGAACAAAACAGTATGCAGGTTGGGGAAATGCGGTCCACACATTTTTTAGTACGGCTGCAGATGGGTTTGTGCGGACCGTACAATTATGAAGTGCGGCCTCAGTGGTGTTTTCTGCGGTCCACACAATTTTAGGTGCAACCGCACAATTGAAATGCGGACCGCATAATTTTGAGTGCAGTCGCACAATGAAAGCTCAGAAATGACAACTCTGTGAAGACAGAGAATTGCTCGATCTGCAGCCACACACACATTTTTTGCGGGCGCGATTCAATTTCTGCGGACCGCACAATTTCAAGTACGGTACGCACAATCAATCATACCAAATGCCTATACTAACAATTTGCGGACCGTACAATTTCTTGTGCGGCCGCACAATTGAAACACAAAATGGGTAGATCTTAGGGTTTCTAATTCACGCACAATTTTGGACATGGTTGTAGGAAGTTACCCACACAATTTTAAGCTCACATGATGATGAATCTGACATTAGGTCTAAAGATAACTAAACTAATTATGAACAAAATTAAGAAAATTGGAAAATGTTAAAGATGAATTAAACATACCGGTAATGAGATGATGCTAAGGATAAAACAAGATGATGAACTTAATGACAGGTGCATGAAACAGATGAGTGCACTATTTTTTTGCCTTTGCTCTAAATTTCAGAGATTGTAAAAGTAGAGAGAAGGGTACTATTTATACTTAACACGATGGCCTAAGGTTCAAGAGACAAGTGCGGCCGCACAATTTCATGTACGGTCCGCACTCTTTTACCTGAAAAATATTTTCCTTTTGAAGACCTGCGGTGCGCACAATTTTGAGTGCGACCGCAGATTTTGGTGCGGACCGCACATTTACTTGTGCGGCCGCACTTTGGCCATTTCTCTGACAGAAAAGCTTCAGAGAGTGTGCACTTTTGATCATCCAGTTGTGCGATCCGCACAAGAATTGTGCGGCCGGAGATCTCTTTCTGCTATGGCATTCAAATTTGTGCGGTCCGCACTTTTTCCATACATAGCCAATTTTTGTGGGCACAATCCCTTTAAAGCACACTCATTCCTGCAACACACTTCAAAATCAGTTAGCACAAAACAAGACCTATCTAAGGAAGAAGAAAAAAGAAAAAGAAAAAGACACATGGGTTGCCTCCCAAGATGCACCTGATTTAACGTCGCGGCACGACGCAGATTACCATCATCACTTGAAACGAAGAATAGCCACGACATGTCCATCATCAACTTTACCTAGATACTGCTTCACCCGGTTACCATTGACTGTATACACCTCATCATTTTTATTTTTCAAGCCCAATGCACCAAAGGGTGTCACACTCACAACCTCAAACGGGCCACTCCATTTAGACTTCAGCTTCCCCAGAAACATCTGTAACCGAGAATTGAACAACAACACAAGATCACCATCTTTAAACTCCTTGTTCCGAATGTACTTTTCATGGAGGTACTTCATCTTCTCCTTGTATAAGGACGAACTTGTATATGCATGGTGATAAGTTGGTATTTTACCAACTTATCTTGTCTTTAAGCTTAGATTTTTGCTATGTTTGAGTGATAAAATCATGTGTTTAATGTCATTTACTTCTATTTTATAGGTTCTCTGTGATTTAGAAGTGATCGTGAAGAAACCAAGTGAAAACGAGTCAAAAGACGTTGAAAAGAAGAAATCTGAAAAATGGCCTCAAATGTCGCAATTGCAACATCAATGTGGCTAATGCCATGATAGCAGAGGTCGCAATTGTGATGGAGGAATCGCAAATGTGAAGTCAAACCAGACAGTCATCCTTCGCAAATGCAAAACCAAGTGCACAGTGTCAAGTTCACAATTGCGAACATAAGGATCGCAAATGTGATGTGCAACAGTATTCCCTGGATTTGCAATTGCGAATATCGTGCTTCAGTTCTGGGCACTTCTATCACTTCACATTTTCTTCATCCCAAACCCTTTAATACACGACCTAGCTTATTGAAACACATCTTTGGCTTAATTTTCAGTTTTTGGACTAGAGAAGACAAGTTTGGGAGCTAGGGTTCTTGCACACACACTTGGGTCTTGAAGATTTGAAGCTTTTGATTGAGAATTTATTACCCATTTATGTTCATTTCTTCATTTCCTTGATTTTTATTGAATATTTAAGTGTGTATTATTTATTCCAACACATAAATCTTGTTTATGGGAATATTCATATTTAAAGTGGATTAAATATCTTGTTGTGCTTATGTATTGAACGATTTTTATGTAAAATGAAGTGAGTTATTATTTCTTTAATTATTCTTGCTCTTTGAAGTTTCCAAAGGGATTAGCTAACCCTAGGACTCTCCTAATTACTTCGAATTAATTTTGGAAAAGGTAATTTGGGATTGGAAAAGATTAATTAACAAGAACTTGAGGCTTTATCACTCACTTTATAGATTCTACCTAGGGATAGGATTGAACTACTTGTAGCCATATTCGGGTGTGATTAATCTCTTAATTCTCTTAGGGATAATTCAATTAGGAAGTCTTGTTAGTCTTCGGAAGAATCTAATATAGAATTATTACTCGAGGCTAATTAACATAAATTCGCTCATATTTGTAAAATCGTGAAATACATTGGATCGTTACTTGAGTGTAATTCCCCGTGTATCCATGCTTGTAGCCATTGATCATTTTGCTTGCTTTCTAGGTTAGTTTATATTTCCGCAATTAGTTATAAATATTTTCTCAAAATATTTCTAAGTGTTTGGCTTAGCATAATAAGTGATAATTCTCTTACACGCCTAATCGCCTGAATATTGTTCTCTATGGGATTCGACCACGACTCATAGTTGGGTAAATTATATTACATGTGACGGTGTCCATTTACTTTTTAGTAGTGGATTTGGACGTTATTAAAATTGGCGCCGTTGCTGGAGAATTTAAACAATTTTGCGTATTTAGGTTGTTTGAGAAGTAAGTGTAACTGCTTTGGTCCAAACTTGTGGATATTTGTGTAATTATTTTCTTATCTTAGTTTTTTTTTCTTATTTGGTTCTTGTTTATTTTCTTAGTTTTTAAAAATGGCATCATGTAACGAAAATTGGTCGGATGGTAGATGTTCATACTTTGATGACCCTTGTCGTTATTGTGGAGGACCACACTCATGGCAAAATTATTTAAATTCTCCTGAGGGCGGATTGTGCGCGCAATCTCAAACCCATGAGTGGAGATTTGTGATAAGTGTGGTCGTCAAAATGGTCATTGGGATTATTGTGCTTATTTGTCCTTCCCTTCCCCAAACCCCCGCTATGATGATTCTACTTTTTGTGATGACAATTATAGGGATATGGAAGTGGAAGAAGTTGAGTATGGTAAAAATGGAGAGTTCAAGCTCATGGTGGAATGCCTACTTGAAGGAGGAAACAAAGAGCAAAGTGCCTTGGAGGAGCTTTTTGAAAATAGTCTCCAAAATGATTTGGCGCTTGAAAGGCTAAACGCACATATGGAGAAATGCTTGAAGCTTTATAGGTCCAAAAAGCCTCGGAAGTGAATGTTAGCCAAGAACCTTCCTTAGAGGTTGAAGCCGAAAATCCTTCTTTGGCACTTGATCAGAACCAAGAAGAACTCTCAAATGCTCAAAATGAGAGGGATGATGCTCATGTTGGAGGCCATTCTTGAAATTGAAGAGAAGCAAAGCTTGGAACTCGAGGACTTAAAACAAGCACTAACTCAAAATGATGATAATAACCGCACCTTGAAAAATCAAATAAAAATATTGGTTGAGGCTCACTATGCCCCCCAACTTGAGAGTGTGGAAAGAGATCAAGAAAAGTCCAACTTCGAGGAAAAAAGTGAGCTTTATTTTGAGGAATCAAGAATTAAACATCTTCCAACCAACTCCATGCTTGTTATTGATGCCAAGAAAAATATGGAATTAAAGTCAATCGGTTTAATTAAAAATATGGTTGAGATTGACTCTAGTCCGGGGGAAAAAGAGAATGTCACAATCCGGGAAGAATTGCAATTTGAAGGCTTGAGGTTGCACTCCAAGCATTTTTCAACATTGGAATTGTGTGGTGATATGAGAATTGAACCATGTGAATTCATGTGGAAGTGCAAAGAAGAAAAACAAGAGCAATACATTTTGCCATCTGCATATTCAAGAAGGCAAAATGACATTCCACACAAGAAAGCCAAGAAATGCAAAACGAAGAAATTAATGCGTGGCTTGATCATCTACTTACCACCCCCCCCCCCCCGTTGCTCGTGGTCACAAGCTTGAGTCCAAGTTAGGTTCCCAATTCCTATCGTCGAGGTGGCGAGAAAAGTGGTAATGTTGATCCGTGTCATGCCACGACATTAAATGCGGCGCTTGGTGGGAGGCAACCCATCATTTTTAAATATTTAGTAGTTTTTTATTTTTAGACTAGCTTAGTATATTATTTTTAACTAATCTGCCAAGTTTCACAATTTTTTGAGTTGATTTGAGCAGGTCGGGGTGACCGGAGAGCCAAAAACCAGTAGCTGATGGAAATTGCAGTCTAGGCCTCAGTGTTCGCATTTGCGAACATAGGTTCGCATTTGCAAACTGGAGCCAATCGCAAAATCGAACAAGCAGTCGCAATTGCGAAAACTGCTGACTTTTCACTGTTCGCAATTACGAACACTCAGTCGCAATGGCAACCTCTGAGGCACTTAAACTGGGTCTTGCTTAACACTTGCCAAAAATTGTAAAAATCTTTTGAGGCCCAAAAATTGAACGACTGATATCTTCCTCACTCTCCCAACTTTGAAACTCCCTTATTTTCACTCCTAAGTACAAGCATCAAGGTATGAAGTCTTAATCTTTGGCCTCTTTATGTTCTATTGCATTATCTTCTTCTTCTCTCCTTGTGCTCTCAAGTACTAGGGCTTAAATTAATTCTACTTTTCTGTGTAAATGGTTTGTTGAGAGTGTGAGGTTGGTTGAGAGTGTGAGATTATTTATTTTCTATAAAAATGGGAAAGTCTGAGTACCCATGGCCTTGTTAAAATAGGAGTGATGTTGTGTGCTTACTATGTATTCGATGAAAGGCCCGATTGAGATTCTTGGGCAAATCACTGAAATTTCTTCAACTCGTGGTTGTGTGTGAAGTTTATTGCATGTTTGTGTGCCTAAAAACTGATTGGGTTATCTAAAAGTGTGCTTTTGTTCAAAAAATTTTGGGGCTTGGGACTGTACTGTGTCTGCTGAGGACGATGAGGTCGCAATTGCGATGGCCTCTTCGCATTTGCGAGCTTCGCAATTGCGAAGAGGTGCTCGCAATTGCAAACACTGTTAGGTCTGGCATCCTTCACATTTGCGAAGATATGATTGCATTTGCGAACACTGGAAAAGTCTATTGCCTTCGCAATTGCGAAGAAAATATTGCAATTGCAACATCAGAGAGCAGGCATCTGCTGAACTGAAAATCCTGTAATTTTTTCTAAGCCTGTGTCTCGACTATCTGATCATTTCTTTGGCATATTTGACTCATTTTGCAATATATTTCATAGCCATACCATGTTTTCACTACAATACTTTCTTTACAGGTACCATAAGCTAAAAATGAGCTCTCACTCCAATGAATCCGCGCATGACAATCCTTTGGAAGTAGCAGAGAACTATGACCAACACCGATTCTTGTCATTGGAATGCCAGGAACGGTACTATGCCGAGTTTATTTCGGAGAAGTTGCTCCTGGAAAGTGGTATATTGCTGGATAAGGTCCCGAAATGTCTTCCCGAGTTCCATCAGAGGCTTGTAGACATGGGATGGATCAGTTTTGCCCCTCAACCTTGCAGAGTCAATGAGCAATGGGTGAGGGAATTCTATTCTAACGTTCCAAACATCAAGTTAAGAGAGCCAATCATGAAGATTCGTGGCAAAATGGTGAATTTTGGAGCTGAAGCTGTGAACCAAATCAATCACCTTCAGGACAATGACATGGCCCCATTCCATGCAAAAGATTGTGCCTCAGGCGAGTGGTTGGTTTCCAAATTGTGTCCGGGTGCGGATGTTCCATGGGTAGTTGAAAATAGAGGGATCACGTCCAAAGAATTCACTGCCGAAGCAAAGATATGGCTGGCCATCATATGCAGTTACATCTCCCCTGCGGGGAATATAGAATGTACCAATAACGAGAGCTCAAATGATAGCCTCCATTTTTTATGGTATTCGGCTCAATGTTAGTGAGATTTTCATCAATGAAATGAGGGAGTATCGGATTCATAATGGTCCATCATTGATATTCCCATCTCTTATTACTGAGTTGTGCCAACTAGATGGGGTTGAGGAGGATCCGGGAGACAACTGGATAGACCCGGGGAAGCCTATCAATCCATTGAAAAAAAGAGAAGAGGGCGGTATCGTCAAAAGCAAAGAGAAAGTTGGGATCTTCTTCTTAGACCGACCAGGGTAGCCAGCCATCATCTTCTGCAGGAGGACCATTTGCTATGCTTACCGAGGAAATGCGGCTGATTCGCAACCTAGTAGCTAGCCTTCCACAGGGACCTGGGGAAACATCTGAGGGACCCTCTGTATGCATTTCAAAGAAAGAATTTCAAAAGTATCTTGATGACCAGAAGAAGAAGGGGGATCACCTTAAGCAGCTGGAGAAGGCATATACTGATTTGGCCACGACGAACGGTACTTTGAGTACTTCTCATGACAATCTGGCAAAGGCACACACCAGGATGAAGAAAAGGGAGAAGAATAGAGATAAATTCTTCACCCGCATGTGGAAGGGTGTGAAGGGGTTGTGGAAAGCTCTAAAGCCTCAAGATCCAGTGCCATCGACTGAGCCAGAAGATGATGATGATGATGCTCCAGTTCATTGGTCCAAGGAAGAAGAAGAGGAGGAGGATGAGACTGATTCCGACAGCGCCGAGAGAACTTGATACAGTATTCAGGGAGCACTTTCCACCATTTTACTCTATTTTGTTTAGTTGCATTGGGGACATTGCAACATCTCTAGTTGGGGGTGGCTTCTTGTATAACTGTTGATATTCTTGTATAACTGTGGATATGGTAGATTGATATTTTCTTTTCTTGTGATGTGTTATTTTAGTATGTTTACTAGCTTCTTGAATTTTTGTTTTTATATATGGTATGTTTTATTGAGTTGATGTTTATTAGCTTCTTGATTTATTTTTTTAAAATAGTATGTTTTATTTTGGTGGCGATATCCTTGGTTTACTTTGTACCACGATTCTTTTTCCAAGGATGCCAATTTTTTTTTGAACCGGGTAATTTTGGTGAATTTTTGTGTCGACTTTTCCCGATGATGGATAGCTAGGCAACTTTCTTAAGGGAAGTAGTCTTGTAGTTTAGATATAGTTTTTTTTTAATTTAGGAAGAATAAGTGGTATGAGTTGGGGTTTGTGCCCATTGGCCAATTTGTGGCTTGCTTGTTACCAACATGATTTAAACCTCGGCATATGAATTCTTGATCTTTGAAAAAGAAAAATGATTGAAGTAAAGATCATTGTCACGACTTTTAGACTCAATTTTTGGCTCTTTGATTCACTAAATAGTTTCGTAGGCTATATGTGACTTCTTTGAGTTCATTGGTTTCAATTGAATTTTTGGATTTGTATTCCACTTGAATTTTCATGTGCCGTGTGTGGTGAGATTTATTGTGAGTTATTTTGCATCATTTGTAGTCTAGAACTTATCCAGAATGTGCTTCAAGGCGAAATCCTAGACTAACTTGGATTGAAAATTGATGTTAGGCCTTCCTTGGACCGCTATTGTACCTTAAATTTCCTACGCTTGTATATATTCCCTAGTCAACCCCTTTTGAGCCTTTAAACTTTTTCTTTGGCAACCATGTTACAAGTTTTAACCCTTTGTTCTTTACTGATTTTTGTTTTGGCACCCTACCTCCCTAAGTACTTTGAAAGTATAAACATAGGCGAAAAGCCTAAGTTGGGGGTGAAGGTTGGAAAAGTTGTGAGGTAGAAGTTTCTTAAACGGTGAAAGGTAATATATAAAAATAAAAAATAAAAGAGTAATATTTGAGAAAAAAGAAGGAAAAATAAGGAATTCTGAATAAATGGAAGACTAGGTGATGAAAAAAAAATGAAGAAAGGGTGGAAAAATTCTTGAAGGAAGTGTACTTTGATTGTTGAAAAATTATAGTGCTTAGGGAGGTTTTGAGTCACTCTAACAAAAATTGTGCCCTACCTTAACCAAAAGCCTAAACTACAACCCTTTAAGTCCAAATTCATTTTGAACCAAGTTTGTCTACATTAGTGGATAAATACATAAAGGGCAAGCCTATGGTACTACTAGTGTACATTTAAACATTTTTGTGAGATAGAGTTAATTCTTTCCATTTGATATCCCATTTATGTTTTGAAGTGCAATTTATGAGGGTGGGATTCTCTCTTAAGTGTGAGGGCACATGAGATTTGAGTTGTGAATTTAATCCCATTTCCAATTGGGAGGAATGAACGAGGGAAGTTAATTGTGATAGAGAGGCAAATTTTAAAGCTTTAGTGTCATGACTTGATTCCTACTTTGATTTACATAGTGTTGAGTACTTGAATTGTAATGAAATTGATAAGAAGTTTTTGGTATTTCATATGCTTTGGATTAATTGTTGGTACCAATCGAAGTCATGCCTTTGTGCCTGCAGTAGACCTTTTTTGACTTGGCATGATATTGATGCACTATTGAGTTAAATACTTGGAAGGAGATTTTGTTGCTTTCATTTCTTGAGGACAAGCAATAGTTCAAGTTTGGAGGTTTTGATAAGTTGGTATTTTACCAACTTATCTTGTCTTTAAGCTTAGATTATTGCTATGTTTGAGTGATAAAATCATGTGTTTAATGTCATTTACTTCTATTTTATAGTGTCTCTGTGATTTAGAAGTCATCATGAAAAAACAAGTGAAAACGAGTCAAAAAGACGTTGAAAAGAAGAAATCTGGAAAATGGCCTCAGATGTCGCTATTGCGACATCAATATGGCAAATGCGAAGATAGCAGAGGTCGCAATTGCGATGGAGGAATCGCAAATGCGAAGTCAAACCAAACATTCAACCTTTGCAAATGTGAAGATCTCCATCGCAAATGCGAAACCAAGTGCACAGTGCCAAGTTCGCAATTACGAATATAAGGATCGCAAATGCGATGTGCAACAGTAATCCCTGGGTTCGCAATTGCGAATATCGAGCTTCAGTTCTGGGCACTTCTATCATTTCACTTTTTCTTCATCCCAAACCCTTTAATACACGACCTAGCTTATTGGAAACACATCTTTGGCTTAATTTTCAGTCTTTGAACTAGAGAAGACAAGTTTGGGAGCTAGGGTTCTTGCACACACACTTGGGCCATGACGATTTGATGCTTTTGGTTGAGAATTTCTTACCCATTTATTTTAATTTCTTCATTTCCTTGTTTTATATTGGATATCTAAGTGTGTAGTATTTATTCCAACGCTTAAATCTTGTCTATGGAAATATTCATATTTAAAGTGTGGATTAAATATCTTGTTGTGCTTATGTATTGAACGATTTTTATTTATAATGAAGTGAGTTATTATTTCTTTAATTATTCTTGTTCTTTAATGTTTCCAAAGGGATTAGCTAACCCTAGGACTCGCCCATTTACTTTGAATAAATTTTGGGAAAGATAATTTGGGGTTGGAAAAGATTAATTAACAAGAACTTGAGGCTTTAACCCTCACTTTATAGATTCTACATAGGGGTAGGATTGAACTACTTGTAGCCATATTCGGGTGTGATTAATATCTTAATTCTTTTAGGGATAATTCAATTAGGAAGTCTTGTTAGTCTTCGGAAGAAGCTAATATAGAATTATTACCCGAGGCTAATTAACATAAATTTGCTCATATTTGTAAAATCGTAAAATACATTTGATCGTTACTTGGGTGTAATTCCCTGTGTATCCATGCTTGTTGCCATTGATCATTTTACTTGCTTTCTAGGTTAGTTTATATTTTCCTAATTAGTTATAAATATTTTCTCAAAATATTTCTAAGTGTTTGGCTTAGCATAATAAGTGATAATTCTCTTACACGCCTAGTCGCCTACATATTATTCTCTGTGGGATTCGACCCCGACTCATTGTTGGAAAAAGCAACGACTTCAACCCATTTGGACACATAATCAACTGAGACCAAGATGTAGATGTTTCCACAAGAACACACAAACGGACCCATGAAGTCAATACCCCACACATCGAAAATGTCAATCTCCAAGATGGTGGTGAGGGGCATTTCATGAGATATGGGAGAGGTTCCAGACTATGGTGAAAGAGTTCCCAAACAATGACACGACGGAGGCTATGATTCAACAAACTTTCTATAGGGGGATCAACACTACCAATCAATGCGTGGTCAACCAACTTGTCGGTGGAAATTTCATGACAACGCCATATGCTGAAGCTTGTGAGATTCTTGATGAAATGGTGGATACTTCATCGGCATGGCAAAGTAGAGCAAATGTACCTCAAGGTGATCCAAATGTGATTCACTTGCATAAAGAATTGCATGATCATGGGCAAGCAGTTGTCGAGTTGACTACCACAATGAATCAATTAGACAAGGCTCAACTTCAACAAGTGCAAGGTCCTAAGCAACTCAATACAAAGGAGGCAGTTAGTATAATGGTAAACAAGAGAAGGCAAAAGGGTCCTCAAGTGCAAAACCGTGTGGAAAATCTTGTCAAAGATGATAGTGCGTTTGATCAAGATGAATCGTAAAATGAGCAAGAGGAGGAAGTACAATACGTGAACAACTTCCAAGGGAAAAGAAACAACTCTCAAGGGCCCGAACCAATAACAATGGCAACCTTAAGGAAATCAAGGGAATTGGAATTCTAGCAACCAAGGTAATTGGAATGGTGGTAACAACCAAGGGAATTGGAACAATCAAAACAATCAAGGAAATTGGAATGGTCAAAACAGCCAAGGCAATTGGAGTGACAATAGTGAAGGATATTGGGGAGGCAACAACCAAGGAGGGTGGAATTAGTTTTCAAAGGCCCCCGATGTATCAACAACCGGACAACCCGCCTCCTTATCCTTCCCATGGTCCAAGCTCTTCCAACAATGAGATGGGACGAATTGAGAACATGTTCAAATAAATGATGGAGAAGAATGCCGACTCCGATGCTCAACAAGCCTCTCACAACACTTCAATTTACAATTTGGAAGTTCAATTGGGGCAAATCTCGCAAGCTTTAAACACTCGTCCTAAGGGGGCACTACCAAGTGATACGGTGGTGAACCCAAAGGGTGGGAACAACACGGGACATGCCATGGTCGTTACTATAAGGAGTGGAAAAGGTGGGGATGCAACCACCTCAAGTCAAAGGAAAATTGTGGATGATGAGCAAGTGGTACAAGAAGATGAGATGACGAGCAATGAAGTGCAAGCAAATGATGAAGTGAGGATTGATATTGATGAAAATGTGAAGGAGACTCATTAGGAAGTGAACGCGTCTAGGGAGCACATTGTTGACATACCGGAACTGGTAGTCCTATAGGATAAGGCACCCATGCCTAGGCCTCCTCCTCCATACCCTCAAAGGCTTGCCAAGCAAAATGGCGAGAACCAATTCAAAAAGTTCATTGACATGATGAAGAGCCTATCTATCAACGTGCCATTGGTTGAGGCTTTGGAGAAAATGCCCGGTTATGCAAAGTTCATGAAGGACTTGGTGACAAATAAGAGGTCGATGAATTGTAAAACTATAAAGATGACTCATCAAGTGAGTGAAATTATGCACTTAATGGCTCCTAAATTGGAAGATCCCGGCGCTTTCACTATCCCTTGTACCATTGGAAGTGCCTACTTTGCTAAAGCTCTTTGTGATCTTGGGGCAAGTATCAATTTGATGCCCTATTCGATTTTCAAGACTTTGGGGATTGGGCAACCAAGACCCACATACAAATGGCGGATCGTACCATGATGAGACCGTTGGGTATAATTGATGATGTGTTGGTTCGTGTTGATAAATTCATTCTCCCGGCGATTTTGTTATTCTTGATTGTGAGGTTGATTATAAAGTGCCGATTATTCTAAGGAGACCTTTCCTTGCTACGGGGAAGGATATAGTTGATGTTGAAGCTGAAGCACTTACCTTCCGGGTTGGTGATGAGAAAGTGGTTTTCCATGTGTGTAAGTCTATGAGGCAACCAAATAGCAATGAGGTGTGCTCTTTCGTGGACTTGGTGACCGATGTGATTATTGATGAAACAAGTGTCGTGATTAATGTTGATGATACTTTGGAGGCCGTCTTGCTCAATTATGATGATGAAGAAATGGAGGGATACGTGGAGTGTGTGAACGCTTTGCAAGGAATGGGGTCTTACACTTATGAGCCCTGCAAATTGTCCTTGGATCTTGAAAATAGAACCACTCCTCCAACAAAGCTTTAAATTGAGCAGCCTCCCATCTTGGAGTTAAAGCCATTGCCTCCACATCTTCGACATGAATTTCTTGGCCCTTCTTCTACTTTACCGGTTATTTTTTCCTCTTGTTTGACTAACTTGCAGGTAGATTCCACATTGGCGGTGCTACAAAAGAGGAAGAAGGCTATTGGATGAACTTTGACGGATATTCAGGGGATAAGCCCCACATTTTGCATGCACAAGATCAACTTGGCGGAAGGTTCCAAACCATCTATTGAACATCAAAGGATACTCAATGAAGCCATGCAAGAGGTTGTCAAAAAGGAGGTCATCAAGTGGTTGGATGCCGGGATTGTTTACCCCATTTCTGATAGTTCGTGGACTTCTCCGGTTCAATGTGTCCCAAAGAAAGGGGCATGACGGTGGTCACCAATGACTAGAATGAGTTGATTCCTACAAGAACGGTGACCGAGTGGAGAGTGTGTATGGACTACCGCAAGCTCAACAAAGTCACAAGGAAGGATCATTTCCCACTTCCCTTCCTAGATCAAATGCTTGATAGATTGACCGGTCGTGCTTTCTATTGTTTCCTTGATGAGTATTCCGGCAACAAGAATTTCACCGGCTCTTTGACATTCATCACAACGCTTGAGAAGATCACTTGCATCCTTGTAGAGGGTGGGCCAACAGATACCGCAACTTAACACTTTGGCCGCTGTTCTTGCTCCACCATGGTGATCCCATATGGCGAAGAGTGACAAGCCCCAAGAATTTCACTTTGTTCCTCCTCCGGTACACATCTTCTGATCACTCCATCCGTACAAATCCAGAAAAGGTACGGTTCATCCCAATAGTAGTCTTGACAATCCCGTTTGATCTTCTTCCTTTGGTTTGAAGAGAACTCAACCCAGATGATACCACTCACAAGATAGTTAGCTAGATCCGTGAACCAAGGCACCTGTTTTTTTGAAATAGCCAAGAGTTGCTCATCAGGAAAGGAGTCATTGATTTCAAGGCCATCATGCGGCCTCCCCTCCTCCTCCAAACGAGACAAGTGGTCTGCCACTTGGTTTTCACTCCTTTTCCGTTCTTGGATATCAATATCGAACTCTTGCAACAAAAGTACCCACCTCATCGAACGGGCTTTGGAATCTTTCTTGATCATGAGATAACGAAGTGCCGCATGATCCGTATGAACAATCACTTTTGCACCCATCAAGTATGGGTGAAAATTTTCAATAGCAAACACAATGGAAAGAAGCTCTTTCTCTGTAATAGTGTAGTTGACTTGGGCACTATTCATGGTCATAATAGACCGGATGAAAGATCTTGTTGATGCATAGCCCAAAAATGACCCATACCGCTACATCACTTGCATCACACATGAGCTCAAACGGAACACTCCAATTTGCAGCAATGATAATGGGAGTAGTAGTCAACTTGAGCTTTAGAAACTTAAAGGCTCTCATGCAATCATCATTGAAATGGAACTTGTCATCTTTCTCCAAAAGCTTGCACAACGGGTTTACCACTTTAGAGAAATCCTTGATGAAACGCCAGTAAAATCACGCGTGGCCTATGAAACTCCGCACGCCTTTGACTGAAGTTGGAGGTGGAAGTTTAGAAATCACCTCAATCTTTGCCTTGTCGACTTCAATCCCATTCATTGAGATCTTGTGGCCAAGGATAATGCCCTCCTCAACCATGAAATGACACTTCTCCCAATTGAGCACTAAATTTGTTTCTTCATATCTTGCCAACACTTTATCCAAGTTTGCTAGACAATCATCAAAAGAATCCCCGGCCGCCGAAAAGTCATCCATGAAGACTTCAAGAAAATCCTTCACCATGCCCATGAAGATAGCCATCATACACCTTTAAAAAGTCGCCGGTGCATTGCACAACCCAAATGGCATCCGCGAGAATGCGAAAGTACCATAAGGACATGTGAAAGTAGTTTTCTCTTAATCCTCCAGAGAAATAAGAATTTGATTGTAGCCGGAATACTCATCAAGGAAACAATAGAAAGCACGACCGGCCAATCTATCAAGCATTTGATCTAGGAAGGGAAGTGGGAAATGATCCTTCCTTGTGACTTTGTTGAGCTTGCGATAGTCCATACACACTCTCCACTCGGTCACCGTTCTTGTAGGAATCAACTCATTCTTTTCATTGGTGACCACCGTCATGCCCCCTTTTCTTGGGACACATTGAACCGGAGAAGTCCACGAACTATCAGAAATGGGGTACACAATCCCGGCATCCAACCACTTGATGACCTCCTTTTTGACAACCTCTTGTATGGCTTCATTGAGTCTCCTTTGATGTTTAATAGATGGTTTGGCACCTTCCTACAAGTTGATCTTGTGCATGCAAAATGTGGGGCTTATCCCCCGAATATCCGTCAAAGTCCATCCAATAGACTTCTTCATCTTTTGTAGCACTACCAATGTGGAATCTACCTGCACGTTAGTCAAACAAGAGGAAATAATAACCGGTAAAGTAGAAGAAGGGCCAAGAAATTCATACCGAAGATGTGGAGGCAATGGCTTTAACTCCAAGATGGGAGGCTCCTCAATTTAAGGTTTTGTTGGAGGAGTGGTTCTATTCTCAATATCCAAGGACAATTTGCGGGGCTCATAAGTGTAAGACCCCATTCCTTGCAAAGCGTGCACACACTCCACGTATCCCTCCATTTCTTCATCATCACAATTGAGCAAGACGGCCTCCAAAGTATCATCAACATTCATCACGGCACTTGTTTCATCAATAATCACATCGGTCACCAAGTCCACGAAATAGCACACCTCATTGCTATTGGGTTGCCTCATAGACTTACACACATGTAAAACCACTTTCTCATCATCAACCCAGAAGGTAAGTTCTTCAGCTTCAACATCAACTAGAGCCTTCCCCGTAGTAAGGAAAGGTTTCCCTAGAATAATCAGCACCTCATAATCAACCTCACAATCAAGAATAACAAAATCCGTCGGGAGAATAAATTTATCAACACGAACCAATACATCATCAATTATACCAACGATCTCTTCATGGTACGTCCGCCATTTGTAATCTCATAGATGTGGGTCTTGGTTTCCCAATCCCCAAAGTCTTGAAAACCGAATAGGGCATCAAATTGATACTTGCCCCAAGATCACAAAGAGCTTTAGCAAAGTAGGCACTTCCAATGGTACAAGGGATAGTGAAAGCGTCGGGATCTTCCAATTTAGGAGCCATTGAGTGCACAATTGCACTCACTTGATGAGTCATCTTTATAGTTTTACGATTCATCGACCTCTTCTTTGTCACCAAGTCCTTCATGAACTTTGCATAACCGGGCATTTTCTCCAAAGCCTTAACCAATGGCACATTGATAGATAGGCTTTTCATCATGTCAATGAACTTTTTGAATTGGTTTTTGCCATTTCGTTTGGCAAGCCTTTGAGGGTATGGAAGAGGAGGCCTAGGCATGGGTGCCTTATCCTTTGGCACTACCGGTTTCGGTATGTCAACAATGTGCTACCTAGACGGGTTCACTTCCTCATGAGTCTCCTCCACATTTTCATCAATGTCAATCCTCACTTCATCATTTGCTTGCACTTCATTGCTCGTAATCTCATCTTCTTGTACCACTTGCTCATCATCTACGGTTTTCCTTTGACTTGAGGTGGTTGCATCCCCACCTTTTCCACTCCTTGTAGTAACAGCCATGGCATGTCCCGTGTTGTTCCCACCCTTTGGGTTCACCACCGTGTCACTTGGTAGTGCCCCCTTAGGACGAGTGTTTAAAGCTTGCGAGATTTGCCCCAGTTGAACTTCCAAATTGCGAATTGAAGTGTTGTGAGAGGCTAATTGAGCATCGGAGTCGGCATTCTTCTCCATCATTTGTTTGAACATGTTCTCAATTTGTCCCATCTCATTGTTGGAAGAGCTTGGACCATGGGAAGGATAAGGAGGCGGGTTGCTCGGTTGTTGATACATTGGGGGCCTTTGAAAACCCGACCCCCATTCCCTTGGTTATTATTCCACCCTCCTTGGTGGTTGTGTCCCCAATATCCTTCACTATTGTCGCTCAAATTGCCTTCGTTATTTTGACCATTCCAATTTCCTTGATTGTTTTTATTGTTCCAATTCCCTTGGTTGTTACCACCATTCCAATTACCTTGGTTGCTAGAATTCCAATTCCCTTGATTTCCTTAAGGTCGCCATTGTTGTTGATTCGGGCCCATGAGAGTTGTTTCTTTGCCCTTGGAAGTTGTTCGCATATTGTACTTCCTCCTCTTGTACATTGTATGATTCATCTTGATCAAACTCACAATCATCTTGCACAAAATTTTCCACACGATTTTGCACTTGAGAACCTTTTGCTTTCTCTTGTTTACCATTATACTAACTCCCTCCATTGTATTGAGTTGCTTAGGACCTTGCACTTGTTGAAGTTCATCCTTGTCTAATTGATTCATTGTGGTGGTCAACTCGACAACTGCTTGCCCAAGGTCATGCAATTCTTTATGCAAGTGAATCACATTTGGATCACCTTGAGGAATATTTGCTCTACTTTGCCATGACGATGAAGTATCCGCCATTTCATCTAGAATCTCACAAGCTTTCGCATATGGCGTTGTCATGAAATTTCCTCCGACAAGTTAGTTGACCACGCATTGATTGGTAGTGTTGATCCCCTTATAGAAAGTTTGTTGAATCATAGCCTCCGTCGTGTCATTGTTTGGGCACTCTTTCACCATAGTCTGGTACCTCTCCCATATCTCATGCAAAGGCTCATTGGGTTCTTGTTTGAATGCTAGAATCTCATCTCTAAGAGTAGCCATATGCCCAGGAGAAAAGAACTTGGAAATAAATTTCTCCGCCAATTCATCCCATGTATGGATAGAATGATTTGGCAACCTTGCTAACCAATCTAAGGCTTTCCCCCGTAGAGAGGAGGGAAATAGCCTCAACCTTAAAGCATCCTTGGAGCTGTTTGTCTGTTTACTCCCCCAGCAAGTGTCCACTAACCCCTTCAATTGTTTTTACACATTTTGATTCAGAGCCCCGGTGAAGAATCCTCATTGCTCTAACAATGTGAGCATAACATTTGTGATTTGAAAGCTGCCCGCCCTAATGCGGGGTGGGACTATGGCACTTGCATACCCTTCATTCGATAACACCCGGTGTGGAGCCGCTCTTGGTGGAGGTGGAGGTGGAACGGGAACATTGTCTTAAGGCAACCGACCTCGTTTATTTGCTTGAGGTTCAAGAGGAACCTCTTCAACTTGGTCATCTTCCACATCCACATCCCCCATAGGCATGTTTCTAAGAGGATCATTGTTGTTAAGAGCCATTGTTTCACCTACAATTGTTTTACCAAAAAGATTAGTAACATGGAAGGAAAAGAAGACAATTCACACACAAAACCAAATATATAGTGCCAAAAATTGATCTCGTCCAAGTCACACCTCTATTCGAGGTTATGAAACGGTCGATGCAATAGCAATACCCAACTAAGAGTCCGGGTTGAATTCCACAGGGAGCTATATGAATGGGATTTAGGAGTATATATTATGGTGAATGAGTTTGAACTATCTTAGATTGCACTTCCACAAATATGGTTGTTTCTAGGTCTAATTAAACTAAGATTGCAATACAAATAATTGAAACTAAGAAATTGTATTTTTGTTTTTGTTTTCAAATATGACAGAATAGCCTAAATGGCACTTATACTTGTGCCACTTTTTCATCCCGGTCCCCAAACTTAATGAAGTTTTATCTAGATACCTCTACTTGTTCAAAAGTAATATTTTAAACCCTTCTGGCCATGTGTGTTCCTCAATCGTCTCACTGTATTATCCACGTCAGATAAAAATATTCTATGTCATTATTTTTATTCACAAAACTATTTTTGGAAAAGAAAAAGTTGAATCCTAAAGTTTTCCTTCACAAACACATTCATGCCTTTCTCTCTCTCTCTGAAAATCACCCATTAGCAGAGCCTACCCTATGCTCCAGTCATAGCAGAGCAGCACTATGTTTGTTAATCCTCCTTGTTACGAGCTAGTCTATCCCGGTGTCTAAGCTCGGCTTTTTTCCACCTCACAATCAGGTAACATAGTGAAAAGAGGGTATTAACCTGGAAAGAAGAAAAGTGCGCAGCAAATTAGTGAGTGAAAACACTAGAAATGACGGAAACAAACATAAAGGAATGACCAAATAAACTCACCAAGATTATTATCGCAATAACCAACAGAGGCCCAGAGCAGAGTGTGGAAAGAAAAATGCCGTGTGAATCGAAGTAATTCTGGCGTGCAAAGCTTTTCCAGTTTGCAGCTAATAAGCCATTAAGCCTTTCAGCGCTATACACTCCTCCAACTGCATCATAAGGAAACTAAGTAGCTGTTGGTTAACAGCCTCAAAATTTATGCTTTAATTTAAGCCACAAGTTTTTCTTTTTTACTTTCAATTTGAAAACCAACAAATATGTAGTTTTATAGATCCAAAACATAGACAACCAAGACGAGGAAATGAATAAATTCCAAGAGTTTAGCTTGTGTTCAAAGAACAAGAAATGCAATCACCATAAAACTGATGCTTCTGGGCGTTAACCCCCCTTTATTTTTTCTTTTCTTTTCATTTTTTGGTATTTTTAATTAAAATCATAAACTTTTACTCAGCTTCTTAAAGCGTGTAGTCACGCATTTTATCCAACTCAGCAAAGCAAATGCCACATAGGCTTGGTCAATGGTCAGAAGAGTTTAAAAATAATACTTTTGAACGAGTAGAGGTGTGTAGATGAAACTTCATTAAGTTTGGGGACCGGGATGACAAAGTGGCACAAGTATAAGTGCCAATTAGGCTATTTTGCCTTTAAAATATAACCGGTAGTTAAAAAAAGAGCAAAAAATAACAAAAAAAAACAAAAAAATGCACGAAACAAAAGATGCTTTTTTGTTTTTCCGTTACTTTTCTTTCGAGAGGTTTGTTTCAACTTTTTATCAATCTTTTCCAGACTATATAAAGCAAAACTTTACATATCGAGAGACTTTTATGATACTTTCTTTAATTTGCAATTATATCCCCAAAAGACTTTATCTTTTCATTCTGGTCCCCATATTTTCTGGGTGTAACTGCCCACATGATTCTTGGGTTCTGCAACACTAGTACTACTATATATACACACACAGACACACCTCCCTTTCGTTCTCATATTTGTCGCCATTTGGAGAGTGTTGCCCACTATTCATAGTTTCATAAGAGAGAGAAGCAAAAACAAAATTCAAATATTTTTGTTTTGAATCCACAAAACAAACATCATAAATTGTCTACCGCCACTCAACTCATAGGATTATCCTTCTGTCTTGTCTTCTCTGTCTCTATTAGGCAACAGAAATAGCAGCGTAGTGACTGAAGCAAACAGCCATCTTTTTCAGACAGAAAAAAAAAATCTTTCTTTTTTCTTCTTCAAATTTTGTTGAAGAAGAAATAATTAGATTTTATCTTGTTTTTGGTTCTTTTTCATGGACCCATTTGGATTCTTCATCTGTTTGTTCTAGTTGTTGATGTTTAATGGACCCTTCTTTTTCCTCCATTATTTCACCTATAGCACCACCCATTTCTCCAGTTTTTTCATCAGCAGCCACATTTTCTCCAGGTACTCCATCTCTCTCTCTCTCTCTCTCTCTCTCTCTCTCTCTCTCTCTTTCTCTCTCTCTCTCTCTCTCTCTCTCTCNATCCTAAAGTTTTCTCTCACAAACACATTCATGCCTTTCTCTCTCTGAAAATCAGCCATTAGCAGAGCCTACCCTATGCTCCAGTCATAGCAGAGCAGTACTATGTTTGTTAATCCTCCTTGTTACGAGCTAGTCTGTCCCGGTGTCTAAGCTCGGCTTTTTTCCACCTCACAATCAGGTAACATAGTGAAAAGAGGGTATTAACCTGGAAAGAAGAAAAGTGCGCAGCAAATTAGTGAGTGAAAACACTAGAAATGACGGAAACAAACATAAAGGAATGACCAAATAAACTCACCAAGATTATTATCGCAATAACCAACAGAGGCCCAGACCAGAGTGTGGAAAGAAAAATGTCGTGTGAATCGAAGTAATTCTGGCGTGCAAAGCTTATCCAGTTTGCAGCTAATAAGCCATTAAGCCTTTCAGCGCTATACACTCCTCCAACTGCATCATAAGGAAACTAAGTAGTTGTTGGTTAACAGCCTCAAAATTTATGCTTTCAATTAAGCCACAACTTTTTCTTTTTTACTTTCAATTTGAAAACCAACAAATATGTAGTTTTATAGATCCAAAACATAGACAACCAAGACGAGGAAATGAATAAATTCCAAGAGTTTAGCTTGTGTTCAAAGAACATAAAATGCAATCACCATAAAACTGATGCTTCTGGGCGTTAACCCCCCTTTATTTTTTTCTTTTGTTTTCATTTTTTGGTATTTTTAATTAAAATCATAAACTTTTACTCGCTTCTTAAAACGTGTAGTCACGCATTTTATCCAACTCAGCAAAGCAAATGCCACATAGGCTTGGTCAATGGTCAGAAGAGTTTAAAATATTACTTTTGAACGAGTTGATGTGTCTAGATGAAACTTCATTAAGTTTGGGGACCGGGATGACAAAGTGGCACAAGTATAAGTGCCATTTAGGCTATTCTGCCTTCAAATATTGTAAAAGGCCTAGGGCTATGACCTTCACCTAGGTGTTTGCCTAATGGGTTGTAAACTTTAAAGCTTGTTTCATTGGTCGGGGTATATGATAGCTATCAACACTCAAGTACCTACTCAATACCTCTCGATAAAAGAATGATTTTTCCCAATTTGGCTTTCTCAAGTCCAAATGGGTATTGAACGAAACAGTTTATCAAATGCTCAAGTCGGGTTTTACTATCTCTAGGTTCAACCATTTAATTAGGACTATCAATCTCTTGATTTTATCCCAAATTCTTGTTAGCCAAGTTTTCCTAGACTGTCTCTCTTTCTCAAGTAGAGACCTAGTCAAATAGGCATGAACTAATTTCTGCAACCATTAATTCTATAATTAAAAGCAATAACAAGGCTAAATAATAGACACCCAACCATAAACAAGCCATAAATCAAACACCCATTAGGTTTACACACTAGGTTTGGGTCACAATCCTAGTTAAAAATCTAGCTACTCATAATGGGTTTAGAAGAAAACAATGAAGAAAAAATGATAAAACTCATATTCAAAGATTAAAAGACAAAAATCAAATGTTAAATCACCAAAGTAAGCCAAAGTTGCCTTAAGCAGTAAGGAAAAACGGCTACAGGAGTTTCAATAGTTAAAACTTGACCTAAATTCGTGAAACTAATCTATTTATACACAGCTGGAAATTTCGGACAAAAATGCCCTTTCGGAGGTTCTGCGGCCGCACAATTCCTTGTGCGGCCCGCACTTCTTCTTCAGTATTGACAGAAGTTGGATTTTCAAACGCATAATTTAGGAATGCGGCCGCATCTTTCATAATATGCGGTCCGCACAATTCCTGGTGCGGCCGCACAGGGCCCTTCTACGGACTGCATAATTCTGATTGCGGCCGCGTGGCTGATTTCTGCGGCCACACAATAGTTGTGCAATCCGCATTTCCTTTAAACTTGAAATGTTAACTCTCTGAACTTCTGCTATTGGTTAGCTTCTGCGGGTGCACAATAATTATGCGGTCCGCACTTTACACTGAGACTCTGATAGATTTCCCTTTACATTATACGGCCGCAAATGGAAATCTGTTGTCCGCACTTGAGCCTTTTTAGGTGATTTGTGTCCTTGAGTTCAGATCACTCCTGTTGGATTTCATCTTTGTGGCTCATTTTCCAATACTCCTGCAATTAAGCATATTCATCAGTTTTCGGGAATGCAATCAAACACTTTTGGACTAAAACGAAAGTAAAAAGGCGCTAATAAGTAGTCAAAATCCCCACTTATTATGAACCCGGAGCCTGAGGTTTCTGTCAATGATGGAAAGTTGTCCCGAAAGAATAATGAGATCTACAACAACATTCGGGCTTTGGGTTTAGACAGTCTATTCTGTCCTGGTAATGCGGTTAACGTGAACTTGGTAAAGGCGTTTTATGCCAACTGGCAACCTGAGGCCAGCATGGATGTTGTGTACGAGGTGCGGGTATGAGGTAAAGTGATTCCCTTCTCCTCTCAAGTGATCAATTGGATTTTGGGTTTCATAGAGCACTCCCACAAGCTCTTTCAGAGGTTTCTCCGTCGGCCAGACTATCCTGATATCCGCCGATAGCTATGTAGAGCTGACTCTTCTACCGTATGGACACGGGATGTTAATGAGTTCCACAAGGACATGAAGCACATTCTAGCGCCTGACCATGGTTATTTTACGGCTAATCAATGCCAAACCATGCCTACCCAAAGTGACATTGATGTTTCACGGCTGAAAGTGTATCTGATCTATGCCTTTTTGACAAGAATGTGATTTGATCTCGGAAAAATCATACTGGAGCAAATGGAGAGAGTGCGACCATTTGGGGCTCTCTTCCTATACTACCCGAATATGATTTTCGGCTGTTGCGGGCACACTATGTAGAGGAAGAGTTTCATTATGGCCAGACCATCCCTATTACATCTTGTGCGTCCCAAGGTGACATATAATGAATATGAGACTTGTTATTCATGATTTAAATGACTCTAAAGTCATAATATGACTATAGATGATGTTTAGATATATATTATAAGGTTTGGGAAAATTCGGATTTATGTTGCGAAAAAATCGACTACGGATTTGCCTTGTAACTAAGCTTTTTGAGCAATACATTTTGTGTGTTATATGAGGTCTTCTTGGGACATATTATATACCAAATTGAAGGCCTTTGAATTTAGTATCCAACACTCTTAACTGTTCATTCATACGACATCCGGATAAAAAGATATAATCATCGGAAGAAGGGCCAATGCTAGGGTGCCAAGCTAGCACCATTTTGACTTTTCAAAAGTCGATATATATATGCCTTATGTCGTCTCTTTTTTCGTATTTCCACAGACCGCGACCAAAATAAGACCTATAAACTTACCTTTAAGCTTTATACAAGGGTTTCAAAAAGGATTAACATCTCGGGTACGAAATCAAGAAGCGATAACATTAGAACGATCCCTACGACATAAGTATCATTATATCGCCTCTCTTTTTCTTTGTAGTTTGAGTTTTGGAAGGTAATTCATATTTAAGAAAACGCCTACTTGCTATATTTAAGCTTTTAAATCTCAAGGAAGATTGATAAATTCATTTCCTAATAGTTAGGACTCAAGGAACGGTGATCGAAAGCCGTAAGTTTGATTTATTCCACTTGTAGTGGACTGTTTTGTAGTCCACTTGTGTTGGCCTCTTGTGCTGCTGATTTATGGAGTTTTGAAGGATAAAGGGCATGGAGAAATGCCACATGTGGTAGGATAGTGGGTTGGTCGCGCGTCGTTGCAATTTCATGCTAATTGATAACTTGTTGGTAGGGTGTGTTATGGTATATTTGGGATTTTTTTGTATTAAAGGTCCCGAATTGTAGTTAGGTTGTTTTTGAGTTACTGATTGTATTGTGTTGTTGTCTCACCTACAACAGTCTTGAGGAAGCAGAAAAATTAGGGGAAATATTGCCCGTTTTGATACAGATTAAGTTACTTCGTTATAAAAGTGAGAGAGTCATTCGTAGCTTGACAATAGCTTCACTGTCGTTGTTGTAGATTAAGGTACAGTGAGCTGAGTTTAGCATTGTTAAATGGAAAGATTTTTATAAGTTATGTTAAGTCTATCCCTTCTTTCCTTTTGGCATGATCCATATGATATAACGAAACGAGCAAACACGCAACTTTCACAAATGACTATATTCTTATAAGTACTAGGATTACCTTTGTTCTTGATTCCCCATATGTCCTATTATTATATCGTCTGTTCATGGGTCTCAAAAAATACGTAAGTTGATAAAGTTTATTTCGTGATATTAACCGAAGGCATGTCAATCTTATGACATCCCGAGAGATCTTATTGACTTACTTCTTATACATTGCATTCATTTATACACGTACATTGACCCATGAATAGATGGAGCTATATAAGTGTAGATTATATGTATATGGGGTATGGAAAAAGGTTATGACATTATATACGCAACACCACCTAATCAGTTGGTATACGTTGATGATTTCGCCCACTGAGGTCAAGATGATATGATGGGATACCCTTAAAGGCTTGATGATGTTATGTACGCATCTAACTATGCCAGATATGACACTTATACGCATATGCATGACATTATAAATGTTTCATGATTCCTAGAGCTATTCAGACTTACAGGTTGAGTCCTTTACTCCATGTTTCTTTCATATCTTTTATATACTGGATTTTATGCCTTAGATACTCGGTAAATTATTCATACTGACGCCCCGATTGCCTGGGGGCCTGCATTTCATGCCCGCAGGTACAGGTAGACAGTCTGACGGTCCCCCTTCTTAGGATCCTCGCTCAGCGAGAGTTGGTGTGCTCCATTTGTTTTGGAGCTGTTATTGGGTTTTGGTATGATATTTTTGTTCACATATATGGGTATGACGGGACCCAGTCCTGTCTTTTATATAGTTGTACACTCTATTAGAGGTCTGTAGACAGTCATGCATAGTTGGATAGTATGTGGCCTTGTCAGCTTCTATTTTGATATATAGTTTTCCATAGCAGCCTTGTCGGCTCGCCCTACCGTATTCCGCATATATATGTATATATGTCTTTTGGGCATGTTTCCTTCACGTATGTTATTCATATGATTCATTAGTTTATTGACAGTTGCAATGCATGACCTACTCCTATTTCACTTTTATATCTTAGACGTGTTCTTAGGAGTGTTCGACAGATAGGACTCGGGTACTCGTCATGGACCATCGATTTGAGCCGTGACAATCCCAGTGCCATATCTTATCAAGGTCTTTGATATCTCGATGGTGATAGATTCTCCTGCTGCTGCTATTACTTCGAACCAGAGGCTGCTCTAGGTCGAGGAGACACTGCAGCTGTTGTTTGCTGCTTTGCGCCTTCGTTCTGATCGGGGGGAGACTAACTTGGCGAAGCTGCAGCAGGACCACCCCATGTCTGCTGTCACTCATTTGTTGTTGGGATTGGTAGAGGGAGGACAGCTGCCACCGGATGAGGATGTGAACTTCATTCCTTTCAATGATGAGGAGTATTTGTGCACCTTTGAGGGTGCTGATGATTAGGACAAGGGCCTCAGGGAGTCACTTTTTCACTCTTATTTTACTATTTTGCATTAGCGACAATGTAATTTCTTAAGTGTGGGGTGGGGTTCTTCTATTTGCTTGTATTTGTATTTGTTTTCTATTTGCCAATTGGCTTTGTTTGATTTGTTTCTTGCTTTCTTAGACAATATGGTATGTAAATTATAACTCTGAATTCTATCGGCCTTTAATAGTTAGTAATTAATTGTTTAGTTTCGACTCTTCCCGGCGGTGGATTTCGTCGACTGGCGTCATGAGGTATTTGAAGTCGAACGACAAAAATACAAAAATCAAAAAAAATTGAAAATACAAAAATATGTCTTCTATTTATTTTATTTTATTTTACTTTCTTAGGTAGTATAATAATAACCCTTTGATTTTTCTTGTCGCGGTTCTTTTTCAAGGGTTTTACATGAACTGAGTGTAGTTAGTTTTTTTTAGAAATATAGAATCTCAAGTCATATTGCTAATTTGAAGCAATTTTCCTTAACTACATATGCCTTGAGAGTGGTGAGTGCCTTAGTTTTGACGCTTAGGCTCAATTCTTGACTCATAGATATGTGCCTTAAATTGGTTGATTGTGACTGTGCTTAACTACTTTGACTAGAAAGTCGGGATTATGTGCCAATGTGTGAGTGAGGTTTTTGTTGATATTCTGTGCATGTTAGTTGATGTCTAGAACTTGCCTCATGTGTTTGCAGAGCAAAATAGTAGTCTTGCTCAGTCTAGGAAGTGATATAGGCATTTATTTATTGAACCAATTATATGTTTATGACCCGCCTAACTGTTGTGTATCCTAGTAGCCCCTTTGAGCCTGTAATTCTACTTCTTTGGCAACCACACTGCTAGCCTAATCCATTTTGTTTGAATTCACTATCTGTTTGAACCTTTTACCTCTCTTGAGCACTTGAATTTGCTATGAGCTTGTAAAAGCTACTTTGAGGTATGGTCGGGTCTTCGAGTGGAATTATAGAAAAGGACGAAGGTGCACTATTTTAAAAAATTGTGAGAGGCACTTGTAGGAAATTGAATAAAAGAGAAGAGAAAACCATAATCTAGAAAAAAGAAAAAAAAAATTGGTGTTTGTATATATTATAAAGAGAATTATTCCTTGCTAGTGGTAAATCTTGCTTTGTTTGTGCTTAAAGAAATTGGGAGCTAGGCGTTAACATGATGTGAAGGTTGGGGGTTTGGTTCAACATAAGTGTGGGGTTTGAATTTGTAAAAGTGTATGTATTAAAGTGCCCGGGGAGGTGTAGCCACTATTATCCAAATTGTATCCTACCCGTCTCGCAGCGTACATTATAACCAAATTAAAGTCCTACTTGATCTTTGATTGAATGAGCTCAATTAGTAGAGTATTACACTACGGGCAAGCCTATGGTACGTCCTCTGTAGCATATGAATTTTGATTCTGAGAGTGAGTGAATTCTTTCTATCTTGAGTTCCTATCTGTTCTTAAATTGTATTATATGTAAAACTACTCTCTGTTTCTGGTATGAGGGCACATGACTTGCGAAGGAAAGGTAATGACTTTGACCTATGTATTAGAGTAAGTGAGCAGGTTATAAAAAAATGTGTGGTGCTTTTCAGTCGAGCTTTGAAGTTACGATGTTATGATAGAGTGCTTAGTCTGCTTTAAATATTCTAGTATAATATGTTAGGAAAGTAGTTTGATGAAAGAGCGTCCATATGTGAAGTGTAGTTTAATTGCTCAGGGACGAGCAATGGGTTAAGTATGGGCTATTGATGGTAGGTTAGAACCCCGTGTTTTAGCCATAGTTTATACTTTAATTACTGCATTTTACATGTGTTTGAGCTTAACTAATAATAAAGTGTACTTATTATGTGTTTTATGTCTTGCAGGAGTTGATTCCAAGTTAAAAAGATGAATTGGAGCTAAAATTTAAAAATAAAAAATATTGGCCATTGAACTTGGGGAAAGGCCAATTGATGCACACTAGTCTAGTATTTTTGTACTCATTCTTTATTGGAATTCTCCAACAATCATAGAGTGGTATAAATTATTAAACAAGTTTTTAAATTCAGAAAAAGCTATTGGTACACCCATAATTAGGCCACTCCAGCTTGCTCTTTAACAAACTATTTGCAGGTGAATTATCACTATCACAACCTTCAACACTTCGATAATTTAATTTGTTTCCTCAACCAACCGAAATTAGAACAAGAATGCTTTCATATTTGGTAGCTCATGTTGTCACCAAAAGAATACAAACTTGTTTATCAAATAAAATCTTTCCTTTTATATATGTGCAAAGATTATATTCCAGTTATCTTAAATAAATAATCTGAAGTTTTTGGAAATGAACGTGATCTCGTCATACATGATGTACTATATTTAAATACTAGTTGTTTACTCACTTTTCAAGAAGGAAATATAATATTCATTACATACAATAAAGTGAAAATAACACGGTATAGCCAGTTTTCGGACTGATCATTCAAAAATAGCCAGCGTTTATTAAGTCAATGAAAAATAACCACTATTTTGCTGCAACAGAGACCGGTCCAGCATAATATACTGGAGTTCGGTGCACCTGCGTATGAACTCCAGCATATTATGCTGCACCGGTATACTTTGCTGGCTCCAGTATAATATACTGGAGACTGGAGCACCGGTGCTCCAAACTCCAGTATATTATGCTGGACCGGTATACTTGCTGGAACTCCAGTATATTATGCTGGAGTTCTAGTATACTTATACTGGAACTCCATCATATTATGCTGGAGTTCCAGCATACTTATCCTGGAACTTCAGTATAATATGCTGGAGTTCAAGTATACTTATGCTGGAACTCCAGCATAATATACTGGCGTATTTTTCGGGAGTTTGAACTGTGTTTTCGCTCACATATATCTTTACATGAAAAGTGGCTAAATTTCGATTACTTTTGAAACTGGGCTATTTTTGAACGACCAATTGTAAATCTGGCTATTTTTTAATTTCACCCTACAATAGATTATCAGTTCACATTATTTATTTCTCTTGAAATTTTACAATAATGAATGTAAAAAAGCACAATATGCGGGTGCTTGAAATGTAATCTTCGTGGAAGTTCCTACCAACATATATTTCAAGAAAAAAAATTGAAAATGTATAAGTAGAAGTAGGGTTTCAAACATTCCATTCATTCAGTAAGTGAAAGTGCAACAAATTAAACTAGTCGTCCAAAAATTATAGGGAAAAGAAAATGAATCAAGCTGATGAAACCATATCTTTCTCTGACCTTGATTTCCTTGAATCTAGCAAACAGCACCTTTGAATGATTCAAATTTTTCTGAGAATTTTTCAAATGACGCAATGTTTAGTAGCCCTAGCCTAAGTTCAGCTGAAAACAGCTTTTAACACCTCCCTTTGTGATGAAAACTGTGAAAAGTCCGAGTCCGAGGAGGAAAGAAAGGGGCCTATGGTAGCGCGTGAGAAAAACGCGCCGCAAGATTGGAGGCGCTACATAGGAGTGAGGCGCTACATAGCAGCATTAGCTTATGACCAAGCCGCTTTTGAGATCCGCGGCTCGAAACCACGGCTCAATTTTGCGCACTTAATTGGCTCGAACATGACTGAGCCCGCTACAAAGAGGTTTCGTATGCGCTCAAGCCATCGTCTTCACCTTCTTCAGAAAATAGGACAAGGAAAAGGAAGATAGATGTGATAAACTCCATAGCTAAAGCAAAATTTATTCGTCATAGCTTGATTAATCTACAAATGTTGGTATAATTGTGAGGAAGTAAGATTTCTTCGTGTTTAACAATTGCAATATAAATAACGTAGGCGGGTTCAGGTTTTAAATTTTATGGGTTCAGATTTCTAATTCTACCACTTTTAATTTACTGGGTTCAAAGTCTATTATTTTTGCAATTTAGTGAATCTTTTTACGTAAACATAGTCTATGCCAAAATCTAGGGATGTTCAAAATCGAACCGTAATCGAAAATCGAACCATAAAATTGGCTTAATGGCTTATTGGTATCGGGTTATTGGATTAATGGTTGGTAAACGGATTGAAATTTTATAATTAACGGCTTATCGGTTTGGGGGCATATTATTCAATTTTCTTAACGGATAAAACGTTAACCCGTTGAAAAAATTTATATTTATATTTTTACCCCTATGTATATAAATATCCCTTCCACTATTTGACAAAGTAGCAGTTATGATTCGCATTCAAAGGGTTTACTGTTTGACTCAAAAGATGTTAAAATCCTTTTAAGCAAATCAATCACAGAAGTGAAAGGGTACATCGTAGTCGGAGATAATAATCCCCGGGATCATTTTACTAATCGGAATAATAACTACAATGTATGGATAATAGAGAGGGAGAGATAGAGATTAGAGAGAGAAATGTTAGAGAGAGTATCAGTTCTTTTCTTACAAGTCCCCCCTATTACAATGTTCGGGCCCCCTTTATATAATAGAGGGATTCGAGTTAAATCCTAGGTGTCATCGCTCACCCTGTTGTGCGCCGCCCCTGAGAGCGGGATGCTTAGGACAATGGACGATGCGGAGCTATCTCGGAAGGTTGCTGGTATGGCTTTGCAGGTAAGTTTCGCCATCTTACTGTTTTTCTTTGTTTATTGTAGGATGGGTATGGAAATATGCTTACTTTTTCCCCCCTTTTTCTTTTTAGACCCTCGTCCTGGAGGTGGAGAGAGGCCGTCGTGAGCGGAAGAGAGCGGACCTCTACAAGAAGTTGTTGAGAAAGTACCGAAAGTGCCGTGCTAAGCACCAGTCGGTGGCCGACCTCTACCGACAGGACCCCGAGTTTCAAGTATTCCGCGAGGGGCTTAAGGAGAGGGAGGCCCAGTTGGAACGTAGGGGGGCGGAGCTGGAGGTGGCGGATGGGGAGCTGGTGAGGGCCGTTGCCCGTAACAGCAAGCTGGAGGCTCTCCTCAGGGCGAAGGATGACGAACTCGAGCTGAATCGAGGGGTGGCTGCGGAAAATGCCGATTTGCAGCAGAGGGTAGCGGGCCTGACCGCCGATCTTGATGTTAGGAAGGCGGAGATCGATAGGCTTAAGGGCGAGCTTGGTGCTAATGCCGACAAATTGGCCGCGTTACAGAGGCAAGTCGCCCTACCGAGGTCTGAGGAAGCGGGATGCCATTCTCGGCCCTCCTCGTCCCGTCCCCAATCTGGTCGGGGCCCTCATCGTAGTACCCATGAAATATGGGTCTATGCGGAGGCTCGGCTTAATATATATAGAGCTTTGCATGCAGAGGGTCGGGCGACGGAGACGGAGGTTCAGGCGGTGCGAAAAGAAGCGCACACAGCTCGTGAATCGTGTGGGTACTACCCCGACTCTCCCGATGGGGAGGATGCTGCTTCCGAGGATGTCGATCGCCTTGACTCGGACGCCTGGTATGAGGAAGCTTATCCCACAGGGGGTGGTAGTTAGTTTTAGGCTTGTGTATTTTTGCTTCCGCATCTTTTTTGGCTGTGCGGTGTACTAAAATCCGTCCATGTGGGCGAATGTATATAATTTTTGTTGTAATATAAATTTTGTTTTTGTCGTATCGTCTGTTCGTTGCTTCTCCCTTTTGTTGTTTTTGTTTTATACCTAGCCTTCACGGACATCGCCTTTTAGGGGATTTCGCCGTGGTTCGAACAAGGTCGAACAATGTCGATGGACTTGGCCATTAGGACGTTGCCTCGACTGTCGTCGAGGTGACATCCGTCGTGGTTCGAATGAGGTCGAAAAATGTCGATGGCTTTAGCCATTAAGACGTTGCCTCGACTATCGTCGAGGTAACATCCGTCGTGGTTCGAACGAGGTCGACCAATGTCGATGGCCTTAGCCATTAGGATATTGCTTCGACTGTCGCCGAGGTAACATCCCTCGTGGTTCGAACGAGGTCGAACAATGTCGATGGCCTTAGCCATTAGGATGTTGCTTCGACTGTCGCCGAGGTAACATCCCTCGTGGTTCGAACGAGGTCGAACAATGTCGATGGCCTTAGCCATTAAGATGTTGCTTCGACTGTCGTCGAGGTAACATCCGTCGCGGTCCGAACGAGGTCGAACAATGTCGATGGCCTTAGCCATTAGGATGTTGCTTCGACTGTCGTCGAGGTAACATCCGTC
This sequence comes from Nicotiana attenuata, assembly GCF_001879085.1. Classification (NCBI taxonomy): domain Eukaryota; kingdom Viridiplantae; phylum Streptophyta; class Magnoliopsida; order Solanales; family Solanaceae; genus Nicotiana; species Nicotiana attenuata. Next base: position 33,059,613 of record NC_031990.1, read on the forward strand.
GTGGTCCGAACGAGGTCGAACAATGTCGATGGCCTTAGCCATTAGGATGTTGCTTCGACTGTCGTCGAGGTAACATCCGTCGTGGTCCGATCGAGGTCGAACAATGTCGATGGCCTTAGCCATTAGGATGTTGCTTCGACTGTCGCCAAGGTAACATCTGTCGTGGCTCGAACGAGGTCGAACAATGTCGATGGCCTTAGCCATTAGGATGTTGCTTCGACTGTCGTCGAGGTAACATCCGTCGTGGCCCGAACGAGGTCTAACAATGTCGATGGCCTTAGCCATTAGGATGTTGCTTCGACTGTCGTCGAGGTAACATCCGTCGTGGCTCGAACGAGGTCGAACAATGTCGATGGCATTAGCCATTAGGATGTTCGACTGTCGTCGAGGTAACATCCGTCGTGGTTCGAACGAGGTCGAACAATGTCGACGGCCTTATCCATTAGGATGTTGCTTCGACTGTCGTCGAGGTAACATCCGTCGTGGTCCGAACGAGGTCGAACAATGTCGATGGCCTTAGCCATTAGGATGTTGCTTCGACTGTCGTCGAGGTAACATCCGTCGTGGTCCGAACGAGGTCGAACAATGTCGATGGCCTTAGCCATTAGGATGTTGCTTCGACTGTCGTTGAGGTAACAACCGTCGTGGTCCGATCGAGGTCGAACAATGTCGATGGCCTTAGCCATTAGGATGTTTCGATGGCGATTCGACTTCTGTCTATATCGTGGAGATTTCTGTTTATACAATGGAGATTGATTTCTATTCATACAGTGGAGATTGATCTCTATTCATACAGTGGAGATTCATATAGTGGAGATTCATATGGTGGAGATTCATACGGTGGAGACCTCTGTTTACACAGTGGAGATTTACTGGGGTAGTCCCTTCATTACTTTGGTCCAGAGGCCGTGTTGATGGACCGAGGTGATGAATGCGCTTTCAATCCACGGGCATCTCCTTCGCCGCCTCGTTAAAACCTCCCCGAGAAAACCCAATTGGGACAAAACTCAGGTGAGGGAAAAAGAGTACGACTTAAGAGACGCCTCTCAGAAGTGGAAATATTTGAGGTGAGCGACGTTCCAGTTGTTTTGGAGTGGTTTTCCCTCCATTGTTTCCAGTTGGAACGCTCCCTTGTTTGCGGCTGTTGTGATTTTATACGGTCCGTCCCAATTGGCTCCCAACTTTCCGTCGTTTGGGTCTTTTGATGCCAGCGTTTTCGCCTTGAGGACGTAATCGCCAACTTTGAGCGACCTTACTTTGGCTTTTCTGTTGTAGTATCTTTCTACTTGCTGTTTTTGGGCTATCATTCTTATGTGGGCCATATCTCTCCGTTCTTCGCTTCATCTAGGTCTTGTAACCTATTCTCATCGTTACCCGCTCTGTTGNGAAGTTCCTCTTTCGCGCAAGATCGTCAGATCCTCGAGTATAGAGGGTGAGATCTCCCCCTCCGATATACCTCTTGGTGTTATATTCTCGTTTTCTTCTCTACCAGCTTTGTTGAGGGAGTCTAAGAGGTTGTTTGAGACATTCGCTATCCCTTTCAACCTTGCTTCTTTCTCTGCCATCGTTGATTTCTATGGAGTGCGAAGGATAGAGATCGTTTTGTTTGATATCCCAGGTGAGAACTATGATTTCGACTACAGAAATCCCCACAGACGGCGCCAAATTGTTTGACTCAAAAGATGTTAAAATCCTTTTAGGCAAATCAATCATAGAAGTGAAAGGGTAAATCGTAGTCGGAGATAATAATCCCCAGGATCGTTTTACTAATCGGAATAATAACTACAATGTATGGAGAGATAGAGATTAGAGAGATAAATATTAGAGAGAGAATCAGTTCTTTTCTTACAAGTCCCCCCTATTACAATGTTCGGACCCCCTTTATATAATAGAGGGATTCGAGCTAAATCCTATGAGTGATAACGTCGGTGTACTTTATAACGTTCTTCTCCTACAAAAATAGCAAGTGGTTGGCCGTTCGATCGAGTCCATCCCTTGAAGTCGTACCCAGCTATGCTTAGGTCAGTTCCTTCAGTCAACTTTTTTGTTAAGCCAAAAGTGAACTTTAGGTAAGTAAGTAGTCCCGTAATAACAGGTCGAGGTTGTCACTCACCTCACCCCGGGGTCGTTCCCTTGTGTCAAGTCGTAGACATTCGATGGTTAGTCACATAGACGGTGGGACGTGGTTAGTCAAATTTGACCCCATACATTCACTAAGACCATAACTGTTATTGTTTTATCTTAGATACTAACTTAGTGGTATTAGACTACTGAAAATTCACTTTCAAATTCTAGTTACTTTTGTCGGTTTGTGAAAATGCACTTGCATATGGCTATATGGCTTGATGCAATAGCAGAAAGAAAAGAGCAATACACAACACTAATTTAGTATATGGCTATTACGTAAATTTTCAATTAGTGACTTCTGGAAATGGTTTAAATATTCGGGCATGACAGTGTCATATAAACGGGTTGAATTCAACATTTAAATTTAGTGATTTAATGTCAAGTGGTATATGCACTCATTGTCTATTTGATTTAGCTGATAAACCGTCCAACAATTGCTAAATTGATACCAATCTGCCCAATATTTTATCGGTTTGGCTAGCAGATTAGTACATTTACGAACTGGTAAAAAAAACATGTAACAAATGATAATCGTACAAGGAGTAGTATATGGTACGAGGATCGTGCTTCAACAATATTTTGAATACTAAAGATCGAGAAGAATGTATAGATGTTGATTGATGTCACGATCCGAAATTTCCACCTACGGGATCGTGATGGCGCATAACATTTCACTCGCTAGAGAGTAAATTATAAGCCATTTCAACAATTCAAGAATTTAAAACTCATTTAAACTGAAATGAAACTAGAATGAAGTACTAAGTGGCATAATACCCAAAATATCTAAGTACAAATTCCGGACCTGGAGTCACAAGTACACGAGCTTTTAGAAGTACTACAAATAAAGTCTGAAATAAGTACAATTGCCTCGAATGAAATGAACAGTACTAAGGAAAGGGGAAGGGGACCTCAAGGTCTGCGGACGCCAGCAGATCTACCTCGAGTCTCCAAGTATGCCAACCCGAGTTGATGTACCTCACGTACAACTAGGACCGGTACCAAAATCTGCACAAGAAGTGCAGAGTGTAGTATGAGTACTACTGACCCAATGTACTCTGTAAGTGTCGAGCCTAACCTCGACGAGGTAGCGACGAGGCTATAACAGGACACTCACATAATTAACCTATGCAAACGAGAATATATATATATATATATATATATATATATATACACGCACACACACACACAACATAACTACAAATAGAGATTTAACCACGTGCTAGTGGGAGGGGACATGCGAAAGGGGGTACAAGGTACGGTAACTACAACAGGAAACGACCACATGAAATAGTAAATATACCTTCAACCAATGAAAACGGATAAACATAATGAATAAAGATTGCACGGCATCACCCATCGTGCTTTTACTCTCAACCTTACCATGGAACAAAATTAATGGCACGGCATCACCCTCGTGCTTTTACTCTCAATCTCTCCATAAGATGATAAATACGGCACGGCATCGCCCTTCGTGCTTTTACTCTCAATTTCATCATGAAACGAAATACGACACGGCATCACCCTTCATGCTTTAACTCTCTTCCTCACTATGTATAAATCAATAAATAAAATAATAATCGGCACGGAATCACCCTTCGTGCTTTAACACTCTCTCCCTTACCATGATGCAATGAATATATAACATTTGGGAGAAAGAATAATCAAGAATAAACCTTACACCAACAACGGTTCAACAATACTGATCCTCAACTTCCACTAATATTTAATTATCACAAATAGTACCTAAATGCGGAAAGAACTATTGATTAAGTAATAAACTAGTCTAAGATGGATATCATAATCAAAGAAGGAAATAAATCACAAGAAACAAGTCTCACTCACATGTTTTAACCCAACAACAGCGCATAAGTACTCGTCACCTCACATATACGTTATACCCAACATTTAAACATGTAGCAAATAGGCAAACAAGTCCTAATCCCTCAAGTCAAGGTTAACCACGATACTTACCTCACTCCTCAGTCAACTCAGAGCTCTACCGGGGCCTTTCCTCTAGAATCCGTCTCCAAACCACTCGTATCTAACCACAATCGACTCGATAACATCAAATGATGCTAAAGAAATCAATTGCAATACATAAAGATAGTATTTTTACACCTTTCCCAAAAAGTCAAAATAAAGTCAAACCCGGGACCGCTTGGTCAAAACCCGAGGTTCGGACCAAAACCCATTTACCCATTCACCCGCGAACCCGATTATGTAATTAGTTTCGGAATGTGACCTCAAACGGAGGTCTAAATCTCTAATTGCTAAAAAACTCAATTCTTCCTAAATCCCTAGTTTTCTACCATGGAAGAACAAAGATTAGGGCTAGAGATTAATGGATGATGTTAGAAATAGAAGAAAATGAGTTAAAGTGCACAAACCTATGAATTGGTGTTGAGTTTTTTCTATAAAATCGCTTCTAGGCCGAGCTCTAATGAAAGGTCTATGAAAATGGGTGAAATTCCGTTTTTGGGACTATTTTAAATCACTGGTGTCAGGTGTTCATCGCGACCGCGTGAAACCAGGCGCGTTCGTGAAGAGCATGGCCCAACTGGCTTATGCGATGGCGAGTAACTCCACGCGTTCGCGAAGGTCTAGCCCGCCTCACCTCCCCGTTCGCAAGACCGGGCTCGCGTTCGCGTAGAGTTACCTCAACTTCCTAGCCCCACCTCACAAAGCTACGCGTTCGCATTAGTGTGGACGCGTTCGCGTAGAGCAGTCCCCCCTTTGCTCCGCGTTCACGTCCTATACCTCGCGTTCGTGTACGTTTATTCCCTATCCCCAGCCCGGATCATTCTTCACAATTGCGTGAGTTCGTTCGCGATTGCAAAGAAGAAAATATCAGATGACACCAGCAGCTAAGGGAAACCAGAAATTTCATAGATCACAAGGTCCGTAGGCTATCCGAAACACACCCGAGCCCTCAAGGCTCCAAACCAAATATGCACACAAGTCCAAAAATATTATACAAACTCGCTCGCGCGATTTAAATACCAAAATAACACCTAGAACTACGAATCGAACACCAAGACGAATGAAATTTTCAATAAAATTTAAGAACTTTCATTTTTTACAACCGGACGTCCGAATCACGTCAAATCACTTCCGTTTTGCACCAAATTTTGCAGGCAAGTCAAAATATCATAACGGTCTTATACCAAGTTCCGGAATCAAAATCTGGACCCGATATCAACAAAGTCATACATTGGTCAAATTTATAGAGTCTTTAAACCTTTAAACTTCAACTTTTCGTCAAAACGCGATAACTCGACCTAGGGACTTTCGAATTCGATTCCGGGCATACGCACAAGTCCCAAACCACGATACGAACCCACCGAGACCATCAAAATACGGATTCGGGTCCGTTTGCTCAAAACATTGACCGAAGTCAACTCAAATCGGTTTTTAAGGACAAATTCACATTTTAGTCAATTTTTCACATAAAAGCTTTTCAGAAAAAGGCATGGACTGTGCACGCAAAATGAGAAAGGCTTAATGGAGCTATTTTAGTTTTTGAAACATAAAATTAAGGGTTAAATCTCTGAATGACCTGTCGGGTCATCATAATTGAGCTAAGTGAAATAAATATTTTTAAAAATAAAAATGAAATAACGATAGGAAGATCTTATAGAGGGGAAATTTCCACACCCATCAATGATGATCCCTTTAGGTGAAACGATTAAAAAAGATTTCATCAACAAGAACATTTGAAAAACTATTTACTCTTATCAAACACAAATAAGTCCCTCCGTCCCATTTTGTTGGCATATTTCCTTATTAGTTCGTTCCTAAAAAATAAATATATTATCTTAATGATAAATTTTATAGTTAATCCCACAAATATTGTTGTGTCATGTTTAAGCCAAATAATTTTAGTCATATTGATTACGCCTAATTATGCCTTATAAAAAGGATTAAGCGGTCGTTGCAAATATAATTCGGTTTACAAGTCCGGAGTCGAATCCCACAGATAACTAAGGCTTAGCTACAGTTGTTCATTATTGCTAAGAAACACAAGTCCAAATGATTTTCTAATTATAAAAATTATAATATTTATTTCTAACTAATTAACTAACAAAGACTAAAAAGCAGTTAAACTATCAACTACGAAACTAAGTTGGAGACGAGATAAAGGAGGTCTAGGATTATGATTTTCCCAATTGTCGGAATCCTTCCCGTTGTGCCTCATATAATTTCATCTAAGTATCTCTACCGATCGTGAGTACTTCGGATGTCGTAATTCTCTTCCGAGCAACTACCACAATTTACTAGACATGTTCTTCCGAACTATGCTAGTTCGCACTAATTCACCGCTCACTAAGATCGCACCAAGGTTTCGTTATTCCTAATCCCACCTTTAAACCCTTCGTATTGATTCTTCATATATATTAAGGGTGATACTGTTCAACAACTACTTAAATATGTACTCTTTTCCAATCAATACATACTAAATAGGCACAGTCAATTGAGAGCTCTTTAATCAACTGTAATAAACACGTAGTTAAACAAGTAAAGAAATTCAAAGTCTCAATCATATTAAAAAACAACAAGAATTCATCCTCCAAAAGGTTCCATCAAGATCCTAGATTACAAATTAACTATTCATAATAGTATCCAAAACTATAATACTAGAATTCATCACCAATAATGGAAATAGAGGAAGAAAGAGGGAAACTCGTTTCCGAATCTTCCGTCTTGCTCCTTGCTTGTTCTTTCCTTCAAAGATGTTGTTTAACCCCTAAAAATCCGTTCCTTGATGTATTTATATCACTTACGTTTGCTAAGGGGCGGAACTTTTCAATCCCACTTCGGATGGGAAAAGCTAGAATTTGTGTCTGCCTTCGCGTGTGTCGCGCCCATGGATGCTGATTTAGCTTTTAAAATTCTTCCACTTCACAAAGCGGTACGTGCCTTTGCTTCACTTCGATGTTTTGTACCTTCACTTTTATCCTTTTTCGCATCTGTTTTCGTGCCACGCACGAGAGCAGACGAGCTCCCAATCCTTCCATTTTTTTCCTTTTTGCAATAATTTGATATCTTTTGCTCAATTATCATTCAAGATCACTCTTACAAATAAGAAATATGTAAAGAGTATAATTCACTTCAAATATCATGTAATCTCCCGCAACTCACACGACAAATAAAATGAAATTTCACTCAAAATTATGCACTTTTGGCCATTTATCATTTATATCCACAAGTAATACTATGACATGCTTATAATTACAAGTTTTAAAAATATTTTTTTCATTTTTAAATTTCGTGAGAAGTCTAACAATGCAAAACAAATTGAAATAGAGGGAATATATTATTTCTCATTTACTATATATTTTTTTGTCTCCCTCTTCTTATCAATCGAGAGCTTCCCACATGTCAGGCACCAAAAATCTATAAGATTCTTTCCACATTGTCATAAAGAAAATCATTACATTAATTTGTTGATATTTCATTTCCCAAAAAAACATATAATTAAAGAGAAGAATCCAAAGTAAAAATCTAGTTAAGCAATATTTACCTTTGGTTACCCTTAAAATAAGTAACAGAATTAAATTTGTACGCGACTTAAAAGATATGTGATTTAATTATACACGAATAATTTAAGAGCAACAAATAATTGAATTAAAGAAAAAAGGCGATCAAACCAAATGTGATGAAATAATTAAGCTTTGCTTTAAGTTTGGATGCTGAAACTGTTGAGCAAATAGTATAAAATTCTTTTTGTCGAACTAATTACGAATATTATAGAAGGCAAATCTTAGTCAAACATAATTAAATTCAGATCTAAACATACAAAATGTAAGAATAAAGGAAATAATAACGAGTAACATTTCTTCACATAACAGTTGCACATCGATTATGTGAGGTTAGCTTACATCTGGGGCAGTCTTGCCTCATGGGAGCAATGAATGGAAAGAGAAGAGAATATTGATGATGAAGAGTTTCTCCTTGTTGTCCCCTTTATGGAGGCTGCTTTTTTCCCTCCCCAAAAGATCCCTCTATTGGTTTAGCTAGTCCTATTTAGATTAATAACTTCCCTATTTGTCCAATGGTCTTTGACTAGCATCCTTTCTCGTCGCTTTGCCCTCTATCGTTTGCTTGACCACTACGTTTGTTCTGCGACAACGTAGGCTTTCCCATGATTCGGCCCTGACGATGGCCGAGGTGGTCTTGGTCATCTTGCCGTGTGGGCACGACTGCGATTTGGTCGACCCCATGTCGTTCCACTTAGGGACGATTAACCCATGATCAGATTTTGACCCATACAGAAACCAGTCCCGATCGAGTCCTCGAGATGGGCTCACTTGAAACTAAAGAAATGAATAGCTGGAGAACACTTTGAACAATAACTAGAAGAAAAAAATAAATTTTTATTGCTTTGATATGCGTGCTCACAACGCCTTCAAAAATAAAAGGTTCTCCCCTTTATATAGTAAGGAATTTTCAATCCTAGTACAAGTCTAAATAAGGTAAAAATCTCTTTTTCCTAGTATCGGCCGTTAATATCGGGCGTGATCCGCGCCTTAATATCCGGTTGATGGCGGATATTTCGCTCCCTTGTTCGTCCTTTCCAACCGTCTTCCCTTTAACCTTGATTTTTTGTTTTGCTGGAGCTCGAGTTTTCCCCTGTTCCGTGATGTCCGATTCTTGGCATGTCCTACATCCCTCCAGGTTGGTCTGATCTGTAGGAGCCCTTGGCTTTTACCCGAGCAAGTACCGAACCATGTTGTCTCTCATTTCTACATCGGAAAATTGGGGGTAATTTTATCTCCGATTTTACCCATACACAACCTTCTTCAACTAAAATTGAGCAAAAAAAAGACAGAAGTAGCCACCACTCTATGGGTACTATCTTCACGTTTCTGAGAATGTATTGGACCTTTATTTCTTAAAATAGAAATATAGTACACTCTCTTTTCTTGCATTTGACAGATCATGTTATTACTAGATACAAAAGTACACATATGCTAGGCGTGTTCTTCATATAGATTAAATATATTTCCGTTAAGAAAGGTTCTCAAATGACTGAAATTTTCAGAAATGAACGTGACTGCAGTTCTCTCGAGATATATCATTTCTTTAATTGAAGATCAGTACATTATTTAATTTATCATCAACCATTATTAGAATAATAAAATAAAAGGCATAACATACACGTGCTTAAAATTGCACCTTCACGGAAATTCCAAAAAGAAAACAAAGGTACTGTAGAGTCTAGAACTATAATTTGAAGGACAAGCGGATAAATAGACGCACGCAATAAACCCTAGTAAGAACAAGTTCAAGAAACTATTCATCCAAAACCTAATTAGGGCAACAAAAAAAAATGAATCCAGCTGATAATGCAACCTTCTCTTTCTCTGACCTTGATTTTCTTGACTCCATTGAGCACCATCTTCTAAATGATTCCGATTTTTCCAACAGTTTTTCGCCGATTAGTTCGAGCAATGTCGCAAATCCTAATAGTCCTAGCTCAAGTTTTGGCAGCTGCCTTTTGGATGAAAACATTGAAGAAACAACAACTCTCGAATCTCAATCCGAGCCCGAGGAGCAAACACAGGGCGGAAGGGCGGCGCGTGAGGGAAATACGAAGCAAAATTGGAGGCGGTACATAGGAGTGAGACGGCGGCCGTGGGGAAAGTTTGCGGCGGAGATAAGGGACCCGGAGAGAAGAGGCGCGAGATTGTGGCTAGGAACTTATGAGACTCCTGAAGATGCAGCATTGGCGTATGATCAAGCCGCTTTCAAAATCCGCGGCTCGAGGGCTCGGCTCAATTTTCCTCACTTAATTGGCTCAAACATGCCTGAGCCGGCTAGAGTAAAAGGGAGACGTCATAATTCATGCTCACTGGAGCCATCGTCTTCTTCATCCACCACATCATCGGAAAATGGAACAAGGAAAAGAAATATAGAGGTCATAAATTCTATAGCCAAAGCCAAATTGGTTGGTCATATACGCGATCTAGAGATGACACTATAACTATTCGAAAAAAAGAGTATTCAGTTCTTTTTTCAAATACAGTAAGATTACTGCATAAATAACTTACTGTTCAATCATGTTATTTTCGTTAGTATGTTCATTATTTATGTTTTGTACGTAGTAATTAATGTTAAATATTTGTCCTGAGTTTTTTACTATATTTGGTTTCCTTTCTTTTGAAGGAAAGGCTACATATTTACCGTATTTGAGCTTTTCTTCTTTTAGAAGGAAATTATAAATCTCCATATTTGGCTAATCATCTTTCTTGGAAGAAAAGATTTTAGACTTCTATAAGTTGATCCTTTCTTCTCATTCAGTAGCATCCACAATGTAATCATAAGGAGTTGGAGAGTCTTGTTTAGGGGGAGAACTTTTCAGGACAACTGTTAGTATGCCAATTGTGTTTGCCTCTTGTGATGTTGTTCTCTCGATATTTTGTACTTTCTTTTGTATAACGGATTGCTCATCTGCGCTCGTGGACATAGGTCAATTGATCGAATCACATAAAATGTTTGTGTCTCTTTTGATATATTTCTTTTTTTTGTCTAATTTATCATTGTTCAAGGTTTGCTTTACTAGCTTCCATATGACATTTGATTATTTCGATCCTAATAATTAATGCTCATTAAATTAGCAATAATTTTTTCAAGGACAAAAAAATATCTTTTAGAAACCTGTTTAAAAAAATTATATTTGGATATCCGCTGTTTAAAAAACGTGTTTTTAGAAAACATATGCTGTTTAATTAGGTATACGTTCTCTAAGAAGTTGAAAATATTAACTCTGATTCTTTACTTTATAAAATTATCGATAATTTGAAATCATTAAAATTTACAAGTTAATCACCATTCTGTAAACTTTAATCATGTCAATAAAATACTACTTCTATAAGCCATAAGGTATTTGAATTTAATGATTTAGAAACTGATATTCGGCAATCAGTTCCGGTTTGTAATGAATTAATGATCCACCTTAGTTTCTCATTAAATAATATCCGGTCTTCATTAGGAAAAAAGAAAAAGGGATTTTTTCCTTCCTATACCATATATGAAAGTTTATTACCAAAAATGTGCATATTTTGTATATTACCTGTCCAGTCCACATTTTACCTACAAAATTTGTACCATCAGGCATTAATGGATCAGAATATTCCTAAAAAACGCGCTAAAATTAAGGAGAGATTCTTGGTGATAATTGATTCTACATTAAATTCAATCTTTAAAAAGGGAAAGGAGATTTCATATCTGCGTTTTTTTCTCCACAACTACAATTCAAATTCCGAAAAAAAAAAGGAACGAACAGATATTCAACTACTGACAGCTACAAAAACTACGAAAATATTCAACTACTAACAGCTTCTAAGATTTGAATTCAAATTGTAGAATTCAAAATTTTCGAGTTTCAACAACTCAAAGTTGAAAAAATCTGTTCTTCGTCGTTGCTTCTATCAAATTGTCGATCAGATATATCTCTTCTTCATCTTTTCTTCTTTCAATCTAGAAATCAAAAAAAAAACATCAACATCGACAATAAATCATGTCCAAAATCGCAATTATGCTACAATTTAATGGCAATTGGGATACCTATGGCAGATTTAGGGATTTTGAAGTGGATGCCATTGTGGTAGATGAGAATGCAAGCTACAGTACTCTGATCNTTTACAATTATTACTACTTGCAACTTGCAAGTTATGGGTAACTCATCAAATGAATATCTTGTAACTTTGACCTACATAAATACACCAACGGTTTTAAATTATGTGACGGTGTTTGATTCATCATATAATAGATTAAGAAAAATAACTTTTGAAGTCTATGATCTTAATCCTTCCAAGAAATTTATGTGGCTATAAAAGAATGCAATTAAAAATAAAATAAGAAAGTTAAAATTAAATTATTTTTAAATATAAAATGCGTCAATTTTTAACGAATAAAAAAAATGACACGTAAAATGGAATAGAGAAGGTACTTATGGTATAACCGAGGACTTCTATTAGTAGTAATGACGATCATCAATTGGATTTTTTCCTTCCTATACTATATATGAAAGTTTATTACCAAAAATGTGCATATTTTGTATATTACCCGCCCAGTCCACATTTTACCTACAAAATTTGTACCATTCGAAAATCAGGCATTAATGGATCAGAATTTTCCTAAAAAACGCGCTAAAATTAAGGAGAGATTCTTGGTGATAATTGATTCTACATTAAATTCAATCTTTAAAAAGGGAAAGGATATTTCATATCTGCGTTTTTTTCTCCAGAACTACAATTCAAATTCTGAAAAAAAAGGAACGAACAAATATTCAACTACTGACAGCTACAAAAACTACGAAAATATTCAACTGCGAACAGCTTCTAAGATTTGAATTGAAATTGTAGAATTCAAAATTTTCGAGTTTCAACAACTCAAAGTTGAAAAAAATCTGTTATTCGCTGTTGCTTCTATCAAATTGTCGATCAGATATATCTCTTCTTCATCTTTTCTACTTTCAATCTAGAAATAAAAAAAAACATCAACATCGACAACAAATCATGTCCAAAATCGCAATTATGCTACAATTTAATGGCAATTGGGATACCTATGGCAGATTTAGGGATTTTAAAGTGGATGCCATTGTGGTAGATGAGAATGCAAGCTACAGTACTCTGATCTCTACAATTGCAGAACAACTATAAATTGATACTGCTGAAAAAATTGTAGAAATCAAATACATCGTGAACGACAATTGTCCCCCATTGGAGATTAGGAATGATATGGGGGTTCGTGTGTATATGAAGACCAAAAAGGAGAATAAAAACTTAGGTTCATATCCGCTATGTGTAAGTGTACGAGATTTCAATATGGAATTGGCAATCACCAATGATAACACAACTGCAGGTTTGTGTAGCTCGAAAGATGCTTAGAATTTTAGTTTTATAATATTATCTACAAATTTACTACATATATCTACAATTTGACTACAATTTCTCATAAAGAAAGAGGCAAACAGTATTGATTTGAGAGCAATCTACAAAGTGCAACATTGTAACTACAGTATAACTACAATGTCTGACATCTTAAAATAGATAACTGTAATTTTTTTTAGATATCCACAACTTATCTACAAAGATTCTACAAATTTATAGTGACACTATTTATCTCTATTTTGATCCAGGTTCATCTGGATCGCTAAAGTTACTTGAAATGTCATCCTCTCCAGATATAGAGGAATATCAAAGTGAAATAATAAAAGAGTATACGCAAACCGATATTGAAGAAGGACAAGTGTATCAGGACAAGCAAACTGTAGCTGCTGCAATGAAGCACTTTTCTGTGGTGCACAAGTTCCAGTTCAAAGTTAAAAGATCTAGTCATAGAAGGTATAGAGAAAATCTAATTCTAAGCAGTGAATTGTTCAAAAAAAGTGGTTTTTAATATTGTAGATAAATTGTAGTTAAAATGTAGTTAAATTGTAGTTAAGTTATTTTTCCTTAAAACAAACCTTCTGCTGCACCTACAATTATAATTTGTTGTTTTTTTTAACAGCTACTGGCTTGTATGTGTTGGTGAAAACTGTAAATGGCACTTCAAGGCAACATCAATTAATGATTCCGCAATGTTCAAGATAAGGAGTTTCAACCGACAACACACATGCTCCTTAATGGACGAAACATTCATACAGCGGAAACGTACTGCATCTGTAGTTGGTAGCATGGTCATTTCAAAGTATTGTGATCCAAAAACTGTATACACACCAAAGGACATACAGACTGACATGTTAGCAGAACACGGAGTGAACCTAAGCTACATGCAAGCATGGAGAGCAAAGGAAAAGGCTTTACAATTTTTGAGAGGAAATCCGGCTGACTCCTACAGCAAATTACCTAAATATTTTTATATTCTTGAGGAGACTTATCCTGTTTCTCATGTTAAATTGAAGAAGACAGCAGATGAATGCTTCTTATACGCATTTGTTGCTCTTTCTACATCAATAAGTGGTTGGCAACATTGTAGGCCAGCAGTAGTTGTTGATGGGACATTCTTAAAGTCAGCCTACAGGGGGATTATGCTGACTGCAAGCACCATGGATGCAGCAGGTAAAAAGTGTTAAATTTTAGTAATTATTTTATAGGAAGTTTATAAAATGTGGATACATTGTAGTAAGTTTGTAGTTATTATGTAGGCAGTACAAATAAAATGTAGATAACTTATCTATATTTGAAGGTAAATTGTAGTTGTTGTGTATTCATATTTTTATATACATCTGCAAATCTGCCATTTAAAATTTTATGAATTTTGAATGTAGGTACAATATTGCCCTTGGCATATGCTGTGGTTGATTCTGAAAATGATGTATCTTGGAAGTGGTTCTTTGAGCAATTCAAGCAGGCATATGGTGAAAGACCTTCAATGTGTGTTGTTTCAGATAGAAATGAGAGTATAATGAAGGCAACATCAATTGTCTATCCGGGCATGCCACACTACTCTTGTATGTGGCATATTTGGACAAATATAAGGTCAAAATTCAAGAAGGGTCATCTACAATTACATGAATTGTACTTTGTTACAGCAGGG
>NC_031990.1:33075258-33079845 GCF_001879085.1 Nicotiana attenuata
GCATACTACATTTAGTTTTTGAATTAGTGTAATTATATTTAGTACTTATTATGTACAATACAATTGATAACTAAAAGTAACTCCATGTAAATGTGTCCAGATTGTAGTCAAAATGTAGGTTAAATGTAGATAAATTATAGTTTATGTAAAATCTTCTAGAAAATTTGCAGATTAATTGTGGATAACACATTTCTACAATTAGAGTATTTATTTCTTCATTTTTGTTGTATAATTTATATTCAACAGACAGTTATATACAAATATTACATAGAACTTGGAGGTAAACATCTTAAAATTATGATAAAAAGCTGCAACATTTATATACAATAACTATATTCATGAAAATACTCATGTTTAATATAAAGATGATACGGTGCTGTAAACAAGCCAATTTATATTGAAGTAAATAACTAATAATGAAACATAAAATAACAAAACAATAATGTATGCTGCAATAAAAACTTAATAATTTTGTTCATAAAGTAGTGTATTCTCCTTCAACTACAAATTTGCATCAAGAAAACTAGGAAAACAGGACACTATTTCTTCTTTCTATGCACTCTAGTCTTCTCATTCAAAGCAGGTGCACCCTTCCTCCTTGCTAACCTTCCTGTAACTTCACTCTCACTGATTGACCCATCTTCTTGCTTCTTTGTAGCATAGTCCCATAGTAGAGCTCCATAGCGTGTACGGTGTTGGTCGATATCCGAAAGGTCTTCTGAAGGGATTGACAAATCTCCAAGGCTAATATATTCCGCAAAAGTAGCCACAAATACACCACAATCGCTGCATAAGACACAAAATTTGAATTATTTAACAAATGATTATAAAAAAAAATTAAACAATCAGAAAGAGAGAATAGTTTTTTTACAGTGATCCTTCCTTTTGCTGAGGAATCTCCGCAACCAACCACTGTATGTTGAGAGGGTCTATAACTGGTTTCTCAATGTATGCCTTTGTGGTCTTGAAGTCAATGTCTTTACGCTTCCCGTAGAAACTAGTGCAAGACAAATACAGAGGGATAATGATTGAAAACTTCTCAACACATGCTTCAACAGCCTTATGATTGTGTGAAGAAACCATGGAATCGTACACATAAAGTTGCCTGTCCGCTATGTCGAAAACGACCAACAACCAATGGAAATTCTCTACAATATTCACTGGCATGATGACATAGTGAACTTCATCCCAGGCAGCATTAGCAAGAATTCTATACCCAAGAATATATTCTGCAACATCATCATCGGGTTTAACAACTGAATACTTCTGTTCTGTTGGAGAACTTATGAACTTCTCATAAATTTGTTCAATCTTTAACTTGAACAGGCAATAAGTTGTCGTAAACCTAGTGTTGTTGTTGTTGGGACCATATTTGCCTTTTTTTCTCAAGTAATACATAATAACATCAATGTGCTGCAAAATAAAATAATATATAATATTAGCCCCACTGTAACTAAAATATTTTTACAATTCAGATTCATATTAAACTACAAAGGCAGAATTCAAATGTTCTAATAATTATCTACACTTTAGCTGCTAATAACAACAACTACCATAAGGTATAAATAACATTGACACTCAAACGATAGCACATATTTGTAAATGTTCAGCTTAAACTACACTATAACTACAATATATCTACACTTACACTATAAAAGATAAAACCAAACTTAATTTTGTTAATTTATTCTTTGATACTTATAGAGTTACTGAGGACTTGTCCTGGATGAGCAAGGGAATAAAGTCACTCCTTCTTATCCACCTTTTCAACTCCAAGGTCTAACCAAGGCTTGATTTGGTTATCCTTTGTTGAAAAGGGAGTCTTCCTCCTGTAAAAAATTACATAATAAATTAGATATTCATACTTTAAAATGCTGACATTAAAGTATCAAACTAAGCATTCACACCTCTTAGATACTTTGTCGCTACGGTGGTATAACCACTTGTTGAACTTATCTAACACATCAGCATCTACATTTTCATCAATTAGAGTTATGAAGGGGTGCTTGAGGTAGAAAAATTTAGGTGCTATAGAGCTGCTGCCTCCAGAACTGTATAGAGGTATGAAAGGTGATCGTGCATGTTTCCCCGGTTGCCTGGTTCTCCCCGGATGAATAAGGGTTGCTTCATGTGGTATGGGCTCTCCAAACATAACCAATTGTGTCAAGTTGTCTGGCAACTCAAAGTCATCTAATGTGACACCCTTCTTATCAATTCCTGATCCTTCAGGAACAACTTCATCCACATGAAGTGCATCTTCACCTTCATTTTGATGTGTCTCAATGAATTATTCTATTTCAGCTGCTACTGTCACTCCATGAATTGGGGAACACACATTGACATTATCAATATTCGTTACATAAAACATATATTACTTAACATGAATGTAAAATAGTATAAAGAAAAATTACATTTTATGAATGACAGCATGATTTTATACCTGCATGCAGCTGCTTCTTGAAAATCTGGATATAAGTCCCCATGTGCTGGAACATGTTCATGACAAACTGCAGCTTCAAGTTAAAATATAAAAGGTAAATAATACTATATAATACTGCATTGAAAGTTGTAGATATAGATAGGAATTTGTAGGTAAAATGTTAACAATAAAACTAATTTTTAGCTAGTTTGTAGATACCCGTGTTGCTTGTGCTTGCATGCACTTGAGCACCAATATTGCAATGAAATTGCTGGTTGTTCAATCCTTGTGGTTGGTCATTATTTTTGGTTGAACTACCAGCAAACTATAGATTTAATGTTAGTATATAGTTTGTAGTGTACATAATTTGTTTTGGTATATAAATATGTGTCAACTATTACCTTTGCCTCATCCACAACATTTGTCCTGTTTATCAATTTCACCACATTCTTCAAAGATTCATCCACAAAAACTCTAAGGTTATGGAGTTCATCAAAGACAGCCTTCCTAAAACCATCTACCTTCTCATCAACCTACAAGTAAAAAATATAAAATTGTAGAATTATACTACAATTTAGCTACACTGCAGACTACATAAATTGTTATGAAAATGTAGATAAAATGTAAAAACATTGTAGTTAATATTAATACCTGCTTAATTCCCTTTTCCAGCTTCTTTAGTGTGACGACCCAACCCGTCGTCTCATGTATCACAGTTCCGTTTCGCTCATTTATTGCTCTTTCATGTTTTATTATCAGCAACGGGTGAGTTAGAGTTGAATTGAATTGGTTTGGATAGGAAATGAGACACTTAGTCTCTTTATGGAAGGTTTGGTCTGGAAAAGTCAACCGAACGGTTACTTATTAGTTAGAAGGCTCGGATGTGAATTTCCGGTGATTCGGTTAGCTTCGGGAGGTGATTCATGACTTAGGAGTGCGATCGGAAGTGATTTTGGAGGTCCGGAGTAGAATTAGGCTTGAATTGGCAAAGTTGGCATTTTGGCGAATTCCGGTGGATAGGTGAGATTTTGATCCGAGGGTCGGAATGGAATTCCGAGAGTTGCAGTAGCTCCGTTAGGTGATTTTGGATATGTGTGCAAAATTTCAGGTCATTCGGAGGTGTTTTGGTCGGGTTTTTGATCGAATGCGTAATTCGGAAGTTTTTAAGAAACTTAGGCTTTAATTCGATGTGATTTGATGACTTTAGCGTTGTTTGATGTGGTTTGATGATGAGAACAAGTTTGAATGAGGTTTTAGGATGTATTGGTGTTTTTGGTTGAGGTCCCGGGGGCCTCGGGGTGAATTCGGGTGGTTAAACGGAGAATTCGGAGTTTGTTGCAGGTTTGAAGTTGCTGGTTCTGTCATTTCCGCATCTGCGGAAAAGGGACCGCATAAGCAGTTCCGCAGATGTGGCGTATTGATTGCAGAAGCGGTCCTTGAGGGACCAGGGCTTTCCGCAGAAGCGGACGAAGTTCCGCAAAAACGGTCACCGCAGAAGCGGTTTTGGGACCGCAGAAGCGGTCCTGGGCGACTTGAAGGAAAACCGCAGATGCGGTGAGTAGGCCACAGAAGCGGAAACCGCAGAAGCGGTGAAATTGTCGCAAAAGCGAAAACAACTGTGACAGAAGGATTTTTTTTAATATTGTTTTCATCCGTGAACAAGAGTTGGTTTCCACCATTTTAAAGCGGTTTTGAGAGCTTTGAGCCAGAATTTTCGAGGGCTTTGACTGAGAATCAATTGGAGGTAAGTTCCTTGGTCTAAATATTCGAGTTTATGGTAGAAATTACATGTAAATTGTGGAAAATTCATCAAAAACGGGTCAAGCTAGGGCTTGAAAAGTTGTGATGTAAAAATGGATTTTGAAAGGGCATTTGAACTCCGATTTTGGTAAAATTTGTATGTGTAGACTCGTGGCGAGATGAGGAATCCAGTGATGTAAATTTCGTAATTTTTCGAGAAGTGGGCCCGGGGCTCAGGTTTTGCCAACTTAGTGAATTTTGGTGTTTTTCGAGTCTTTTCGATTGGGTTATGTTTCTTTAGCCTATTGTAATGTATTCGTTGTGGTTTTAATCATATTCCGCGTGCGAAGGGGTTGATTCGAAAGGCAAAGGCATAGCGAGCTAGACTTGTGGCCGGCTTGAGGTGAGTAATAGATGTAGATGATGAC
>NC_031990.1:33080317-33175921 GCF_001879085.1 Nicotiana attenuata
CACAGGCATGAAACAATACGAAAACTATTGCTCTCCATATTACACAAGGGAGAGCCTTCTGCGTACGTATGAAAATACCAGTAAATTCTCTTCCCGATGAAAGCAAATGGAATGTGCCACAACATATTTTGGATGAGGTAGTAAAGCCACCGAGTGGAGATAAAAGGCAGCCAGGCAGACCTCAAAAGGAAAGATATAAAACACATGATGAAATAAAGTCTAAGAAGTACAAGGTGTCATGCGAAAATTGTGGAGGTTAAGGGCATAACAAAAGATCTTGCAAGAATGCTCCCAAAAAGAAATGAATATCATGTAGTTAGAATGGTTATTCAAACTAACTGTTAGTGGGTTAAAGTTAGCGGATTTTGGCAGTGTAATCGTTTAAGTTTTTAAAGATCATTATGAATTCATCTACAATTTGTTCATGCGTGTTAAATATGCTTTTATGTATCTTATCAGGCATCTACATTAGTTTTTGAATTAGTGTAATTATATTTTAGTACTTATTATGTACAATACAATTGACTATAAAAAGTAACTGCATGTGAATTGTTTCCAGATTGTAGTCAAAATGTAGGTTAAATGTAGATAAATTATAGTTTATGTAAAATCTTCTAGAAAATTTGCAGATTAATTGTGGATAACACATTTCTACAATTAGAGTATTTATTTCTTCATTTTTGTTGTATAATTTATATTCAACAGACAGTTATATACAAATATTACATAGAACTTGGAGGTAAAGATCTTAAAATTATGATAAAAAGCTTCAACATTTATATACAATAACTATATTCATGAAAATACTCATGTTTAATATAAAGATGATACGGTGATGTAAACAAGCCAATTTATATTGAAGTAAATAACTAATAATGAAACATAAAATAACAAAATAATATTGTATGCTGCAATAAAAACTTAATAATTTTGTTCATAAAGTAGTGTATTCTCCTTCAACTACAAATTTGCATCAAGAAAACTAGGAAAACAGGACACTATTTCTTCTTTCTATGCACTCTAGTCTTCTCATTCAAAGCAGGTGCATCCTTCCTCCTTGCTAACCTTCCTGTAACTTCACTCTCACTGATTGACCCATCTTCTTGCTTCTTTGTAGCATAGTCCCATAGTAGAGCTCCATAGCGTGTACGGTGTTGGTCGATATCCGAAAGGTCTTCTGAAGGGATTGACAAATCTCCAAGGCTAACATATTCCGCAAAAGTAGCCACAAATACACCACAATCGCTGCATAAGACACAAAATTTGAATTATTTAACAAATGATTATAAAAAAAAAAAATTAAACAATCAGAAAGAGAGAATAGGTTTTTTTACAGTGATCCTTCCTTTTGCTGAGGAATCTCCGCAACCAACCACTGTATGTTGAGAGGGTCTGTAACTGGTTTCTCAATGTATGCCTTTGTGGTCTTGAAGTCAATGTCTTTACGCTTCCCGTAGAAACCAGTGCAAGACAAATACAGAGGGATAATGATTGAAAACTTCTCAACACATGCTTCAGCAGCCTTATGATTGTGTGAAGAAACCATGGAATCGTACACATAAAGTTGCCTGTCCGCTATGTCGAAAACGACCAACAACCAATGAAAATTCTCTACAATATTCACTGGCATGATGACATAGTGAACTTCATCCCAGGCAACATTAGCAAGAATTCTATACCCAAGAATATATTCTGCAACATCATCATCGGGTTTAACAACCGAATACTTCTGTTCTGTTGGAGAACTTATGAACTTCTCATAAATTTGTTCAATCTTTGACTTGAACAGGCAATCAGTTGTCGTAAACCTAGTGTTGTTGTTGTTGGGACCATATTTGCCTCTTTTTCTCAAGTAATACATAATAACATCAATGTGCTGCAAAATAAAATAATATATAATTTTAGCCCCACTGTAACTACAATTTTTTTACAATTCAGATTCATATTAAACTACAAAGGCATAATTCAAATGTTCTAATAATTATCTACACTTTAGTTGCTAATAACAACAACTACCATAAGTTATAAATAACATTGACGTTCAAACGATAGCACATATTTGTAAATGTTCAGCTTAAACTACACTATAACTATAAATTAACTACAATATACCTACACTTACACTATAAAAGATAAAACCAAACTTAATTTTGTTAATTTATTCTTTGATACTTACAGAGTTACTGAGGACTTGTCCTGGATGAGCAAGGGAATAAAACCACTCCTTCTTATCCACCTTTTCAACTCCAAGGTCTAACCAAGGCTTGATTTGGTATCCTTTGTTGAAAAGGGAGCCTTCTTCCTGTAAAAAATTACATAATAACTTAGATATTCATACTTTAAAATGCTGAAATTAAAGTATCAAACTAAGCATTCACACCTCTTAGATACTTTGTCGCTACGGTGGTATAACCACTTGTTGAACTTATCTAACACATCAGCATCTACATTTTCACCAATTAGAGTTATGAAGGGGTGCTTGAGGTAGAACAATTTAGGTGCAATAGAGCTGCTGCCTCCAGAACTGTATAGAGGTATGAAAGGTGATCGTGCATGTTTCTCCGGTTGCCTGGTTCTCCCCGGATGAATAGGTGTTGCTTCATGTGGTATGGGCTCTCCAAACATAACCAATTGTGTCAAGTTGTCTGGCAACTCAAAGTCATCCAATGTGACACCCTTCTTATCAATTCCTGATCCTTCAGGAGCAACTTTATCCACATGAAGTGCATCTTCACCTTCATTTTGATGTGTCTCAATGACTTGTTCTGTTTCAGCTGCTACTGTCACTCCATGAATTGGGGAACACACATTGACATTATCAATATCTGTTACATAAAACATATATTACTTAATATGAATGTAAAATAGTATAAAGAGAAATTACATTTTATGAATGACAGCATGATTTTATACCTACATGTTCAACCTCAGCTGCTTCTTGAAAATCTGGATATAAGTCCCTATGTGCTGGAACATGTTCTTAACAAACTGCAGCTTCAATTTAAAATATAAAAGGTAAATAATACTATATAATACTGCATTGAAAGTTGTAGATATAAATAGGAATTTGTAGGTAAAATGTTAATAATAAAACTAATTTTTAGCTAGTTTGTAGATACCTGTGTTGCTTGTGCTTGCATGCACTTGAGCACCAACATTGCAATGAAATTGCTGGTTGTTCAATCCTTGTGGTTGGTCATTATTATTGGATGAACTACCAGCAAACTATAGATTTAATGTTAGTATATAGTTTGTAGTGTACATAATTTTTTTTGGTATATAAATATGTGTCAACTATTACCTTTGCCTCATCCACAACATTTGTCCTGTTTATCAATTTCACCACATTCTTCACAGATTCATCCACAAAAACTCTAAGGTTATTGAGTTCCTCAAAGACATCCTTCCTAAAACCATCTACCTTCTCATCAACCTACAAGTAAAAAATGTAGAATTATAGAAGTATACTGCAATTTAGCTACACTGCAGACTACATAATTGTTATGAAAATGTAGATAAAATATAAAAATATTGTAGTTAATATTAATACCTGCTTAATTCCCTTTTGCAGCTTCTTTAGCTTCTTAGCCATAGATTCATTTTCCTGTTGAGCTTCTGTATGTTTGGGTTCCAATGTTGGAGAATCAACATTTGGAACCTCTGATGACTGTGCACCAAGCTCAGCTCAATAATCAATTTTTTTTGGCAAATTAAGAACTGCAATCTCTTCTCCACATTCAGTCATGGATGTGAACTGAATGATGAAAAAAAAAGTAAGTTCCAATAATGTAGAAAATGTAGAATAATTGTAGATGTTATGTAAGTAAATGTAGACAGTAAGAAAAAACTGAAAAAAATACCTTAATCTACTCAGGCTTGATGACCTTCTCTTCAAAGGCAGTTAACCAAATCTGCCCCTTAGAAGCTGACCATCTTAACATACGAGGTATTGAGTCAGAAGACCTCGTAGCAATCTCCGTGCTCACAGTCGAGCAACACTCATATAGCCACACTTGCAAGGCTAATGAGCATCCCCGTATGAGATAAGAATGTACATGGGGATTTAGACGATGTCTAACTGATTCCATAACCTGATTGAAGGATTTAATACCCCACGGGTATGACTGAAAATGACCAGACTCTACCAAATAAAATTTAAAGTTGTCTATAAAGGACACATGGTCTTTGTTAGAAGGACAAACAAAAAATTCCAGAAGATAAAGAATACACAACTTTACAGCATCCTCATCATTCACCCAAGATTTATTTGTCACTATGTTTTTTAGATACCACTTCTCTACTCTTTTTTTGTTTGGAAAATAGCTATTCATTAGCTTGCTTACATAACTAGAAGTGTATCCAAAATCTGAAAACTGATTGACACAATTAAATCCAGTAATTAAACAAAACTCCCTCAACCCAAAATTCAATTTTTCACCCTTCAAATTGACTGAAAAAAATGAGCCATTAGAAGTAGAAAGTTCATACTTCATGAGGAGATGAATAGCTTGAATTTGCATAACAATGGGTGGGAGAGACAATAAATAACCAAAACAAGTTTTTTTAAAAGCCTTTAAACCAATAGGAGACAATAAGTCATTGATCTGACTAGGAATGCTAGGATCACGCAAAGTGTGGAATCTTAGCACACCATAATCAACATTCTGCGGGGCAAAATAATATCCAGTCTGCAAAAAATGATAAATTGTTTCAATAAGTAAAATGCATAAAAATTACACATTAATCTACATATTAACTACATCTACACAAATTCAATACAAACATATATGAAAAGACATGAGTAAGAAACAATAAATACAGATCTGCTGTTAAAAAATACAGCTTAACATACAATTGTGCTTCAAGAGACACCTTTGATTTCTTTCTTGTTCGAAGAGTAGGGAACTCCTCTACAAAGTCGTCATCCTCTGCAATGTCTTTCCCTTTTCTTTTGACTTGTTTGACTGCTGTAGAACATTCTCCACCATCTACATCAAGTTTTTTTTTCTTCTCATTTCAGCTCTTATTTGTCGGGGAGATGAAGTATGACTAGTATCTGTAAGTGCATGTGTAGATTTACCTAGGTTTTTGGATGATTTGGGGGATAAAACACCCAAATCAAAGGAGGGTAATTCACCTACTGCTGGTTATTTTGGACTCCTTTTCGAACCTTGCTTGATCTTCATTGATGAACTTCAAGTAAATGAAAATGAGGATAGGAATTTGTTTGTAGGGTTTACTGGATTTTGTTTGAATTTAGAGGTAAAGATAGTGCTTACGGAAGAAGGAAAATAGAGAAATAAGCGTGAGAGGGTACAAATGAACGTGGGGGGTATGGGGATGAGGGGTTAGGAGAGAGAAAGAGAGGATTAGTACTTAGTACTGTCAAATAACGGAAGTGCTTAAATTAAGGAGTATAAAATATCACATTAATTATAACCTTAATTAGATATGGTATATAAATGGTAATTTGGTATACTAAATGTAATTAAGTAAAACCTTAAACATATAGGGTAAAAAGGTTTTATAAGTGGGATAGGAATGTAAAAATTCCTATTAGAAAAACTAGTCTTATGCACGTGTACTAGTGGAGTAGTTATTACACTAAAAACTAGTCTTATGCACATGTACGTGCATTTAGTGTAATTTTGGGTTCAAAGCAAAAAAAGAAAATAACTCCTATATAAAATTTCTAGGGCAGATAAAAAAGTTAAATAAAATATACGTTCCTAACACTTTTAATGTAAACTAGTCTTTCTGCACGTGCGTTGCACGTGAATTCCATATCGTTTTCTATAATATGTACTAAAAATTAGTTAATGCACATATATTTGAAAATACTTAAATTACTAATAACTTATAAATTTAAATGTACCAAAATCTAGCATTATAATCATAAGATCCTTTATGAATAAAGTAAAGAAACATACATTTAATATCCTTCATTCATGCTAATATCAATTGGTTTGGCATAATTGTCTTTTCAAGGTTGAGTGCTCTTTTCTACAACATTCAGGTCTCACTATTTCTATTTTAATGATATGGCATGCACAAATATTCAGTTATATATATATATATATATATATATATATATATATATATATATATATATATATATATATATATATATATATCGGAAAGGGTTCAAAATGCCCCTAAACTATTGGAAAGGGTTTAAAAATACCCTTCATCCACCTATAGGGCTAAAAATACCCCTCCATCCACTTTTTTGGTTCACTTATGCCCTTTAGCCGTTAGGTCAATGCTAAATTAAAAATAATTATTATTCTTTTTGTAAAGCTTAAAAAAAATATTTTGTAAAATATTTTCGTTTGCTTAAACTAATGCACCAATAGTCCACTAATATAGTAAAGTCTTCTTATTATTTTTTTTTCAGTTTTTACAGTTTTTACAAAAAAAATCTTTTTTTTTCATTTTTTCAATTTTTTAAAAGCATTTTTTTTTTTGTAAAAACTTTGAAATTTTTTTTGTAAAAAAGAAAAAAAAAATTTATAAAATATTTTTTCGGTTTTTTTTAAAAACTGAAAAAATATTTTCATTTTTATAAAACATTTTTTTTCAGTTTTTCTAAAAAGTTTTATTTTATTTTCGTTTTTCAGTTTTTTTAAAAGAAAAAAATATTTTCGTTTCTTTTAAAAAAACTGAAAAAGAAAATATTTTTCAAAAACGGAAAATATTTTCATTAGAAATATTTTTTTCTATTTTTAAATTTTTTTCAGTTTTTAGAAACAAAATGCTTTAAAAAAACTGAAAAAAATTAAAAAAAATATTTTTTTTGTAAAAACTGAAAAGAAAAACAGAAGAAGAAGACTTTACTAAATTGTGGACTACTGGTGCATTAGTTTAAAAAAACAAAAATACTTTTTTTAAAGTTTTACAAAAAGAATAATAATTATTTTTAATTTAGCATTGACCTAATGGTCAAAGGGCATAAGTGAACCAAAAAGGTGGATGGAGGGGTATTTTTATCCCAATAGATGGATGAAGGATATTTTTAAACCTTTTCCAATAGTTCAGGGACATTTTAAATCCTTTTCCGTATATATATTTACAAATAATATTTATTTATACATCAATAAGTGTTGGAATCCAAATAATCTCATGGGTGGATATGACTGTCACACCTCTTTTTTCCTACATCCCCGGGAAGGGGTATAAGAGGAGTTTTTCCAATTAAAGCGACAATCGAAACGGGATTCGTTTATTATTAAAATTCAGAGTCGCCACTAGGGATAATTTATGGTGTCCCAAGTCACTGGTTCAAATCCCGAATCGAGGAAAAGATTGACTATGTTACAGTCCGCGAACAGAGAAATCCGGGTAAGGAATTCTGTTAACCCGGAGAAGGTGTTAGGCATTCCCGGATTCCGTGGTTCTAGCACGGTCGCTCAACTGCTATAATTGGCCTATTATCTGATTTTAAAACATGTTTTAACTTAATAGCCGCTTTTAATTATTTTTAAAGGAAATTGCAACATCATTTAAAATACGTCTTGAACACGTCACATAAATGCACCCGCGGCTCTCGACATATTTTATCTAACATTGTTGAGATTTGGATTTGGGTCACACAAATGCGCACCCGAGTTTAGGAAGGTAAATTATTAAAATATCGCGCCTAAAGCAACTACGCATTTGCAACTTTGCGAGGGCCATGGAAATTCAACTAAATGGCACGCCTCGAATTCTAAGGATTCAAAAGAGTCTAATGAATTAAGGAAAAAACCTAACAGCATTCCGAATTCCTTCTATGCCAAAAGTTAGAACTTAATTAACTACCCATAAGCAAATTATTAAACAAGCAACTAACCAAAGGAGCGCTTCTTTTTTAACAGCTAGCCAACGAGGAAATTTGGGTCGGCGTTGCAGAACAAGCCTAAACGATATAACATCATAGTTCCGATCTTCACAAATCCCTTCGGACTTGGGCCCAAGGTGAGCCCAATTCTCATGTTCCAAATTATCCATACCAAACTAAATAATGCCAACCAATTGATGCCAACATGAACATGAAATCGATTTAGCCAACTTAAACTCTGATTTTTAAATATCAAACACCAACTACCTTCCTAGCTTTCTGATTTTAATTATTCCAACATGACATGACCAGATAACATTATGAATAAAAACAACTCAACATTAAACCATCAGGTAAGCATGCTTGACTCAATTTTTAACTAGCTTTAAAGGGCAATTCCAAGCTACGTAAATCTTTGCTTAATCCATGCGACTGATAAAAGGAAACTTGTGAAGCGACCCACTGAATAAACATGAACCTAAACCTTAAGCTCAAAAATGAACATGCTTACAAAACAGAATCTGTGTAAATCAATATTCGTACAAGCCAACACCTAGCATTTCAATGAATTCAAATAGACATCAAAATTAAAGCATCACCGATCTTCAGCAGAAACTGAACAAAGATCCACAACCCAAAACATCAAATTAAACCTCTGTTGCAAAGCCTTAACAGCTCCTTTACCCAACACACACTCGAACTCATTAAAAATAAAACTGAATAGCTAGAGTCCATAGTTCATTTGTTATTACGAACTCAGATTCACTCCTACTCTCAAACATAGATTTCAGAATATCTTACTCTCACACATGGATTCAGAATATACAAGTAATGAAAGAAAATGCCTAACTGACATTTATAATTCGAGATCTACTATAAAGTATTGCCACAGTAAGAGAAACAGGGGAAACTAAATTCAAGTGCAGCTTGCATTCAGTCAGAATTTCGCTTGAATTACATCTTTAACGATCACTCATTGTTCATGGGCTAAAGAGATACTTGGAAAGCAAAGATAATAAGAAGAGTGAAAGATCAGCAGCAGCAGAACAGTCAGCCCAGATTCGACCAATCAAGCAATGAAATCAGCTCATAAAAATCAATGGAACAGTAGGGGAAGTCCAAAATCAACTCTAAACCAAAAGCTCAAGCCATTCTTTAACCAGAAATCTAGCTAGGGAATTTTTTTAAGTATTCTAGCTAACAAGAGGAAATCAGAAATCCAAACAGGCAGAATTTGGATGGTTTTTCAACAATGGAATGCAGGAATTTCATAACTTAAAAGTATTCAGCCGTTTCAGCTTTTCTCCAATCTGATTTTTCACAAAGGAATTAGAACTTGAAACCCAGCAGAATCTCAACAATTTTTTAGTATTTTTTGAAAGAAAGATACCAGCCGATTTTGAATTTCTCAGGATTTTTTATCTCTTCCTTTCTCTGCCTTCAATGCCAAGTAAATGTGTCTTTATAGGCAAGGCATTAGGGCAGCCTAAAAGTGTTTAATTTTGCAATTAGACCCTTTTGGAAATTTGGTTTTTGCTTAGAAATCTTAGGTTAAAATTCAGAAATTCAGCCCAGTCCCCACCCCAGCTTCCTAGAAGCTTCCTCAGTTTGTTACATAAGATTCCCCTAGCCCAAATTTTTATACTACCCTTTAGGAATCCTGTTTTTACCCCCTTTTCTTTTACTGCTCTATCAGAAGCACAGGGCCTGGGTCGTTTTACAATTGAGCCCAACGATTCTTGGGCTTTCATACCCAATCCAGGTTTTAAAACAAGATCAAACAAAATCAGAAAAACCAAAGTTAAGAAACAGACCTCTTTCAGAAAATATTCAGCAAACAAGATTAAACTAATTGACAAACTAACAATCAACTAATTAGCATATTATGTCCTAATAAACCTAATTAATCCGAGACAGAAAAGAGGAGAAGAAGAGAAAATGAAGGATATATAAAAAGAATTCAGCAGAGAAAACAAAATGAAGAAAGAAGAAGGCTATACCAATGGAGATGAACATCTCAACGAACTAGAAAAGGGAGGTGACAGGTTCACTTGAGACTCCGAGGGGTGCCGAAACTCGGCCAATGGTTGGAATTGTCACATGAGTGTTAACCGGATTTCCATGCATGGTCTACGACTTATGCAGCAATTCTTAACATAGGCCCAAACGGAAATAAAGCAGGAGCTTGAAGAGATGGGAACGTTCAAAGCTATTCATCCAAAGATATGACCCCCAGCCATGGAACAAGGGTTCTTGATGTTCAAACGGACTTCCTTTGTTGGCAAACTAAGGAATTCGTGCCAATTTGCTATGACCTGATAGTTTAATCCGAAAATTTTGGGAAAAGAGATGAAAGTTTGGATTTTTATTTCTTGGATCTACGATTCAAGGAGATTGGGTGGTCTTTTGAAGAAATCGATGGTCAGACATGAAAGAGGGGATGAAGAGGGTTGGCTGGTTAAAATTTGGAGGTGTTTGGAGGTGCTCCGCCGCCATGAGACGATTTCCGGGCGGCGGAGAGACGGCGGAGGTGGGCGGCAATTTTAGAGAAAGGGGGAATTAGGTTTGGTTAAGGTTTCAATTGAATTAAGTGATAGACCAGGGGCGATTTTGGTCGTTTAATGATGGAGAAAGAATGAAACGACGTAGTTTAGAATTGTAACTACGTCGTTTTGGCTAAAGCGAACTGGACCGGGTATGGGACGTGTTTGGGCTGGAATTGGGGCGGGTTTTATTCAGTGGATCAAGCTTGGGCCTGGAGAGAAATCAATTAATTGGCCCAAAATCCTATTTCTTCATTTCCTCTTATTTTCATTTTTTTTTTATCTTTTCTAATTCCTTTTAACTTAAAATTAAAAATAAACCTAAATTAATTCCTAATCAAATTATCTTATCAAATTACATTAACTAATTCTAAATAACAATTACCACGAAATTAAAAACCAAATTAAAGGAGAAACTAACAAAATTCAAAATTAAAATTAAAAGTGCAAAATAAACTATTTTTTTGTGATTTTTCTAATTTTTATAAAACAACAAATTTGTTAATCCATCCTAATGTAGAATTAAGTCCTAAATGCAAATGTAATATATTTTTTGTATTTTTCATTAATTAAATAAAATTAACATGCTTAGACAAATGCAAACAATTAACGAAAAATGCTACAAAAATCTACAAAATTGCAAATAATGGGAAAAATTATTTTATTTTGAATTTGTGGGAGTAATTCATATTGGAAAAAAATCACGTGCTCACAGCTGCCCCTCTTTGCTTGGAAACACGTAGAGTTTTCGTGCAAAGATAAAGTGAGCGGATACGAGCGATTTTTGCCCGTTTGAATACTCCGTGGGAAGCATTTTTGAAAGATTTGACCGCACCCTGCTTCCGAGGCTGCCTACATATCCTTGGCAATAAAGGAATCAGGTCAGTGTAGTTCGGGAAGTTTCGGTAGCTGGGACTACCATGAAGCTGTGATTTCACTGTTGCTGCTGCTGCTACTGCTTACCGAACCCCTTATTACACTATGACAAATAAAAGAAACTAGACTAAACTATGATCTACGGATTACAAGAATCCTATCTATATCTTCAAACTTGATCTTGCAGTTCCTGTTGACTTGTACTTTCCAGGTGAAGCTCCTTTGTTGCTGACTTGAATTGTAATTTTGAGATGCTTTCCCTTTTCTTCAGGTGGGCGCCTGATTGCCAAAACTTGAGTTGTATTCCATTGTTCTCCAGGTGGGCTCCTGATTGCCAAAAACTTGAACTGTATCCCCTTGTTCTCCAGGTGGACGCCTGACTGCCAAAACTTGAACTGTATCCCCTTGTTCTCCAGGTGGGCGCCTGATTTCCAAAAACTTCAGTTGTATCCTCTTGTTCTCCAGGTGGGCGCCTGATTGCCAAAAACTTGAGTTGTATTCCCTTGTTCTCCAGGTGGGCTCCTGATTGCCAAAAACTTGAGTTGTATTCCCTTGTTCTCCAGGTGGGCTCCTGATTGCCAAAACTTGAACTGTATCCCCTTGTTCTCCAGGTGGGCTCCTGACTGCCAAAAACTTGAACTGTATCCCTTTGTTCTCCAAGTGGGCACCTGATTGCCAAAAACTTGAACTGTATCCCCTTGTTCTCCAGGTGGGCGCCTGATTGCCAAAAACTTAAGTTGTATCCCCTTGTTCTCCAGGTGGGCGCCTGATTGCCAAAAACTTGAGTTGTATCCCCTTGTTCTCCAAGTGGGCTCCTGATTGCCAAAAACTTGAGTTGTATTCCCTTGTTCTCCAGGTGGGCTCCTGATTTCCAAAAACTTTAACTGTATCCCCTTATTCTCCAGGTGGGCGCCTGATTGCCAAAAACTTGAGTTGTATTCCCTTTTTTCCAGGTGGGCTCCTGATTGCCAAAACTTGAATTGTATCCCCTTGTTCTCCGGGTGGGCACCTGATTGCCAAAAACTTGAGTTGTATTCCCTTGTTCTCCAGGTGGGTGCCTGATTACCGACGCTTGAATTGCTTCCTATCCTTACAACCGGTGTTGCTCTTCCTTGCTCTCCTGATGGGTTCCTGACTTCAACAAAAATAGACACAACAAAGAAAATTTCCTGCCCCAGTTTGGTAGTCGGGCACATCTGTGAGTGTTAACTGAATCATGTTACCAAATATCAATAAGAGTTTGAAAGCTAGATCCCGTTATCCAGGAGGGTCCTGAAAGCTCCTAGGTAAACGACAATTTTTTAAATCTAAGTTATATCTTCTAAAGGTGTGACTTCTGCTAAATCTTATTATCTAAGAGGGCCTTAAAACTACATCCCATTATCCAGGAGGGTCCTGAAATCAAAAATCAAGTCTAACCTTAAGAGTGACAACTTTTACGGCTGAATTATACTACCCTACAGCAGAACTTACGCTATGTCTTGTTATCTAATGGAAATCCTAAGCTAAGTCTCATTATTCAGGAGGGTCCTGAAAACTCCTAATTGAATCCTATCTCAAACATGCAAACTTTGAAGCCTACTTATGTTCCTTTGGGGTTCACTTATGCTAGATCTTGATAGTCATGATTGTTTTGAATTTTAAACTAGGTCCCATTTTCCAGGAGGGTCCTGAGAACTTCAAATTAAATCCCATTATCCAGGCAGGTCCTGAGAATTTACGGTCAAACCTGTCTGGTGCTTGCCTTTCCTTACGGAGGGTTTCTCCGAAACAAACGAAATTTTCTGCCCCTGTTTCAAATCAAAGAAAATCTTGCCAGTTTAAATGTGGTGGTTAGATTGTGGCATTCTTGTTGAAGGTGGCCTCTCCGCCGTCGTGCTTTGTTTTGACCGGCTTCCCCGAACTGGGCAAGAACTGCTTGACTTTCTGACTGACTTTCAACCACATGACCCTGGACGACCCAAGTGTTTTATACCCATAACGTTGTTTTACATCTCTGACCCATTTATCCGCACCTCTGCATCCCTCACGAAATTACTAAACCATTTCACCGATGGAACCTTTGCTGACCCTTTATACCCCGTTTCACATCGTACTATCTCTAGCAGTATCCTGGCCACCCTATGCTTTGTGCATCTTGGAAGTTGGTAGTGAGCTTTGAAATCCTTTCTTATTTTCTTAAACAGAACTGACACTGAAAACATCTTAGAGAAATAAACCCAAAAGATATGAAATGCAATGACTTTGAGAATTAGGGATAAGAAAAATCCAAAACTGGAAGACTGTATGAAGGGGAAAAAGAAAAGAGACTTATCTGAGTGGAGAAGCTGGCACCAATGATCATGACATGCATTTCGGATTAATCGTCCCAGTCTGTCCAACCAATCAGCTTTCAGTTGTCGTACTCTATGCCCCGAGATCGTCAAGACCCAATTTCTTCACCAAGACCTTGACCTTGTTCGGCCTGCGGCGCCCGGAAGGGTTTTCACCAACAAACCTCTCTCATTTGTTTATCTCTCAACTCACTGTCTCCTTAAGGTACCCGTGAAGGTTTTCACTAATAGGACTCTCTCATTTTTTATTTCTCTCAGCTTTCGTCGCCTTACGGTGCCCGCGAGGGTTTTCACCAATAAGACTCTCTCATTTTTCATTTCCCTTGTTTGGACCAGAGTGTTGCCCCTGATACGAATTACCTTTACTTGCTCGACTTGGCATCTCTCGAAGACTGATCAGAAGGTCTTTCTTTGGACCGTAATGTGAGCTTTTGGATAGGGTTAGACAGAAAGGGTATCAAAAGGCTCAAAGCAATTCAAATGGGTTCAAGATTACAACTTTTGGAATCAGATTTCTTACAACAACCACAACTTCTGCCCCAGTTTCTTTTCTTGGGGACTTTTGAATTTTTATTTGATGGGACCGAACCGTGAGGCTGCCTACATATCCTTAAAAGGAATCAGGTCGATCGTAGTTCATGACATAGAAATTACTTTGTTGTTGTGATTTTTTTCTCTTTCTTTTCTTTCTCTTTTTCTTTCTTTCTTTTTCTCTTTTTGTTATTTTTTTTCTTTTTCTTTTTCTCTCTTTTTTTCTTTTCTTTTTCTTTTTTTTCCTTTTCTTCTTTTTCCTTCTCTTTTTCATTCTTTTTCTTTTCTCTCTTTTCCTTTACTTATCTTTCACGCTTGCATTTCTGATCTTTGCTACTGATTCCAAAATAGGGGTATGAAAGGAAATAAATAAGGCTCAAAGGGATAACTAAGGATAAAGTGTTTAGATAGCAAAACAAAATGCCTTCGTCATTCCAATCTTCAAAACATGCCAAGTACAAACAAATAAAATTTAACCAAAGAAATCATACATAATATCTCTTGACCGCATCAGAATTGATAGCCATTTCTATACACTTGCCTTCTATCTCTGTTAAATACAAAGCACCATTGGACAACACTCTAGTTACGATGAACGGCCCCTGCCAATTTGGGGCGAACTTGCCTTTGGCCTCAGCCTGATGTGGAAGGATATGTCTCAACACTTGCTGACCCACTTCAAACTTCCGTGGACGCACCTTCTTGTTATATGCTCTTGCCATTCTCTGTTGGTACAACTGGCCATGACATACTGCTGCCAATCTTTTCTCATCGATCAAACTCAATTGCTCCAGGCGGGTTTTGACCCACTCATCGTCATCAATTTCAGCTTCTGCGACAATTCGAAGGGATGGGATTTCCACTTCCGCGGGTATCACTGCCTCAGTGCCATACACCAGCAAATAAGGAGTTGCCCCTACTGAAGTACGCACAGTAGTGCGATAACCTAACAGCGCAAAGGGCAGCTTTTCATGCCATTGCCTGGAACCTTCCACCATTTTCTGAAGTATCTTCTTTATGTTCTTGTTGGCTACCTCGACTGCTCCATTCGCCTTGGGGCGGTATGGGGTGGAATTGCGATGTGTAATCTTGAACTGCTGACATACCTCTTTCATCAGATGACTATTGAGATTAGCACCATTATCTGTAATGATTATCTTTGGGACCCCAAACCGAAAAATGATATTTGAGTGCACAAAATCGACCACCGCTTTCTTGGTCACAGACTTAAAAGTTTTAGCCCCAACCCACTTGGTGAAATAATCGATGGCTACCAGAATGAACCTGTGCCCATTGGATGCTGCTGGCTCAATTGGTCCAATGACATCCATGCCCCAAGCAACAAAGGGCCATGGTGTAGACATCGTATGCAATTCAGAGGGCGGAGAATGGATCAAATCTCCATGCACTTGACATTGATGACACTTGCGCACAAAACTGATACAATCTCGCTCCATAGTGAGCCAATAATAACATGCTCGGAGAATCTTCTTTGCCAGCACGTACCCACTCATATGCGGTCCACAGACTCCAGAATGTACCTTGGTCATGATAGTAATGGCCTGTCTAGCATCTATGCATCTCAACAATCCCAGATCTGGAGTCCTTTTGCACAAAACTCCTCCACTGAAGAAAAATACGCTTGCTAACCGCGAATTGTTCTTTTTTGATCACCTGTGGCCTATACTGGATACAACCCCATCCTTGTATATTCCTTGATATCGTGGAACCATGGCTCACCATCAAGTTCCTCTTCCACCATATTATAGTAAACATGCTGATCTCGGACCTGAATATGCAAAGGGTCAACATAAGCCTTATCTGGATGATGTAACATTGACGCCAAGGTAGCCAAAGCATCAGCAACCTCATTATGGATCCTTGGAATATGCCTGAACTCTACTGATCGAAACCATTGACAAAGATCATACAAGCATTGCTGGTACGGTATGAGTTTTAAATCCCGTGTTTCCCATTCCCCTTGAATTTGGTGTACCAGAAGGTCCGAGTCTCCAAGACCAAGACTTCCTGGACACCCATGTCTGCAGCCAACCTCAAACCCAAAATGCATGCCTCGTACTCAGCCATGTTGTTAGTACAGCAGAAACGAAGCTGGGCCGTAACAGGGTAGTGATGCCCTGTTTCGGAAATAAGCACGGCTCCTATCCCAATGTCCTTCATGTTAGCAGCTCCATCAAAGAAAAGTTTCCAACCTGGCTCCTCGACTTGTCCCAGCTCATCAATGTGCATTACCTCTTCATTAGGGAAGTAAGTCTTCAAAGGTTCATATTCTTCATTCACGGGATTCTCGGCCAACTGGTCGGCCAATGCCTGGGCTTTCATTGCAGTCCGAGTCACATAGACGATATCAAATTCTGTGAGCAAGATCTGCCACTTTGCGAGCCTCCCTGTAGGCATAGGCTTCTGAAAGATATACTTTAATGGATCCAAACGAGAGATGAGGTAAGTAGTGTAAGATGACAAATAATGCTTCAACTTCTGTGCCACCCAAGTTAGGGCGCAACATGTCCTTTCCAGGTGAATGTACTTAGCCTCGTAAGATTTGAACTTCTTGCTGAGATAATAGATGGCCTGCTCTTTCCTGCCGGTAATGTCATGCTGACCCAAGACACAACCAAATGAATTGTCCAAGACCCTCAAATACAGAATCAAAGGTCTCCCCGGTTCCGGTAGAACCAACACAGGTGGGTGTGACAAATATCCCTTTATCTTATGAAATGCTTCTTGACACTCATCAGTCCACTTGACCGTACCATCCTTCTTTAACAGTTTGAAGATAGGCTCACAAGTTGTCGTAAGCTGAGCAATAAACCTGCTGATGTAGTTCAACCTCCCTAATAGACTCATCACCTCAATCTTGTTCCTTGGGGGTGGCAATTCTTGGATAGCTTTGATATTTGACGGGTTCAATTCAATACGTCGACAGTTGACTATAAATCCCAACAATTTTCCAGATGGCACATCGAATGCACATTTTGCAGGATTGAGCTTGAGGTTGTACCTGCGAAGCCTTTGGAAGAACTTTCTCAAATCTCTGACATGGTCAGACTGCTTTCTAGACCTTATGATCACATCATCCACATAAACCTCGATCTCCTTGCGTATCATGTCGTGGAATATGGTCGTCATTGCCCTCATGTAAGTTGCCCCAGCATTTTTCAAACCGAAAGGCATGACCCTGTAGCAGTATGTTCCCCACAGCATGATGAATGCCGTCTTCTCCGCATCTTCCTCATCCATTAAGATCTGATGATAGCCCGCATAGCAATCCACAAAAGACCCAATCTCATGCTTGGCACAATTATCGATCAAAATGTGGATATTTGGCAGCGGGAAGTTGTCCTTTGGACTTGCCTTGTTGAGATCACGGTAGTCAACACACACTCTGGTCTTACCATCCTTCTTTGGCACAGGCACAACATTTGCTAACCAAGTGGGATACCGCGTGACTCGAATGACCTTTGCCTCAAACTGCTTTGTGACCTGTTCTTTAATCTTTACACTGATATCAGTCTTAAACTTCCTTAACTTCTGTTTGACGGGAGGGAATGCCGGGTCAGTGGGCAATTTGTGAACCACCAAATCAGTGCTTAGACCCGGCATGTCGTCATATGACCATGCAAAGATATCTTTGTACTCAAACAATGCTTTGATTATCTCTTCCCTCATTTGCGGTTCAAGATAGACACTTATCTTAGTTTCTATGATATTATCTGGGTCCCCTAAATTGATTGCTTCTGTATCATTCAGGTTAGGCTTGGGTTTTTCTTCAAAATGGCTTAATTCTTTACTAATCTCTTCAAGGGCCTCATCCTCATCATACTGATTCATCATCACACTCTATTTCTTGAATTATTATTTCAGGATTAGATTGGCTTTTAAGACTGGGCCGAAGATTCCTCATGCATATCGTGTCATTGAAACCAACATAACTGTACAAGGAAGAAAAGAAAAACAAAAATAAAAACTATCAAGAATGATGAAAAAAGAAAATTGCATTTCATTGAAATTAAAAGATAACAAGGTTTATACATCCAAACGGACGGAACATAGAATCTGAATTATAACCCTGGAATAATCCAGATAAACTGAAAGAAAATCAAAGCAAACTACCAAAACTCCTTCCGGGTAGGGAGAGGAGTAGCTTCCCAATTGTTAATCTTTGCACCGGGCCCAACAAATTGCACATCCCCCTTGCTAGAACCCTCTCCAGCTTCCACCATGTTCACATCGTCGAACAAATTTTCGAACCTCTCAATCAATTCTTTATCAGGACCAACCATAGAACTGGGAACTATTGTTACTGGGCGCTTCCTGGCGCCAGGCTTGACAAACGATCGGGAGAGACGTGGGATGGGCTTTGGAAGGACCCATGCCCTCTGTTTCAACTTTCTGGCTCTTTTCACGTCTGCGGCTATGGACTTGAATCCCAAACCAAATGTATCCAAGTTTTTGGGGAGAGACACCAGCTGTACGATACCTTGCAGAGATGCACCCAAACCCTTGCCAAGTACAAAACCGTTCTTCAACATCTCAAAAGCCACCATGACTGACGCGGCAGTTACCTTTGGAACTGGAACGCATTTCCCCTCGGTAATTTTCTCAACTGACACTGTTTCAAAGACCTGATAGACCCATGGCCCCTTTTCGTCTTCAACCTCAATGAATGGTACAATGGCATCACTGTGAGCGCACAAGTTATCCTCGCCGTGCACAACGATTCCCTGTCTATCCCATTCAAACTTGACCATATGATGCAGGGTAGACCGGACTGCTTTGGCAGCATGAATCCAGGGTCGACCAACAGCATATTGTAAGAAACAGCCACATCTAGCACCTGGAATTCCATGGTAAATTCAGCTGGCCCTATTGTCAGCTTCAGTACTATATCACCGACTGAATCCTTCGCTCCACCGTCGAATCCCCGAATGCAGATATTGTTCTTGTGAATTCTTTCATCATCCACTTTCAACTTGTTTAGAGTGGAGAGAGGGCAAATGTTCGCACTAGAATCATTGTCAACCAATACCCGAGTAACCACGAAATCTTCGCATTTCACCGTGAGATAGAGGGCTCTATTTCGCTGACACTACAACAAAATTGTCCTAAGGCAACACTTATTATAGACAACACTTGAAAAGTGTTGCCAAAAATAACAAAAGGAACGCTTATGTATGGGTGGCCTTTTATAAGAGCTTTTGGCAACAGAGATTAGGCGGAACTCATAAAGTGTGCTCCTTGTGTACAACGACTACACAGTGTAAGCGTTGCCCAATATTAAAAAATTTGAGAATGCTTATTCAGATATTACGCAACGGTTTACGAGCGTTATTTTTGGTACTTTAAAAGCAACCCGGTACAAACGTGGTCTAAAGTAAAAAATATTTCGCACAAAATTTTTTTCATTTACATTATTCCCTCTAAAAATTTCCACTAAAGTCTGAACTTTTACTCCTTCTCTAGGGTGTGAAACCCATAAAACTTCTTCGCTTGATTTTTCCAAAATCAGATAGTCGATTGCACCAAATCTTCATCAATAAAAGGAAAAGAAAAAAGATTGCACCCAGTCGGCGATGCTCTTCAGAAGCAGAAGCTCTGATTTGCTTCACTTGATTTCTCCTAAGGTTTGAGTTATGTCACTCTATTTGTAACGACCCGACCGGTCGTTTTTAGTCCTAGCGCTCCGTTCAGCAGTCGGAGGCCATGAACAGCTTCATTTCGAGTATTATGACTTGTACGTGTGGTCGGAATTAAGTTCCGGGAAGTTTAGAGTTGATTTAGAAAGAGAATTATCATTTGGGAAGCTTGCAGTTGAAAGAATGAACTAGGATTGGATTTTTGAGTAAACGACCTCGGAATCAGGATCTGAAGGTTCCAGCAGGTTCGTATGATGATTCCGGGCTTGGGCATATGCCCGGTTCAGGTTTTGGATAACCTGGGAGCGTTTTGGCGCCTATTGTGGAAGTTAGCATTTTAGAAGAAATTTCATAAGTTTGGTTTGAAGTGCATTTTAATGTCATCAATGTCCGTTTGGGATTCCGAGACTGCGTATAGCTCCGTATGTGATTCTGGAGTTGGAAGCGCGATCGGAAGTGAATTCTGAGGTCCATAGGTCATTTTGGAGCCATTTGGCTAAAGATAGAAATTTGAAGGCTTTTGAGAAGTTTGACCGGAGGTTGACTTTTTGATATCGGGGTCGGAATCCGATTCCGGAAGTTGCAGTAGGTCCGTAATGTCAAATATGACTTGCGTGCAAAATTTGAGGTCAATCGGACATGATTCGACAGGTTTAAGCATCGAAAGTAGAAGTTGGAAGTTCTAAAGTTCATAAAGCTTGGATTGGCGGTTGATTCATGATTTTAGCGTTGTTTGATGTGATTTGAGGCCTCGAGCAAGTCCGTAATGCATTTTGGGATTGGTTGGTATGATTGGTCGGGGTCCCAGGGGCCTCGGGTGGATTCCGGGTGGTTAACGGATCAAAAATGGAATTTGGGAAGGCTTGAGATTTGCTGCTTCTGTCATAACCGCATCTGCGGTTCATGGACCGCAGAAGCGGGACCGCAGAAGCGGGACCGCAGATGCGGTCAAAAGCTCGCAGAAACGGAAGGGGGCCAGGTCCAAGGAAACCGCAGAAGCGGCCCAGGGACCGCAGAAGCGGTTCCGCTTAAGCGGCCCCCAAACCGCAGAAGCGGTCAGCTTCCTTTTGCCCAAAGCCGCAGAAGCGGCGAGAAGTCGCAGAAGCGACATCCGCAGAAGCGGAACTTTTCCGCAGAAGCGGAAGCAGCTGGGGCAGTTAGATGTTTTAAGTTCGGGGTTGAGTTCATTTCAACCCCATTTTTCTTCCATTGGAGTCGATGGGGAGCAGCTTGGAGATGCCATTTTCGTCACTTGTCATGAGGTAAGTAATTTATGCTAGCTTTGAGTTAAATACAAGGTTTATACATGGATTTAGGCAAGGAAATTATGGAAATTTGGGGTTTTGGTGGAAAACCTAGGAATTTACATTTCTTCGAATTTGACCACGATTTTGAGTATGGAATTAGGAGAAAATCACATATTTGAGTTCCTAAGGTCATGGGTAACCTTTTTCTTCGAGAAATTTCGAAATCCGGGCACGTAGGCCCGAGGGTATTTTGGTCATTTCACTAAGCGGAGTTGGGAATCTGTATAATTTGAATTTCTAACAAGCATTTGAGCATGTTCTCATTAGTTTGTCGTTAATTGGCTAGCTTTGGTGCATTGTGCGTCGGTTCAAGCCTTCGGAAGAATGTAGAACGCCGGTTATGAGTCTTCGGAGCGAGGTGAGTCTCCTTTCTAATCTTGTGAGGGGGAAATTTCCCCATAGGTGAGTTAAATTGGTTATGTGCTCCTATTTGTGGGGGCTACGTACGCACGAGGTGACGAGAGTCCGTGCGTAGCTACTATTTGCTATTGTCCGGGTAGCTAGGACCCAAAAGCATGAATACTTGAATTAATTGTAAATTCTTGGATAGCTCGAATTGCTTGTGTCACATGGAATTTGTAAATGAATTTCTAAAG
The DNA here is from genome assembly GCF_001879085.1 of Nicotiana attenuata. Lineage (NCBI taxonomy): Eukaryota > Viridiplantae > Streptophyta > Magnoliopsida > Solanales > Solanaceae > Nicotiana > Nicotiana attenuata. Next base: position 33,101,980 of record NC_031990.1, read on the forward strand.
AGATTTACCCTTACTTGTAAAATTCTGTTAAAAGAGGAATTGATATATATATGTATATATCGATAACCACTCCCTGATAAGTTCTTACTTGATTGATTGAGCATGCTATATTTGGATTTATTGTGAACCCCTTTGAGGGTTTGAATTGCTTAAATCACATTAAATTTATAAAAGGATTTCTAAAAGACTTAAGCTTCGTTTTCTCAAACTATTAAAGAGAATTGGCCTTCCTTGGACAATTGCTCTATGTGGACTTCATGACTGACTGTTTGTCTGTGTGTGTTTATTTTGGAACGGGCCGAACGCCTCGGCAGATTAAATAGATGCATCTATAGGCGCGTCGTCGACCCTCGGCAAGTGCACATTTACTTTCTGTTGGATCGGGCCATCGCCTCGGTATGATTTGCGCATGATATCTTTTGTATATTGATGCATGAGGAATCTTAAATGATGACATTGCCTTTCATGGCTTGAGATGAACTCATTAAATGAGGAAAATTTAAATCTTGAAAATCCTTTGCTGACTGTTAAAAGGTGTTTACCTGTCTTACAGCTTTGTGAATTAGAATGTGTTATATGAATCCATGATTTCCACACACATTTAATATATTATTATTGGACCGCTAGTGAGTGTCCAGGTTGACCATCTCGTCTCTACCTCTTCGAGGTTAGGCGGGATACTCACTGAGTACACGTTGATTACGTACTCATACTACACTTCTGTGCATTTTGTTGCACAGGTATATGTTACTTTAGGTAGCAACACGGATGATTTGAGGACTTGGTGAGCCGCATCGTTCGAGACGACCCGCAGCTAGAGTAGTGCCCTTCGAGTACTTTATTTATTGATTCTCTGTCCACTGTATTTCGGACAGACATTTGTATTATATTTTCCTTATCAGTAGTTGCTCATGTACTTGTGACACCGGGTTCTAGGATGATTTTTCTTTGAAGACGTGTATTAATAGTTAATTTCTTCATTTGAATTGAAACAGAGATTCTTTTATATATGAAAAATGGAAGTAAAACTCCTAGGTTTTCCAAAGTTATAAAAAGAGAATTTAATTGGTGATTTAGTTGGCTTGCCTGACAGCGGTGTCCGGCGCCATCACGACCCGTAGTGGATCTGGGTCGTGACACTATTTCTCCAAACAACAAGAAAGATTTGGCATTCGGGCTTTATCAATTTCTTTTGAGACCAACATAGGGTTTTTTCAAGTTAGTACTCAATTTTTACATATATATATGTATACTTTACTTTTATTCAGTATTTGAATTTAACTAACAAAATTCTGGAATTTAGATTTTTTTCTAAATACATAGTAATTGGATTTTTCAGGGAATTTTTTATACTGTCATTTTGTTATAGATTGGGAAAACTTGGTTAAACGAGTTGCAGGTTTTTTGATGTATCTGTGTATGCATAGAATTTTTGTAGGTTTAGCCGTTTAGCATGAGAGGCTTGAAACTGTTATATTAGGATTTTGTTATACTAGCTTAATCGTCAAAGATGATTCATCTACATTTGTCTACTTTTATTGAACGCCAAGGGTATTTGAAATGTCCACTTGAATGATAAAATGATCGGAACTCACAAACTTAGTTACACCAGAATTTTTTGATGGAACTCAACTTGATTGACTTAATAAAACTAAAAGCTTCTGTTTTTTATTGAAGAACTAGAATAATTTTTAACCACGCAAAATTTTTAATTGGATCAGGAGATATTTGGCCAAATAATTACAAGCTTGGATTTGATATAGTGAATCAATAAGTGTGGTATAGGAAATTATATAATTTTAGTGAGAGGATAAACAAACTGAACAAAGTGGCAGCAAATAGAATATCTTTTAACTTGTAAGTAAGCTTCTAAATGAAAAAGAAGTGAAGGCAGCTTCATGATCCTTCATTACATGATTTAATTTCTTATTTCTAGATTTTCTCTATGTCTTACTTATACTACCCTTAAAGTCCTTTTATGAAACTTGAGCTTCTGTTCTATTGCTTAGAAGCTCTAAATACTGTTGAGTTTGTCATTCCATATTTTCATGCTATTCTATCATTTCCTCTCCATAGCCATGTCTTAATATGTAGACTGCAACCTTATTCTTTTTCAATTTTATGTTTAATATTTTACAATATTTAATAAGCAAAGAAACTACATACTATTACTAATTTCTATTAAAGCATGGTGGCTTGCTTTCATGTCTCATTAAAGCTTAGTAATAGACTGAAGAAATTACCGACCTCCCCCCTCCCCTAATGAACAAAAACCTTCTTTAGTGTAACTTTGCGATTGTCTCTCTTTATGTAAAAATTACTCTGTATGTGTCTTAAGTGAATTTGTTCTTAATGTGGTAAAATTACCTACCTATTACCGTACTCTATTTTAGCCAGTATTCGATTTTCAAATATCATCAGGCTCCCACCTAAATGATAATCATGTTTTTCATAAATATGCTCTATATACAGGGATATAAACATGTTTGTCAAAGATAATGTGCACAGGAATATTTTTCCGATGTATCTTGTGCTGCTGTTCTTTGTGTATGATAAGACATCTACTAATGGTCAATTGACCTCGCTGGTTCAATACAATACTAAACTTGAGAACTCACTCATGCCTAACAGTTACTTTTTCTTTTTATAGTATTAAGCTTAGGGGAGCCAGTATTAATACCAGACATGGTAAGTAGAATCATACACTGATTTCACTTTGTTGGATAACAAAAGACAATATTGTTATGACACTACTCATTAAACATCTAATTACTGACGTTATATTTTTGAATTTGCAGGTAAAGTCAATTTGACAGTTCATAGTGCCTCGGGGCAACATAAGTATAATGAACTGTATTTCGTGAAAATTATGGAATCCCACAATTATAGTACAGACATAGGTAAGCTATCTAACATCTGTACTATGTTAAGTATCAAGATTATCTTATGTCTATCCCTAGTTCTTTTGAAATTTCTACAAGAATAAATGATCCAAGAATTTCTTGTTTTCTATCATATTTTGCAGTGATTTACCGACAAGAAAATGTGATTCAACTTACACCTTTCTGCAGTATGTAGTGATTGAAATCTAATGTCAGACTTGTGCTAATATAATTATTTATTAGTGTTATAGTTGAAAAATTCTCATATCATGTGCGAGAGAATGAAAAATGACATGTGCCGAAATGTTCTCTTTTCTCTGTTTCTGGATAAATAAAGAAATGCATCCAATAACGTTTCTGATTTAATCCTTTATTTTATAGGTTTGTTGTGTCAATGAAGAACGATGACCTCGACAGCAAAGGGGTTTTCTCTAGTATTACTCAAGCTGGAGTAACAATAGAATCATTCAAGGTACTTATAATTTATAACTTCACATATGTTATTTAGATGTGCGTTAGCTACCCTATCCTTGTACTAATGATGCAAGTAACACACAAGTTGTGACACCAAAATCTTCCACATTCCTCTGGTTCAAACTTATAGTCCAATTCTTACTTATTTATTGTTTATTATTTGTACCTGCTAAATAAAGATGTTAGTACTATTATTTGGATGGGGACTTCTCTTTTATGCAATGTTATCACCATTTTTATCTCCTTCTAATGATTACAAGGGGTTTCCACTTGGTGCTGCTGCTAGGACATAGAGCTAGAGATGGTGGTATTTTTTTGGGAAGAGGAGCAGTAATATTCTAAGCATAGAGCATAGACAAATCAACAGGAAATGTTGTTTGCTTTTCTCCTTAACTTGCTTCCCAAAATTATTATGTTCTCTAGGTAGGGTGACTAGAATTACCTTAAGAATGTAAGCCATTGATATTTCTGATTATCACAACTTTTCTCTTTGGTGACCACCCTAATATATCCTTTTCTTAAACCTGTTCACTTTTTGGCCAAAAGTTTCTGTTTTTAAGTCACCATAAAAAAATAGAAACATAACCTTGCTTCTAATATGATTATATGTATTTTATTTTATTGTATTTTACTGATCTCCTGTTACCACCAATGCAACATTTTGGCAAGTGCTCCTGGTGTGTAACTTGCAGTTATGAAAATATTGCTCACTTGTAGTTTTATGGGCCTTTGTAGCCATTTATTATCAGTTCAGATGATGATTTTCATTACTATTCATTTTGTATGAAAAATACATGTAAAATATTCTCACTTACGTCTGCACTCTATTGGTTTCTATCTAATATTTAACTTCATTTTGATGTGTAGGAAAATTCTGCGATGCAATTGAAAATGGTGGCCAAAAGTCGATTTGACCATTTGAAGTTAATGAGAAAGACTTTTGGACAACTAGGATATGTATCTTTCATGATACATATGAATATATTTTATTTTGTAAAATTCACATTAAATACGTAGCTTGAAGTGATTGTCTTTATTAGTTGATGTATTACATGAAATATATTCCTTTTTTCGAAGTTCATCGCATGTTTGTGTTTGAAACAATCTTTTTATCTATTAGTTAGTAAAGTACTTGATATCATTATACATCATTAATGACCTCATATATATATATATATATATATATATATATATATATATATATATATATATATATATATATATATATCATAATATTAAAGCATAGTAACATAGGCAACACTTCAGAATTGTAGTTTTAGGAGCCACACTTAAAAAGTGTGGCCTATCAGGTATTAAAGGTTCCATTTCAGAAGTGTAGCTTTAGGACATCAAAAGAGTGGCCATAAGTAAGCGTAGCCTTTGCCTCATGAAAAGCGTTACCTTAGGTCAAAGGTTATGCTTGCTTAGGCCACCCCTTGAAAAGTGTTGCCTTAGGTCGAAAAGTGTGGCCTTTGATCAAAAGCCACACTTTCTGATAGTTTAGGCCACACTTTTCATGTGTGGTCAAAGGCCTAATTTGTTGTAGTGTGAGTACCCTCCGCGGGTAACTCATCATCAGAAAAAGTGACTATTTTTACCTCAAATATCTTGTGAGCTATCTTTTCCAAATGGTTTGCTCAGATTTTGTCAGGAACGTGGGCCTCGTTCAGGATTTTCATCAAGGCCCGACGGTGCTCGTCTGAATGGATTAACAATGACAACAGTGAAATCTGAGTAGGCGTCTTCCTCAACTGCCCCACAATGGAATAGTCTTGCACTTTCATCTTTCTCAAAAACTCTTCTGTCTCTTCTTCGGTCACAACTTTCTTCACCAGCACTGGGTTATCTTTGGAGGTTTTAGCTTTTCTTAAATCCTCGGGGGCAAAGCATCTCCCCGAGCGAGTCAATCCATGGGTCTCATAGACTTCTTCCTTAACTTCTTTTCCTTTGTAAGTCACTGTCACCTGTTCATAATTCTACGGGATGGCCTTGCTGTTGACTATCGGTAACTGAGTTACAGGCTTGATAATGACAGGATCTGTGCGGGAACCCTCCACGATTACAACAGGCTTGTTTGCCACTCCTGACACAACCACTTTTGCTCTTTCTTGTTTCCCTACAACATCACTTGAGGACCCCTTCTTGACTACCGCAGATGGCTCACTGTTTGTCCCACTTAACTTGATCACTGACATCTCACTTGTTAGTTTTTCAACCGGCTTTACCTCACTGGATCGGATCATTATGACGGTCTGCGAAGGCTTTTTGGGCTCCCTTCTTTATGCACTATCTCAATCATGTTTGTCTCTTGATGGGTTGGCAGCGGGTTCTGGTTGATATTGGGCGCCTCCGGAGCTTGGACTTCAATCCGATGTGTATCAATGAGCTCCTGGATAGCGTTTTTCAAATGCCAGCATTTCTCCGTGTCATGACCCGGAGCACCAGAACAATATTCACAGCTTACAGAATAATCAAGATTTCTCGGGGGAGGATTTGGCAATTTTGACTCAATCGGCCTCAGCATAGCCAATTGTCTCAACCTGTGGAATAAACTACTATAGGACTCTCCCAATTGAGTGAAGGTTTTCTTCTTCTGCAACCTCTCGTCTTAAAGGCTTGATTGGCCCGGAAAGCTGGTCTAGGAGGGTTTTGGTAGGCTCGTGGGGGTGGGTAGGCATTTTGTGGAGCTGGCGCACGCCATTGTGCATGGGCCGGAGGTTGGCTGTATGTTTGGGCATGGTGGACAGAAAAATGGGGGTCTGGTGGTGGGTAATAGTGTTGGGGTGGATTATACGGAGTATGAGGGTAGGTTTGGTGGTGGGGACGAGGCTGATTATAGTGGTGAGGTGAACCCTTGGGTCCGAACCAAGCTCCTGAATCAATCGTTGCTACATCGTCTTTTTTCTTCTTTCCAATTACTCCTGCAGTTCCACTTTGAATGGCTTGGGTGGTTGCCTTAATAGCCGAATAGCTCATGATTTTGTTTTTCTTGAGCCCTTCTTCTACCATACCGCCCATCTTCACCACTTCATTGAAGGATTTGCCTATAGCTGATACCAGATGACCGTAATAAGTAGGTTCTAAGGCCTGCAGAAAATTATCCACCATTTCACTTTATTTTATTAGAGGGTCAACCCTTGCTGCCTGTTCTCTCCACCGAAAACCATACTCCCTGAAACTTTCATTGTCCTTTTTCTCAATCTTTGTCAAGGACAGCCGATCCGGAATAATCTCGAGATTGTACTGGAAGTGATAAGCGAATGCCTGGGCTAGATCGTCCCATGTATACCACCTTCCGTGATCCTGCCGGGTGTACCACTCCAGCGCTGAACCACTCAGACTTTGACTGAAATATGCCATTAGCAACTCGTCTTTTGCTACAAAAACCTCTCAAGTGCGCCACTGGATCACCGTGCCCATCATATAAATCAAACTTGGGCATCTTAAACCCTGCCGGCAATTGCACATCTGGAAATAGACATAGATCTTTGTAAGCCACACTTACCTGACCTCCCAACCCCAGCATGTCTCTGAATGACTGTTCCAGGCTTTTAACTTTCCTGAACATCTCCTCCTGTTCAGGATTTTTAGATGGTTTCTCAGTTTCCACAGGGAGATCAAAACGAGTGTAGGAATAGGGTTCTGGAGCTTTGAAAGTGGAATCCGAGGGGTAATATTGGTTATCATGGGCTTGGATTAAGGGCTCGCTGGAGGATCTGTGGAGTGTAGCGGGATGGGGTGCCACGAAGACAGGAGTGGCTGGTGGAGGAGGGTATGGAACTGGTTTGGGTGGTGGAGCTAGTGGTGTTTGGGAGATGGTGCTCTGGTAGTGCTGGTAAATGGGAAAGCTCGGGGATGAATCGGTAGTAGGAGGTTCTTGAGACTGAGCCAATGGCGGGATGAAGGCAGGGTTGGCGGGGTAAAGTGGTGGTGGGTGCCCTTTTACCCATGCTTGATACATCTCGGCCATCTGTTGTTTCAACTTATACATCTCTTCTTTCGAATTAACATCCGACTCTTCAACCTCTCTCGAAGGATCGATAACACTCGCATCAAGTTCCTGGTTGGCCATGATTGACTTGTTTTTGGACCGGGTGTTGTATGGGTGAGTTTCCAGAATGCCAAACAAACTAACCACCTTCCTGTACTGATTATCAACAACAAACTTGTTGGGATTAGAGCTTAACAGATAGGCAACCGCACATTGGGGAATGTAATGCACCTAGGCAGTTAACCATTTCTATCATGCATTTGATCGGTTGCTTGCGTCATCCCGGCTTTCTTTATTTCCATTCGTAACTTCTCTTTTCTTTTGTTTTTCCCCCTTTTTCCATCTCCTCTTTTTTTTTCTTTGTTCGATTTCTCGCTGTTCTTTATTCCCTCATTTCTCTCTCTTGTTTTTCCATTGTTTCCTCCACATTTCTTGTTTTCTCTCTCTTTTTTCCTTTTTCTTTTCTCTTTTGTTTCTCTTTTGGTTATGGTCGAATCCTATGGAGATTGCCTACGTATCATGACTCCGCATGAATCAGACCAAGCGTATTCTGAGGGATAAGTGTAAAAATAAATAATAAAACATTTTGGGATTTTCAAATTCTTTACAAAAAGAAAATGATTTGATTACAACGACTCAAAAACTAACAGATTCGAAAAAGAAACTAACAGACTCTGATGGAAAGATGAAAATACAGACTAAAAAACAAACTAACAGACTCTAACAGAAAGATGCAAATAAAAACTCGCAAACAGACTAACAGACTCTAATGAAAATCATGAATACATCAATGCCTCAACTGCTTCTGGGGCCCTCGGGACATCATTCGGTCTCGCCACGGGCCTACATGCTAAATCCCCTTGGAGGTGGTAGAGATCTTCCATTATCTGGCGGACAAAGGTCATCACAGTGGCGAAGAACATGGATCTAGTCATATCCTCACACTTACTGCATTTCATTGTGATGTAGTCGGCGATCCTTCTGACCCTCTCTCTTATGACACCCTTTTCTTGCAACAAACGCCCAATCTGCTGGGCCCTAGCTCCCAAAGTTTGTTCAGCTACTTGATTCTGTTCTTGAAGTTGTTGCAAATCTCTTTCTAACTGTGCCATTGCTGCATAACAGTGTTCTCTTTCAGCCTTAAAGTCTTTCGCCTGCTTGATCATTTTATTCTCAACGATGATGACCCTTTCCTTCAACCCCGCAACCTCATTGTCGTATTTCTCTTTTAACTGTTTAACCAGGCGAGCTTGTTCCTCCGCAGTCTTAGCCAATTTTGTTCGAGCCCTGGCTAGTTCGCCCTCTGCTTTGTTCAAATAAAAACCGTACTCACCCACCTTCTGCCTATGGTTCTTTATAAGCTTTTCATCCTTTGCACTTCTGGCGGGATTTTCAGCTGCTATTTTCATTTCTCGACTCTGGGCTCGAAGGGCCTCATTTTCTTTGGCTAGCCTTTTCTTTTCACCCTCATCCGCCGCGGCTTGCAAACCATTCTCGAATTGAAGGTCCTTGACTTGCTTTTCCAGCTTTCCTATCGTAGCCCTGTACTCATTCTCCTTGGCCAACCAAGCCCACTGTTCTTGCGACGCCTCGACGAATTCCTGAATATGAGGCTTTTTGGCTGGTCTTTCAGGTTCGGCCCTTGCAGTGTTCTTCTTTCTATACCAGGCAAGATAGGCGGGTGAGACCTCGCCTCTAGATAGGTCACGCACTCGAGTGTTCGCTGTCAAATACTGGCACTCGTTCCAAATAGAACGAACTGTTTCTTCATGAAATTGGCCGTCGGAGCTAACCTCGACCGCATAAACACTAAGATCTTCATCTGAGTGCGTCACCTGGCACCTTCCCAACTGTCTCATCACCCGGTATGGAGCGTAAGGTTGAATGCCTTGAAGACCCATTAGGAGGAAGTAAGGACCGATGGCGGGCATATACACAATTTCTTCAACAGGAAGCCAACCCTGTGTCCACTCTATTTGTCCCGCAGTGATGGAGCGGAGGCAGGATACCCAATCTCCAAACCCTTCTGGCAACTTGAACCATGAAATCCTTGTGTCGAACTCTTCAATGCAGCTTTTCTCTGGGGACCGGGCGGTGACACAGGTGTTCGATCATCCACATCTGCAATAGCAAATTGCATCCCTCGAAGAAATCTGCCCCAGCTTTACAAGCTGTGAGAGCTCGGTATATCTCAGACACTATCATAGGGGCAAGGGTGCTCTTGGCGTTGGTAATCAAGATTTTGGCGACTCCAGCCACCCGCAGTTCGATATTCCTATCTTTCCGGGGAAACACCACGAGGCCTAAGAAAGCTACCATGAAAGCGAAACGCCTATGCTCATCCCATTTTGCCCGGTTCCCTTTGCTACAAACCCCACTTTCCGGATTGTCGTATCCTCCTACATACCCGTACCTCCGGCATATAAAACGTAGGGTGGAAAAACTGTCCGCCAACTCAGAGTACTGGACTCCCTTGCTTATTTTTAGCAGATCCATGAATTTGTAGGAGTTAACGGTTCTTGGAGCGATCAGATACTTATGCCTCAGACCTTCAGTACTTCCCATATAACCTGCTATTTCTTCCAAGGTGGGTGTGAGTTGAAATCCGAGAAATGCAAGACGTTGTGAGCTGGGTCCCAAAACGTAACCAACGCCTTTATGATGTCTCCTCTAGGCCTGATCTTCAGCAACCTGGTGAGACCTCCCAAGTATAGATTGACCTTATCTTGCTCTGATTTACCCAGATCTTCCCACCACATATGCAACTCCAAAGGGATCTTGTTCATGACTGTTATATATTGGCAAATTTTGACTCGTGCTCATTCTGCACATTTATTAGGGTGATTAAGCAAAATCAAGACTCATTTGACTCCAAAACAAAGTTAACATTGTTTTTCTCTCTCTTTTTTTTTTGAAATTTTCATTTCAAAAATAAAACCCGGCTTTGCAAATACGGCCTTTCAGCACTTCCGGGGAGAAGATTTTAAGGTTGTGCTTGCTAACTGGCCAAAATGTCGAAAAAGACACCACAGGTGGCTGTTCTTGCAAAAACAGCCTTCCGGCGTCCTTTTGGGGACATCCGGCTATTTTCGACAATAATGGCTTCACCTTACTTATTTCCAACAAAGTAATAAAATTTTGGTGCCTTTTGGGCTATTTTTGCAAAAAGGAAGTTGGACCCGATGGGGGTTGCTACGTATCCCACATTCGGTGAGAATCAAACTGGCGTAGTTCGGGCAATTTTTACAAAATAAAAACCAACTTTTTTTTCTCTTTTTTTTTCAAAACAAAACAAAAAATTCTCTTTTTTTTCAAAATTTCGGTAGAGTTTCAGTATTATTTGGACATCGATTTTTTCATAAACAAGAAATTATCTCTCTTATCCCTCACGTTGACTTTCCTTCTCTCAATTTTCCCCTATAAGCTGGTCAACATGCAAATCCGAAGCAAATGAATGCACAAGTAGCAAGTAGGATGCATCAGGATGGTCTTTTCATTTTGGGTACACCTGTCCTAGACAGACCCAACCCCTATGTTGAGTTTCCAAAGTCAAATGCACATGATGCAGATAAGGGATCTGGCATGAGGCTGAGTTATTCTAGGTTTAAAACCTGGATGTATTGTTCTAGACCTGTCTTACCCGGGCGGATAACTCGAGCCGGGGGGGGGGGGGGCTGCGTACCGGTAACTAAAAGATTATCCGGCTTTGCAACTTGTCTGAACCTCGTTCTATTTAGGATATGACACTAACAGAAAGAAGTCACGCCAGCGTGCACTCCTCAGGAGAGAGAAGAGAGGGGTTTCGTAGTAGTTTATATATATAGTTCAGATAATATCAAAGCGGTAAAAAGCAACATTTAGCACATTAGGCCCAAACATGTAATAAAATCAGATAATAAATAAAGCCAAATACAACAATTATTCCAAGCTCGAATTCTGAACCCTGAACTAGACGTTCTGGGTTCTGTTCCCCAGCAGAGTCGCCAGAGCTGTCACACCTCCTTTTTCCTACACCCCCGGGAGGGGGTATAAGAGGAGTTTTCCAATTAAAGCGACAATCGAAATGAGATTCTTTTATTATTAAAATTCCGAGTTGCCGCCTGGGATAATTTATGGTATCCCAAGTCACCGGTTCAAATCCCGAATCGAGGAAAAGAATGACTCTGTTACAGTCCGCGAACACAGAAATCCGGGTAAGGAATTCTTTTAACCCGGGAGAAGGTGTTAGGCATTCCCGGATTCCGTGGTTCTAGCACGGTCGCTCAACTGCTATAATTGGCCTATTATCTGATTTTAAAACATGTTTTAACCTATGGTTCAATTTTAACTTAATAGCCGCTTTTAATTATTTTTAAAGGAAATTGCAACTTCATTTAAAATACATCTTGAACCACGTCACATAAATGCACCCGCGGCTCTCGACATATTTTATCTAACATTGTTGAGATTTGGATTTGGGTCACATAAATGCGCACCCGTGTTTAGGAAGGTAAATTATTAAAATATCGCGCCTAAAGCAACTATGCATTTGCAACTTTGCGAGGGCCATGGAAATTCAACTAAATGGCACGCCTCAAATTCTAAGGATTCAAAAGAGTCTAATGAATTAAGGAAAAAACCTAAAAGCATTCCGAATTCCTTCTATGCCAAAAGTTAGAACTTAATTAACTACCCATAAGCAAATTATTAAACAAGCAACTAACCAAAGGAACGCTTCTTTTTTAACAGCTAGCCAACGAGGAAATTTGGGCCGGCGTTGCAGAATAAGCCCAAACGATATAACATCATAGTTCCGATCTTCCCAAATCCCTTCTGACTTGGGCCCAAGGTGAGCCCAATTCTCATGTTCCAAATATCCATACCAAACTAAATAATGCCAACCAATTGATGCCAACATGAACATGAAATCGATTTAGCCAACTTAAACTTTGATTTTTAAATATCAAACACCAACTACCTTCCTAGCTTTCTGATTTTAATTATTCCAACATGACATGACCAGATAACATTATGAATAAAAACAACTCAACATTAAACCATCAAGTAAGAATGCTTGACTCAATTTTTAAATAGCTTTAAAGGGCAATTCCAAGCTACTTAAATCTTTGCTTAATCCATGTGACCGATAAATGGAAACTTGTTAAGCGACCCACTGAATAAACATGAACCTACCTTAAGCTCAAAAATGAACATGCTTACAAAACAGAATCTGTGTAAATCAATATTCGTACAAGCCAACACCTAGCATTTCAATGAATTCAAATAGACATCAAAATTAAAGCATCATCGATCTTCAACAGAAACTGAACAAAGATCCACAACCCAAAACATCAAATTAAACCTCTGTTGCAAAGCCTTAACAGCTCCTTTACCCAACACACACTCGAACTCAATAAAAATAAAACTAAATAGCTAGAGTCCATAGTTCATTTGTTATTACGAACTCAGATTCAATCCTACTCTCAAACATAGATTTCAGAATATCTTACTCCCGCACATGGATTCAGAATATACAAGCAATGAAAGAAAAAGCCTAACTGAAATTTATAATTCGAGATCTTCTATAGAGTATTGCAACAGTAAGAGAAACAGGGGAAACTAAATTCAAGTGCAGCTTGCATTCAGTCAGAATTTCGCTTGAATTACATGTTCAACGGTCACTCATTGTTCATGGGCTATAGAGATACCTGGAAAGCAAAGATAATAAGAAGAGTGAAAGATCAGCAGCAGTAGAACAGTCAGCCCAGATTCGACCAATCAAGCAATGAAATCAGCTCATACAAATCTATGGAACAGTAGGGCAAGTCCAAAATCAACTCTAAACCAAAAGCTCAAGCCATTCTTCAACCAAAAATGTAGCTAGGAAATTTTTTTTAAGTATTCTAGCTGACAAGAGGAAATCAGAAATCCAAAACAAGCAGAATCTGGATGGTTTTTCAACAATGGAATGCAGGAATTTCAGAACATAAAAGTATTCAGCCGTTTCAGCTTTTCTCCAATCTGATTTTTCACAAGGGAATTAAAACTTGAAACCCAGCAGAAACTCAACAATTTTTCAGTACTTTTTGAAAGAAAGATACCAGCCGATTTTGAATTTCTCAGGATTTTTTATCTCTTCCTTTCTCTGCCTTCAATGCCAAGTAAAGGTGTCTTTATAGGCAAGGCATTTGGGCAGCCTAAAAGTGTTCAATTTTGCAATTCGACCCTTTTGGAATTTTGGTTTTTGCTTAGAAATTCTTAGGTTAAAATACAGAAATTCAGCCCAGTCCCCACCCCAGCTTCCTAGAAGCTTCCTCAGTTTGTTACATAAGATTCCCCTAGCCCAAATTCCTATACTACCCTTTAGGAACCCTGTTTTTACCCCCTTTTCATTTACTGCTCTATCAGAAGAACAAGGCCTGGGTCGTTTTACAATTGAGCCCAACAATTCTTGGGCTTTCATACCCAATCCGGGTTTTAAAACAAGATCAAACAAAATCAGAAAAACCAAAGTTAAGAAACAGACCTCTTTCAGAAAACATTCAGCAAACAAGATTAAACTAATTGACAAACTAACAATCAACTAATTAGCCTATTATGTCCTAATAAACCTAATTAATCCGAGACAGGAAAGAGGAGAAGAAGAGAAAATGAAGGATATATAAAAAGAATTCAGTAGAGAAAACAAAATGAAGAAAGAAGAAGGCTATACCAATGGAGATGAGCATCTCAACGAACTAGAAAAGGGAGGTGACAGGTTCACTTGAGACTCCGAGGGGTGCCGAAACTCGGCCAAATGGTTGGAATTGTCACATGAGTGTTAACCGGATTCCCACCATGGTCTAGGACTCATGCAACAATTCTTACCATAGGCCCAGACGAAAANTTCCCAAACCTTGATGATGAACCCGACTCTCTATTCCTCGATCTATGATCGTACCTTGAATAGTCCTGTTTTGATCGTGAATCTTTTCCCACTGGGCCCATATATGGTTCGTATCTGTTTTTACCGGATCTTTTTTCGGTTTCCGCCCGTCTCGAACTCACCTTTTCCTCTTTTTGGGACCGTGAGATAATATCTTCTTCTATCCTTAGCTTTGTGCTATACCTGTTGTAAACGTCATTCCATGTTGTTGCTGGGAATTCACGAAGACTTTCCTTGAGTCGCCTCGTGGCTTCTGAGCTTTTTTAATGCAAATTACTGGTGAAGGCTATAGCTGCCCAATTGTCTGGTACACGTGGTAACGTCGTTCTTTCACGCTGGAACCTATCCACGAACTCTCTAAGTAGCTCTGAGTTCCCTTGCTTGATTTTGAAAATATCTTCCATTCTTTTTTCGACTTTTTGAGCTCCCAAATATGCTTTGATAAATGAATCTGCAAGCTCAGCAAAAGAATTTATAGAATTTTCGGGTAAAAGGGAATACAATGTTAATGCCCCCTTGGTGAGTGTTTCACCAAATTTTTTAACCAACACTGATTCAATTTCTTGTTTGGTTAAATCATTGCCCTTTACACCAGTTGTGAATGCAGTTACATGGTCTCGTGGATCAGTTGTGCCATCATATTTTGGAATATCGGGCATTTTGAACTTCTTCGGGATCGGCACAGGAGCTGCACTAGGCTTCCATGGTTGTTATGAGTACTTGTCCATGTCTATTCCTTTGATTACAGGTGGCACTCCAGGTATTTGCTCTATGCGATCGCTTTGCTCCTTGAGCTGCATCTGCAAGGTTAGAACTAAATTTTGTAAATCAGAATTAACTATGTTTCCTGGTTCGCCGTCGCGAGACTCGCTTGGGGTTCCACCAATGCCTGAGTTAACGAGCCCAGAACGTGGGTTTTCCAAAGTGTTTTGATTCGGAGTTGGTGTTGGTGGTACAACTGGCAATTGGCTGGTAAAAGCACGGAGAGCATTGCTAACTTGTTGAGCAATGAGATTTTTGAAGGCATCATCGAGTGCTTGTTCGTTCGCAATTCCAGCATTTTGATTTTCCTCGAATCCGTTTTGATTTGCAACCCCATTATTCAGAGCCTTCAGGAGTTCCTTCTCGTGACTGACGTTGCGAATCACGTGGTGAGGGAAGCGGGGTCCTGTCACCCGCGTTATTTTCCTGATGTTGAGGATCTTGTTGGTTGTTGTCGTTATTACTCGACATGGTAAGTTTTTTGGATGAAAGAATTGATTAAGAAAGTATACGATTATCAGATTCCCGATAACGGAACCAATTTGTTTAACCAAAAATAGTAATTTTGGTCAAAGCTTTCTTTTAGAAGAACACGGGTTACTGATAATCAATACATAAAATTAATGAAAGAGATTGGCTTTGATAATAATAAGAAGAACAGAAGAAAACAAAGTAAATCAGTATATTCCAATGATATTTCGTGTCCTTACAAATGATCAATCNCGTCTTTCACTCACCGAACGGTGTGTGTCCTCTCCCCTTTTGGATCTGGTTAAGCGCAACCACTGGTAAACACTTAACCTCTTATCAACAAGGTATGGTGAGGGGACCTGATTAGGCTCTTGACCCCTCGATTCCCGAGAAACTCGGTGATCTCGAAGTTTTTCGAAGCCTGGTCAGAGTACGACTGGTTGGGGGGGCATGGGTTTTGTCCGAATGGATGAAGTCCATTCTCTCTTACTGGTCTTAGTATTACACTATCGCGGAGGAAAAAAATACTCCCATTAAGGCGCTACTTAGCCCGTAGGTTGTGCCACTGGTGACTAAGCATACAAAGAAATTATATCATTTTTATAATAACTAATAACGGCGCAGTCTTCCGGTGTTACGACCTGGTGCTCTCTTGTGAAGAGCCAAAAGCTCTTGACGTAGGGAGGTTCGGTCGGAACCAATTTGTTTAACCAAAAAATAGTAATTTCGGTCAAAGCTTTATTTTAGAAGAACACGGGTTACTGATAATCAATATATAAAATGAATGAAAGAAATTGGCTTTGATAATAATAAGAAGAACAGAAGAAAACAAAGTAAATCAGTATAATCCAATGATATTTCGTGTCCTTACAAATGATCAATCTTCTCCTTTTATAGCTATTTCTAAGTGATACGTTTCGTTTCTTCCATAATTGAGCCATTATTGTCAATTAATGGCATTTAATGACATTTAATGTAACGTTACAATCAACAATCATATTTGATTCAATACAGATTCCTTAACGTTTCCGTATTTAATGCCCAATAGTACGTATCTATTCTTTATTTACTATCAGATTCATTCTCTTCCATCATAAAGAGGTTCGAGCACCTGTCTTCCTCGCCTTTTATCTGAATGTCTGCCCGTGCCTGTTGAAGCTCGTGCCTCTTTGATTATTCTTCATCACTTATTTTTCTTTGACTGGTCCACGTGTCATGACGTGTCATTTTATATTGAATTCCATATATAAACTTAATTTTTCCTAATACAGATAGTCCCCCCACTTGCCATTTATTCATCAATAGAATATTTGGGAAGTGGACCTCATTAAAGCGGGAATATTTACCGCCATTTAATTTTTTCCTGGAACTAATTCAACTGTCGCTTCCATTTAATGTCCATGACATGTGGCGTCTCATGGTTGACTCTGCAACCTTTCAACGCCTTTTAAGGCTTTTTTACGGCTTCACCAATTCCGAAGCATCAGTTTTCATTATGACGTTTCCATCATTGCACATTTTCCTTTGACGGTTGCTTCTGACTATAAAGATAACTTTTTACCTTTGTCCTTTTAACAAAAGTTCTAAATATTCATTTTTAATCTTCTTCTTCCTCGTACTACTATATCTTCTTCAAACCCTAACCCTCAGAGAGTCCCCATTGTTGACAACCTTTCTCTTGCTCCTATTAGAAGTAGGAGAGGAGGGAGGCTGCGTAGTTTAGGGTCTTCTTCATCACGAATCCCCTCTATTCCTTCATCGAGTTCTACTCCTCCGTCTAGAACTAGAGGTTCTCTTTCTCAAAGGTCTTCTTCTAGAGGTAAAGAACCCTCTGAACCTCTTCGTGAACCTTTAGTGGAGGAAATAGTTCCTGCGAAACTATCTTTCTATAATGATAGAGAATCTCTTAGAAACCAATTGTCCTCTTTAGATCGTGCTGATATCTACCCAACTCAGATTACTGAAGGTCTGATTTCTTTAGTTCGTAAAGACTGCCATTGGAGCCATGACTTCTCTATTATAATTCCCAATGCAAATCAAAGAATCACCTCTTATTTAATTGGGTTTTCTTTTGTTTATACATACCCTTTCACATTAGGTTTCAAACCTACTATTGACCCTGTTATCCTCAAATTTTGTCGTTTTTTCGACGTCTGTTTAGGTCAAATTGGCCCTATAGTGTGGAGGGCTGTTGCCTGTTTGAGGCATTTGACCAAGTGCCTTTTACTTTCTCTCATTTAATTCACCTTTACTCTCCCAGACTCTTTCGCCAAGGAGTTTTTACTTTAGTAGCAAGGATAAAAAGAGTCTTGGTCAACCCAAAAGACGATAAGGACTGTGGGTGGTACGCCAGGTTTGTTGCTGCCCCCACTATTGGTTTAGTGGGTGATGGAAATGTTCCCTTCCCTGAGAAGTGGAATTTTGCACGTGAGTTTTCTTTTTTAATAGCTTTCTCGTACCTTTTTTCCTCAATTTTGATGATCATTATTTTAATTTTCCTTTTCTTTTCCAGCAAACATGGGAGCTGTTGATGAAATTTTCAATTTCTATGGTTGGGTAGGAAAGTTGTTAAATACAGTCCCAATGGAGGGTAGATCTTGGAAAACTCTCTCTCAACGATTTGGTTGGAAAGTGAAAACTCACGGTAAGAGTTTTTTTTTATAACTTTTCTTATTGCTTCTTCCAGAACTTATTTTAATCCTTCTTTTTATCAGGATTTGCCATTCGAGGTATTAGTTCTAAGGCTGTCGTAGCTTCTCGAATTTCTTTGGAAAGGGTCCAAGAGATAATTTTGGGCTCTTCATCGAAAAGAAAAGCTACTGTTGACCAAGACTTTGAAGATGAGGAAGACGGGGGTTCCTTGGTAAAAAGGCCACGAGCTCGAAGACGAATTATTTCTGATGATGAAGCATCTCCCCCTCGTTCTATTCCTCTCACTGAGTCTGTTGAAGCCTCGTTGATGATTTCTGATGATGATGTTCCCGTTGCTGCTAATGATTCTGTTGAGCAGCTTTTTAACCGCGGGTTTGGTAGTGAAAGTTTAGGACCGATTTCTGATGAAGTACCACTTGCCTCTTTTTCTACTCCCGTTCCTGTGATATCTCCTTTGACGGTCGTGGTTGTTACCGTTCCTCCCCAAGCTGTTTTGACTGCTTCTACAGTTCCTCCCTCAACAGTTCCTCCACCAACTGTTCCTCCTTCGACTGTTCATCACACTGAGGTTGGTTCCTCAAGTAGAGGTGAAGCTATGAGGCAAGTTACCATTGAAGTTCCTGCTGAGGGTAACCTTTTGAGGAAATCAGGTCGAGCTGACGTGTGGCTAAAGCCTTTGATTGGTCCAGTTGAGAGAGCTAAGCTTGATGGCCACAATTCTTTGACCTTGATGAACGATATAGTGCATGCTTCTTTAAAGGTATCCCTTTTTCAAACGTTACTTTACCCTTTTTCTATTTTCAGGGTTCTCATTTTTCCCCTCTATTTTTTTAGGTCAATCTAATTGGCACGGAGATGATGAAGAGGGTTTCCCTCTCAGAGAAATTAGTGCGTGACTACCAAGTGGAGGCGGATAATTGGAAGGAACAGTATGAAAGTCTTCAAATCGACATGGAAATATTAGAAGAAAGCAAATGTACCTTAGAGCAGCAGGTAAGGGCTTTAACTTCAGAGTTGGCGGTTGAAAAAGCTTCCTCAAATCAAGCAGGTAAGGAAAAGAATCTTCTTAAAACCTCTTTTTCCGAGCAACTCTCCAAGACAAGTGAAGAGATCAGAGAGTTGAAGACTCTCGTAGGTGAGAAAGAAGCATATGCTGGTGAACTCGTGTAGACTCTGACTCAAACTCAGGAAGACCTCCGGGAATCTTCTGATAAAGTTCGTTCCTTAGAAAGTTCACATGCTTCTCTTCAAACATCTTATGATTCTTCCTTGGCTGAGAATGAGAAGCTAAAAAATGAAATTGCTGACTGGGAAAGTGATTATGAGATTCTTGAAGATAAAACTGCAATTGAAGTGAGTTGGGCGTTTTTAAATTCTCGCCATGATACCCTTGTTGAAGTTAGCCAGGAGAATTTTAACTTGGAATCTGAGGTAGCCAAAATCAAAGAGACTATTGAAAAGACTCAACAGAGCCAAGATTTTCCTTCTCCCGTGGCTGAAACTTCTGAGAACATTGAAGATGATATGGGTATGGTGAGTGCTGCAATTCCTTCAAGTCAAGTTGTACCTGCTTCTGCTGATGATCCTGCTTCAGTTCCTTCTTCAATCCCCTAGTGACAAGTTTATGATACGTGACTCTCTTTATTGTTTTTTTTGGTGGTATGTGGTTGAAACCCTTGGTTGTTTTTGAGGGTTTGTTAAAAACGTTAAGTCCCCAGACCTTTTATGGGGCGCTTTGTATAAATAACTTTTGGTTTATGACTAAGTTCATACTTAGTCTAAACCTTTTTTTATATTAAGAAGTTTGTTGTTTGAACTTCTGTTTTGTTTATTCTTGCCTTTATATTTAAGGACTTACTGAATAACTTACATTTTTATTTTGCAAAATGCTTTCTTAATTCCATGAATGTTTTAAATCAATCATGAATTTTATAAAAGAGGGCCCTTTTATATTATAAAGAAGACGTCTCAACTTTGTAATGGTGTACTGTACGACAAAAGTAATAGGAATACACATGTTTCTTGAAATAACTTTGACAAGTTTTTATTTGAACTTTATCAAGCTTTAAATAGCATCTTACATGTATTTGAGTAACTTTTATAACTTTTTCGTAACTGTTTTTCCTTACAACAGATTTTCAAAAGAAAATAAAACACAAGGTTTTTATGTAATAACCCGTTTCAGTACATGTATATTAAATACA
The DNA here is from genome assembly GCF_001879085.1 of Nicotiana attenuata. Taxonomy (NCBI): domain Eukaryota; kingdom Viridiplantae; phylum Streptophyta; class Magnoliopsida; order Solanales; family Solanaceae; genus Nicotiana; species Nicotiana attenuata. The sequence continues at coordinate 33,122,320 of NC_031990.1, forward strand.
AGGTTTTCATTTATAACCCATTTCAGTACATGTATATTGCCTTTAACCTAACTATGATGAGGTTTTTCTTTGGCTTTTTAGCTCGTTGCTTTGCTCTGCACTTGACTCATTCAATGAGTAAACTTCTCAGGCTTGAACTTTGATCGTTTCTCAATCTTCTTTGCCTTCTTTATACATATGTCTATGTGTATTATATAGTCCCCCAAGTGTTTGAGCTTTGAAGTATGAAACCTCGAGCACTTGATTACTCCTCTTGTTTGGTCCTTTTCCTGTAAAGGAATAAAACACACGGGACTCGGAGGTACAATTATAGATGAAGACTGCTTAACCCGTATCAATTTCTATCAGAATAGTTGTAACCCTAGACCGGGAATTTATAGTTTTTCACGTGCCTTGCAGGTCGTGATTCATAATTTAGTACGGGTTAGCTTTTTGCCTATCATCTAAAATCGTTAGTAAAATTTTAATAATTCAAAAATAAAATTTTAAAATAAGGATACCTGATCGTGGGTACTGTAACGACCCGACCGGTCGTTTTGAGCTTTTGCACTTTGATCGCCAGTTTTCGGGCATGACTTGCCCCGTGCAATGTATTATGACTGATGTAGATCGTTGGTTTTGGTTTTCAGGAAAATTTGGAATGAATTTGAAAGAACAGTCTCAGTTGAAAGCTTTGAATTTGAAAGGTTTGACCAAGAGTTCACTTATTTGTATATGAGTTCGGATCGGAATTTTATGATTTGGTTAGCTTCATTGGGTGATTTATGACCTAGGAGTGTGATCTGAAGTGATTTTGGAAGTTCGTGGAAGGATTTGGCTTGAATTGGCAAAGTTAGTATTTTGGCGAATTCCGGTTGATAGGTGAGATTTTGATCCGAGATTCGGAATGGAATTCCGAGAGTTGCCGTAGCTTCGTTATGTGATTTGGGATGTGTGTGCAAAATTTCAGGTCATTTGGACGTGGTTTGGTTGGGTTTTTGATCAAAAGCGTGTTTCGGAAGTTTTTGGAAAACTTAGGCTTGAATTCGATGTGAATTGATGGTTTTGGTGTTGTTTGAGGTGTTTTGATGATTGGAACAAGTTTGAACGCGGTTTTAGGATGTGTTGATGCTTTTGGTTGAGGTCCCGGATGCCTCGGGGTGATTTCGGATGGTTAACGGGAAGATTTTGAATTTGGGAGATTTCAAAAAAATATGCTGCTTCTGGTGTTTTCGCACCTGCGGTGCGGGGACCGCAGGTGTGGTGTCGCACATGCGAGAGGATAACCGCAGATGCGGTTTTGGGAGAGGAAGATTGGAACCGCAAATGCGGTAGGGGGCCCGCACCTGCGGAGCCGCAGATGCGGCTACGTGACCGCAGAAGCAGTTTTGGACTTTAATGAATTTTCGCAGAAGCGGATGGTTGGACCGCATATGCGGTACCGCAGCGGAACTTGGACCGCAGATGCGGAAAGGCCTAGGCAGACTTTATATGTTATTTCATTGCGCGATTTTGGGTTATTCCACCATTGTTGCCTTCAACCTTGGAGTTTTTGGAGCGATTCTGAAGCGGGAAATCAAGAGGCTTCGTTAAGGTAAGGAATTTTGGTCTTAAACTCGATTTTATCGTGAAATCCACCTAGAAATTCATGGAATCTAAGCCTAAAAACTGAAGAGCTAGGGCTTGAGAAATTGGACTTTTGAATTGGGATTTGAAGGACCATTTGTGGCCGGATTTGAGAACTTTTGATATGCATGAACTCGTAGGAAGATAAGGAATCTAATGATGTGAAAATTTCTGAGTTTCGAGAAGTGGGCCCGGGGCTCGGGTTTTGCTAATTTCGGGATTTTTGATATTTTTCGATTGTTTTCGCTTGGGCTTTGTTCCCTTAGCATATTGTGAGGTATTCGTTCTGAATTTGGATAGATTCGACGCGCGTGGAGGCCGATTTGAGGGGCAAAGGCGTCGCGAGCTAGAGATTTCACCGGTTCGAGGTGAGTAATGATTGTAAATGATATTTTTAGGGTTTGAAACCCCGGATTGCACATCGTAGTGCTATATTGAGGTGACTTGGTCCGTCCCGATTGATAAATTTACCGTGTATTTGACTGAAACTTACTTGTTATCATCATGATTTGGGTTGATTGCCATATTTGGGCTTTGTGCCAACTATTTGAACCCTTCGGGGATTATTATCACTGTTTTGATTTTATACTTGAACTCAGTCATGTATTTTCCACTATTTTCAAAACTCAGCCAAGTTTATTATACTTTAACACTTGAAATGATATTTCCATCAATATTATTGGGCTGAGCGTCATGTTTTATTGTTGCCCGCGGGGGCTTATGTGATTTCTGACTGAGTAAGGACGAGGGCCTGTGTTGTGAGGATACTTTTGGATCGGGCTGCACGTCGCAGCAGTGAGATACTGAATTGATTACGAGGCCGAGGGCCGGAGATATGTAGGCCACGAGATGGCTTGATATTGCGCTTGGGCCGTAAGGGGCCCCTCTCGGAGTCTGCACACCCCCAGTGAGCGCCGTTGACGATAAATGGATCGGGCTGCATGCCGCAGCGATATATGGATCGGGCTGCACGCCGCAGCGGTACTGGTACTGTTCTATGTGTTTACTTTGTTTCATTTGTCTGCCATTATCTCTTGTCTGTGCTACTTCATGAAATACCTACCTGATTGCCTGGCATTATCTGAAAACTGAGTATTGTGCCCGAGGGGCGAGTTTCTATATTTATCTGCGCTATTGTTTTGCATTCAATTGCGTAACCGCTGAAAAAGTTATTTCCAAAAGAGGTTTAAACTGAGCCAAGATGTTTTTCTAAGGATTTCACAGCCTCACTGTTTTCTAAAGAGGCTTTTACACTGCTCTATACAGCATGATGATTTGCCTTACGTGATTTCTTACTGCTCAGTTGTTATTTATCTTTATTACTTACTGAGTTAGAGTATTCACTTTACTCCCTGCACCTCGTGTGCAGATGCAGGTATTTATTCACCCGGTAGCGGGTGTTGGCTGATTGGAGGCAGAGCTATAGGAGTTTAGCGAGGTGACTGCCAGAGTTCGCAGCACCACTTCTCTCTCTGTTGTTCATTATACCGTTCAGTGTATTTTTAGACCTTGTAGTTGTATTTACACTCTTATAGATGCTTGTGACTTGTGACACCCCGATTAGGGCTGTGTTGGGTTGTACTTCCGCTAATTAATATTATTAAATCATATTTAGACTGCTTATTCATGTTTAACTATTTTTGAAAAGGCGATATGGGTTAGTAGGCTGGCCTTATCTTCACGAGAGGCGTCATCACGACCAGAGCGGGGATTTGGGTCGTGACAGGTACTCCTTAGAAATAGTATCTCTTCAGGTGAACGGCATTCCAATGTGAAGGTAATAGCTTGCCATCCATTGTTTCCAGCTCGTATGCTCCTTTCCCTGCGATACCATGAATCTTGTAGGGTTCTTCCTAGGTTGGACTTAATTTTCCCGCAATTGCCGCCTTCGTAGATTGAAAAACTTTCTTGAGCATGAAATCCCGAATCATGAAGTATCTTAGGCGTGCTTTTCGATTGTAGTATCGTTCCATGACTTGTTTTTGTGCTGCCATTCTTATTAATACAGCTTCCCTCTTTCCTTCAAGTAAATCAAGGTTTATACGCATTTCTTCTTCATTGGATTCTTCTGACGCTTGTGTGTACCTCGTGCTTGGCTCCCCTATTTCAACTGGAATCAAGGCTTCAGCTCCATAGAACAATGAGAATGGTGTTTCTCCCGGGCTTGTTTTTGTTGTCGTGCGGTACACCCATAAAACACCAGGTAACAATTCTGGCCAATTGCCTTTAGATTCTTCCAATCGTTTCTTCAAATTGTTGACAATGACTTTATTTGTTGATTCAACTTGTCCATTACCTACCGGATGGTAAGGCGTGGATGTAATCCTCTTGATCTGCCAACTTTGAAAAACTTCTGTAATTTGCGTACCTATAAATTGAGGGCCATTATCACACACGATTTCCTTTGGTACACCGAATCGACATATGATATTTCTCCAAATGAAATCTCTCACTTCTTTTTCTAGCACCTGCTTAAATGCTCCTGCTTCTACCCATTTAGTAAAGTAGTCAGTGAGTACAAGCAAGAATTTTACCTTTCCTTTTGCTTGTGGTAATGGACCCATGATATCCATCCCTCATTTCATAAAAGGCCACGTTGCAATGACCGTATGTACCAACTCCACAGGTCTATGCATGTTATTACCGTATCTTTGGAATTTATCACATTTAGCCACGAAATTTTCCGCTTCTTCTTCCATTTTAGGCCAATAATAACCTGCTCTAATCATGGTTCTTGCCAGTGATGTTCCTCCGGCGTGATTTCCACAATTCCCCTCGTGTATTTCTCTCATTACATATTCCGTCTGAGAAGGCCCGAGGCATCTTGCTAAGGGACCACCGAACATTTTTTGATAAAGATTGCCTTGTTTTAAACAATATCGAGTAGCCTTTTTTCGAAGCGCGTGAGCTTTTTTCTTGTCTTCAGGGACGGTACCATACTGCAAAAAAGCAATAATCTCGTTCCTCCAATCCTAGGTTAAGTTATTAAAATTTACCTCATTTTTGTCTGGATCGAGTACTGAATGAAACACATGAATTACGGAAGCATTTTCATTGCTCGCCACGTCTGCCGCAGATGCGAGATTGGCTAGGGCATCTGCCTCGACATTTTCATCTCTTGGTATCTGCGTGACTTTCCAGGTTTGAAATTGCTTAATCAAATCCCATACCTTCTCTAAGTACTATTGCATTCGTGCTTCCCTGGCTGTGTAAGTCCCCAGCATTTGGTTAACTACAAGCTGCGAATCACTTTTAATTACAATCTGATTAATGCCGAGTTCTCGTGCCAGTTATAAACCTGTAATCACAGCTTCATACTCTGCCTCATTGTTAGTTATAGAATAACATTTAATGGCTTGTCGAATGGTTTCACCCGTAGATGGTACCAAAACAATTCCTAAGCCTGCCCCCTTCACATTAGACGAACCATCGGTAAATAAGGTCCAAATTCTTGGATTAGATCCGTTGAACACTTGTAATTCTTTTTCTGCTTCTAATTGCATTCCTTGGCTAAAATCAGCCAAAAAATCTGCTAACACCTGAGATTTTATCGCGGTTCTGGGCTGGTATGTGATGTCATATTCACTTAATTCTACAGCCCATTTGGCTAACCTACCTGACAACTCATGCTTGTGTAATATATTGCATAATGGATAAGCAGTTACTACGGTAATAGGGTGCCATTGAAAATAAGGCCTTAGTTTCCTAGATGCCATGATTAGTGCAAGTGCAAGCTTTTCTAATTGAGGATACCGTGTCTCCGCATCTAATAATGATTTGCTGACATAATAAATTGGAGATTGTTTACCTTGGTCTTCACGAACTAAAACAGCACTCACCGCTACTTCTGAGACAGCAAGATAGATGAGCAATCTTTCCCAACCTTTGGTTTTGCGAGCAACGGCGGATTTGACAGGTATGTCTTCAAGTTTTTGAGTGCTTGTTGACACTCCTCAGTCCATTCGAACTGGTCTTGCTTTTTAAGAGCTGAAAAGAATTTAAAACACTTTTCTGATTATTTGGAAATAAATCTCCCCAAGGCTGCAATTCTTCCAATCAACCTCTGCACTTCTTTTTTACTTGTAAGCATGTCAGGAATTTCTTCAATGGCTTTAATCTGCGCGGGATTTACTTCAATACCACGGTTAGAAATAAGAAAATCCAAAAACTTACCTGATGAAACACCGAATGCACATTTCTCAGGATTTAGTTTCATATTGAATTTTCGCAAGATCTGAAACATGTCAGACAAGTGCGATATATGGTCCTCTGAATGTTGAGTTTTAACGAGCATATCATCTATGTAGACCTCCATAGTTTTTCCTAAATGTTCTTGGAACATTTTGGTTACCAATCTTTGATACGTTGCACCAGCATTTTTGAGACCAAAAGGCATTACCTTATAACACTAAGTCCCCCTGTTTGTGATAAATGAAGTTTTTTCTTCATCTAGGGGATCCATTTTGATCTGATTGTACCCTGAATACGCATCTTAAAAGCTTAACAACTCATGTCCTGCAGTAGCATCAATTAGTTGATCTATATGTGGTAATGGAAAATAATCTTTAGGACAAGCTTTGTTAAGGTCTGTGTAATCTACACAAACTCGCCATTTACCATTCTTTTTCGGTACTACAACAGTATTAGCTAACCAATTAGGATACTTTACCTCGCGGATAGACCTAATTTTTAATAATTTTTGGACCTCATCTTGAATCACCTGATTTTTGAAAGTCCCTTGCTTTCTCTTCTTTTGTTTGACAGGTGGATATGATGGGTCTTCATTTAACTTGTGAGTCATTACTTCCGGTGGTATTCCTGTCATATCAGAATGGGACCAAGCAAAATAATCCACGTTAGTTTTCAAAAATTCAATCAACTTGCCTTTCATGTCAAGGCTTAGGTTGGCCCCTACGTAGACTTTCCTTTCAGGCCATTGGGTAAATAACTCTACACCCTCCAGTTCTTCAATCGTTGTTTTGATATTTTCATTTTCCTCTGGTTCTTGAATGGAATCGGGTCTTGACTCCATATCTGTTCGCCCTTGTTCAGTTGAGGCTTGTGTTGTGGTATCCTCAACTGGATTCTGTAACTGCTATTTTCCTTCGTTTCTCATACTTGAATCTGCTACAGAGTTGATGCTCCTGGATGTCTGTTGATCCCCATGGATTTGACATATTCCCCATGGTGATGGAAATTTGATAACTTGATGCAAGGTAGACGGTACGGCATCCATCTCGTGGATCCATGGTCTCCCGAGAATCATATTGTAAGCCATTTCCAACTCCACCACCTGAAATTTTGTATCCTTGACAACCCTTTCTGCGAATGTAGTAAGCGTTACCTCCCCATTTGTCACAACGCTTGAGTCGTCGAATCCAGACAAGGTATGCGCCTTTGGTACTAGTTTATCTTCAGCTTGCATCTCGTGTAGTACTCTTAGAAGGATAATGTTCACAGAACTACCTGGATCAATCAAAATTCATTTCACATTAGTATCATATACAAGTAGAGATATGTGGAGTTAACACGCCATCCGCATCTGCATCATCAAATGTAATACTTTCTTCCTCCAAAACATGTCGAACCCGCTTCCCGTGGGTAATTGTGACTTTTGAAACTTTATTGGCTGTTGTGTACGTCACACCATTAATTTCTTGACCTCCGCTTATAACATTAACGGTCTTTTTGGGAAAAGGCGGTTTAGGGGGCTCCTCCCTATTCTTCATGTATGCTTTCTCACTGAATAATTCGGTGAGATACCCTTGCTTCAATAGATGATCAACTTCACCTTGTAGCAACCTACAATTTGCCATTTTATGACCATGATCGTTGTGAAATTCGCACCAGTGATCAGGAATGCGCCTGTTTGGATTTGATCTCATTTCTTTTGGCCACCGCACCTTATCACCAATGCTTCTTAAAACAGCTACGAGCTCGGAAGTGCTTACATTAAAATTATAACCGCCAAATCTTGCCTTCAAGTTTCTATCATCATCCCGCGACTCTCGCGTGTTTCGATCATTCCCAAACCTTGATGATGAACCCGACTCTCTATTCCTCGATCTATAATCGTACCTTGAATTGTCCTGTTTTGATCGTGAATCTTTTCCCGCTGGGCCCATATATGGTTTGTATCTGTTTTTACCGGACCTTTTTTCGGTTTTCGCCTTTTCCTCTTTTTGGGACCGTGAGATAATATCTTCTTCTATCCTTAGCTTCGTGCTATACCTGTTGTAAACGTGTTGCTGGGAATTCACGAAGACTTTCCTTGAGTCGCCTCGTGGCTTCTGAGCTTTTTTCATTCAGATTACTGGTGAAGGCTATAGCTGCCCAATTGTCTGGTACACGTGGTAACGTCATTCTTTCACGCTGGAACCTATCCACGAACTCTCTAAGCAACTCTGAGTCCCCTTGCTTGATTTTGAAAATATCTTCCATTCTTTTTTTGACTTTTTGAGCTCCCGAATGTGCTTTGATAAATGAATCTGCAAGCTCAGCAAAAGAATTTATTGAATTTTCGGGTAAAAGGGAATACCATGTTAATGCCCCCTTGGTGAGTGTTTCACCAAATTTTTTAACCAACACTGATTCAATTTCTTGTTTGGTTAAATCGTCGCCCTTTACACCAGTTATGAATGCAGTCACGTGGTCTCGTGGATTAGTTGTGCCATCATATTTTGGAATATCGGGCATTTTGAACTTCTTCGGGATCGGCACCGGAGCTGCACTAGGCTTCCATGGTTGTTGTGAGTACTTATCCATGTCTATTCCTTTGATTACAGGTGGCACTCCAGGTATTTGCTCTATGCGATCGCTTTGCTCCTTGAACTGCTTCTGCAAGGTTAGAACTAAATTTTGTAAATCAGAATTAACTATGTTACCTGGTTTTCCGTCGCGGGACTCGCTTGGAGTTCCACCAATGCTTGAGTTAACGAGCCCAAAACGTGGGTTTTCCAAAGTGTTTTGAATCGGAGTTGGTGTTGGTGGTACAACTGGCAGTTGGCTGGTAAAAGCACGGAGAGCATTGCTGACTTGTTGAGCAATGAGATTTTTTAAGGCATCATCGAGTGCTTGTTCGTTCGCAATTCCAGCAGTTTGATTTGCCTCGAATCCGTTTTGATTTGCAACTCCATTATTTGTTTTAGAGCCTTCAGGAGTTCCTTCTCGTGACTGACGTTGCAAATCACGTGGTGAGGGAACCGGGGTCCTGTCATCCGCGTCATTTTCCTAATATTGAGGATCTTGTTGGTTGTTGTCGTTATTATTCGACATGGTAAGTTTTTTGGATGAAAGAATTGATTAAGAAAGTAAACGATTATCAGATTCCTAGTAACCGAACCAATTTGTTTAACCAAAAATAGTAATTTCAGTCAAAGCGTTATTTTAGAAGAACACGGGTTACTGATAATCAATATATAAAATGAATGAAAGAAATTGGCTTTGACAATAATAAGAAGAACAGAAGAAAAAAAAGTAAATAGCTAGTATATTCCAATGATATTTCGTGTCCTTACAAATGATCAATCTTGTCCTTTATAGCTATTTCTAAGTGATACGTTTTGTTTCTTCCATAATTGAGCCATTATTGTCAATTAATGGCATTTAATGACATTTAATGTAACGTTACAATCAGCAATCATATTTGATTTAATACAGATTCCTTAACGTTTTCGTATTTAATGCCCAATAGTACGTATCTATTCCTTATTTACTATCAGATTCATTCTCTTCCATCATAAAGAAGTTCGAGCACCCGTCATCCTCGCCTTGTATCTGAATGTCTGCCCGTGCCTGTTGAAGCTCGTGCCTCTTTGATTATTCTTCATCACTTATTTTTCTTTAACTGGTCCACGTATCATGACGTGTCATCTTATATTGAATTCCATATATAAACTTAATTTTCCCTAATACAGTAACCAATGTGGATCATAAAATTTAAGTTGTTCATATATTTTGTCAAGCATAATGCATAAAATATGAATATGTTATGCTTCTCTCAAGAGACATCATATTTATGATAACAAGTCACCAATTTGTAAATGTTATTTATGTAAACTGTATTTATTCTCATGATCTCAAGAATATTTTTAAATATAAATTTAAGCTTAAATCATATCTTTCAAGCTTGAAAGTAATTGTTCATAATATTTTATGCGTGCTTCTAAATTATATACCAATTTATCAAGTTTATTTGCTGGAAGGAAAAACGAAATTAATCTATAAACCTATGTTATTTCCAAACATCGCATGCCTACAAATTCATATATTTCAAAATCATCACATAATAAATATCTACCTTAACTCTAGTAGAAAATTATAAATTTCATAAATCACAAAGCGCAAATGTTAATATAGACACAAATTATAATTTCAGTGAGAAACTTGTAAATTTGTTTTCGTCAAACTGCTCCAATCTCTCCAAGCAACGGCTAGAACGAACATCATTGAACCCGGAAAATCATGTCATTCAACGCGTTTGAAGACAAGAAAACTTTTCATAGTCAATGTCCATGGATCACTTTTGAGTGATGAACTCCAGTACTCTTAGAGAATTTTTTTCAAATAGAAAGAATTCTTTTTAATAATTGAAGGTTTGTCGCATATGTTAGACACTTACCGATTTTGATGGCACACTTTGACATTGCTGGGCGTAAAATGAAATTCCTTTCAAACAGGATTCATGCCTTTATCTTTTCCTTTCAAAGTGCCAAGCAATTCGTTTATTTCAAAAGTTGATATCCCTAGTTTCTCAAGATTATAGCAGTTGTATATTCCATGCACCATATTTATATGGATGGCTAGCATGTTGACATTGAGGGCCGCAACCCTTCTATACTGAGGTGTTTAGTGATAATTTAAATGGTTTCCCTTTTGTTCTCTAATTCACTCCTTACCGCTGCCATGAATACAGAATACATAAGGATTATAATTATTTGCAGATCTGAAAACAAACCAGAGTATGCGAAAACGAGGTTCTGGTGCTCTATCTACTCTTAATTCAATATTGACAGTAAAAATCCTTACTATATATGTTGATTCAAAATCATTTCATAATAGATAAGGGGAGGGAAAAAAATCGTGTATTTATTTAAATTATTGAGGAACATAAAGCACTGTGGGCAGTGGAAAACCCACTATATATACTGCCATGTTGCTACTATAAATTAGTATGCATGGAGTTAAGAATGTATATTATTTCGTGTACAGATCACATTCCAACTAACTAAAAATAACTGCAACGAGGAGGAATAATTCTATCAAGCAGACGAATGGTCAGTGCCCCATTGATCTGGACAGAAAGTTATGACAAATTGATCGGATGAACAGCCAACGACAGGTGAAGGTGTGTCAAAAGCATAAGTAACGTAAGAGGGACAAGATTTCTTGAACAAACTCGAGTACACACTTGGCTTGCATTTGTCAGGGCTCCCATATTTGTTCCTGCAACAAAATGAGTCCAGATTGAATGCCAAGCAAGCACTTTTACACGCCACCACTTGTCCTTCATCATTTATAACCTGTCAAAGACATAAAATTGTGCGTCTTAAAGTGATACTTTTCCCTAATAATTTAAGTATTTAGATGAGATGGTCACACAATTCAATAAACCTGAAGCTCTGGTGGACACATGGCATTCAAGTTTCTCGAGCAACTTCCAACGACGCACTTTGTTGCTGAAGGTTTTGATGTTACAGACACAGGGAGATTATATCCGTCAACTAAGCTCACATCGTAGAAACTTGGCTGTTTTTTGTCAAATTGTATAGTCATTTCTACTAGTGTAACTGGTGGAAGGCCTATGGTTCCTTCACATCCAAGTTTTCCGTCACAATCGCCTGTTTCGCAGGCGGGTTTGTGATTGGTGGGATCGTCGAAATGGCAACCAGTTCGAGCCCAAATGCGTCCGCTCCAATCCCCTGGGGCCCCGATTCTGCGAATTCGACCTGGCGGAAGGTAGAAGCCGCCGTTTGCTATAACTGGATGCCCTGCATTTGGGGCTGTTGCTGGCCATATAGGGAAAGGGCATTTGTTTTTGATGTAGATGGTGCATGCCTCCACCTCTCCGAGTTTACCTGTATAAAAATGGTACCAAGTTTTATAAATACTAAACTTTAGTAAGTATTTGAAAGAGTTTATGTTTCCTCAATGATGAATTATTCATTAGAATCGCTATTAGAAATCTAGTAGTAGTAGCTAGAACGACCCTCACAAATTGCGAATACTAATTTGTTAAGAATTAATCGGATTGAAGATCTGGAGGGAAGTGGGGAAATGACCGATACTACTGGAAGGATTCCTCTTTGGATAATAGGTACTGTAGCTGGTATTCTTTAGCGGCTTGGCCAGTTACTCGAGATTCTCGATTATTCCATTTTTTCATGTTAGCAATGTACCATGGTCAAATTCGATAATAAATACTAAACTTTACTAAGTATTTGGAAGAGTTTATGTTTCGTCCATATACATTTATCCATAAAATGAGATCATTTATAAGATAACTACATGTAAATTTCAATGATAAGCATTAATTTATAACTTGATAAAATTGATAACTATAATGTAATATGTCAACTATATTAACCTAGTAAAAAGCTTTTGCATTCTATGCCAGTTTATATAGCTTAAATCTAATAATTCAAAATACTAGTAAAATATTGAAGAAGTTATTTAGGAGTATTTAAGTGATATAATAGATTTTGTCATAAATGTTCAATTTTTACTTTTTCATTTTATTTTTTCTCAATGAAATTGATGTCCAAACATCAAATTCAAGTACTCTTTTTTAACTTTAAATTTAAATAATTTTTTTATTCAACCAAATATCGTACAAATGCCAGCTTAAACTTTGAAAAGAAAAAAAAAAGCCATTTGTAGCATTTCCAAACGTCAAAGGATAGCTGGAGATATGGATAAATTAAAATGAATTAATGAAAAGATTCAAGGAGAAAAAACAAATTTTGAAACACCAGCTACATTTGAGATATCTTAAATACCTGATGTAATGAAGTGCCATATCAAGAGAAGGATTGCTGGAGATATCGATGAAAACTTCATCCTGATAATTTGCAATTTTGACGAATGTAAGGAGCTAAATTAAGAATGTATTTACAGTTGGGATATTAATAGAAGTAGTTCAAATCCTTCTTTGATTTTACTTCAAGTCTTTTACATTAGACAGTCTTTGAAAATAAGAAACAACCTTAAAGAGAAAAGATGTTTTACCTCTCCCTTTAAAGTATGATTTATCTTCCAATGGAAGGCTATACATCATAAATGAGCCCTGGCATTTTGCCACAGGGCTTAAGGTAGATTGAGCTAATCAACGTATAGTTTTTCTTTCTTTATTTCTTTTTCTGCAAAACATAGTCTCCAATAAATAGGCTGTAATGCAATCCTAGCAAAATCTTTTCGTGTTTAAAATTTATTTACATGTCAAAGATCGGATTTAAGACGTATCTGGTGATGATAGTCTCGTTACAAAAATTCTTCGATAGTGCAAAGACTCTATGCGTATCCACACCGAGATTGATCCTATCTATCAACTCTTTGATCAATGAAGCACGCAAACAAATTGATTGAAAAACTTGTGCTAAAATTTTTCTCAAAAATCTCAATTCAACGATAGAGGAACAAGAACACTTTTCCTTGTAATTTATTTTCTCTTTTAACTTTGTATTATACTCTCACTTTCACAAAGTGGTTTTTCTTCTCAAGACTTAATAATATAAATTTTCTCCATCACCCTTTATATAGCATCACTTTTAAACCCGTTTCCTATTTGATTGAGGTAATAATATACTTAGGGTTAAAGTTTATTGCAAAAATAAACTTAATGGAATTTTCTTGGAAAATATCGATCCTATTCTTAATAAGATTCTAACGACGTGTGGTCGTAACTAGTCCTTATGTACTTTTACATTGCTAATACAATTCTAAGTTGGATACTAATTTATAAACTTTTTATTAATATATTCCTGAAAATATAATCCCATTCCAAATGGGTTTAAGTTGCCGAACATCCTAAGGATTCACGTCAATCCAATTCAACATTGGATTTAACATATACGTCCTTTATGGACTTTGCAATTTCAATTCCAAATTGGTAAGAATAAATTAATATTATACACATAACCTTTATATAAATCAATATTAGTTTATTTTATTTATATCACATATATATTTCAACCATGAGATGCAATTTAATTTTCTATTCGAAATAGAAAACTTCAATTCATTCACAATATTATTATATCCTCTGAGCTAGCAAAGAATATAATAATAATTTATTTGAACTAATAACTAAATTTATTTGACTAATTAAATTCTTTAATTTGATTATCAAATAATAAAATAATTAATCCTTTAGCAAAGATCGGAACACTCGTTAGTGTGCGATCCCATAGGTTCAATACTAAACCGGTAGTAAATTGATCACATTAATATATAATCAAGGGTGGCGTCTAGAAACACTCCTTAATGACCGGATAGAACGAAGTGTACAATTTACTCTTGTTTACCCAAAAATCCGAGTAACAATTAAACTTATATTGTGGTTTTAAGGATATGTGATTTAATCCGATACCAACTGATAAACAAGGAATTAAATATATAAATTAAAGAATAAAATAAGTCAAACCAGTGCGCAAGCCAAATCTAGATCTCGAATTATGACGGCCTCGAGGTGGAATAGTAGGAATAGTAAGTTACAGGCAGCTCTGATGAACAATAATAAAATAGCTTAAGAATAAAGTGTATGTATTATCTTATCAGTCAAAACGTGTCCTACAAACGAATGGGTTTCCCTTTATATAATAGGGGAGTTCTAAATAAGGTACACTTCAAATCACAGTAAGAAATCATAATTGATAGTTGTCCAACCGCAAAGGGTCAATCCATTCCGCAATTTACGCCGTGATCTTCGGGCCGTTGCGGGTATCTAGCTCTTTCTGTTACTGAACCATAATGGTATTATCTCGAGGGCAAATGATTTCGACCTCGACCTCGACATTTGAAAAGAACCTCGACCCCGAGCTCGGCGTCTTGGCCTCTTGACGTGTATCATCTTTTCCATCGAAGAACGAAATTAGGTAGCCCCGATTTCCACCGTATACAGATAGTCCCCTCGTTTCTTAGAATAAAATGAAAAGAAAAGATTTGAAACTCGATTTCTCGGAGGCCCTGATGATGATGTCATCCCCGTGACGTAGGCGCTCGAGGTGACCGAAACGTCCCGTCGATTCGTTTCCCCAAAACATTAAATGCTTGTCAGTGGCGGTCGGCCACTAGCGTCGCCGAATCGTCGTTGTGTGTCTATAAATACAAGGCTTTTATATGAATCAAAACCTTTACTTCCACCCTCAAACTCTTCTTGTTCTCTTCGTCTCTTCATCTTTTCTCTATCTCTACCTGTTAATCCACCCCCTTTTAGCACCAAGAATGTAACGACCCGGCCGGTCGTTTTTGGAAATTACGCCCTGATCCCCTATTAACTGCTTCCCCTAAGTTCATTTCTACTATTTTGGTTTGCCGGGACGTTCGGTGTTGGGATTCGAAGTGTTTTGGGACACTTAGTCCCTAAATGAGAGCTTAAGAGTTGAAAAATGGTCTGTAATCGGAACAGTGTGAAGACGACCTCGGAATGGAAATCTGATGGTTCCGTTAGCTTTGTTAGGTGATTTCGGGGTTGGGAGCGTGTTCGGAATGTATTTTGGAGGCTCGTAGCTCATTTAGGCTTGAAATGCCGAAGTTTGAATTTTTGAAGTTTCCGGTCCGATAGTGAGTTTTTGATCCGAGGGTCGGATTGGAATTCCGGAAGTTGCAGTAGCTCCGTCATGTCATTTGGGTTGTGTGTGCAAAATTTCAGGTCATTCGGGCGAGGTTTGGTTAGGTTTTTGATCGAAAGTGTGTTTTGTTGGAATTTAAAGTTCTTAGGCTTGAATCTTTGATTTAATCGGACTTCCGGTGTTGTTTTAGGTGTTTTAAGGATTGGTACAAGTTCGAATAAGGTATTAGGTGGTATTGGTGCTTTTGGTTGAGGCCCCAGGGGCCTCGGGATGATTTCGGGTGGTTAACGGCAAAATTTGAGAAGTGTTGCAGCAGCTGAAGTTTTTCCCTTCTGGTATTTTCGCTTCTGCGGCTTGGGAACCGCAGAAGTGGCCTTAGTATCGCAGGAGCGAATTTGGGCTCCCTCAGCTTTTTCCGCAGGTGCGGAGGATCTACCGCAGATGCGGTTACGCACCTGCGAGGCTTCTATCGCAGATGCGGTCCCGAGTCTTTTGTGAGAAACCGCAGAAGCGGTAAGTATTTCGCAGAAGCGGCAACCGCAGGTGCAGTTTAAGACCGCAGAAGCGGAACCCTGGATTTTTAATGAAAACCGCAGAAGCGACTCGTGGTCCGCAGAAGCGGGACTGCAGAAGCGGTCCCTTGTCTGCAGAAGCGGAAATGACTGTTCAGAAATATCAATTTCGAGGGTTAAATTTCATAAGTTTGAAAATCGATTGAGAGCTCAGGAGAAGGCGATTTTGAGTGGGTTTTGAAGAGAAAATCATTGGGTAACGTTTCCTTGATCCCTTTTCATTATATTTCATCATTATATAGCTAAATACATCATTGGAATTCGAATTTAGGATCAAAAGTTGGTTAATTTGGGGTAAAACTTCATTACCTAAACTATTGAGTTTTGAGTGGGCATTTGACCTCCGATTTGGGAGATTTTTATATTGTTAGACTCGTGATTGTACGAGGGTTCTGAAAATGTGAAAATTATTCGATTCCGAGACGTTGGCTGGAGGGGCATTTTGGTCATTTTTACCTATTTTTGCGCCCTAGCTGTAAATTTATTAGCGGAATCAGTTGTTTGCAATATTATTTACAATGTGTAATTGAATTGAATAGATTTGGGCCATTTGGAGTCGGATACTCGTGGCAAGAACGTGGTTTCTAGTTGATATTGAGCCGGTTCGAGGTAAGTGGCTTGTCTAACCTTGTGTGGGGGACCTTTCCCCTTAGGATTTGTTATTTGTTGATTTGAGTGCCTTGTACGCGAGGTGACGAGCGCGTACTTGAGCCAATTGTTGAAAATCCGATTTTACTTAAGATATTGCGATTGAGTTTCTTTCATATTTGCTTTATTCTACTTGCAATTATAACCTGTGCTAGATTAGGAAAGCATGTTTAGTTGATTTAACTTGCCTAATTGCTTAAGTTGCCTTAACTGTACTACGTGAAGCATGCTAGGCCAGTACTACCTGTTGCTTGTCTTTTGTACTGCGTTTCCGTGTACCTTCTGGTTGTGATTGCGCATTTACATTGGGACTACGGATGTGGGATTCCGGAAGCTTCCCCCCCCCCCCCTTGTTTGTTTACATTGGGACTGCGGGTTAGATTCCCGATAGATCCCCCTGCAATTTTACTTTGGGACTGCGGGTTAGATTCCCGATAGATCCCCCCTGCACTTTTACTTTGGGACTGCGGGTTAGATTCCCGATAGATCCCCCTGCACTTTTACTTTGGGACTGCGGGTTAGATTCCCGATAGATCCCCCTGCACTTTTACTTTGGGACTGCGGGTTAGATTCCCGATAGATCCCCCTGCACATTGGTGGTTGGACTACGGGACGGTATCCCGGGAGATCCTTCGGATGTACACATATGATGGACTACAGGACGGTATCCTGGGAGACCCTCATTGTTATCATTGGTATTGAGCTGTGGTTACTCTGTGTTTATTCTGTACTCGTGTAGTTGTTATAGCCTCGTTGACTTGTCTTATCTCACTGCTGTACTTATTATATCTGTCAGATTTTTATATTGTTGAATTATTATTATTATGATTATATTTTGTCTCAGTAGGGCCCTGACCTTCCTCGTCACTACCCAACCGAGGTTAGGCTTGGCACTTACTGAGTACCGCTGTGGTGTACTCATGCCCTTCCTGCGCATGTTTTTCATGTGCAGATCATCCAGGTACCTCCATTCAGGCGCACTATCAGTGAGGCAGGAGGACTACGGAGACTTCGAGGTAGATCTGCTGCATCCGCAGACTGACGAGTCTCCCTCTTACTCTATATTTAGTACTTAGTTTTCCTTCTTCGGTTGTTAGAAATTCTGGAGTTTGGAACCTTTATTATACATTTCTGTAGCCTATGTTGCCCGTGAGTTTCCGGGTTTTGGGAATTGTTTTAGACTTGTGATATTGAGTTGTACTTGCCAAGCGGCATTCAGTACAGTTTCCTTTAGATATTTGATTAGATTTTCTCTATTTTTCCGCAATTATTATATTTTTCCGCAAATGTTAGGCTTACCTGGTCATGGGGACCAGGTGCCGTCATGACATGTTCACGGTTGGTGAACTAGGGTCGTGACAAAGAAGTATCAAACTCCACCTCTTTCCGCTTTTTCCAACCTGAATCAATGGCGAAAACCTCAAAAACCGTTCCTCAAAAGGAGAAAACTTCCTCCTTTTCTTCCCCGCCGGCCGATAATAAAGTGCCGGCTCTTCATGAGGTTGTTCTTGGCCCCTGTGTTACAAAGAATGACTTCAAAATCGAGAATCCCCCATCGATCCCTGGCCGATGTGAGCATGTATCGAGATATATCTGCTCAATAACGGAAAAACACCTCGAGGCCATGAAGAGATATTGTGGCTGGGGGGACGAGGTCGTGGTACAGATCCCAGCTCCCGAGGAGAGTATCACCACTTACATGGAGGGGTTCCTAAGTGTCTACACTTACCCCTTCACACTGGCCCCCATTGATCCAGTTGTCCTCGATTTTTGCAAGAGGTACCAGGTCACCCTTGGCCAGATCCACCCTTATTTCTGGCGCATAGTGATCATGCTCCGTTACTTTTCTTGCAAGGCCGAGGGGCTGGAGTTCACCCTCAACCATCTCATTCGATTATATCGACCTCAACTTTTTCGAGGGTTGATCAAGATCCAACACGGGTCGACCAAGGACTGTTTTGCCAGCAACGACGAATAAAGATCGGGGTTGGATGAGCTGGTTCGTGCGAGTGAGGACCTACGACATCATCCCAGAGGAGAAAATGTCATTCCCAAAGAAGTGGAACACAAAACGTAAGTGAAGTTTGTACCCATTAACCTTCGTACTCCATTTTGCATTATGTGATGCCTTCATCTATTTTGCAGCAGTCGCTTGGATGCCTCATGCGATCACCGACCTCGAAGACTGGGTCCGAAAACTAGCCGCGACCTCCTCTTATAACGAGCGCTGCTGACATGACTTGGCAAGGGGAAAATAGGAAGCTAAACATCATGGTGAGTTCATCTCGTAAGCCTTTGATGCATTCCTCTTTATCGGAGATGTCTTTTTACTCATATTTGATTTTCCTCAATGCAGACATTGGAGGTTTCTCTGGAATGAGGTCGTTCCCTCCTGGGGAAGAGATTGAGTCCCCGATTCCGAAATCGGGGAAAGATAATAAGAGTAAAAGGGTCTCAAAGACCGAAGACCCCCAAGATAAAAAGGCTCCAGCTCGAAGACGCAGGAGAAATTTCATTCCTATGGATATAGATTCGGTCCACCAGTTGGTAAAAGAAGAAGAAGACGAGGGTGAAGACTCGGCACTGGTGGTTCGAACCAGGAAACCGATTGAAGCTGCCAAACCCTCCGAGCCGAAGACGTTGCCTCGTGATGAGGAGGCTTCGAAGAAAGATGCGGACACAACCCCCAAATTGCTCGAGGTTGAGATTGTTCCTCGGCCATCAACAAGCATACCAGAGGGGGCGATTTCCGAGATCTCCCTGTCGCGCCCCCTTGTTCTCGCGAAATCAGGTTTCGACATTTTGACAACTCCTTTTGAGAGGGTAGGGAAAAGGAATTGGGTAGAGTCGCCACGTAACGGATTAAGGTGTGTTAGGGCACCTAGAGCAGATAACTCATATCATACCAGTTTGTATCACCAGAGATCGGGTAAGGGCTCGAAATTACCTTGAGGGGAAGGTGTTAGGCACCCCTCGAGGTCCACAACGGTGGGTCACGGCCGAACTTAATTCATGAATTAGTCTAATAAAGAAGATAGAGGATTACTTAATGGGGGGTCCTAAATTTTTTAGCCTAAAGGACTACCCCGTGCAACATAAATAATACTCGTAACTCCCTCGAGATGGGGTGTTACTCATATTATTCAGCGGGCACAAACTATCATCTCCTGCTACCCAATTACTATCTTTAAGTTGCTACTTAAAGTGCTCTAGTTGATTCTAGTGTGTTTCCTATGCGTGCACTACCCGTCCCTTACCTATGGTCCTGGAGGCATTAGGACTTCTATTTGGGGTGGTTCTAGACTAAGCCCGGGTTGCTCAAAATTGTAAAATACTAGGCGACAAACAAAACAGTTAGGACTTTTCACATAAAAAAAGATATGGGCTCATATTGACCTTCACACATAAACAACAAATGCACGCAACTGATTAGCAGGTTTTATTGATCGGAGAATCCTATAGACAGGATATCTATGTGAGAAGACACACGAGCAGTGATATACAAAAACAGTTTCATTAATGCGAGTGTTAAGGCCTATTATTTTGCCCACTGATTTTATTTAGGACGACATCTGGGCGTTTCATGTAGTGTCGAATAACAGTAAATCACAGTTACAAATCTAGAATTATGGTTTTAGTCCTATAGGCATATTGTCTAAGTGATTGGTAGTGGCGACTGTATTCAGAACTAGTTAATAGAATCCTATAGGCATGATATCTAATGTCGAACTAGTTTTAACCCTATAGACATGATTTCTAGATACACACTGATTTTAGCTTCATATTCATGTTTCACAGCCTTGTATTTCCCTTTAATCCTATAGGCATGCTTTCTAATTACTTAACCGACTTAAATCCTATAGGCATGATCTCTAGGTTTAAAACTGATTTTAATCCTATAGGCATGATATTTATTACTGAATTGATTTAAATCCTATAGGCATGACATCTATCAAGCAGCACAAGGGCAGAAATTGTACATATTCCAGAAAACAATTGAATCAAACATTGGGGTCCTATAGGCATGATTGCTAACACATATTGATGTGTCCTATAGGCAAGATTTCTAAAACACATTGTAGAACTTGACAGTTTTGACAAATGAGCAGAACTAATAGCATAGATGAATCCCCTATAGGCAAGATTTCTACACAGTTTAACAAAAGGAAATAAGAAATTCCCCCCGATTTTACTAAATACCCCACGATTTGTTTATTATAGACCAGATAAGGAATGAATTACATAGCAGTAATAAAAATTACACTATATGGAGCCTTCGTTAGGCCCAAATAAACCGGAGCGAAGGGTGCTCCTGTTTGAAGAACGATTTACTTATGCATTACCTGCAAAACTTAAAACATGATGCGTGCAAATATATATGGATTATTGCGAGAAATTAAACATGATGCAAATTCCCTTTGGACCATGAAGGTTGCCTTTTGACGGTGAGGATGATGTCCTTAGACCATGACGTCCTGGGCAATGAATCGTGAGATAAGGGATTCGCAGGCCATGAAATGATGTTCTTGGTCCATGAGAATGGTGCCTCCGAACCATGACGCCTTTTAATAATGATGTGCGATATTGAGAGATCCTCAGGCCATGGCATGGTGTCTTCAGGCTATGAGGATGACACCTTCGGAGAGAGACATGATGATGCATATGAGCAAAACAAGACAGGGCTTAGTCTTGTATAGGATCGGGACAGAGCTTAGCCCCGGAAAAGGTAAGATAGTGCTAGGTTTCAGATAGGGTAACGTCCGATCATTAGACAAGGAAAGGCAGAGCTTAGCCTTATGTAGATGGGGAGGCAATGCTTAGCCTCAAGCAAAAGGATACAGGGCTTAGTCTCATGCAATGGAAAGGCAGTGCTTAGCCTTATACAAATAGGGAGCCAGGGCTTAGCCTTATGCAAGGTTTGATACAAGGCTTAGTCTCATGCAACAGAAGGCAGAGATTAGCCTTATGCAAATAGGGAGGTAGGGCTTAGCCTCATGCAAGAAAAGGCAGTGCTTAGCCTTATGCAAATGGGGAGGCAAGACTTAGCTTCCCTCTCTACCGGCTTATTCTGATGAAAGGAACGCTTTGAAGCTCCTTCACAGTCAAAAGGAGGAGGAGCTCAGGGACCTTCTGGCAGACTTGGCCAAGGCTCTTAAGGATGAGGCCGAGCTAGACAAGCAGGTAACTATCATTTTGAAAGAGTATGGTCTACTCGACCCAACTTTGGAGGCTAATACTTCGGTGTGTCAGCTGCAGCAAGAACTTGAGAGGATCGAACTACTTCGTAGGGAGGTCGATTAGATCAAGGCCGACTGCGATCGGTGCAAGAGAACATGGACCGCCTCGCTACGGAGAAAGAGGCTGTTTTGGTCAAACTGGCATCATCCGAGGCCCAACTCAGGCCAGAAGGATCGACGAGCTTGAGATCAAGCTTGCTAAGGCCAGGGCAGAGGTCAGGAAGACGAAGGTCGCAGCTGAAAAAACCATTGTTGTATACTTGGCCGATGTTGAGGCTGCTCAAATGCAGCTAAGAAGCCGCCAACTGAGAGCGACGGAGCAATGATTTGGTCAAGTGCCAATCCCGGAGGGAGAACCTCGAAGAAATCCACGCTCAAGGTTACGACCTCTCTGCAGAGATAGCTCAAGCAAAGGCGCCCGAAGCTGATGCCAGATTTCCCGTCTCCTCAGACGATGATGATGATGATGATGAAGTCAGCCAAGGCGGGTCTGACAATGATGAGGGGCCCGAAGGAGAAGCCGCTCAGCCCCGGGCATAGTTAGGATTTTTTCTGTTTCTTTTTGTAAGACCCCTGTCGGTCTCTTGTACACATATATAAAAGAAAATTTTTCTTGAATGCCTTCTCAATTTTTATGAGCATGTTTTTGCCTTGCAAAATCTTAGCATAGTTTCACGCTTTGAATAGTGTGTTCGAGACTTTGTCTCGGGTGGATTCCTTGAAGTTACAATGATCGAGTTCGAATAAGGTTCAAACTTCGAGGCATAGACCCTTAAGGGTTTTTTCCGGATAACGTTGAGTCCCCGAGCCATAATCAATTTATTATATATTTGGGCTTGGGAAAATCGAACCCTTGGGTTCGGATTGAGTGAGAACAAGATCTCAAACCCTAAGTGTATTGGCCCTTAGGTTCTTTTTAGATCGGGCCGTTATGGCCTCTAAAAGATGGCTATTATTTCCCCCTTTTCGGCTTAAAAGACTTAGTAAAAATTTCTTTGTGCCTTAGCATGTATTTTTTACCCATTGAGTTTTTTGAGGGTCTGATGCTGATTGAGACCCCTTTGCTTTTTGTGCCTTAGCACGTTTGTGTGAAGGTAATTTGATACCTCTTAAGGTTTTTCGAGGACCGATTTTATTGAAGCCCTTTTTATTATTTGCCGAGGGTAGCCTTTTTAACCAGGGTTTTTCAAAGAATTTGAAGTCCTATTTTGATTGTGGGGTTCGAACGTCTGCGAGTCGCATTAATTTGGCTGTAGCCTTTGGGTATGCCTCTTGGGCTTATTTCCCAATAACACTTTGAACTTGTTCGAGGTGTTAGTCCCCGTGAAGGATGGCCTTAGCCTATAGGTCGAGGGGCGCCTCTTGAGGTCTTATGAATTCGAGTTTAGATAACTCGAACATGTTGATTATCTATGACAGTCTCCGAGTGTTCGAGGTATATTTGCGCTTGGCCCTCTAGCCGTTTCTTACAAAATCATAAGTATAGAGCTCGCATAGTACCAAATTTTCTTTGAGACACAAAGTGTTTGATATAGAAAGAATGCTTCTTTGAATAATTTATACATGCTTACATGTTTTACCGTCGGGGCTCGACTAATCTATATGGACACGGTCCACTCGACCGTTTGGCCAATTAAAAAGTTTCCCTATCAAGACCCTTTGACATGAAGTATTTTTCTCGAAGAACTTCGGGTAGAACTTCTCTCCATTTCCCCTTAGCATTGTTCAACCTTTTCTTTAAGTTTTGAATGATAGTCTTGTTCGTCAATTCGTCCTGTCCATTTCTGCTTGGGTGATACAGCGTCGATAAGATCCTTTTTATTTTGTGTTCTTCGAGGAACTCCTTTACCTTGCTGCCGATGAATTGTTTTCCGTTGTCACATACGATTTCGGCAGGTATCGCGAATAGACACAAGATGTGGTCCCAGATGAAGTCTATGACTTCTTTTTCCTTGACCTTCTCGAAGGCCTGTGCTTCCACCCATTTAGAAAAGTAGTTAGTTATGAACAAAATAAATTTAATTTTACCTAGGGCCGTTGGTAGAGGGCCGACGATATCCATCCCCCATTTCATGAATGGCCATGGGAATAGGACTGAATGAAGTTGCTCCCCGGGCTAATGGATCATCGATGCAAACCTTTGACATTTATCACATTTTCAAACAAACTCCTTAGTGTCTTTTTCCATGCTATTCCAGTAATACCCTGCTCTAATGATTTTGCGAATCAAAGATTTGGCGCTGGAGTGGTTCCCACAAGTGCCTTCATGTATCTCTCATAAAAAATAATCGGTGTCCACTGGCCCTAAACATACCACCAATGGTCCATCGAACATCCTTTTGTATAATGTTCCATCTTCATCCAATGTGAACCGAGCAGCTTTGGTTCGTAGGGCCCTCGACTCTTTAGGGTCCGATGGGAGCTTTCCATTCTCTAATATTCAATATATTTATTCCTCCAATCCTAGGTCAAGCTTGTATAATTTATCTCGGCATGACCCTCATCGACCATAAATCTCGATAATTAGACGACTGTCCTCGGGATAATATCATCTTCCTCGACTGATGACCCTAAATTTGCAAGTGCATCGGCCTCACTATTTTTTTCTCGAGGTACGTGATCTAGAGTCCACTCCTTGAAGTGGTGCAAAGTTACCTGTAGCTTGTCCAAATACCTTTGCATTCTATCCTCTCGAACTTCGAATCTTTAGTTTACTTGGTTCACCATCAATAAAGAGTCACACTTGGCTTCAATGACTTCTGCCCCGAAGCCATTAGCTAGCTCGAGACCTGCAATCATGTCCTCGTACTCGGCCTCATTGTTAGTCAACCTAGAAGTTTTGATAGACTGCCTAATAGTGCTACCTATGGGTGGCTTCAAAATGATGCCTAGCCCGGACCCTTTCACATTAGAAGCGCCATCTGTGAAAAGGGTCCATACCCCCGATGACGTGCCTGATTTTAACAAGAGTTCCTTTTTAACTTTGGGTACGAAGGTTGGCGTGAAATCGACCACGAAGTCCGCTAAAATTTTAGACTTGATGGCCGTTCGGTGTTAATACTCGATACCGTACCCATTGAGTTCGACGGCCTATTTGGCCAATCGGCCCGAAAGTTCGGCCTTGTGCAAAATATTATGAAGTGGTTAACACACTTATGGGGTGACAATGAAAGTATGGTTTCAGCTTTCTAGAAGCGCTTATTAGTGCAAGTGATAATTTTTCTAAGTGTGGATATCTAGTTTCTGCTTCCTCTAAGGTTAGACTTACATAGTAAACGAGAAATTGCGTACCTTGGTCTTGTTGAACTAGGACACTACTTACCGTGATTTCCGACACCGCCAAATATTAGTAGAGTTTCTCATCTTCCTTCGGGGTGTGAAGCAATGGTAGGCTCGATAGGTATCGTTTTAATTCCTCTAATGCTTGTTGACACTCCGGGGTCCAGGTGAAATCATTCTTTCTGTGGCTTCGATCCGATGACCTCAAGATAAATCGGCCTAAAGCAGCTATCCGCCCAGTTAGACTCTGCATGGCTTTTACGCTGTCCACGACGGTGATGTTTTCGATGGCCTTGATTTTATCGGGGTTGATCTCGATCCCCCGAATTGACACCATGAAACCTAGGAACTTTCCCGAGCCGACCCCCAAAGCACATTTCTCGGGGTTGAGTTTCATGTTATATTTCCTCAAAATCTCGAACGTTTCCTGCAAATGAGCCAAATGGTCCTCTGCGCGCAAGGACTTAACTAGCATGTCATCAATATAAACTTCCATTGACCTACCTATTTGTTCTTCGAACATCTTATTTACTAGGCGTTGGTAAGTAGCTCCTGCATTTTTTAGCCTGAAGGGCATTACATTCTAACAATATGTTACATACTTGGTGATAAATGACGTCTTCTCCTGGTCTTTCGGGTTCATCTAAATTTGATTGTACCTGGAATAGGCATCGAGAAAGGTGAGGGTCTCGTGGCCAGCCGTAGCATCGATCATGTGATCGATGTTAGGCAGTGGAAAAGAGTCTTTAGGGCATGCCTTGTTCAAATCCTTGTAATCAACACACAATCTAAGTTTGTTCCCTTTTTAGGGACTAAGACTACATTTGCTAACCATTCGGGGTATTTTACCTCCCGAATGGACCCTACTTTGAGAAGTTTAGTAACCTCGTCCTTCATGAATGCATGTTTTACCTCGGACTGGGGCCTTCTTTTTTGTTTCACCGGTTTGAACCTGGGGTTAAGGCTTAGCCGATGCGTTGTTATCTCCGGTGGGATCCGTCATGTCTAAATGGGACCAAGTAAAACAATTTATGTTATCGATAAGAAATTGAATAAGCTTTTTCCTGAGTTCGAGGGTTAACCCCGTTCCCAGGTATACCTTTTGCTCGGGCAGGTACTCGATCAATATAACCTGTTCCAGCTCCTAGACCGTTGATTTGGTGGCTTTGGAGTCTTCGGGTACAATAAAGGTTCGAGGAGTCAAAAAATCTTCCTCTTCTTCTTCTATTTCCTGCTTTCCCGATTCGGTCGAGGCTAGTGGCTGTGATTGCTATTTGGTTTCCTGTTTACCTTTGATGATCGACCTTTCCGAGGTTGATAACGTTGGAACCGGTATTACCTTGTCAACTGCAAACATTTCTTTCGCAGCATGCTGCTCCCCGTACACTATTTTCTTGTCGTCCGACATCGGGAATTCATCATTTGGTGAAGAGTCGAAGGAACTGCCCTCATGTTGTGGATCCAAGGCCTCCCGAGAAAAGCATTGTACCTCATGTTGCCCTCGATCACGTGGAACTTAGTATCTTGAATGGTTCCAGCCATGTTCACTAGTAGAGTAATCTCACCTTTAGTTGTTTTACTGGACATGTTGAAGCCCTTTAAGACCTGAGTTGCGGGCACAATTTGATCTTGTAAACCGAGTTGCTCCACGACCCTCGATCGGATGATGTTCGTCGAACTACCTGGATCTACTAAAACACGCTTAACTTGAACTTTATTTAATAAAATAAAAATTACCAGAGCATCGTTGTGTGCTTGAGAAATGCCTACTGCTTCCTCATCGTTGAATGATAAGGAACCCTCGAGCACGTAATTTTGGGTCCGCTTCTCCCTAGTAATTGACACCTTAATGCGTTTGAATACGTGCCCTTGTGGAATATCGACCCCACCGATGATCATATGAATGACATATTGCGGTTCCTCTTGTTCATTTTTCCTATTGGCGTCTCTGTCTCTGAAATGGTTCTTGGCTCGATCACTAAGGAACTCTCGAAGGTGGCCCTCGTTGAATAGACGGGCTACCTCCTCCCTTAATTGCCTATAATCCTCCATTTTATGACCATGTGTGCCATGATATTTGCACATGAAATTTGGGTTTCTTTGGGAAGGATCGGTTTGTATGGGTCTGGGCTATCTGGTATCTTTGGTCCTTTTGATTGCCAATACAATGCCTGATGCATCAACGCTAAAGTTATATTCCGATAATCGAGGTGCCTCCACGGGATCGACATGCTTATCGAAACCGCTTTTGCTCATAAGTCCCCGAGAATTTTGTCCTCGATCATTTCGGGGGCGATTGCATCCCAAGCCATTGTTCCTTCGATCCACGGTATACGGTTGATATCACTCCCTGTTCGACCTTGATGTCCCTCTAGGTTTTAACTGCTAACCTGTTTGGATGTACTGAACCGGAAGGGGCTCCTAATTGGTCGTCCTCAACCCTGATCTTCGATTGATATCGATTGTACACATCTGCCCAGGTTACAGCTGGATACTCGACCAAGTTTTGTTTCAATACTATCGAACTTCGCTCGTTCAACCCTTGGGTGAAAGCTTGAACGGCCCAATCATCTATGTCCGGTGGCAACTCCATGCGTTCCATCTGAAATCGGGATATGAACTACCTCAGCATTTCATCACCCCTCTGTCTTATCTTAAAAATGCTCGATTTCCTTGTTGCGACCTTTATGGCCCCGGCGTGCGCCTTCACGAAGCCGTCTGGTAACATGGAAAATGAGTCGATGGAATTTGGTGACAGGTTATGATACCAAATCATTGCTCCCTTTGACAAAGTTTCCCCAAATTTTTTCAACAAAATCGACTCGATCTCGTCATCATTTAAGTCATTTCCTATAATCTCGCATGTGTATGTATTGATATGCTCATTAGGATCGGTTGTCCCGTTGTATTTGGGTATATCCGACATATGGAACTTCTTAGGAATGGGCTTTGGAGCTGCACTCTGAGGAAAAGGCTTTTGCATGAACTTTTTCGCATCCAAACCTTTTAAGATCGTGTGACCCCGGTATCTGATCAACTCGGGAGTTGTATGTTTCTACTTTTTTATCATTATCTTTGATTTTCTTCTCTCCCGACAGGATTCTTTTGGTGAGCTTCTCGAGCATCTTCATTATTGTAGGATCAGTCCCTAATCTGTTACCATTCGACCTTTCTGGCACTGGCTCGATACGACGAGTGATCTCTGGTTCGACCACACTCGGAGTTCTATGTTGACTTTTAAGCTGAGCGATAGCAGCCTGCTGAGCCTGTAGCATCTCGAATTTTACCCGGAGTCTAACTCCCCCGTCTCTTACGCCCTGTGTTCCTTGGCCACCAGATCGGCCTTCCCTGCATACACTCCCTTTGGGGTCTGCACCTAAATCTGTATTAAAAGCAATGTACGAACTGATATAGATTGAATCGACGATACTCCCCCGAAATTAGCCGGTGGCAACCCGGCTCCTGCAGAATTTACATTATCGTTTTCCCCGTGAAATCCAAGACCATCATCACCGTGTACCGGTGCGCTTTGTGAGTTTGACATGTTTTCCTGAGAACAAAAATTCTTGACAAGAACAAGTGTGAAAATAACGTGTGTTATCAGAATCAGCACTGAAACAATCACTATTATCCTTAGCCCCACGGTGGGCGCTAAACTATTTACCCTGTAATCCGAGTAACAATTAAACTTTTATTGTGGTTTTAAGGATATGAGATTTAATCCAATGCCAATTGATAAACAAGGAATTAAATATATAAATTAAAGAATAAAATAAGTCAAACCAATGTGCAAACCAACTCTCGACCTCGAGCTATGACGACCTCGAGGTGGAATAGTAGGAATAGCAAGTTACAAGGCAACTCTGATGAACAGTGAATAAAACAGCTAGAGAATAAAGTGTATGTATTATCTTATCAGTCAAAACGTGTCTTACAAATGAATGGTCTCCCTTTTATATAATAGGGGAGTCCTAAATAAGGCACACTTCTAATTACAATAAGAAATCATAATTGATAGTTGTCTAACCGCCAAGGGTCAATCCATTCCACAATTTACGCCGTGATCTTCGGGCTGTTGCGGGTATCTAGATCTTTCTATTACCGAACCATAACGGTATTAACTCGAGGTATGTCTTCTTCCAACCTCGGCAAATGATTTCAACTTCGACCACGGTATTGGAAAGGAACCTCGACCCCGAGCTCGGCGTCTTGGCCTCTCGACGTGGTATCATCTTTTCCATCGAAGAACGAAATCGGGTAGCGCTGATTTCCACCGTATGCAACTCTTAAGAACTAGTAGAAGAATAGTGTACTAATTCCTTCTATCCTTATAGCTCTGGGTCACCTTAGGATATGGTTCAACTGTTAAAACCTAATAGGCGACCAACCATGTGTTCATGTCAAGTATAATCGACCACGAATGTCCTAAGAAACTCTTTTCTTCTTTTATTCAATTGCCCTGGTCAAGGTCTTAGTTTTGTCGTTTATAATTCATGACAACATGGAGCTTAAACTCACTACCAAGAGTCGACAGATTCCATCTTCATCAATCACTAATTCTACAAGTATTTAATCGTACCCAATATCCTTTCAACTATCGCCCTATGGCCATATGTGTCTAGTATCAAAGCACAATAAATAACTTGTCAATTACTATGATGATCTCAAGTCAAAGGAAACTCTTACATCACATTCTTCAAGAGAATATCCTATTGACAGTTTATGGTAATTCTAACCATTAGGAATTGTCCAATGAGTCGGTTCAATGATCGTATCTCGATATACATCATCTATCTATGTGATTTAGTTAATGGGATCAACTAATTCTTATCCCATAAAGACAATCACATAAATATTGATCTAACCGGATTACTAATGTCCAAATTAATAATCCTACGATCAAGAATAAATTTAGATAAATTATTAGAAACTTCACTCTCATTATCGTGATCTCCATCACGATGACAAGTTTCAAAATTTAATCAAGGACCTTATTAAATTAATCAAATAATTAATAATAACTATGATAAAATAATATCAAATGCCATATATTTCTATATCAAATAACATTCACAAAAATATGTTCAAATCATCATATATGAGATTGGATGTGGGGCATATCTACTATATCCCTAACAATCTCCCACTTGCACTAGAGCCAATCGCTCTTATAATTCATTCCTAATTTTTACTTGTGCTTGGCAAACTCCTTTGCGCCAAGAGCGTTAGTGAATGGGTCTGCAGCATTTTCCTTTCTATCAACCTTTTGAATCTCAACGTCTCCACGTTCAATAATTTCTCTTATCAAGTGATACCTTCGCAGAATGTGTTTAGATTTTTTGTGTGATCTTGGTTATTTTGCTTGAGCAATGGCTCCAATATTGTCACACAATAATAGAGTTGCACCTTCTATTGAAGGATTCACACCAAGTTCAGTTAAGAACTTTTTCATCTATACAGCTTTCTTTGCAGCTTACTAGCTGCTATATATTCTGCTTCAGTCACTCAATTAGCTACTATAGCTTGTTTGGAACTTTTCCAACTCACTGCACCACTATTTAAGGTGAATACATAACCAGAAAAGATTTTCTATCATCTTTATCTGAAGAGAGACTTGCATCAGTATAACCTTCAAGTTTCAACTCAGAATCTCCATAAATGAGGAATTGGTCTTTATTCCTTCTTAAGTACTTAAGAATGGTCTTCACTGCCTTCCAATGTTCCTACCAGGATTTGCTTGATATCGGCTAGTCACTCATAGTGCATAAGCCACATTAGGACGTGTACATGTCAAGGTATACATAATAGCTCTCACTACACTAGCGTATGGGATCCTACTCATGCGTTCTCTCTCTCTTCAGGTGTTTTAGGATAATCTCCCTACTGAGAGTACTTCCAGTGCCTATCGGTAGATAGCCTCTTTTGGAATTATCCATGTTATACCTTTTCAAAATGGTATCAATGTACAAAGACTTGGAAAGCCCAAGCAGCTTCCTCGATCTATCTCTATAGATCTTTATTCCCAATATATAAGCTGCTTTCTCCTAAGTCTTTCCTGGAGAACTATTCAGATAGCCAAATCTTGGTACTTTGCAATGCAGGTATATCATTCCCTATGAGCAATATATCATCAACATACAATACTAAGAATATAATTGTGCTCCCACTAACCTTTTTGTATACACAAGGCTCTTCTTCGCATCTAACCAAATTGAACTTTTCAATTATCTTGTTAAAGTGAATATTTCAACTTCGAGAAGCTTGTTTTAGTCCATAAACGGATCTTTGTAGCTTGCAAATCTTATTATAATCAGACAGAGATGTGAAACTTTCAGTTTGTGTAATGTACACATCCTTTTCTAGCTCACCATTAAGGAAAACTATTTTCACATCCATTTGCCACATTTCATTGTTAGAACCTTGTGTCGCCTCTTCATAGGTCTTAGGGTCATCATTATTATGATTAACCTCATTTGATACACCATCTTTTACCATTAGGCTTAATCTAGTTGGTACATGACGTTCTCGTGTAGACCTTCTAAGAGGTTCTTGTGTACCTTGTGTTGGATTTGGTTGTTGTTCAATTTGGGTTGAAACTGGTTCATTAACATGTTCATGAACTACATTTAGTTCTTGAACTTCAACAGTTGATGATGAAAACTTCTTTGTCAACTTCAAAACATCCAATAAAGGTTCTTCAACTTATGTCTCATGATCTTAATTTTGTGTTGCTTCATTAGTTTCTTGAACTTCATCAAGTTCTATTTCTCCAGTATAATTTCCTTCCAAAAGGACTTCCCTTTTCAAAAAGGTTATTCCTCTAGCCACAAACACTTTATGGTCAGAAGGGTGATAGAAATAATATCCCATTGTATTTTGAGATACCCAATAAACCTACACTTATCACATCTTGAGTCAAGTTTATCAAACTGCAATCTCTTAACATAAGCTGGACAACCCCAAACTTTAAAGGATAGGCTTACATCCTTTCCGTATCTCATATGGCGTTGTGGAGACTAACTTAGTGAGAACTTCATTGAATAAATATATCGCCGCTTCTAAAGCGTATCCCCATAAATTTATTGAAAGATCAGTGAACCCTATCATAGATCTCACCATATCTAATAAGGTTCAATTTCTCTTTTCAGACACATCATTGTGTTGCAGTGTTCCTGGAGGTGTCCACTATGAGAGAATCCCATTCTCTTTGAGTTACCTAGTAAAATCTTCACTAAGATACTCTCCACCTCTATCAGACCTTAGTACTTTAATACTTTTACCGGTCTGTTTCTCAACTTCACGACGGAACCTTTTGAACATTTCAAAAGATTTAGATTTATGTTTCATAAGATACACAAATCCATATCTTGACATATCATCAGTGAAGGTGATGAAGCAAGAATATTCACCTCTAGCTTGAATTTTTATGGGCCCACAAACATCTGTATGAATTAGTCCCAATAATTTAGAAACTCTTTCTCCACTTCCAGTAAATGGAGATTTGGTCATTTTTTTTTTTTGAGACAAGATTCACAAGTTGGATATGATTCAAAATCATACTTATCAAGGTACCCTTCCTTGTACAACTTGTTAATTCTTTTCTTTCCAATATAACTAAGCCTACAATGCCAAAGATATGTATGATTTACTTAATCATCTCTTTTTCTCTCAGGAATAGAAACATGCATAGTCGAATTTGCACTCTTAGGTAAGACATAAACATCATGTTGGAGATAGTCATTCACATATAACTCATTACCATAATAAATAGAACAAATATCATTGCTTATGTTAAAGCGAAACCACGCTTGTCCAACATAGAAGCTGAAATTATGTTCAAAACAAATTTAGGAATATAATAACAGTCATCTAGCATAAGTATTTTGCCCGAAGGCATTATTAAAAAAATTGATCCTATAGCTATAGCTGCAACTTTTGTACCATTTCCAACTTGTAGATTAACTTCTCCTTTCTTCAGCCTCCTACTTATCTTAAACCCTTGCATTATATTGCAGATGTTATAACCATTATTAATATCTAATATCCACATTGAAGAATTAGTAGTAGCTAAAGGAACCTTGAAAATAGTTTTCATTAATGTTTTACCTTATTTCTTATCCTTTAGAGTTGCAAGATACTCCTTGCAGTTTCTCTTCCAATGCCATTTTCTTCGTTTAATGAAAACATTCAACATCATATACTAGCTGCAAGATCAAATCTTCAGAAAACTCTTTACCAAGCTTGTACCCCAACTTCTCAAGTTCTTCGGTAAGATCAATCACCTGATTGACATGGGGTCAAACTGGAGAGTTTTCAATGTCCAACTGTGTATCAATTGTCATCTTAAGATGTTCAATGATTGCAGTTGGATCCATATTTTGATGTTTTCTCTGGAGTTCAGAACTCATAGAAGCGAGAGTGATGCGTTTAATAGCAATGCATTCTTCCAAGTATTTCTAATAAACCTTGGTGCCTTGAACATCATTCTCTGGTGGGACTAGCTTTGCAGGCTTATCGAGCACATCAATGAGCTTTTCATGCATGAGAACAATTCTCAAATTTCTATATCAGTCATCAAAGTTTGGTCCTACCAACTTCTTGGTCTCAAGTATTTCACGCAGTGATATAACAGACATATTGAGAAATCTAAAAGATAGAAAGAAAAGGCAATAATATAAGAACATATTACATATATCATAAAGACATAGACTTTTATCTAAATGATATTTCCACTAATATTTTAAAATATTTACCCTCATTATAGTTTAAGAAATCTTTATTTCTGTTAGTGGAGTAAAGAAATTCTTTAACAATATGTATGAGCCCCTTGGAAGTCAAGTCGTTTCTCACATATATTTTAAAGTTAGATACTCTTACTAATTTTTTTCTAGCCCCGATATACATAGATTATGCACTTATTATACATATACAAATATGATACATGAATTATACATATATAATATATCAAGTCGCTATTTTTAATTTAAACGATTATGCAAGTAGCTATTTGGGTTAATTCTTCTTTAGTTTCTTACTATGTGCAATAGATTTCAAGCAGATGACGGTGAATGCGGTCGTACTATTAACAAAAGCTACACTACCACTCTATAACAAAGTATCTTATGTACTGGTGTTACAAATAATTAAGTTGGAGTTAATTCATGCTTCCAATAATTTAGTAGTAGTTAGTAAGTACACACTAGAGTAAATGAGTAATCACAAATCTGTCTCCCTAGTGTCTCTTAGCAGCATCTAGCCTAGTTAATCCATCCTATATATAGCATCAGCGCCATTTCAAACGCTCCGCCGTTTGACTCCCATTTGAACCAATCATTAATTCCTGAAAATCATTAATTCCTACTTACTGAAAATCAATGTGCGTCACTGTCTTCACTTTTTTATTTCAAATCATCCTCATCATCTCATTACATCTACCTTCAAAATTGCTAATTACAGGTTTTACTCTCTTACTAGTTGGATTAATGATATTTGAATTGAAACAATATGTGTTGAATCTGAACATAGTTGGGACTTTATTCACGGTCAAAATTGGTACTGAAAACTAGTTCCTTCTGGATCATTAAATTGCCAATAATTTCTAAGAAATATTTAAATTTTGGAGAACTGAGATTTAAAATTGCTGACTAGGTTTTATTGTTAGCAACCTAACCAATCCACCCTATCTATCACTTTTTTATTATTTTTTTTGTTATTGTTATTTTCTTAAACAAAAAAGCAATTCTCGACAAAATTGGGAACAAGTGAATTACTAGTAAGATCAATAATCGATATAATTCAGAGAAGTACATTCAAATTTCTGGGGACTGAGATTATCTTGGCACTATAAACTGTTATACCACCACACCCCCTACCCCCCCTACCCCCCCCCCCCCCCAACAAAAAAAAAACCACTCAGGAGAAATCGAAGAAGACCTAATTAGCCCACATTGCACTTTATGTGCAACAAGAAGTGACAGACTTAGGTAATATGGCATTAAAAATTGTGGGTTGGGTTGGGTTGTTTATGTTTATAAAAATGTGATAGGCTTTTGCATCCTTGTTACTCCCAACACAAACACACAAATCGTTGTATTAAATAGAGTGGGTGTATATATAACTGTAACTGGTCCTATATATTTTGTCTCAAGCTGTTTGATTTCTAGGAGTGTGTAAATATATGACTACTCATTCAAATTTGAATAGTCTTTTGAGTCCTTATATGCACAATTTTTTGTATATTCTCTCTCTCATTTCTCTTTGACTACCTCGGCGTCACCAAAACCTCATTTGACCACCATTCATTTTCCCTCCTTTTGCCAAACTCTTCAGGCTTTAAACCCCAAATCTCATTTCTACTTCTTTCAGTCATTTCATCAAACAGTTGTCTTTCGTCCCTATAGTCAGTCATGAATAATAGAGGAGAAGCCAATAATAGCATAGACACTGAGCCCACTTCTCTCAAGGTCAGTTTCCAAGACCTTAGTATTAGCAATACTAACAGTACTAGCATTGATTTTTGTAGTACTAGCTTTACCCTATCTGAGAATAATAGCATAGGTAGTAAACTGAGTACTGATGGTGGTTTTGAAGGGAAAAAAATGGAATCTTTGAATGTTGAATTGGAAAAGGCTGTTGAATATGTTGACAGTGAGAATACCAGTTTTAGTTCAGTTAGTTATTGTAACAGTGCTGACCCAAATGAGGCTAGTTTCAGGGGCATTTGTGTATCAAAACCTCACAAGGGTAACGATATTCGATGGGATGCAATACAATATGTGAAAGGGAAAAATGGAGAGTTGGGCTTGGCCCATTTTAGGCTTTTGAAAAAACTGGGATTTGGCGATATTGGGAGCGTTTATTTGGCGGAGTTAAGGGGGATGGGATGCTTGTTTGCAATGAAAGTAATGGACAAAGGGATGTTAGCTGGGCGGAAGAAGGTGATGAGAGCTCAAACTGAGAGGGAAATTTTGGGCTTGTTAGACCATCCGTTCCTCCCAACCCTTTATTCACATTTTGAAACAGAGAAGTTTTCGTGTTTGCTGATGGAGTTCTGTAGTGGGGGAGATCTTCATTTGCTCAGGCAGCGCCAGCCCGGCAAGCATTTTACAGAACAAGCTGCAAGGTTTGTCTTTTATTCTAGTTTCTCGATTTTTCAACTGTGTAGTTGCCAATTTGACTGCATATGTACCAAAATTTTCAATTTTTACTTGTTCCTTTGTTTCACATAGTACTACCATTGGTATCTGGATTAAGTGTCTTATGTCGCTAGATGCTGTTTGATAAACTTAGTGCTCTGCTGCTAGTCACTTCATCACCGGTCTGACTTGATGATTTCCTTGAGTTCTCTATGCAGCGTGTGTGACATCGGAGTTTTAATGGCGATTGCTCATTATTTTTGATCTTTTGTGTCCCCAGTTTCAAATCCTAGGAATGCAGATTGTTAAATACTTCCACTTAGTGTTGGCCACTGTTGAAGCATTAGGTTATACACTCTGCTTTCATCAAATCCATGAAAAAATGGAAATTCAGAATCTTGTAATTATATTCGAAATATTTAAGCATGGTCTATAGTATGATATTGGTCTGAGATGAATTTAAATGGGGAACATGGTCTATTCTAACTGGACCTTAATGCCATGCGACAGTGCATTTTATTTTGTCTCAATTTTGGTTAAACTTCCAATTTTCTGTCTATTCTGAAGTCTCATAAAGAATTTGTTTCCTTTTTCTTGTGGCAGATTTTATGTATCAGAGGTGTTGCTCGCCCTTGAGTATTTACACATGATGGGAGTTGTATACAGAGATTTAAAGCCTGAAAATGTTTTGGTGAGGGAAGATGGCCATATAATGCTGTCAGATTTTGATCTATCATTGAGATGTTGTGTTAGTCCCACCCTTCTAAGATCCAGTGATGAGCCATCTTGTGCTCTCTCTTCATACTGTATCCAGCCATCATGCATTGATCCAGCGTGCAAATTACCTGTCTGTGTAGAGCCTTCATGCTTTCAACCTTCGTGTTTTAAGCCTCGTCTCTTCAACCAAAAAACAACCAAAACGAGAGGTGATCGTGCGCCCGTGGTGTCTGCTGGTTCACTTCCTGTGCTGGTCGCAGAGCCAACTGCAGCTCGATCTATGTCCTTTGTTGGAACCCATGAATACTTAGCCCCAGAAATAATTAGAGGAGATGGTCATGGTAGTGCTGTTGATTGGTGGACATTTGGGATTTTTCTGTACGAGTTACTTCATGGTAAGACACCATTTAAAGGCAATGGAAATAGAGAGACATTATTTAACGTGGTCGGTCAACCTCTAAAATTTCCTGAAGGATCCACAGTTAGTTTTGCTGCGAAGGATTTGATCCGAGGTCTACTTATGAAGGATCCTCAAAAACGACTAGGATTTAAAAGAGGTGCTACGGAGATCAAACAACATCCTTTCTTTGAAAGCGTTAACTGGGCTCTCATTCGAAGTACTCATCCTCCAGAGATTCCTAAGCCAGTCGATCTTACATTTTTTAAACAATCGTGCAAGTCATCGTCTCATGCAAACGAGAAGGCTGCTTCTGATTCGGATAGATCATCTGGTCCTTATTTAGATTTTGAATTTTTCTGAATAAATTTTTGAGGGTGGATTTGTAGGTGTCATTCTTGATGCAACTAAATGGCCATCTTTGATGTTCATTTTGGTTAGAAAGTAATTTGTTTCACTTCACAATTATGTTTCTTTATTACATGCTCTAAAAAGTACTACAAGTAGTTCTCTCACCAACTTTCTTAACTGCTTTCCAATAGAAACTTACAAAAAGATAAAGGCATTGGAATCTCCTGAAAATGGTTTTCCTTTTCATGTTAAATACTTTCAGTAAAGTGAAAGGAATATAAAAGTAGCAGAGAATACCTTTTATATTCATTGTTTCAATCTGTTAATTAGATATTCCTTGAGGACCCTCGGTTTGAGGTGGTGAAACCACACTTTTCAGGACACACTTTAACAGAGGCTATCTTTGTCTTGAACAAGGACTTTTCCTATAAAAACATCTTCTGTAGTTTATATAAAGAAACTTCAACATGTGGACAAATGATGATAAAGTTTTCTTTTGTTACAAATTTTGCAGTGTTGAGTCAGTGTCGTTTTCCACCTTATAATATGTCAGTGTTGCTTTGACTGAGGATGCTAAAAGGGGGGACTTATTTTGTGTATTTTCTTTCTTTCTTTCCAAACTGTGCTGGAAAAAAAAAAAGGAAAATCTATTTGCTTTCTGTTGTCTTTAGTCTATCATTCTTCTTTTGGACGTGGGTTATATTCTTGTAAGATGCATTGGCTTCTTTTTTCCTCAAAAACAGTAGTATCTTGAGTTGGATGCCGACATTCTGTTCAGGGTTGTGCAATCTAGGTACCAGATTAAAGTGGAACCAATTTCTTGAATCGAAGCTTGTGCAATGGAATCATAGGCAGGAAGCTACTGTGTTTTTTTTTTCCAAAGTGCATTTTCATAGATACGGATGGAACAAGAGAATGACACATCTTTAAAATGCATTTTGATTTTAAAAAGACAAATCATGTTGATTTTGGACCTTTAGAATGACTCGCATTTTACCACTCAAGAGTTAAAATGACGAATAAGATACAAAATTGCATCCAGTTGTACTTCCATATTATTCCGGCTCCACCTAGCTGTAATTCAAAAATTAGCTCATGATGAAAGAATGGGGATGTAACGACCCGGCCGGTCGTTTTGAGAATTTAAGCTCCATTCAGCGGCGTAAGGTCTGAAACAGCTTCATAATACGAGTATCAACTTGCGTGCATGGTTGAATTCAGTTAACGGATGATTCAGAGTAAAATTAGAAGAAGGAATCTAGTTTTGGGAGTTTAAGCGGTGAGAATTTGACCGGAATTGGACTTTTGAGTAAACGGCCCCAGAATGAATTTTTGATGATTCCAACAGCTTCGTATGGTGATTTAGGACTTAGGCGCGCGTTCGGATTGTGTTTTGGAGGTCCGTAGCTAATTTAGGCTTGAAATGCTGAAAGTTGAAATTTTGAAGTTTCCGATTCGATAGTGAAGTTCTGATCCGAGGGTCGAAACGGAATTCAAAAAGTTGGAGTAGCTCCGTAGTGTTGAATGTGGCGTGTGTGCAAAATTTCAGGCCATTCGGACGAGGTTTGATAGACTTTTTGATCGAAAGCGTAAATTGAGAGTTTTTGGAGTTCTTAGGCTTGAATCCGATGTTAAATTGGTGTTTTCATGTTGTTTTGAGCGTTCCGAGGATTGGGACAAGTTTGAATGATGTTATGGGATATGTTGGCATGTTTGGTTGAGGCCCCGAGGGCCTCGAGTGTGTTCCGGATGGGCTACGGGTCATTTTCTCTTGTTTTTGAACTGCTGTTTCTGGTATCTGATATCCTCCTTCGCGTTCGCGAAGCCCCTCCCGTGTTCGCGAAGTGTCTCTGCTGGTCGCCTCATTTTCCTTCTTCGCGTTCGCGTAAAAAGCCTCGCGTTCGCGTAGCTCTC
Source organism: Nicotiana attenuata (assembly GCF_001879085.1). Lineage (NCBI taxonomy): Eukaryota > Viridiplantae > Streptophyta > Magnoliopsida > Solanales > Solanaceae > Nicotiana > Nicotiana attenuata. Next base: position 33,161,962 of record NC_031990.1, read on the forward strand.
TCTCTTCACTCATCGCGTTCGCGTCAGTACATGACGTTCGCGTACTTATGCCATCCCACCCTTCGCATTTGCGTACTAGTTCACGCGTTCGTGAAGAGCAATCTCTGGGCCATAATATTTTCCTTCTTCACGTTCACGAAGCACATCTGGGAAGCCTTCATTTTTTTTCTTCTTCGCGAACGCGATACTTCCTCCGCGTTCGCGATGCTTTAATATCTAGGCAGAATATAAGTTATCCAAATCGAGGGTTAGGCCATTTTTAACATTTTTGGAGTTCTAGAGCTCGGTTTTGGGCGATTCCTTGTGGGTTTTTCAAGCAAAACGTTTGGGTAAGTGTTCTTAACTTAGAATTGATTATATTCCATGAATTTGTCTTCATTTTTATCATTTAATTTGTGCTTTTAGTTGAGGAAAATGTTGGTTTTTGAAGGAAATTCCTAAAACGAAAAATCGTGATTTGAGGGGCCAAATGGCATCGGAATTTAATAAATTTTATATGGTTGAACTCATATTGGAATGGGTATTCGGATTTTGTATTAAATTTCGGGTTCCGAGGTGCGGGCCCGGGGGTCAACTTTTGGACCAATTTTTAGATTTTGTTAGAGATTGAAACTTTATGATCCGGAATAGTTTCTTATGTGTTTTATTTGTGCTTTGAAGTTAATTTGGTTAGATTTGAGCCGTACGGAGGTCTTTTCACCCGAGAAGTGCATTTTTGAGCATTGGTTTGTCGTCTTTGAGGTAAGTATCTTGCCTAACCTTGTGTGGGGGACTTCCCCTTAGGACTTGAGTCTTCCATGCTAATTGTAGTCCGTGCACGCGAGGTGACGAGTGTGTGCTCGGGCTTATTTGTGGGAAAATTGCCTTTAGGATTCTTAGGTCCTTATGTTCATCCAATGGGAAGTATTCTGTTATGATTGAGTTGTCTAATTGCATAATTTACCTCTTGTCACGACCCGGATTTCCCACCATCAGAGTCGTGATGGCGCCTACTCGTGTTAGCTAGGCAAGCCAACTTAATTACCTTTCCATCACTAGCAATTATCTTTAACAATTTATAACATCAATATAGAACATAAAGTCTAATAAGAACAATAGCGGAAGTCTGTCTTAAAATGATGAATTTAAAACGCGGAATAGTCAAAAACAACCTCTACCCAAGATTTGGTGTCACATTACTCACGAACCACTAAGAATAAACTAAATACAAAGGTCTGAAAGAGATATAACAGTTGTTTGTCTCGAAACAAGGAGGCAACAGTCTAAAAGAAAACAATGAGAAGAGACGTCGGGCCTGCGGACGCCTGCAAGGTTACCTCAGTCTCGTGAATATGAATCGCCTGCCCCCGTACTACTGCTGCTGCTGTCTGAGCCGGTGGAATCTGAGTCTGGGGAGCTACCTACTCCGGAGTACGTGCAGCAGGAGTCTGGGCTCCTCCTCCAGCCTGGGAAGATGCAGGAAGCAATCCTGCTCGGGTGACATTCTCCATGAGGCCAACAACCCGGACCAAGGCGTCCTGAAGAACTGGGGTAGCAATAAACCCCTCTGGTACCTGAGCTGGGCCTACCGGAACTGTCTGAGCTGGGGCCGGAACCTCCTCGTCAAGACCAACCTGAGGGTCCGCCACTGGCGTTGCTGCTGGTGGCTGGGCCCTGCCCCTACCTCGGCCCCTAGCTCGGCCACGTCCTCTGCCCCTAAGGGAGCTGCCTGGGGCTCGGACTGCTAATCGAAGGATGAGGAAGCGCGTGTTCTCGCCATCTGCGAAAGAACAGAGTGGAAATTCAATCAGCATTTAAGAAACCAAATCGCACGACAAGAAAGAACAAATGAGAGATTTTTGCTAACTCAATAGACTCTGGGGAACAAGTACAGACGTCTCCGTACCTACCCCTCAGACTCTACTAAGTTTGTCCGTGAGTTGTGAGACCTATGTAACCTAGTGCTCTGATACCAATTTGTCACGACCCGGATTTCCCACCATCAGAGTCGTGATGGCGCCTACTCGTGGTAGCTAGGCAAGCCAACTTAATTACCTTTCCATCACTAGCAATTATCTTTAACATTTTATAACATCAATATAGAACATAAGTCTAATAAGAACAATAGCGGAAGTCTGTCTTAAAATGATGAATTTAAAACGCGGAATAGTAAAAAACAACCTCTACCCAAGATTTGGTGTCCCATTACTCACGAACCACTAAGAATAAACTAAATACAAAGGTCTGAAAGAGATATAACAGTTGTCTGTCTCAAAACAAGGAGGCAACAGTCTAAAAGAAAACAATGAGAAGAGACGCCGGGCCTGCGGACGCCTGCAAGGCTACTTCAGTCTCGTGAATATGAATCGCATGCCCCCATACTACTGCTGCTGCTGCTCCTCAAAACCTGGACCTCTGCAAAAATGCACAGAAGTGTAGCATCAGCACAACCGACCCCATGTGCTGGTAAGTGTCTAGCCTAACCCCGGCGAAGTAGTGACGAGGCTAGACTGGACACCACATAAACCTGTGCAGTTATAGATATACAGCGGAAATCGAACACAAAGCAATTACCAACATGGGAGGGGAAACATGCTATGGGGAGTTACAATAATAACAATAATCCAGAGTAACAACTAAAGCAACTTAGGTTCACAGCGAACAAGGAATCAATACTCAAATGTAAACACATAGCCTCAACAATTGTTGCGGCGTGCAACCCGCTCCATAATTACCATTGTTGCGGCGTGCAACCCGCTCCACAATATCATTGTTGCGGTGTGCAACCCGACCCATATCACTTATCATATATCATTGTTGAGGCGCGCAACCCGATCCTCGTATATTATTGTTGCGCCGCGCAACCGGATCCTCAACATCATTGTTGCGGCGCGCAACCAGATCCTCAATATCATTTAACAGTCTGACTTCCCATACAACAGTCACAATTAAGGGGCACAAAATAAACAAATATTTGACAAACATTCCGGCAAGGGAAAGATTCCAACAAGTTCAACCAAATGTCCTGACAAGGGAATAATCAACAACGCTTTCTCTTTCTTACTTTCCTTATCTTATAATTCACTTTGCTATTTTGAGCCAACGCTCCAAAGAATCAAGTCATTTCGTATACTTTCAATATTCGTATCACAATTCGAGCCAATGCTCCCCGGATTCAAGTGATCATATTACCGTTCACATGTTATTCACAACAACTAGAAATCCTCCAATAAACACGGAGTTCACAACCAAGTCACGATAATTACATTATAAAGACTCACGGTCATGCTAGACACCAATGTATAGATACTCGTCACCATGCCTATACATCGTACTCGATCACATAGCAATTAACAACAAGATTCAACTCCTATTCCCTCAAGCTAGGGTTAAACCAAACACTTACCTCAAAGCCTGGAGATCCGCTTAATCCTCAACTATTGCTTTACCTCGTGATTCAACCTCCAACTCAGTGATATCTAGGCATAATCAATTTAACAATATCAATAAAGACTCAATGGTAACATCCCATAGCCTAGATATGAATTTCCTAGCATTATTCCAAAAATCCCGAAATTAGACACCGGGCCCACATGGTCCAAACTCGAGGCTCGGACCAAAACTCAATCACCCATAACCCCATGAGTGCAAATATATAATTTATTTTAAGATTCGACCCCAAATTGAGGTTGAATCACCCAAAATTCTCAAAACCCTAACTCTACCCAAAACCCATAATTCTACCTTGATTTCATGATTTAGGGCTAGGATTTTGCTAAATGATGAAGGAAATTGAAGAAAACAAGTTAGATAATACTTACCGAGGGATATTTGGTGAAGAATCGCTCTACAAGTCGCCTAGGGGCTGTGGAGAAGAAAGAGTTCGTGAAGTGATATGTTTTTCCCGTCACTGGTTCTGTTTTTGACTTAAAAATTCGCTGGGCAAAATTGCCCTACGCGATTGCGGAAATAGGGATGCGATCGAGAAGGGACCACTGACTGGTCATCGCTATCGCGTGGAGGGTTACGCGATCGCGTAGAAGAACTACTGGGGGTCCAAAACTTGGTCTATGCGATCGCGACCCTACTGGTGCGAACGCATTGAAGGAAGTGCTGAGGCAGTGTGATCGCGTGATCAAGTACGCGATCGCGGAAAAGCAAAGAGCCAAAGGAACGCGATCGCGGGCTAAAGATTGCGATCGCGTAAGAGGAAATCACTGAGCAAAAATTGCAGAAAAATCTGCTACCATTCTAAGTGCAAACACACCCCGAACCACCTCAGAATCACTCCCGAGCCCTCCGGACTCCTAACCAAACACACACACTAACTCAATAACATCCTACGAACTTAACTGAGCGATCAAATCGCCAAAATAACGTCAAAGTCATTGAATCAAGCCTCAAACTCATCATTTTCATTTCAAAATTCATGAACTTCCAACTTTAGACATTTAGGTCCAAAACACGTCAAACGACGTCCGATTTCGACCAAACTTTACAGAAAGCGCTTAAACAATATATAAGACTTGTACCGGGCATCGGAACCAAAATACGAGCCCGATACCACAGTCTTTTAATAAATTTTCATTTCCATTTTCCTTAATAATTTCAGAAAAATAATTTCACAGAAAAATTCATTTCTCGGGCTCAAGACCTCGGAATTCGACTCCGGGCACATGCCCGAGACCCATATTTTTCTACGGACCTTCCGGGGCTGTCCAATCTCGGGTCCGGGTCCGTTTACCAAAAATGTTCACCGAAGTCAACCTTAAACATATTAATATCAAAATTCTTCAAATTTTTTACAGGATTCACATATTTCAACATAAAAGCCTTCCGGCTACGCGCCCGGACTGCGCACGCAAATCGAGGCAAGTAAAAATAAGGTTTTCAAGGCCTCGGAAGCACAGAATGAATGAGGAAACAGGTGATGACCCTTTGGGTCATCACACCTCTATATGCTCTATAAGATGTTGTTAGCTTCCTCTAACTATTACCTGTTACTTGACCTTAATTGCCTTTATTGAATTAGCTGTTCTGTTGTTGTTTTGTTAAGGTTATTGTCTTTTTCTTAGTTTCTCCGTGATTCTCTTGTTGCCATGTAATCATACTCTTGGTGGTGGAACTTCCTTGTGATTGGATTGTTGGATTGTTGTTGATTCCCTTGCCGGGATGTTATTGTTTATATTGTTGATTACCTTGCCGGGATGTATTGTTTATATTGTTGATTCCATTGCGGGGATGTATTGTTTATACTGTTGATTCCCTTGCCGGAATGTATTATTTATATTGTTGATTCCCCTGTCGGGGTGTTATTTGTTCATATTGTTGATTCCCTTGCCGGGATGCTATTGTTCATATTTGTTGGCTCGGGATACCGAGAGATCCCAGATCCTCGAGATACCAAGAGATCCCCAGCACATATATTGAGGATACCAAGAGATCCTCGGGATACCAAGAGATCCCCAGCACATATATTGAGGATACCAAGAGATCCTCGGGATACCAAGAGATCCCCAGCACATATATTGAGGATACCAAGAGATCCTCGGGATACCAAGAGATCCCCCAAGTATTTACGTTTGGGACTACGGGACGGAATCCCGGGAGATCCCCTCTCGATATTCTGTGAGTATAAAAGCACGAAGGGTGATGCCGTGCACTTTCTGCTTGGTGTGTGTAATCGTTGTTATCAATTCAAGTGTTTTAACGGGTTAGATTCCCTTGCTACTGTGATTCTTTGTGTTGGAACCCATAGTGTTGTCAATACCTCGCAGTATATATACTTATATATATTTCAATACTTCAACCTCAATAATCTCTACATTTTTGACTCAATTAATTTCTCAACTAAATTTTCCTTAAGTCGTCTGAGGTTGTATTCTACTTAAAAGGAATTTCTACTAAGATGTAAATTATTGAATCCCATGGTAAAGGTAATAATTCATTCGATGTTGTATTCTAATTAAAAATGGTACTCTCTTTATTCAAATGACTTCAAAAATTAACTTCATCTTCTCTCGATGGCTTTCCTAATTAGTTTAGAATTTGTAATTTACTTATATTAGGTAAATGAGACTTCTTGAACATCTCGAGTGCATTTGTACAGACATTATGTATTGTAGCATGTGGATTTCTCTTGTTAAGAGTGAGATGGAAAAATATGGGAGTACAAGGTGCCATGTGTGTTGAAGGTTCGAAAGTTGAAATTTATGATATGAGAAACCGAGGATTTGAGATGGTCGGGATTGTGTATTAGGCATGATGTGAGTGATCGAGTTGGCATTGCCTTCGTTATTTAGATACATTCTTACTTGTCTATGTTCCTGTTATGTCAGTGTTGATTTACTTGGTTATCTGATTTACTTGGTGTCGTTCATTACTACCCGTGTTCTCCCTTTATTGTTCCTACTGGTTGTAATTTGATTTTCTCTCCGCTGTTGATATTACCCCGTTATTTTTATCTCGATTTTTTTATTATCATATCCTGTTCATTTCATTTGACCAGTAGGTGTCTTAACTGTTCCTCGTCACTACTCCACCGAGGTTAGTCTTGATACTTACTGGGCACCGCTGTGGTGTGCCCATACTACACTTTTGCATATTTTTTTGTGTAGATCCAGGTATTGTTCGCTAGTAGCTATGCGGATCCTTGCCGAGGAGACTCAAGGTAGCCCTGTTGCTGCGTTCGCAAGCTTCGGAGTCACCTTCCTATTTTATATTCTCACAGTTGTACTTATTTTCATACGGTTGTGTTTAGAAATGGTGGCGAAACTCTGTAGAGCTTATGACTTGTACCACTGGGTTTTGGGAAGATGTTCATTGAATAAAGGATTATTTCAGAAGAATTTTAGATGTTATTATTTATTGTTGTTTTTCTGCAAATTATTAGGCTTACCTAGTCCTTAAGACTAGGTGCCATCACGAAACCCAACGGAGGGGAAATTGGGTCGTGACAGCGGACTGCTTATAAGCTGCTCAAGCCTCCCGCTTCTGTCTGATATAAGAATGTGCCAGACTATATTAGACCGATACCATATGTTCTAATATATGTTTCTATTTTTCTGGTTTCTGTTGTTGTTACGGATCTATTGTCTCTGAGTCGAGGGTCTCCCGAAAACAGCTTCTCTATCCCTTCTGAGTAGGGTAAGGTTTGCGTACACTCTACCCTTCCCAGACCCCACTAGTGTTGTTGTTGTATACCATATGGTTAGACCCGTCTAACTTAGATTTTAAAATCCAGCTCATTAGGTAAAAGATTGCAGATTGCTTATAAGCTGTCCATTAGAAAATAGATGCTTATCTTGAAAATTTAAATTAGATATGCATTTAATTACACACTTAGGCAGCTAACTTATAGCATGTTTGGCCAAGCTTCTCTCAGGCCAAAAGTATTTGAGGAGAAGCTATATTTTTCTGCTTCTACTCAAAATACTTTTTTTTATTCCAAAATTTTGCCCAAATACCTCAACTTTGAAAATAAGTACTTTTTTTCGAAAACACTTTTTTGAAAAGCGTTTTTGAGAAAAATATACTTAGAAATACTTTTTTAAAAGCTTGGCCAAACACTATTGTTGCTGAAAATTACTTTTCAAATTAATTAGCCAAATACAAACGGCTTCTCGTCAAAACTTACTTTTCAAAATAAGTTGATTTTAAAAGTTTAACCAAACAAGCTGCTAATTGTGAAAGATGATTGATCATGTATTGAAGCAATCAATTTTCTGGCGTCTAAACTGCCAAATATCGATGATCCTGAAAAAAGATAAAGAGATTGAAAGATTTCCAATATAATGCCAATCATGAACCCGAAAAAGTTACTACTCCTATATCTTAAATTTATTCTCGTGTGTATAAAATAAGCCATAAAATGTCAACTCATCCTCGGATATGGCTCCATGAAAAATCCTTCTTGTTCCTACCTTTAATTACTCTTAATGATCACCTAGCAATCTCATTAAGATTGTAATTAATTTAGGTTGTCAAATGGGCCGGTTGGGCCGAATTATGGGTCAAAATGAGTTGAATCAAGAAAGCAGGTCAATGACCGCCCAAAAGTTACTTGGGCTGAGATGAGCTTGGTCAAGATTTGCTAATATTTGGGTCATAGCCCAACCCATCCTATCTTACCAAACTTTAATTAATATGTGTTGTTCTCTTGTGAATTGTATAATTACTAAATAAGACTTTTTTTCTTTTGTTACAGTCATATATAACATATCAAACAAAGAAAATTATGTCAAACATATTTTGCCAAAGTTACTCATAGATTAATTTGAGCTAAAAATCAGCCCAACTTTAAATGGGTTGAGATGAATTGGATCAAGATAGACTGAGTTCGTTAAATGAACGGGTCATTTGGGTTTGGGCCAATTCTGACCGCTTTAATTTAATTATTTCTTTTCGAACTTTTAACACATTTATGGCTATGTTCTACATTAAAAAAAAAAAAAATCTACGTACAGGTTGTTCAAGAGTGAAATCTGACAAACACTGGCGGGTTCGTCAAAGATGTTTATAGAATATGCTGTTAAATATCATGGTATAGTCAGTTTTCACACTGGTCAATGAAAAATAGTCAGCGTTTATCAAGTCAATGAAAAATAGCCACTATTTTGCTGCAACAGGGACCGGTCCAGTATAATATACGGGAGTTCTGGTGCATTTGTGTACGAACTCCAGCATATTATGCTGGACCGGTATACTTTGCTAACTCCTGTAAAATTTGCGGGAGACTGGAGCATCAGTGCTCCAAACTCCAGTATATTATACTGGACAATTATACTTGCTGGAACTCCCGTAAAATTTGCAGGAGTTCCAGCATAGTTATCCTGGAACTCCCGTAAAATTTACGGGAGTTCAAGCATACTTATGCTGGAACTCCCGTAAAATTTGCGGGCGTATTTTTTCGGATTTTGAACAGTATTTTCGCTCAGATTTAAAGTGGCTAAATTTCGATGACTTTTGAAACTTGGCTATTTTTTAACGACCAGTAGTAAATCTGGCTATTTTTGAATTTCTCCCGAATATGCTACGTAACGAGTCAATATAATTTCCCAACTAACTTTATAGCGTCTCATTGAGACGGAATTTACAAGAATATTGTGGCTCAGAAAGGATAATTAAAAAACTCACCAATTTTCACTATTATTAACATTCATGACAATACGCAGCCCTACTCTTTTAGGAAATTAATATAAACTGAACTAGGGGTGTACATAGGTCGGGTTAGTTCGGATTTTACAATTATCAAATCAAATCAATTATATCGGGTTATTAAATCTAAAGACCAAACCAAACCAATAAAACTCGGGTTTTTCTCGGGTTTTTTTGGGTTATTCGGGTTTTTTCGGGGTTTTTCCCGATAAAATCTTCGTAGAACAAAATATATAACTTGTGCTCAAAATATTTCTTTAATCCTAGTAAGATACAACTATATAAAGTATTTTACAAGAAAATAATACAAATATGAGATGTATCATGGCATTATCCTAAAATATTCAAAAATAAAAATAATAAAATTATGTAATATAAATATTGCTAATTAAAAAGCCATAATAAAAATAAACATAATCTAAAAGTACTAAGTCATACTAAAATAAGTAGACTAATAAGTGAGTATTAATTACATACTAAACGCTAAAGAAAAAAAAATAGGTTATGTATTTTTATCTAAATTATTGCAAAACAAAAAATAGATATTCAATATGCTCCCGTTCGTAGTATTGAATCGAATGTCTTTTGTTAGCATTAGTATTGATTTGATTTTGGTTTGAGCTTTTGTTAGCATTATTTAATTTACTAATATTAATGGCTATAAAATTTATTGGAACATTCAAAAGTTCTAAGTCCAACCTTGAAATAATACCTTAAAAGATAAAATTATGAAAAATAGTAAGAAATATTTATAAATTACATCACAATAAGTATATTTATATATTAAATATATCTAAAATTTCTATATATGTAATGTCGGGTTGGTTTGGTTTCGGCTTGACTTTCTTTAGTTAAAACCAAATCAAACCAATTATGGTCGGAGTTTTTTTTCTAACACCAAACCAAATCAAACCAAACCATAGTCGGGTTTTTTTTCTCGGTTTGATTTGGATTATCGGGTTTGTGCGATTTGTCGGTTTTCTTTGTACACCCCTAAACTGAACAGTGCACCTATAGCCAGGGGCATATGCATGATTTTTCATAAGGGGTGTCGATATTTCGAAGAGTAGAACAAATGAACAAATAAAGAAAATCGTATTTAGAAAAATATAATTCAAATTATATTAATAAAACATAATTCAAAACTACAATTCACCTCAACAAATTCTCATTCTTGAAAATGTATTTATAATAATCTACGATACACTTATCTTAGACATTTTTATGTGAGTTATGCCACCATAGCAATTTTAGGTTTCGAGGTTTAGTTGGTACCTTTTTCTAAAAGAGGTCACGAGTTCGATTCTTTTTTACTTGTGTTTTTTTAAAAAATAATAAATTAAAAATTCCAAAATGTAAGAGAATATCATGGTTCGAACTCATAACCTGAATGAGAGTTTTGACACGTTCAACCACTACGCTAAGCCACATTAGTTGTCATGCTCTGTCAATTTAATTATATGTAGAAGTTTATTTTTTCTTACACATTTTATAATATATTAATAATTAATAAAAGAAATTGACTAAGCGGTGTCGGATAAGGTAGGTACGCCCCTGTCTATAACAAGTTGAGTGGGTCTACAAAACCCTCAAATTGCTTCTGTAAGGTTCTTCCTCAGGTCATTTAAACTTTTGGCACTACTCTTAAGGAATTTAATAGCATTAACCATAAAGATTATTTATTAAATTACTTTATCTCTTCCTTACATGGTTTACTTAATAAGTAACTACTATGCTTTCTAGGAGTATTAAGGGTAGGATTGAAAAAATAAGTTAACGTCGCCTTCTTAGTTTTCTAAAGTGGCAAATACTTTGGACCGAATTATTTTGACTAAAGTACTCCCTCGATCCACAATAAGTGACCTTTTGGTCTTCTTAGTTTGGTAAAAAATAAGTGTCATTTTACTTAATCAAGAAGGAATTAATTTTATTTTTCCAAAATTTGTTCTTATTTACATATCTTAATATGTCAAGGTAACAATTAATGAAGGGAATTTAGTGAATACATTTTTTTTTCCTATACGAGTTTGAATTTTCTTAAGGGGTGTGTGTTTACCTTGAAAATGGTATTAACAATTATATTTGATTTTGTGGTTCTAAGAATATGTGATTTATTTCAATACTAGTTGTTAGGCAATAGATGTTGAATGTAAGTAAAAAGAGTAAGATATGCAAACCAATACTATCGCAAGACTGAGCCTCGAGCTCGCTGGAACAGGGGCTTCGAGGTAGTCAGGGCAGTTAGCAATGAACAATTGAGGAAGAAACAATGATAATGAAGGCCTCAAAGATGGCCTTTTGCGCTTAATAATGGGCAATGAATGAAGAACAATAAATGAACAAGCAATAAATCTGTAGAGTAAATGTTGAGCACTTCTTGGCGAGAAGAGCAGAGAATGTTGTATATTATTCAATATGTCGTGTCCTCCTTTTACAAAATGATAAGAATCCCCTTTATATAGGAGGGGAGAATCCCAACATGGTACATGTCTAATCATGACGAGGAATGCTATTGGTACAGCTATACAATGGCTCAGTACGAATTTTCCCTATTTCTCGCAGACTCTGTCAATTCTAATCACGTGCCCTTGGGAACTTCCCGCCTTTTCACGACGGTCGTCGATTTGTACTGCTCCGAGATTGACCCTCGATATGCTTTCTCGAGGGACGCACCTCGAGGTCACACTTCGAATTCTGTTTCGAGCTTCTCGAGGTCGGGCGTGGAGTGCCCTGGTAGCCACAGAGTCGAACTCCCCGATTTTGGCCTTATATAGATAGTCCCCGCGTTCCTTGGAATGAAATAACAAGGAACGATTTGAATTCTTCAACTCTACAATGCCCCCATCATTACGTAAGTCATGTTATGCGAGCGACTGCTGTAACAAAAAGGGATGTTCATAAGTCACGTTCGTACGGTTCTTGAAAAGCCTCAAATTTATTACGATGGTTGGCCGTCCTTTGGATTTTTCCAACGCGCACTACTGGCTCCTATAAATACTCCAATCCTTCACTCCTTACTCTTCATCAAACTTTCAACAGCTCTTCTTACTTCCTTCTTGTGTTCGTCTCTCATCCAGTTTCTCTCTTTTCCTCTGAAATCTTTCACTAAAATGGCGAAGACCTCTAGAACCATTCCCCAAGATGATAAAGCTTCTTCATCTTCACGCTCGTCTAAGGGCAAGGCCATAGTACCTCCTCGTCTTGAGGAATGCATCCCCGGACCCTGTGAAACATCTTTCGATTTCACGGTTGACAAGCCTTCTTTGAAACCACGGCGGTGCGAACCCATGTCCCGATACATTAGCCTGATAACCGACATTGGGAAGGTGAAAGCTGATTGCTGCTGGGGAGAGGCGGTGCAAGTGGAGATTCCTTCTCGGAAGTGTCACACCTCCTTTTTCTTACTTACTACACCCGTGAGGGCGTAAAGGAGTTTTTCCAATTAAAGGACAATCGAAACGGGATTATTTAATTAGAAGATTCAGAGTCGCCACTTGGGAGATTTATGGTGTCCCAAGTCACCGGTTTGAATCCCGAAGCGAGGAATGGGTTTGACTCTGTTTAACATTCGTGAACCAAAAATCCGGGTAAGGAATTCTGTTAACCCGGGAGAAGGGGTTAGGCACTCCCGAGTTCCGTGGTTCTAGCACGGTCGCTCAACTGCTATATTTGGCTAAAGTCTGATTTTAATACATGTTAACCTATAGTGCAATTTGAGAATTATTTAACCGCTTTTAATTAGTTTTTATGAAAGTGAACGTCATTTAAGAGAGTGTTTTTGGATCACGTCACATGAAATGCACCCGGATCCTTGACATCTCTTATTCAACGTTTTGGGATTTGGATTTGGGTCGCATGAAATGCACACCCGTAGTTAAGAAGGTAAAATTATTAAAACGTGCCTAAAGCGACTAACGAGTGATTATCTTTGCGGGAGGCCGTGAAATTCGCTAAACGGCACGCCCCGAATTCTAAGTATTTTATTATAAGCATTTAATGAGGGCCCCGCAATTTATGTATTTTGTTTGGCGAGGCTCATCTCATCTTTTTTAGTTAAAGGCCAACCTAAAGCAAACTATGACTTTCTATTTAATTTTATCTCTAAAAAGCCCTGATTAATTAACATTATCGATTGCTATTATTTAAAGTAAACAAGGAATTTGGGCTTTCAAGTTCAAGTTCACACTTGAACAAGAGGCGCACCTCTTAATTCAAGCATGCTACCTAACGAGAAAACCCAAAACCATGTTACTAAATTCAGACCCGGGATCTTAACATAAATCCTGACTTTCAGCATTTTTAGGCTTCGCTAATTAACCCAATTTCTGTTAACATAAAATTGCCCTGCGATTTGGGCCTTCTTAATGTCCAGTACGATCTGAACGAGCTTGGTTTTCCGTTGAGTAGCCGGGCCAAATCGTTGGGCCCAGATTTTAGTCAAGGGTTATTTTGGTTTGCTTTGGCTCAGTATTGAGCCCAAGGAGTTAATTCTTAGACCTGCAGCTATTCGAATCTAATGGACTATTGATAAATGACATTTCAATAACAGTGGACTATTGATTCAAGGATATTTCATTATGCATTTCAAATAAGTCCAAATTAACATTCAACACATATGAGGAATGGCCTAGTGTCTTATGATTTACAAAACAGGATTCTACACATATGATTTATAAGACTGAAACTAAATATACTGTACTGGAGTTCTTTGATAATGCATTTCTTCCAATTCCAACCAGCTGATGGTTCAGTTACTCACGAAGCACACTATATTAATACTACTAACAGATAAATGAAGCACACATGATGATTATCCCCATATGTT